>NC_083228.1:16641306-17252140 GCF_032191835.1 Heteronotia binoei | reverse complement strand
AAAGGTTGTAAAAAGCATAATGGACCTCCAAAGGGAGTTCTAGCCAACGCATTTAAAGGGACTGCATACCTTTTAGATGCCTTCCCTCTATTGGAAATAATGAAGGATAGCGGCATCTTCTTTTGGGGCTCATAGAATTGGACCCCATGGTCCAATCCTTTTGAAACATGGAGGGCATTTTGGGGAGAGGCACTGGATGCTATGCCACAAATTTGGTGCCTCTACCTCAAAAACAGCCCCCCACCCAGATACCCATGGATCAATTCTCCATTATACCCTAAAGGAATTGGTTTCGATAGGAATAATGGAATGCCCAGCAGATATCCCCCCCCCCGCTTTCTGATGACCCTGAAGCAAGGGGAGGGCCTCCAAATCATGGGGTCCCCTGCCCCCACCTGGAGACTGGCAACCCTAGTTAGGTATCTTTTGCATGGAAGTGTTAAAGGCAGAATCTGGGACACTTTATATGCAAAGTTATGTGCTCCACTACTAAATTAAGTCTCTTCTCCCTGGTTTGTGACCCCACAGTTGGGAATACGGATGAAGTTTTGTTCGTTCGAGGAATGGCCCCATAGGAGAGAAGAAGAAGAAAGCATCAAGCATCAAAAGCATAAGAACCAAAAACAAAAGAACGTATCAGAAGGAAGACTCCACTGAAGAACAAGAAAAGGAAATGCTATACAGGTGTGTGTTGCTTTCCTTTTGTCAGGAGATTACAATTCAGACTGAGTTGGCATGGTAATGAATCCTGCCGCAGCACAGAATTCAAGGGGAGTTGTCTACTTCAAGACTTTACATCCAGGGCTTGCAGACAGATGAGTAGGAGTTATATATGCATCTTAAAAGGCAGCCGCTGCATCTACCATTAGCACTGTCACTCTCTGCATCTTAAGGTTGCAAACTTAACTGCATTATCTTGTTTCTCGATCTATAATGCATGTAATGGGCTTGGAAATTCACCTCCCAAAATATCAGCAGCAGGCAGAAGTGGGGGGGGGGGGGGAGAACCCTGCTCTCCTGATA
This sequence comes from Heteronotia binoei, assembly GCF_032191835.1. NCBI lineage: Eukaryota > Metazoa > Chordata > Lepidosauria > Squamata > Gekkonidae > Heteronotia > Heteronotia binoei. The sequence continues at coordinate 17,251,117 of NC_083228.1, read as the reverse complement.
AGGATGGATTATATCCTCCTGAGTTAAGCCAACAAGGAAGTGGGGAGGGGGGGGAGAGAGGGAGGAAGATCAATTAACTTCCCCACTCTTGGGAATACACTGTAATGTCTCTAGGGTTTTGTTCCTCTTGTTTTTGAAAGCCAATCTGTAAAATGAAGAATAGGGATTATTGGTTTTAAAGACACCCTTGCAGGAAAATATCAGCATCTAGTCCAGGGGTGTCAAACATGCAGCCCAGGGGCCGAATCGGGCCCCTAGAGGGCTTCTGTCAGCCCCCCGCCCCCCGACCAACTGGCTGTCATCTGTGTCCTTCACCCTCTCTCTTGCTTCATTCTGCATCACAAGTTGCTTTGAAAGGCTTGCTCAATCGCACAGGAGCTACAGAGCAAAGCCTCTATTTTCTCCATTAGCTGAGGCTTCTCACGTGGGGAGGAAGTGGGGGGAGGCAGAGCTTGCTTTGCCAGACTCTTTCAATCACACAGCAGAGCTACTGAGCCAAGCCTCTCTTCCTTCTGTTGGTTGAGCCTCCTCCCCCTCCTGGTCCCCTGGAGAAAGAAGGAAAGAGCCAGAGCTTCCTTTGCCCAGTTCCCTGGATCCCATGGGAGAAATACAAAGAAAGCACCTTTTAGACCAATGAATGCTAATGTTTTTAGCATGTTTTATGTTGTTGTTTTTAAAAAAAGACTTTGTGTTTGTCGGTGTCCTTTATAAAGTTTATGTCTCCGCTATCTAATCTTAAATAGGAACAAACACAGCCTGAATCCAGTGACACTTTAAGACTGACAAAGTTTTATTCAAGGTATAAACTTTTCTGTGGGCATGCACACAGTTTGGTGCAGTGTAGACTCTTAACTGGGAGAACTGGGTTTGATTCCCCACTCCTCCACTTGCAGCTGCTGGAATGGCCTTGGGTCAGCCATAGCTCTCACAGAGTTGTCCTTGAAAGGGTAGCTTCTGGGAGAGCTCTCTCAGGCCCCACCTACCTCACAGGGTGTCTGTGGCGGGGGAAGAAGATAAAGGAGATTGTGTGCCGCTTTGAGACGCTGATTCAGAGAGAAGGGTGGGGTATAAATCTATTGTCTTCTTACTCAGCTACAATGAAACAGAAATTGCCAGCCCAGTCTATACATATAGGCAGAAGATGAGCATATAGGTAGAAGATGGGCTCCTGTTCTTTTTTGCCCATTTCCCAAACATCACATCCTATCCCCTTATGGCCTCCTGAAAAGCTCTCTCTGAACAGAACGTTTTCCCCCAGGGCTTGCCGCAACAGAGCCGCATTTATCCATCCATGTTTATCTACCAAAGGAGAGAGATTGAGGAAGGTGACTCAGCAGAGACTTGGTGACAGTGCTGTGTCACGGCTCTTAATTAAGAAAGAACGCTCTCCGCTCAGGGCTTGCAGATATCAGCTGTGGCTGTAAGGCAAGGGGAAGAAGCGCGAGAATGAGGGTGCTGGTGAGGATACCTGGACATCGAGAAGATACCAACACTGAGAAGAAAAGGAAGAATCCAATACCAGGAAAAGGCAGGCAGCTAGAGACCCTGACGGCAACTTTGAAAAGCGTACATGGAGTTTATGCCAAAGGTCTGCTGCCAACTAAGTCTTTTGGGAGAATTCTTCCGCAGTCCCGGCCTGTGACCTCTATTATTCAACTGCATTGACCCATATGACAAGAAGAGCTGAAGCTCACATATCCAGATCGGAATACAACTGAGTTAATTCAAAGGGCTGGCTAATGGGAAATCAATCGCAACATGTTTCTGTGCCGTCTAGCCCTCGACGAAGACATGCTCCCTCCAATTAAAAAAAAAAAAACGGTTCATATTTGGAATGATTAAAGAAGGTCAGAAAGCAATGCAGAGGAAGGCAACGGGGCAGGAAAGGGAATACAAGGCCCAGGTCTGAGAGAGAACCTTATCGCCGAGGAAATTAACTGGAGAATCCAGCTCAGCAGCCAAGAGATATAATCAAGAAGCAGATTACACGTATTGCTTGTTCTGAATGATTCATGAAGCACAGTGGCTGGTCTTGGATGAGTAATTAGAAGGAACTTTGCCCTGTTTCCCCCCTCCCCCCTTCTCTCTTCAAAAAAAGGCCCAGGCTAACATTGACGTTGTTTGACTTCACAGGTAAGGAGAATAGCACAATGCATACGTGCACTGAAAGTTCAAGGGTTACAGGTCCTTTAAAGGACACGTGCCGCAGAAAAGGGAGATCCTGCCAAAGCCTGATGCAAACAAGGCTATACAGGGCTTTTTTTGTAGACAAAGCCCAGCAGGAACTCATTTGCATATTAGACCACACACCCCTGTCCGCCCTCTGCCGGAGACCTTCTTTTGAGCCAGAGTCCTGGCCAAGCCAGCTGGAACTGCGTTCTTGTGCGTAATTATATTGTGCAGCTCCTTGATATCTAGGGTCTGACACCCTCCAGGAGACTCACTGGAATGGTGTCTCACAGCATCATGTCATTTGCATCACTAGAAGTGTTACTACCACACTACAGGATACTGTAGTATACACTCAAAACCCTATGCTTCTACCATAGATGTTTGGAGTGTATCACAGAGTGTCTCATGGCACCGTGATGTCACCTCCAGTTCCACCATCAGAAATGATATAATGACACCATTTTGGCCCCTGTATCCTTTGCCTTCACTCAACACAGCCAAGGCAGACAACATGGGGTTCCTCCAGCCCCACAAGGTAAGTGTCAACGCTACTAAATGTGTAGACAGGAGTTCGGGAAGCACACGGATTTCAGGAACCATGCAGCTGAAATCAGGGGTGTGAATTCTAGCAGGAGCTCCTTTGCATATTAGGCTGCACCCCCTGATATAGCCAATCCCCCAGGGCTTTTAGTACAGGACCTGTTGTAAGCTCCAGGAGGATTGGCTACATCAGGGAGGGTGTGGTCTAATATGCAAAGGAGCTCCTGCTAGATTTTCACCCCTGGCTGAAATTATTATACATACTACAGAGCAGGATTCAGCCTGAAGATCCCAAACAACCAACACTGCAAAGAAGAAAACATTTTTCTCAAATTCTTTTTGCTATCATTTTAACATCTACTGATGGTAAGTTTTCTATCCGACCCTTCGTCAGGGTGGCTTATAACATTAAAACAACATTAGCATTAAACATTTATAACATTAGAACAACAGATATAAGAAAAGCAAAACCATATAAATCAGCAAAAACCAACCAAAAAACCCACCAGTGAGAAACACCCACTGAATCAGACCCAGGGCTTTTTTTGTAGCAGGAACTCAATTGTATATTAGGCCACACCCCCTGATGTAGGCAATCCTCCAAGAGCTTACAGGGCTTAGTACAGGGCCTACTGTAAGCTCCAGGAGGATTGGCTACATTAGGGTGTTGTGCGACCTAATATGCAAAGGAGTTCCTGCTACAAAAAAAAACCCTGATCAAACCAGTGGTCCATCAAGGTCAATACTGTCTACTAAGACCTGCTGTGGCTCCCCAACGTGTCTCAGGTAGAGGTCCTTCACATCACCTACTACTTCATCTTTTTTTAAACTGGAGATGCCAGGGATTGAACCTGGGTCCTTCTGAATGCCAAGCAGAGGCTCTTCCACTGAGCCCTTCCACAGGCCCTCCCCAAGGATTCTGAAATCCAATAGTTCAGGGGGCCTCATTGCCACCAGAGCCTGGCAGATTCTCCACAGCGATCATCACCACTTTTCACATCTCCCTGCAATAACGCCATCACAAACCTAATCCATCACCTTATTTAATTCATCTCCCTCATTTATTACTTAAAACATTTCATCATTGCTTCACTGTGAACAGGAAGCCCTTGGGGACACAGTGAACTGAAAGTACCAGCTCATTTTACTTAAACTATTCAACAGCTGGTAGTCAGTAACCTCTCGAGGTCATGGGCAACCTTGCCTGGATTCAGCCCAGTTGGAAGCATGAAAGTCCTCCTATTAGAATTAATTATTAATCACAATAATCAGTAATATGGGTCACCAAGTAACCCAGCTGAGCTCCCACTGCAGGTATTTTTTTTTCTCATTTTAATGAACAGTTACGACATTCCGGGAGATGTTAGAGTCAACTAAAAAAATGGGTTTTCTGTTTTAGGGCAAGAGTGTCTTGTAAATACCCATTCTATTTAATAGAAATGCTAATCCCCCAAAATGATTTTTAGCCAATTCTCCAGTGAGGGTGGATGCAAATCCAGATTCCTCTGACCTCTGAGCTAAGTGCACTCCGAAAATCTCATTTTGAATTGCAGAGTTAATCCTGCTTTGAGCTGGAGTAGCCGGGGCATATCCTTTTTAACCATTTGATGCTGCATGCGAACCGCACCAGCTACCGCTGAATTGGGCGAGGCCCCGTCCGAACACTCGCTGGCTCCCAAATGATCTTTTGACCGTCCTACATTCAGAGCCCGGAAGACCATATGTTAACTATGGCAGAAGGCCAACTCGCAAGTTGGGTCACCAGTTTCATTAGGAGCGTCAAAGACAACGGGAGATTACTCTGCTGCAGAGCAAACATCATCCCGCCTAATACGCGAGACAAAGGTCACGCAGATGCTTACCGCTCTTTAATAACCTATCATGAGACGAGCAGCAAAAACAAAATATGACATTGAAGGACAGCTTAAAAATATACATACACAGAACACAGCACTGCAGTCGACCTAGCTGAACATGTGCTTCCTACACTGAAAATTGATGGATATACGTCTGATGGCTTATTAGGGTTTCCAAGCAATCTCTTCATTCCAGTGAGAGCAAAAATGGGGGGGGGGGGAGAGCAACATCCTGATATACCTTGGAGGTGGTCTGTTTCTTACAATCAGTACATTTTGGCCTAGTACCTAGAATCACAGAATCATAGAGTTGGAAGGGACCACCAGGGTCATCCAGTCCAACCCCTTGCACAATGCAGGAAACTCACAGATACCTCCCCCTAAATCCACAGGAGACTCATACCTGAGACTTATGTATAGAAGATTCCCTTCCCAAATGAGCTAGAAACCAGACACCATAAGCCCAAAACCCAAACTTAAAAACACCACAAGGAGGGGGGGCATTTACCTAAAAGCTTGGGATGACTGGGGTCAGATAAGGGGTACCAATAAGGCAGCTTCATAGGTTCATACGTTCCTGGGAGAAAGAATTTGTCATACACACAGTTCCCGGACACTAGACCAGGGATACCTGACCCTTTTGAGCCTGCCGGTACACATTGGGAATTCCGACATGACAATGATGTGTGCAGCAAGAAGATGGCTGCCACAGGAGGTGGAGCCAGCCACAAAATAATTGCCACAGCTTAACTTCAATAACACAGTGTAGATCTTTGTGCTGCGGTGATAGCCGCTGCCAAAGCAGCAGTTAAAAAAAATCTATGTACAGCCAATCAAATCTCCAGCGGTCAATCAGAAGTTTTGCTGTGAAAAAGCCCTACCTGGACACTCCCACTTCCTAAAAACATGTGGCTGGTGCCAGAAAAGGTATCACTGGCACCATGGCACCAGGGCTGCCCCCTAGACTGTCTGGCACCCTAGGCAAGGCTAACTTTCCGCCTCCCTGCACTGATGACATCACCGAGTCATGTGGGGGGTACCCCATTTAGTGCCCCCAGAAGGCCAACACCCTAGGCAATTACCGAGTTTGCCTAGCGCCAGGGCCGGCCCTGCATGGCACCCATGGCACCTCCTTGGGACCCCTGCGCTAGACCAAAATGCCACCCCCAGACAATACCTTTTTGTGATTTTTCTATATTTTAACTGGATCTAGACAAGCTGGAACAGGTCCAGAGGAGAGCGACGAAGATGGTGAGGGGTCTGGAGACCAAGTCGTATGAGGAAAGGTTGAAGGAGCTGGGCATGTTTAGCCTGGAGAGGAGGCAGCTGAGAGGTGATATGATCACCATCTTCAAATACTTGAAGGGCTGTCAGAGAGGATGGTGTGGAATTGTTTTCTGTGGCCCCGGAAGGTAGGACTAGAACCAATGGGTTGAAATTAAATCCAAAGAGTTTCCAGCTCAACATTAAGAACTTCCTGACCGTTAGAGTAATTCCTCAGTGGAACAGGCTTCCTCGGGAGGTGATGGGCTCTCCTTCCTTGGAGGTTTTTAAAAAGAGGCTAGATGGTCAGCAGACAGCAATGAGGATCCTGTGAATTTAGGGGGAGGTATTTCTGAGTTTCCTGCATTGTGCAGGGGGTTGGACTACATGACCCTGGAGGTCCCCTCCAACTCAATGATTCTATGAGTCTATGAACTGTATTTATTAAAAGATACCTAATATGTATTTACATAACAAACACTGGGGTGAGAAAAACTTCTGATCAATCTAATCCTTGGGGAGGGGGGAGAGAAAACAATATAGTCACATCTGGATCTTCTATAACATTAAAAATACGGTTGTCTATTGAAAATTATGCTTCCAGTACGTTGCAAACAGAGTCCGTTAAAAAAAATAGATTGAGGATTAATACCCATCCCAGTTTGGTGCAGTAGAGAACCAGTTTGGTGTAGTGTTTATGCGTGCAGACTCTTATCTGGGAGAACTGGGTTTGATTCCCCACTCCTCCACTTGCAATTGCTGGAATGGCCTTGGGTCAGCCATAGCTCTGGCAGAGGTTGTCCTTGAAAGGGCAGCTTCTGGGAGAGCTCTGTCAGTCACCTCACAGGGTGTTTGTTGTGGAGGAGGAAGGAAAAGGAGATTGTGAGCTGCTCTGAGATTCAGAGTGGAGGGTGGGATATAAATCCATTATCATCTTCTTGTTGTACGTTGATTTAGGCATCAGTGTTCCCTCCCGAATCCTTTCAAACTGATCTGATATTGGCGAGTGTAGGACTCATTTTTTTCCCCCCAACAAGAAAAATTACATGTTCTGCCAGAACTAGTAAAGTTCAAAACTATTTTGAAATGTATTTCCTTTATCTGAAGCGTAACTACTTTACGGCCCGCTGGCAAGCTCTTGTCCAGTCAATGTAAATACCTAAATCTCAATATTTCTTTCCAAAAACATATTGTTCTTCTGACAAAACCAGAATATACGCAAGCAGTCTGCTTTCGGTGCTTAGCAACACCAATACTGGATTGTAAGAGGCAACTATATAGTGTGCCAAGCATCACCAAAATGGAATTTTATACCAGTTTTCCCTCATGTCAGTCAATACTAATTAAGAAAGCTCTCTGGTTTTGCCAGACTGATTTTAGACACATTTTAGAATACTCTGATTTGTTTTCCAAGTAGTGTTTGTGCGTGTGTGTGTGTTAAAAAAATAGATGTGTGGCAGAGGCAGGCAGAGAAATAATTCTTAGCACAGTATATGTCTATTTTACCCACTGATCTCAGAACACCTTACCAAAGGTGATTGAGCGTTTTGTGGTGGGTGTGTCTTGTTGATTTCTCTTGCTGTTACTGTGTCAGGAATGACAGAAGGAGAATGAAGGCAAGAGTCTGATCGAATCATTGCCTTCTGCAATTCCCTTCGGTCCACTTGCTGACCTTTGTGAACGGCCCTCTCTCTTGGCACCGCAATCGCCAGGCAGAAAGTAGCAAAGTCACTTGTTAACTGCCACCACCGGGGGGGGGGGCGGGTTAGGGCTACCAGACTCCTGCTGGGGGTGGGGTTTCTCCCAATTTTGGAGCCTCCAACCGACCGCCACTGAACTGGCTGGTGGGGAGAGCTCCACCCCCAAAGAGCACCAGCGCGCCGCAACATGCCCATAATGATGACATCGCCCAAAAGTCACATTATCGTCACTTGGGCACATTGTGAGGGAGGGTGCTCTAATATTTGGGGGAAACTCTATGATAATCGTGATGTATTTGCTGTGTCATATATTGCATCTCACTGGGTTGTTATTGCCTGAGCTTGAGACAGGCACTCCTCACAAACCAGGATCCTAAAGCCTAGAAGAACTGGCCAATCAGGATGCTAGGCATGTCACAACTCGTAACAAAGGGATGCAAATGAAGGATTCTTGTGAGCTAATAGGAGTAACCATTGTCTGCTGGGAGGTGTGGTTAACCATAGCCAGAGTGAATATAATGAGTGAAGTGCCTGTGCTGTTTGTGACTGTTTTCTTCTTGCAATAAAGTGTTCTCGGTTGGTCCAGAGCTGGCTGAATTTACTTTACAATAGAAATCCCCCACTAGGAGCCAGGTAAGACCTGGCAACCAGTGCCAGATTAAACCCTGTGGCGGTCCCTAGGCAGTCAAAATCTCGGGGCGGGGGGCTCCCAAATTGTCTCAGTCAGAACGCCCACCCTGCCACCTGCAGTCCCCCACTGCAGCCTGCAGGCACCCTCTCAAAAGCCCCTGTGACAAAGCTGTAGGGAAGAGGCAGAGAGAAGCAAACTTGGTGACCATGCCAACAGCAGCCGCAGCAGGCAAATTGGGCAAAGAGAAGCTCAGTTGCTGGCTGTGTGCCCAGGCTGGGAGGGCTGCAAGCAGGGGGGAAACCAGAGGTGGGGAGAGCTGGTCCAGGGCCCCTAAAGGCGTGGGGGCCCAGTGCCTACTTGGCCTAATTGTTGATTCTGCCCTGCTAGCAACCCTAATGGGGGTGTATACACCGCCTCACTCCATGGGGAGTGTACACAGATGCTAACTTCCAAATGGAAGCACAGTGGAAGGGCTTCTAGTGTCTTGGCCCCACTGGTGGGCTTCCTTATGGGACTTGGGGGGTTTTGGCCAATGTGTGACACAGAGTGTTGGACTGGATGGGCCATTGGCCTGATCCAACATGGCTTCTCTTATGTTCTTATGTGACACAGAGTGTTGGACTGGATGGCCCATTGGCCTGATCCAACATGGCTTCTCTTATGTTCTTCTGTGACACAGAGTGTTGGACTGGATGGGCCACTGGCCTGATCCAACATGGCTTCTCTTATGTTCAAATGGGACCTGGAGATCTTCCAGAATTACAGCTGATCCCCAGACCACAGAGATCAGTTCCATGGGGGGAAATGGTGGCTTTGAGGGGCAGGCTCTATGGCATTATACTCTGCTAAGGTCCCTGACCTCCCCAGGCTCCACTGCCAAATCACCAGGAATTTCCCACACCAGAGTTGGGAAACCTAGGGGTATAGCAGGGAGGGATGGAGCCCTTTTCTCATTCTGGATCCCTTGTCCGCCCCTCCAAGGTACTGTTTAAAAAAAAAAACTGCAATACCCTGCAGAGCAACTGAAATCTCAACCCACCAAAATCAATTCTATTTAGGACTCAATTGTAAATCGCTGCTGAAGAGGTCTGAGAGACCTCTGTTCAATGGGTTTGTCAGCAGTTATTTCCATTACTCCTAATTTCAGCAGTGATTGGTTGAATATGGAGTAGGGCAGAAAGAACGATGAGGCCCAAGGAACATCTAGCAAACCTTGCTTCTTAGAGGATGTGCGTTTCATCCGCCACACAAATCAATATTCGTTGTGAAGCACAAAGCAAACCTGTGTGTCCAGCATGGGTTCAAGGCCATCCATGCACCTGAGGGGGTGGTAGGAAGCCCAACCAAAAATTAGATTCCAGGCAAACAGAATTTTACCATTTGGGGATCAACACACTGCTCTTTGTCTGTACAGACTAAATGGCTGTTGGGGCACCGCTAAAGTATTCAGAGCAGGTTACTGGGCTGGTAACAAAATCAAGGGACTAGGAAACTCCCTCGCTGTACTTTCAAAGCCCACTCTGACAACATGGAGCTTGAAATTAGGGTGGATTTGGTTCCTTTTAGATGTTTTTGAACTAAAGTGAATAAACTTCCTTTGCTAGCTCTCAGGGTTTTTTCTGATCAGGAACACACGAGAACATGGTTCTGGCTCACATGGTGCCAGGGGGTGTGGTCTAATATGCAAATGAGTTCCTGCTGGCCTTTTTCTACAAAAAAAGACATGTGTGAAACAATTGTGATGTCAAGGGGTGTGGCCTAATATGCAAATGAGTTCCTGCTGGGATTTTTCTACAAAAAAGTCCTGCCAGCTATATCCAAGATGCACCGGCAACTTCAGAAATGACAAGAATTCTTGTTTAGTAACTATTCAGATCACATCTCTGAATTCTGAAAATTTCATCTCAGATTTACAGTAGCCTCATTATCATTAACACGGCTAGGGTTGCCAAGTCCAATTCAAGAAATATCTGGGGACTTTGGGGGTGGAGCCAGGAGACATTAGGGGTGGATCCAAGATCAAGGCTGTGACAAGCATAATTGAACACCAAAGGGAGTTCTGGCCATCACATTTAAAGGGACGGCACACCTTTTCAATTCCTTCCTTCCATAGGAAATAATGAAGGATAGGGGCACCTTCTTTTGGGGCTCATAGAATTGGACCCCCTGGTCCAATATTTTTGAAACTTGGGGGGTATTTTGGGGAGAGGCACTAGATGCTATACTGAAAATTTACTGCCTCTACCCCAAAAAACAGCCCCCCCAGAGCCCCAGATACCCACAGATCAATTCTCCATGATTTTCTATGGAAATAAATCTCCATAGGGAATAATAGAGTTCCCAGCAGACATTTCCCTCCCCCCCGCCACTTTCTGACGACCCTGAAGTGGGGGGAGGGTCTCCAAACCAGGGGATCCCCTGCCCACACCTGGGAATTGGCAACCCTAAACACGGCCCATCTTAAACAATTTTATGCATAAGAAAACAACCACACTTTTATAATTAGCAGGACTCTTAAATGAAGCATCCATACAATCAACCATGCAGCAAAACAAACCATGCAGCAAGTGCCATCTATGACAAGTCACTGTTTAAGAAAATCAAATAAAAGATAGGAATCATTTTGTGCTGTGACATTTCCAGGTTCAGTGTCTTCTGCTGTATAGAAGCGCAACAGGCGTTCACTAACAAAGGTATATGATAGCTCCAGGTATATTATGTTATTCTCAATTCCATGTCTCCTTGAAGATAGCACATTCTTACTGCAGCTCTTCGTGCTATCTAGATATCTGCTGGATCATGGCTTTTGTGCTGCAAAGCAAAGCTGCCTATGTTCTAGAATGTGCTGGAATACTGCTTCTCTTAGTAAGAACATAAGAGAAGCCATGTTGGATCAGGCCAATGGCCCATCCAGTCCAACACTGTGTCACACAGTGGCCAAAAAACCCAGATGCCATCAGGAGGTCCACCAGTGGGGCCAGGTCCACCAGCAATAAGCCATGTTTATCTACCACTCATTTTAGTGCTTCGGGAAAGGATTCTGAGGCACATTTTTGAGTCTGCACTCAGTTCTCAGGGAACAATGAGCAAGCTTGTTTGGCCTCACCAAAGCCCATAAAGGGTACATCTAACATTCCTCAGTAACTCCACATTGAAAAGAATTCGAATTCAAGAATTTTAATGTTGTTATTTTTTATTATCAATGATACACAAGCCTTGAGAAAAACTTCTTCACTCATCACTCTCTGGGAAAAACAAACAAACAAGACGTCATTTCCCAGCATGCTGCTTGAAAACAGTTGCCATAAAACAACTGACCTTTTCCTAGTATCACGCAACACTGCACATTACAGTTTTGTACAGATAGCCAGTTTGGTGTAGCCAGTTTGGAGAGCCAGTTTGGTGTAGTGGTTAAGTGTGTGGACTCTTATCTGGGAGAACCGGGTTTGATTCCCCACTCCTCCACTTGCACCTGCTGGAATGGCCTTGGGTCAGCCATAGCTCTGGCAGAAGTTGTCCTTGAAAGGGCAGCTGCTGGGAGAGCCCTCTCCAGCCCCACCCACCTCACAGGGTGTTTGTTGTGGGGGAAGAAGGTAAAGGAAATTGTGAGCCGCTCTGAGACTCTTCGGAGTGGAGGGCAGGATATAAATCCAGTATCTTCTTCTTCTTCAATAAAATGGCCGCACAGAAATAATTCAAGAAACCACACATCCTGCACTCAATACATGGGGAACATCTGAGATACGTTACCTAACAGTGTTGGTGGAAAGCGCCGTCAAGTCACAGTTGGCTTATGGTGAGCCCCTTGGGAGTTTTCAAGACCAGAGACATTCAGAGGGAGTTTGCCACGGCCTGCCTCTGTGTAGTGATCCTGGACTTCCTTGGTGGCCCCCCATCCAAGTACTAACCAGGACCAACCCTGATTAGCTTCTGAGATCCAATGCCATGGAGCCTTGCAAATCAGATTCAGGGCCAGTGCGTGGGAGTAGGTGCCTGGGGTGCTACCCTGCCCGGGGACACCACTAGGCACCCCCTAACTCCCCTTGCCCAGTGCACTAGGCTCTCTGGAGGCTTCCAAGGAAGCCTCCGAAGAGCGTGTCTGCAGGGGGGAAGTCGCGGTGCAGCAGCACTCTTGTGCACCGCCCGTCGCTCTCTCGTCCCTCTCATGATGATGTCATTTTCAGTGACATCATCATGGCACATGTGTGCGAACAAAAAGTTTACAAAGGGAGTTTGCAGGGGAGCGCGGCACAGGGGTCTGCCTCGAGTGGCAGAACCCGTAGCGCCAGCCCTGGTTAGGTCCCATTTTGGCCAAGAAATTCAACCTTCACTTGCAGAACGCCACCATCCATTTTTTTAAATTGCATTTATACCCCGCCCTCTCCTGACGGGCTCAGGGCTGCTAACAACAGTTAAATAACAAGAGTGTTAAAATCAAAGTACAATAAAACCATTAAAACATTTCAACCGTTCATACGATTTAAAATGCGTTGTACAGTTCCAGGTTCATTCTGAAGATGCATCCTAGAAAAGTCTCTGTTAAATGTTTTAATGAGTTTTTTTTTAGAAGAAGAAGAAAAAGACGACAACGACATTGGATTTATATTCCGCCCTCCACTCAAGAGTCTCAGAGCGGCTCACAATCTCCTTTACCTTCCTCCCCCACAACAGACACCCTGTGAGGTGGGTGGGGCTGAGAGGACTCTCACAGCAGCTGCCCTTTCAAGGACAACCTCTGCCAGAGCTATGGCTGACCCAAGGCCATGCTAGTAGGTGCAAGTGGAGGAGTGGGGAATCAAACCTGGTTCTCCCAGATACGAGTCTGCACACTTAACCACTACACCAAACTGGCTCTCTTTTAAAAAAGCTTTTGGTGAAGCAAGGTAGCAGAACACCAATGAGAAGACTTTGAAAGGTTATCAATACTGTTCAGGGTGCTATCATCACATCCACAATTTCGGGGATGATGCTCTGGCCATGAAATACAGCCTGCTGCTCAAAAAGGTGCCACTGTTTATAAATACTAAACACAAGGAATAAAATATATCCTTGGTGACTGGAGAGATACTCTTGTGTTTTTATGTTGGAAAGGGAGAAAGTGTCATGGCATTACAGAAGAAGAAGAAGAAGTGCAGATATATACCCCGCCCTTCTCTGAATCAGAGACTCAGAGTGGCTTACAATCTCCTGTATCGTCTTCCCCCACAACAGATACCCTGTGAGGTGGGTGGGGCTGAGAGACCTTTCACAGAAGCTGACCTTTCAAGGACAACTCCTATGAGAGCTATGGCTGGCCCAAGGCCATTCCAGCAGCTGCAAGTGGAGGAGTGGGGAATCAAACCTGGTTCTCTCATATAAGAGTCCATGCACTTAACCACTACACCAAAATGGCTCTCTACACATGAGGAAAAGACACTAAGCTTAGAAATGCGGTTGAGAGCCATTGTTTTAGATGGGATATTGATGCACAACATTCTGCTTCCAACTTTCTTCTTTAATCTTTTATTTGTGAAGTCTCCCCACCCCCTTCCAGAATCATCTCTGCTTACTATTATGGAAGACACCCTTTGGTGAAGTTTCTCTCTTCTACAGTCATGAGAGACTCCATCAGTACTGTCCTTGGGATAGGCGGCATCTGTTTGGTTTAAGGTTTAATCTCATCTTTGCAAAGTGTTTCTGACACCCTTTGCTTGGCGGCTCTCCTTTTATAGAAACATTTGTTGCGAGAAACCAGTTTTGACAGCTATAAATAAATCCTCGGATTAATTACCTTTAAGACTGCAAGAGGGAAAGCACATCACGCACACTTCCAAAGTCTCACCCTGCGTCATTTTCACAATAGCTACAAGATTATTTGCACCTCCTTGCATGAGACAATCCTCTTTTGCGGTGCCTAAATTAATAAAAACACTTATTTGCTACCCAAAGAGGTTTTCATCATGTTCCTTAGGTGCTGGAGGAAGAAGAAAATGATGCTTAATTGCAGCTGACTCCTAGAGACCCTTGGGGGTGCCAACCTCTAGGTGGTCTCAAATGTGATATTTCAGGGAAGACCCCTCAAAGTCTCTTAATTTCACAAAGAGAGTACTAAGACTCAACAACAAAGTTCCAAAGGAGTCTCTCCGTTGCTTGTTGGCTTCCGATGGAGAAATTCTTGCCTTCACGCAACCACCGGTTTTTAATTGCGTTCCGCTGCTCCTGCAGCTTCCTCATAAGCCAACTGAAATTTCCAGCCAAGGTCTCTGTCAAACACCCATTTCAGTATCTTAATTGACGGTGGAACGCAATTAAAAAACCGGTGGTTGCGTGAAGGCAAGAATTTCTCCTTCGGAAGCCAACAAGCAATGGAGAGACTCCTTTGGAACTTTTTTGTTGAGTCTGAGTACTCTCTTTGTGAAATTGAGAGACTTTGAGGGGTCCTCCCTGAAATATCACATTTGAGACTTTTGTTTGGCTAAAACGTTCTGAATTTATGATAACTTTTTTATGTTCTTCATAATACATTTAATTTTTACAAACTATTTAAGAGTGTGATTTGCACAATATTTTTGCCATATTTGTATTTTGTATATTGTGCTGCCATTGTCTTTTCCAACCTCCAAGTGGTGGCTAGAGATTCCTGGTATTACAACTGATACCCAGGCAGTAGACATCATTTCCCCTGGAGAAAACGGCCACTCTGGAAGATGAACTCTTGGGCATTATCCCCACTGAAGTTCTGCCCCTCCCTAAACTCCATCCTCCTCAGGCTCCACCCTCAAAATCTCCAGGTGTTTCCCAACCCAGAGCGGATAACCCTAGACCTCATCCATGGGGCATTCCAGCCAAGAGATGAGCAGAGGTGGTTTACCATTGCACTCCTCCATGTAGCAACCCTGGTCTTCCTTGACGGTCTCTCATCCAAGTTGAAAAGTCGTGGGTCAGACACTACGGTGATTCCAGCGTGGCTCTTTTATTAGCAAAAAACGAAAGGAAAACACATGTGGCTAGCAGCAAGTATATACACAGAAACGCCACCCAAAATACTCCTTCAACAATAAACAACCCGACAGAAAAACAGGCACTTGGAACCCTCATTTGCATGGGCTTCATTCAAATGGATATTACCTAACTGGCTGGCTCAGCAAGGGTGGCCACTCTGAGCGTAGCTGCAAGGAGCCTCTCAAACAATGGGCTTCATTCAGATGGATATTACCTGATTGGCTGGCTCAGCAAGGGCGGCCACTCTGATCGTAGCGGCAAGGAGCCTCTCAAACAATGGGCTTCATTCAAATGGATATTACCCGACTGGGTGGCTCAGCAAAAGCAGCCAACCTGAATGCAGCTTTAGGGAGCCTCTCCAACACAGGGTCTTCATTCGAAGCTCCCAGTACACTACACAAGTACTATCTATGGCTGACCCTCCTTACCTTCCAAACTCTATGAGCTTGGACTAAGATGGACTATTCTTAATCAATAGGCAAAGACAAAAGCAATACTAATTCATATAACATTATGAATTCTGTAAAGTAACTGAAACAAAGCCAAGGCCCAAGTCTGACCCTGCCCCAAAAGCTATTGGGACAAAGGGAGAATACTAATGATGACTTTCTGTCCTTCCACTATGTGATCTTCAGACCCTTGAAATAGAACATATACCAAATTCACGTATTTGCAGAGATGAGCACAGACAAGAGACGTTTTGCCTTTTAAGGTTCACCTCACACTGACCTTATATAACTAATATCTTTGGGATTTTTTAATCCTTGGGACGGAAAAGGGAAAATGCTGTAGGATCTTTTTATCTGAGGTGAACGAATGATCGATCCAAGGGCACACAACCTGCATCCTCTACTTCTGTCTTAAAATGTTTCCAAATACTTATTACAAGGAAGAGCAACATTTGCCATGAGTACTTGGGAGTGTGAACCATGCTGATACATCTGAGTCTACTATGTATTGATTTACATTTATAACAGTCACAGACCAGCAAAACAGGCATATGTTAGCAAAGTAATTCCAAGAAGACATATATAAAGTATATATGAAGAACTTGCATTCATAATTCTCATGACGCTGTGTCAAACAGTGGCCTCTGAACATAATAACATATGAGAAGTCATTTGGATCAGGCCAATGACTGGCTCATCTTGTCCAATATTCTGTCTCACACATTGACCAAAACCCAAGTGCCATTAGGAAGTCCACCAGTGGGGCCAGAGCTCCAGAATCCTCCCACTGTTGCCCCCTCCCCGAGCACCAAGAATACAGAGCATCACTGTCCCAGACATAGTGTTCCATCTATACCTTGTGGCTAATAGGCACTGATGGACCACTGCTCCATCTGAAATTATTGACTTTACTCTGAAATCCAGCTTGCAGATCAAGGGTGGTCCACAAGGCCCTGATAAGTAGCATGGAACGTCTTCCCAGCATCTGAGAGAAAGGTTATGAGACAGCATGCCCATGTTGATACAATGCTACGCACAAGGTTCTCAGTCTCTTCAGCATTCAAAATGGTGGCCCAAGAATGAAAAACGCAAGGAGAGACCATTTACCTTATTTTAGCACTACCATCCTAAGCAGCTACACCCTTTTAAGTCCATTTAAGTTAGTGGCTTAGAATGCTGTGACTGGGCTTTGGATTATGTTGACTTCTTTATTTACAACTCTGTATGTGATCTTTGTGCCCAGTCAGGACCACCAAAATAAAAGTCTTCACCCACTGGCAGATGAGAGTGACAGAAGGGGGCAGACAAATATCCCGAGGGAGAAAGTTCCATAGTGTTCATGCCACAACCAAAAAAGCCCTCTTCCAGGTTGCCATTCTCCCAGCCTCAGGAGGAGACAAGGGGACCTGAAGCACTGCCTTGGAAGGTGACCTTACCATTTGGGTAGGTTCAAATGGGAGTAGGTGGTCTTCTCCATGACATCAAAATCGCCATAGCTGCATTTGTTCAGCCTTCTGTTTCTAGCCTTGCCTCTCCCCACCTTATAGTGCTAATTGTTTCTCTCATCTTTCCTTTTAAGAAGAAGGAGACTGCAGATTTATACCCCGCCCTTTTCTCTGAATCAGAGACTCAGAGTGGCTTACAATCCCCTATATCTTCTCTCCCCACAACAAGCACCCTGTGAGATGGGTGGGGCTGAGAGGGCCCACACAGCAGCTGCCCTTTCAAGGACAACTCGTGCAATAGCTATGGCTGACCCAAGGCCATTCCAGCAGCTGCAAGTGGAGGAGTGGGGAATCAAACCCGGTTCTCCTAGATAAGTGTCCGCACACTTAACCACTACACCAAACTGACTGAGAGAGAGTTCCATAGTGTTCCTGCCATGACCAGAAAAGCCCTCTTCCAGGTTGCCATCCTCCCAGCCTTAAAAGGAGACAGGGAGACATGAAGCACTGCCTTGGAAGGTGACCTTACCAGTTGGGTAGGTTCATATGGTAGTAGGCGGTCTTCTCCATGACATCAAAATAGCCATAGCTGCATTTGTTCAGCCTTCTATTTCTAGCCTTGTCTCTCCCCTCCCTATATTGCTCATTATTTCTCTCATCTTTCCTTTTCTTGTCACAATCACTGATCAAGTTCAGACTGAGTCCTTGGTTCCTTGGGCCAAGAACTTTTTCTCTTTGTTTATGTTGTTCTTCCAATCATAATGATGCTCTAATTTAATAATAAATGTGGCATTTATATATCCTTGTATGAAAAAAGCACTTTACACACATCCTGACAGCCATCCTTGAAGGAAGGCTACTATTATCTCCATAACATAGATAGGTGACCGACTATCTAACATTCATGGTAGATGTAAAATCCAAAACAGCGACTTGCTGATTCATACTGCCTCCTAGACATTACTAAGATCTCAATACATGCTACCATTTTGTACAACAAACAAGGCGGGATGGACATTCTTAAAAACTGGATTTGAGAGAAGGTTAAATTCCCATAGAGTACGGACATATTTGGTCGGTAATCACTTGTCAAGCAGGTTTTTGGAAATGTTACAAAAATTTGAAAAACGGCTGGGCAAATAGGAAATGAGTGAGACGTTATAAACTGTGATAAGTGATTCCCTCTTTCCAAAAGGCTTTTCACTCTCTGAAAAACAGCTTAAGAAACATGTTTCCCAGTAGGATCTACTGGAATAGGGTGTTGAGAAGAAAGCCTCGGCTGTGACTCTCTATAAATTAATCATGTTTTATCTTATTTGACTTCCTTGGTTGCTCCTAATTTCTCTCAATTCTTAAAACTGGCACTTGCCTCCCGTAGGGATCCGCAATGGGAAGTCCTGCTTCCTGAGAGGTGCAGTTTGACCCCACCAGAGACAAGATGCACACAAGAAAGGAATGGCATGAGGTGATGTGGGGATGCAATCTGAAGATTTGGCCCTCTTCTCTGGACTTTTATTCCTCCAGGAAATCCAGTTGATGCAGGGAGTCATGGAAAACCCAGAAGGCATTAACACTGGGCAATTTCTTCAGGAGACACAAGAACCATGATGTAGAATGTCAACTATTGTGCCGAATCTTTCCTAAGACCCATTTCCACAGATCCCCTTTCCCTGGAGATTACAGAGATGACCTTGTCATGGGAAACAACTGAATCCATTGCAACCCTCGCGCTTTGCTGAAATTACATCTTAAGCAAGAGAAACAGAAATCAATATTCTCAGGATGGATCCTGGATTCTTTATGGCTATTTTTGAAGAATGGCAGGTTAGTTTCGTGTATTATTGACCAGCATGTTTTTCAAGAGAAGAAATGAAGAAGCACACCAGGAAATTGCCTAGATTCTGGATGCAACTTATTTTTTAAAAGTTGCAATCAATAAAGATGGGCATACATTTCACATGATATGTATTCCTTCTTTCATTGCCTATATAACAGATGAAACTGTATTAAAATGTTCATTATTAAACTGTCAGATAATCTGTCCTAACGACACTCCCACTATTGGTTTTCTTAAATCCTGAATAAGTATGCTGAAAATTCCAAAGAACACACCTCATGTATCATCTCCCTTTCTGGGGAGTAAAGGATGAGCAATTGAACATAACCTGAAGCTTGCCATCCCTCTCCCCTCCCCCCCCCCCAAAAAAGGATAATTATTTCATGTGAATAAATGAACTTTAGCTTTGTTCACCTTTGCAATTCCGGGCAAAATTGCACATTTGCAAATCGATCGATTGTAATCCACGTCAAATCCCCTTCTTTTTTAATTCATCCAAATAATTTAACTGCTAAACCTAATTACATTAGGTAACCTCTGGAAATGGCTGTTCTTCTTGTGCCTTGATCCCTCCTTTTCACATTTAGACAAGGCAAAGGAAAGGCAGTCAGTTTGGTTTAATGGCAGTTGCAGCATCCAGCTAGGACAGGGAAGACCCAAGTCAAAACCACAAAGACTAAACTTATGGACCAGTCACTCCCTCTGAGCCTAAGGTAACAATTTTAATCATAAAATAAGGGAAAGAAGAACCATGTACACTGCAACCTCCCAGGAAGCAGAATGAGATGAAATTGCAAGAATAGTGTGGAAGAGAACCAGCAAGAGTAGAGAATGACAGAGGTGTCTTCCAACCAGAAGAGTTAACAAGTGTTCCTGCCAAAAAGGATAATCCCCAAAGGCATTTCCATCCATAAACATTCCACTTTCTGATAATAGGTGGTGAACCTTTCCAGCTTTGTATAAATACCTTGGGTTCCATTTGCTTGACCTTGCACTCTCTGCTCTGCTATTGCATTGGCTTGTCTCTAGGGATAGCAGCAACATGAATACCCAAATTATCACAATAAAAGCTTTTTTAAAAAAGGCCAAACACTTGAAACATGCTTAAAACATCAGCACTCGTTGGTCTTAAAGGTGCTTTCTTTGTATCTCTCCCATGGGATCCAGGGAACTGGGCAAAGGGAGCTCTGGCTCCTGCGGGGAGAAAGGATGGTGGATATGTTGCTTATACTCCCTATAAAGCAGGGGTGGGGAACCTTTTTTCTGCCAAGTGTCATATGGATATTTATAACACCATTTGTGGGCCATAAAATATTATCAACTTAAAAAACAGTGCTCCGCTGAGGGAGAATGATTCAGGCCAGCAAAATTAATGCAAATAATTGTTTTTCTATTTGAAGTCATGTGTGGAGAGCCTAATCTGGTGCACACACACACACACACACCTGGTCCACCGCCCTAGGCAAATGCCTAGGTCCAGGGCTTCTTTGTAGAAAAAGCCCAGCAGGGCTCAGTAGCACATAAGACCACATCCCCTAATATTAGCATATTAGGTCACACACTCATTAGCATATTAGGCCACACCCTCTGGGATAATCAAGTGCAAACTGAACTGTGACAGTAACTTTTCCAGGCCCTGCAGCAATTCTGGCCGGCCAGCCAGGCCCCAGGGAGGCTGCCACACAGTACATCTGGGCCCTGTGATCCCTGCCTGGCCCTGGGGAGGCTGCTGCACAGTGCGGCTGGGCCCCATGATCCTCACTGGCCAGCCAAGCCCCAGGGAGGCTGCCACATGGCAATCTATGTATCTGTCCAGCAATCTCCAAGGGCCAAACCAAGTGACCTCGAGGGCCATATATGGCCCTCAGGATGGAGGTTCCCCACCCCTGCTATAAAGCAAGCAAGCTGCTGTAGAACAATCTGGGTAGAGGGCAGAGGAATACTCTCTCCCCTCCCCACCAAGCAAAGCCAACCCAGATGAGACCTGGGGAATCTAATGAAAAAAAGGATTTGAGGGCTTCCCCTCTCTCCGTCTCTCCCTGAGAGATCAGGGAGGATCACATTTCTATTTAATTTCACATTAAAGCAGCTGCTCTGATCCCCCCCCCCCGTTCACTTCCTCCCAGCTGTTCTCAGCTTAGGGGAGGAGCCATGACTCATTGCTGCTAGAGCATCTGCTTTGCACGCACAGAAGTTCCCAAGTTCAAAGCCTGGAATCCCCAGTGTTGTTTTTTTAATAGATTATGTGAAAGAACATAAGAGAAGCCATGTTGGATCAGGCCAATGGCCCATTCAATCCAACACTCTGTGTCACACAGTGGCCAAAAGAAAAAAAGTGCCATCAGGAGGTTTACAACTGGGGCTAGAAGGCCTCCCACTTTGCCCACCCCCCACAAGCACCAAGAATACAGAGCATCACTTGCCCCAGACAGAGAGTTCCAACAATACGCTGTAGCCAATAGCCACTGATGGACCTCTGCTCCATATGTTGATCCAATCCCTTCTTGAAGCTGGCTATGCTTGTAGCTGCCACCACCTCCTGTGGCAGTGAATTCCACATGTTAATCACCCTTTGGGTGAAGAAGGACTTCCTTTTATCCATTCTAACCCGACTGCTCAGCAATTTCATTGAATGCCCACGAGTTCTTGTATTGTGAGAAGGGGAGAAAAGTACTTCTTTCTCTGCTTTCTCCATCCCACGCATAATCTTGTAAACCTCTATCATGTCACCCCGCAGTCGACGTTTCTCCAAGCTAAAGAGCCCCAAGTGTTTTAACCTTTCTTCATAGGGAAAGTGTTCCAAGCCTTTAATCATTCTAGTTGCCCTTTTCTGGACTTTCTCCAATGCTACAATATCCTTTTTGAGGTGCGGTGACAAGAACTGGACACAGTGTTCCAAATGAGATCGCACCATCGATTTATACAAGGGCGTTATGATACCGCCAATCAACTAGGGTTACCCTCTCTGGGTTTGGAAATACCTGGAGATTGTAGGGGGTGGAGCATGGGAAGGGTAGGATTTGGGAAAAGGAGGAACTTCAGCCAGATACAGGGCTTTTATTTTTTGAGCCGGAACACACAGGAACACAGCTCTGGCTGGCTTGGTGTCGGGGGTGTGGCCCAGGGCTCTTTTTCTAGCAGGAGTTCCTCTGTATATTAGGCCATGTCCCCCTGATGTAGTCAATCCTTCAAGAGCTTAGAGGCCTCTTAGTACAGGGCCTACTGTAAGCTCCAGGAGGATTGGCTCCATCAGGGGCATGGCCTAACATGCAGTGGAGCTCCTGCTAGAAAAAAGAGCCCTGGTGTGGCCTAATATTCCAATGAGTTCCTGCTGGGTTTTTTCTACAAAAAAGCCCTGTGCGAAACAATGGCAATGTCAGGAGGTGTGGCCTAATATGCAAATTCATTCCTGCTGGGCTTTTTCTTTAAAAAAGCCCTAAATATAACCATCTGCTGCATTCCAACCAACTTCTTCATACTAATAGGAAAATGAAAGAACAGCCTGAAAGGGGGGTGGGGGGGTGGAGGTTTCCTCAAACAAAAAGAGGAACTGAGAGCAACATGGCTCTGTCGGCTCACCCCACCCCCTGTGCTTTCCTCCTGAGATTTAAAGACATACACACATTCAGAAACACAGTCACAAGCCTCCTCTAAACCTGCTGAGGTTTGAATACACATAGTGGCCATTTGGGTGGAGCTTGGTTGGTGGTGGGAAGAAGCCTTAAAAACTTGGGGATCCCCTGACCGGACCTGGGGACTAGGAAGCCTACAAGCAGGGCTCACTTTGTAGCAGGAGCTCCTTTGCATTTTAGGCCACACACCCCCAATGTAGCCAATCCTCCAAGAGCTTACAGTGTTCTTCTTACAGGGCCTACTGTTAGCTCTTGGAGGATTGGCTACATCAGGGGTGTGTGGCCTAATATGCAAAGGAGCTCCTGCTATAACATGAGCCCTGCCTACAAAGATTATTGATTATTGGGCTGTTTGGTTCCCCTGTTACAAGCAGGCGGCTGAGCCAACTGCTGCCAGTCTTCATTGCCATCACACAAATCCCTCAGGGCGCAGCTTGCAATTTACGGCTCTACAGCCAAACGTAGTTCAATGGAAAACCAAACACGGCTTGTTTATGAAATGAGAGCATTAAGCTAGGATGTATTAGAGGGGTTACGCAATATGTGAAGGGAGCGGCCAAAGGATATTTTTATTGGTTGAAAGGGCATCTTGGAGATCCTTTACAAAAAAAAAAGAAATTATAAGAGTTCAACACAGTTGCCAGAGATCCAAGACGGAACCATCTGCAGATTTATGAGAGTGCTCTAAGATCATTTTGCAGAATGCTCCTGGGGAAAGGCTCTCAAGTGTTAACTCTCAAAAAAATCCTGTCGAAGCCCCTAAAAAGAACAAATGCCACATTACCCCTTTTATTATCACAAAATTATGCACGACCTTTCATCTTCCCCTGCACTTTTTTATCAGACCGGATGGTGGAGGGGGAGAAGAAAGAAAGGGGTTAAGACTTCTTGAACAGAGCAGCAGCAAGCAATGGTGGGGCCAGAAAGGTTACACAGGGGGTTGATTGGTGGGACCTATATCCCCCCCAGGACCCCACTGTAGTTAAAGGCCTGGTGTTACTTCCTAATAAAGAACTTGTGACAACCAGTGTTTGGGCTGCAAAGATTTTACAGATTATTAGCCAACTTGTCAATTATTAACTTGCAGGTTTCCAGTTCTACAGAGGAGCTTTCTTATTAGGGTTGCCAAGTCCAATTCAAGAAATATCTGGGGACTTTGGGGGTGGAGCCAGGAGACTTTGGGGGTGGAGCTACGGTCAAGGTTGTGACAAGCATAATTGAACTCCAAAGGGAATTCTGGCCATCACATTTAAAGGGACGGCACACCTTTTCAATCCCTTCCTTCCATAGGAAATAATGAAGGATAGGGGCATCTTCTTTTGGGGCTCATAGAATTGGACTCCTTGGTCCAATCTTTTTGAAACTTGGGGGGTACTTTGGGGAGAGGCACTAGATGCTATACTGAAAACTTGGTGCCTCTACCCCAAAAAACAGCCCCCCAGAGCCCCAGATACCCGCATATCAATTCTCCATGATTTTCTATGGGCATAAATCTCCCTAGGGAATAATAGAAGATGAAGAAGATATTGGATTTATATCCCGCCCTCCACTCCAAAGAGTCTCAGAACGGCTCACAATCTCCTTTATCTTCCTCCCCCACAACAGACACCCTGTGAGGTGGTTGGGGCTGGAGAGGGCTCTCACAGCAGCTGCCCTTTCAAGGACAACCTCTGCCAGAGCTATGGCTGACCCAAGGCCATTCCAGCAGGTGCAAGTGGAGGAGTGGGGAATCAAACCTGGTTCTCCCAGATAAGAGTCCGCACACTTAACCACTACACCAAACTGGTTCTCCACACCAAACTGGCTCTCAGAGTTCCCTCCCTTCCCCCGCTTTCTGATGACCCTGAAGCGGGGGGAGGGCCTCCAAACCGGGGGTTCCCCTGCCCCCACCTGGGGATTGGCAACCCTATTTCTTATACAGGCTCTTCATCCGTCTCTTGCTCTGAATTTTGATGCTGTTTGGTTCTTTAATCATGAATGGTTGCAGGCCCCTGATTTCGGGCCACATTGTTTCGGTTTTTTTTATTTACTTTTGCCATCCAGTCGCATCTGACTTATGGTGACCCCATACAGTTTTCAGACGGTCAGGGGTAATTTGCCGTTGTGTTCCGCTGCATAGCCAATATATATCCTAAAGGTAAAGGTACTCCCCTGTGTAAGCACCACTTGTTTCCGACTCTGGAGTGACGTCGCATCACGAAATTTTCACGGCAGGCTTTTTATGGGGTGGTTTGCCATTGCCTTCCCCAGCCATCTACACTTCCCACCCCCTCCGAGCAAGCTGGGTCCTCATTTTACCGACCTCGAAAGGATGGAAGGCTGAGTCAACCTTGAGCCGGCTACCTGAACCCAGCTTCTGCCGGGATCGAACTCAGGTCATGAACAGAGAGCTCAGACTGCAGTCCTGCAGTCCTATATGTCCTCGCTCCCCTAACAATTGCTGTTCTTGTACGCAGTACGTACATATAAACACAAAACCTCCCATTCATAAACAATTCCAGTGGCTTCCCGCATCACCTCGAGCAACAGGCTTCTTTTCCATCAGACTTCAACAGCACTTTTCTCTCCTATTGCTGCCTATGGAGGACATTAGCTCATACAACCCCTTTTCAAGTAACATTGCTCTCACATGCGCCACTCTAAGTCCTGGTGTAATCAAATTATATGGTTATCTGTTTATCAAGTCTAGCATATTTTACACTGAAGCTTATGGGTCTCCTCTGTAGTTCCTTATGTGAATAGCTGTACCAGTTCTTTTATAAAATACTCACACCATTATATTTTTAAATATATATATATATATATATATAAATAAATCCATTGTAATCATCTCAAATTGGTATTTCATTGCTTCCCAATGATTATTATAAGGACAAAGTCTTTTCTTAGAAGTTATTTAATGTATTTCTAATCCTGCTGTTTTCATTTGATTCTGTATTCGCTGGCTCTTCCCAGGCACTCTGCCAAAGGAATTTATCCTCCTACTGACAGTGGTTTTGAAGCCTACGCTTATAAGCAGACGTCTGATACGGCACTGGAAAAGTCAGCTCTAAAAATAAAAAAGGAAGAACTGGGAAAACTGGCTTTAAGGGTTGGGAATGCAAAGTGGAGACCCGGACACCCCAAACTGCCCAACATCCGCTATTCTAAAGGATACAATTTATTTAAGAGACTGATCTCTCTTCCTGATTATTGGAAGCCAACTATCAACACCTTCCTGGAGGAGAGAGCACCAATGCTTTTTTGGTAGCAGGAACTCCTTTGCATATTAGGCTACACCCCCCCCCGATGCAGCCAATCCTCCAAGAGCTTAGAGCAAGAAGAGCCCTGTAAGACGAGCCCTGTAAACACTTGGGAGGTTTGGCTACATCAGGGAGTTGTAGCCTAATATGCAAAAGAGTTCCTGCCACACACACACACACACACAAAAAAGCACCTGGAGAGCACAGAATGTGAATACCAAACACAATCCAAGTAACGTTACTCATCAGGACTGATCAAATAAATGCCACAAAACAGTGTACAAGCTCTTGAGGTCTCCAGGAATCTTTATGGATGCTATGAATGTTAGAAATAGGATTGCCAAGTCCCCTGCATCCCGGAGTGGGGGACTTTCACTCTAGCCATTTGGGAGGGGGAAAAAATCTATGGTACCTATTGTACCATAGAGTTTTCCCTCTGAAATGGCTAGAGCATCCAAGAAAACCATAGAGTTTTCCCAGAAATGCCTAGAACGGCCGCTGCGCAGCATCGCCAGCACAATGATGTCAGTTCTGGGTGACGTCATCGCACCAGCGACATAGGGGGCGGTTCCCAATGTGGGTTTTGAGGGCCGGCAGGTTGGGAACCTCCCGGGTGGGGGAACCCCCACCCGGACAGGGGGCTTGGTAGTCCTAGTTAGAAAATACAAAAAGTGATTGAGAAAAACAGATGCTTCAGAATTTGGCCTTTTGGTGTCTGTCTCAGTCACCACATTTGCAATTGATCCAAATGATTATTTACTCTCTTATAGCTTGGAGAGTACAGTAGCTGGTACTAGGAATTTTATTTATTTATTTGATTTTGACCCCACTTCCTTCCCCACCAAGCAGGGAAAAGTTGCTTTCTTTCCACCTCTCCCTTCCTCTCCATCTATTTTCCTTCCTTCCTTCCTTCCTTCCTTCCTTCCTTCCTTCCTTCCTTCCTTCCTTCCTTCCTTCCTTCCTTCCTTCCTTCCTTCCTTCCTTCCTTCCTTCCTCGTCTTGCAGCTCTCAAACATCTGACATTTATTCTACGTGGCTCTTATGTTAAGAAAGTCTTGGAGGTCAGGCAGCACTGAACAAAGGCCACACCGCAGAAAAAAACAAGCCTGCACCAACCAGAGTTGGTCTAGTGCTATTCTCTGAGCCCATAAAAAGCTTTTGGGGAGGAAACTTGCTCTCTGGATTGAGCCGCTAGGTCTGTCCCTGCTGGCTACAGACCACACCCGCCCCCGCCATCTCCAACAAGGAATTAAGCCACGGTGGGCTTAATAGCACAGCACAACAAATTCAGCCTCCCTAGACTCTTGAAGAGTCATCTATAGTCATCCACAGAAGCCAGAGGTTTGAACAAATCCAGCGCTGCCCAAGGAAGCTTTGGGTTACAGTGAAATTGTTCAAAAGATTTGCTAACTCCCACCCACGTTTCACTATACTTCCCTTCAACACATTTATACCAAAAGCAGCTGTTTGAACAACACTTCATGCATTTCTTACTTTGAGGGGTGCTATTTTATGCACCTTATTTGCTCTGCCAGAAAGGTGCCAGATTGAAAACACCTAAAATGGAAGCTCATATATCCATCCCACCAAATCTGCACTTTTCCCATACTGTCTGCATTACGGTGGTACAGAAGAAGAAGAATTGCAGATTTATACCCCACCCTTCTCTCTGAATCAGAGACTCAGAGCGGCTTACAATCTCCTATATCTTCTCCCCTCACAACAGGTGGGTGGGGCTGAGAGGGCTCTCACAGTAGCTGCCCTTTCAAGGACAACCTCTGCCAGAGCTATGGCTGACCCAAGGCCATTCCAGCAGGTGCAAGTGGAGGAGTGGGGAATCAAACCCGGTTCTCCCAGATAAGAGTCCGCAGACTTAGCCACTACACCAAACTGGCTCTCACTACACCAAACAGGCAGAAGAATGACCATATCTCAGCCACCAATAGGGTTCCTAAGTCCATTTCAAGAAATATCTGGGGACTTTGGGGGTGGAGCCAGCAGCAAGGTTGTGACAAGCATAATTGAGCTCCAAAGGGAGTTCTGGCCATCACATTTAAAGAAACTGCACACCTTTTCAATGCCTTCCCTCCGCTGGAAATAATTCAGGGTAGGGGCACCTTCTTTGGGGGCTCATAGAATCGAACCTCCTGGTCCAATCTTTTTGAAACTGGGAGGGTATTTTGGGGAGAGGCACTAGATGCTGAAAATATGGTGCCCCTACCTCAAAGAACAGCACCCCCCAGAGCCCCAAGATACCTGCGGATCAATTCTCCATTATACCCTATGGGAATCGGTCTCCATAAGGAATAATGGAATGCCCAGCAGACATTTCCCCCGCTTTCTGATGACCCTGAAGTGGGGAGGGGAGGGCCTTCAAACCGGGAAAACCCCTGTCCCCACCTGGGGATTGGCAACCCTAGCCACCAACGCCATTCATATTAGGGTTGCCAGGTCCTTCTAGCCATCGGTGGGAGACGGGGAGAGTAAAGTTGCCGGATCCGGGTTGGGAAACTCCTGGAGATTTGGGGTGGAGTCTGGGGAGGACAGGGACTCCCGTGGGGTATAATGCCATAGAGTTCACCCTCCATATAATTCATTTTCTCCAGGGGAACTTGTCAAGTCTGTGTATAACTCTGGCTCAGTCAAAGAGCATTCTGGGTAAAACCAAAGTATATTCAAATGCTGCTAGCGTAACCTTTCCCTACCCTCCTCTTTCCTGTATGGGTAGTTTTGCTTTGAAATGGAAAGATGTGAAAGCCTTATCTGCGCCTTCTCAGGCCTGGCTCAGAAGGGAGTCAGGAGTCTACTA
The DNA here is from genome assembly GCF_032191835.1 of Heteronotia binoei. Taxonomy (NCBI): domain Eukaryota; kingdom Metazoa; phylum Chordata; class Lepidosauria; order Squamata; family Gekkonidae; genus Heteronotia; species Heteronotia binoei. The sequence goes on along the minus strand of NC_083228.1, from coordinate 17,222,560 downwards.
CGATCAAGGCCAAAGCAGGCCTGAGAACAAATTGGTAACATCAATGTGTGAATGTTCCCTGCATAACCCACCCCCCCTGTAGGAATCCCTTTGAAGTATCCCTTATATGCTGATATCTACTGTATGTTCTTCAGTCTTTCAATACTGGCCTAGCCTCAAGAAACAATATCAATAAACTAGTTTCTTTGTATCAACAACGACTCGTTATTGAATCTGCCGACTTGACAGAACTGATCTCTGTAGTCTGGAGATGAGCTGCAATTCCAGGGGATCCCCCGGCCCCACCTGAAGGCTGGCATCCCTAAAGGCAAGACTAGGGCCCTGTTCACACAGTGTGTTGAGTCCGTGATAAACTGACCCGGTTCTGTTCCAAATATCTTTGTTCCGGATATTATCGCTCAGACTGCTATACCTCAATTCAAATCACTCCGCAGTGAAACCGTTTTCTGCCATCCACACGACGGCACCATGCAGTTCTTTTTTTCCTCCACTATTATGCACATGCAGATAGATAAAAGCGGGCGGCCGGGTTGGTCTTGAGCAGTTGAACAAAGCAGGAGTCAAGGTGCACCTTTAAGACCAACCAATTTTTGTTTAGAACTTAAGCTTTCATGTACTCTTAAGCACACTTCATCAGACAAGGAATCCAGCACATGCATGCACTATAAGCATATGCGCACATGCGCATGGGTTAAAACATTATGTGGTTACGGGGTTAGGTGCATATCGCTAAGTAGTAAAAAAAATGGCGACTGCAATCCGGATGTTTTGCTCTGGGACAGCCTTCAGACATCCAGAAGTCGCAGCAGAACTATCCAGATGGAGAAAACTACAAGGTGAAACTGGAGAACTCAAAAAACACCGCAAAGGAGCAGATAACAAAATAATCTGGTTCTGAGAAGGATTGGGAGGGGCTACCACGAGTTAATACCAGGAGGCAGATGTTGCTGTCTGATCAGCCACTTTAAATCCGGAAGGAAACAACAGTGACATTCGATTATAGTGTGCGTCTGAACAGGGCCTAGGGGTGTTTTCACACAAGAGGTTTCCTTTTCATCAGGTAGGCAATCAAATGCATTCTCCCCCCCCCCTCCCCAGCCCCCACCGAACAACCACAGCCTATGGACCTTAGTTTCTTCATTGGCACCAGAAAAGGGCAGCCAAGGAGGGATCCTGAGTCTACAGGCACGGATGGCCACTGCCCATGCTTCAGGCTCCTCATTCATATGTGCAGCCATCTGCCTGGTCGCCGTGCCAAGAGGAGCTGCCAAGTGTAAAATAAAACCTGTTCCTGTTGGCACCGATCGCCGAGCCAAAATTCTCTCACGTTACATTCGCTGCATGCTAAGGCATTAGCCAACAAAAGAGCGAGGGCTTCGCGGTGGGGACAGAAAGGGATTCGGAACAAGAGAGCAGCCTCATGCGTGGCAATTAAAACAGGGAGTCCCGCTGCGGCCAGAGAGAAGCAAATGTTACCGTGTGGCTAAATGTATTTCTAAAAAAAACCCCACTATTTAAAAAAACACACACCAAAATACTTTATTTTTAAAGACCTCCCTTTCCCTCCCTTGATGCATTATACTCGCCTTAAAAAAATCTCTTTCAAGTGCCTTTTGAGCAGTACATCTTCCCAAGGCCTTTTTTTTGTAGCAAGAACTCCTTTGCATACTAGGCCACACCTCCCTGATGTAGCCAATCTTCCTGGAGCTTACAGTAGGCCGTGTACTAAGAGACTAGCAAGCTCTTGGAGGATTGGCTACATCAGAGGGGTGTGGCCTAATATGCAAAGGAGTCCCTGCTACAAAAAAAGCCCCGCATCTTCCCTTGACTCAATAAGCAATATCATTCATGATTACGCAGATACCTTCTCCAGTCTATTCTCTGCAGCTCTAACAAGATTGTCATGCATCTTCTTGATGTTCTTTCAATATGTATATTAAAAAGGTTGCTAAAGAATATCGCCAACTTCACTCCCAGACATACTTGAACTAGTTTAATTTAATCCTTAAAATGGTTTGCCACACTTGCTTCTTCCAGTCCTTTTCTGTTGGCATTCATTTGCTTCCCCAGCTTTTTTTTTTTTGCTTTTTTTTTTTTTGGTCTAGTGTCTGTTGGTGGCAACCAGAGGTTATTTCATAGAAAAAGTGGTGCTGGAGCTCATGAGCACAATTCATTTGCAGATGCCACACACACTCTCTGACATCAACAGAAGGTGTACTAAATTCTATCAGCTCAGCATCTACCTTAAAATGCTTCTTGAATTATAATTGCCTTAATAAAAGCTTACTCCCATTATACTTTTAAAATTACTTTCTGCTATGCGGCCCACATTGGCATGGTGACAATCTCCATCTGTCTGCTTTATACGTTTTGGTTATTTTCTTTATTTTTTCTGGTGGGGGAAAATATTAGAAAGTTTGTCAAATCTTAGTGTTCAGCAAAATTCTCACAGGAGGTTTGAACAACGGAGCCAAGAATCAAGGACCGATTTCCCACTCACCCTACGCCGCTGACGTTCCTCTTTTCAGCGCGACGTCTTCCCGATTTCCCACTATCTGCCCCGGGGCTTCATCTTGCATCGCCATTTTTGCACAGCAACAAGAAACTGGGTTTTAGGGGTTTCTGTTTACCGCGCAAAAACAGAGATGCAAGATGAAACCCCGGGGCAGATACTGGGAAATCGGGAGGACACCACGCTGAAAAGAGGAATGTCAGAGTGGCATACGGTGAGTGGGAAATCATTCAAAGTTTTTTTGGGAGGGGGGGGGAGAAAAAAAGTGTACAATAACATTGAGAGGTACTGCAGCTTACCACTCTGCGCCACAGGGCTCAAGTCTACCGAGCACAGATAATGCTGCTCTCTCACTTTAGCAAAAAGCTTAGCAGGAACACAAACCTTTGGGATACACGAAACAAAATTTTCCTGTTCCCCATCTCTGTGCTTCCATCAAAGATATTCATTATCCTGATCCAGTCTTTGTAGAAGATGCCACAAAGAAACAGCAGTACTCATTTAAATGCAGGAACAAATTAACAATGCTTTGGTCAGCAACGACGTTCCTCATTCAGATGAGCATTCAACAGACACCCAGAGTTTTTTTATTGAGCAGGGACGCTCAGGAACACAGTTACGACTGGCTAGGCATCAGGAGGTGTGGCCTAATATGCAAATAATTTCATGCTGGGCTTTTCCTACAAAAAAAAGCCCTGCGTGAAACAATGGAGATGCCAATGGGTGTGGCCTAATATGCAAATGAGCTCCTGCTGGGCTTTTCCTACAAAAAAGCCCTGTGTGAAATGATGGTGATGCCAAGGGATGAGACCTAATAGGCAAATGAGTTCCCGCTGGGTTTTTCCTACCAAAAAAAAAAGCCCTGCAGACCCCAATGTGTTTTTGTTGGTTTTGCTGTTGTTTTCTTACGTGTGAAACTGTTTAAACATATTTCATGCTAGGCTCCAGAGAGCTTGCCGCATTCCAAAAAGAAAATATGATCTCTATATATCATATATTGGTGCTAAAAATAAGCTGCTACTCAACCTGCTAAAACCGCCCTCGTGGTATGTTTAAAGGAAGTTATAAAAGTCCCAGCTTTCAGACAACATCTTTATGGGCAACACGCAAAGTGAAGAAATTGCCTCTGAATAAGTAATGGCAATAGCATTGATTCTTATTATTATGACATCCTAGAATGGCTCTCCTGTACTCATGGCTCCACCAGAGGCCTGGATTGTATGCTAACCATGTATCTTCAGTTTTGTTTTAACATGCACCATCTTGGTCTACCTGATCTCAGCTTTGGGAATGCAGGGATGCTGGACTGAAGGTAGATGGTAAAGGCAGGCGGCATTGATGAGAGGACTAACTAAAACATGGATGTCGAACTCATTTGTTATGAGGGCTGGATCTGACCTAAATGAGACCTTGTCGGGCCAGGCTGGCCACTCCCTGACATTTTGTGGCTGGCTCTGCCTTCTGTGGCTGCCATTTTGTAGCTGATTCCACATCCTGTGACAGCCATTTTGCAGTCTGGGGTTGCTAATCCTAGGTTTGAAAATATCTAGAGCAGGGGTGTCAAACTCATTTGTAACGAGGGCCTAGAGTTGCCAAGTCCAATTTAAGAAATATTTTGGACTTTGGGGGTGGAGCCAGGAGACATTAGGGGTGGAGCCAAGATCAAGGCTGTGACAAGCATAACTGAACTCCAAAGGGAGTTCTGGCCATCACATTTAAAGGGACGGCAAACCTTTTCAATGCCTTCCTTCCATAGGAAATAATGAAGGATAGGGGCACCTTCTTTTGGGGCTCATAGAATTGGACCCCCTGGCCCAATCTTTTTGAAACTTGGGGGCTGACCCAAGGTCATTCCAGCAGCTGCAAGTGGAGGACTGGGGAATCAAACCTGATTCTCCCAGATAAGCGTCCACGCACTTAACCACTGCGCCAAACTGGTAGGACCTGGCAACCCTAGGAGAGCAGCAGAGATGGAAAACAAAAGTAGAGCATATCCAATGCTGAAGAGAAACAAAAGCTAGGCTTTGCAGTTGTATGCCTGTTCTGCTACAGCCCATCATTACAGCCATATTTCTCTAATCTCCCCACCATTTGGTGGGCAGCTTGCTAACACAGCAATGGCAAAATTAACACCGCTGTGTACAAACACAGAGCCCAGGATTGTTCTGTTTTTCTCACACCAGACTGATTTTTTTTCTTCAAGCGTTTCTATACGCTTCGCAAAGCTGTTCCCAGAACTCCTCGCCCAAATGCCAAAACCTGAACGGCAAAAAAAAAAAAAAAGATAACCATAAAGAGTGTGCTGTTTTGCTAACGCCATCAATAAAGCTTAGTGGCCCGCCGCGCCAAAGATCTACAACCTTGCGAGTGCTCAACTGACACAGAACTGCGCAAAGTTTTGATGGTCCAGATGCCGCTGCTTCCATGCGTCATTTAGCTCCAAATAATGCCCTGCCATTTACCCTCCTTCAACGGCTGCATCTAAACTCTTGTGGCTCCCAAGTTCCTCTCTATGCTCCTTCTCTGTTTAAACAAAACTTCAGGCCGCTTTGGTTGCAAGCCCAAGAGTCGTGTTTTTTTTTTCCTTTCCCGAACTCTCAACAACGGTTGTTTGCTTCAGAGGATAACAGCTAAATGAGAGCCCCTTTGCAGGTTATCTTACTTGTTAATTATCCACAGGTAATACCCGCATATTTGCGCTTTCCAGGAGAAGAGTACACACTGCGAAATGCTGCAATAATTACATAGCAGCCCTGCATCGTGGTAGTCGTGTTACCCAGTACGGCACGTCTTTTGCCATGAATTATTCAAATCCCGCCATGCTGAGCTATACCATGCTAGGAAATCATTCAAAAAGGAAGGGGGGGCTCAACCCCATATATTCTGCTTGGCAATTTCAGTAAATAATACTCCACATGAAACAGCAAGTCTAAGCATGGTTCGTTGGTATGTGTGGGGGGAAGCAGAGGGTGCTATGAACCATTTGAAAACCTCTCCTTTTCCAGACCAACTTCAAAACAAATAAAAATGGGCGATATAGGGCCTTGTTGGCCAGGTCGCAAGCATTTTGTTGGGGGCGTGAGTCACAGCTCCTATAACCCTGTAGGGAATACAAACTTTGGGAAGATTTTCTCAAGGTGGACAAAAATAACAGATGGCGAGGGGAGGAACAAGTTCACGATGTTGGTCTATTGGTTGCAAAGGGGATAACATGCTGTGTAAGACCGCATAAAGGTCCAAGGTCCAGCTTTTGGCAGCGTCAAGTAAAGGTGAAAGAAGTAGCCGATGTGGAAGATCATGCCTCAAGGCTACAGTATAGGCCAGAGGTCCCCATCCTCTTCAAACCCATGGGCACCTTTGGAATTCTGACACTGTGAGGGCTATAACCACAAAATGGCTGCCCCAGAAGGCGGAGGCAGTCACAAAATGTCAGCTGCAGCTTGAATTCAGTCACATACTGAAGATCCACAATATGTGCTGCGGTACTGTTTTGTGCCAGCAATGTGTTTAAAAAAAAAAAAACTGCACAGCTACTCTAATCTCCAATAGCCAACCAGAAGGGACAGTGGCTCAGTGGTAGAGCATCTGCTTGGTAAGCAGAAGGTCCCAGGTTCAATCCCCAGCATCTCCAACTAAAAAGGGTCCAGGCAAGTAGGCGTGAAAAACCTCAGCTTGAGACCCTGGAGAGCCACTGCTGGTCTGAGTAGACAATACTGACTTTCATGGACCAAAGGTCTGATTCAGTATAAGGTGGCTTCATATGTTCATATGTCTAAGGAGAGGAATGGTGGCTCAGTGGTAGAGCATTTGCTTGGTAAGCAGAAGGTCCCAGGTTCAATCCCCAGCATCTCCAACTAAAAAGGGCCCAAGCAAGTAGGCGTGAAAAACCTCAGCTTGAGACCCTGGAGAGCCGCTGCCAGTCTGAGTAGACAATACTGACTTTGATGGACTGAAGTTCTGATTCAGTAGAAGGCAGCTTCATATGTTCATATCACAGAAGCTTTGCTGGGCCAAAGTCCAATGCGGTCCCACTCGTTTAAAAAAAAACATTTGGCAGGTACCAAGGAAGGTCTCAGCAGGCACCATGTTGGAGACTTCAGGTATAAACGATATTGACCTTGATAGGACACCTCCCAGTGCTAAAGAGTGTCTAATGGCAGAACTAGATGTTACAAAAACCATGTGGCTACCACCAAAAATGACAATTCCACATAGAATTCCCCTCTTTATTAAAAAAAAAAAAAGAGGTAAAAGTAGTCCCCTGTGCAACCACCAGTCGTTTTCGACTCTGGGGTGACGCTTTCACAATGTTTTCACGGCAGACTTTTTTTACGGGGTGGTTTGCCATTGCCTTCCCCAGTCATCTACACTTTCCCCCCAGCAAGCTGGGTACTCATTTTACCGACCTCGGAAGGATGGAAGGCTGAGTCAACCTTGAGCTGGGTACCTGAACCAGCTTCTGCTGGGATCGAACTCAGATCATGAGCACAGGGCTCTGACAGCAGTACTGCTGCTTTACCACTCTGCGCCATGGGGCTCTTTCCCCTCTTTATAATGGGGAGCAAAAAGAATAGCAAATGTTATTTGCTATCGTATTAAGGCACACATATTTGCCTTAATTATATTAAGAACACATAAAGGTTCTTAAGGCAAATGTTGTTCAGCTCCCAGACAACATCAACCAACACTGTGTAGCTGGGGTCATAAAGTGCATCACATAATTAAAGTAGAATATGGGATAAATTCTAATGGACACTACCACAGCAGAGGAAGAACTTCCATAATACTTGCAGAGCTTTGTTCCACCCAAAGAAAAAGAAACTGAATTTTCCTTCCTTCCTCCCTCCCTCCCTCCCTTCTTCTTTCTCTCTCTCTTTCTCCTTCCTTCCTTCCCTCTCTCTCTGTATTTTGTGTGTGTGTGTGTCTGTCTGCACCTGGTAGTCATGACAACTTCTGCTGGCTGACTCTTACTTGAGGCCTGGAGGATATTCAGAGAGGACTATATCCCTGAGTGGGGATACATATGTCAGATGTCCCAACATTGTTTTAAATAAACTTTCAAAATTCACCACAGAACAGGAAACAGATTTGCAACAACATGACAGCAATATGGGTCCCAAAAGAAAAAGTACTACGAGGAGAGTTGGGAGAAGATGAAAAAATGGGATTTCTCGACATTCAAGAAACAAGTGGGCTTGCTAGTAGGGTAGCATCTAAAAACAATTCACAGGAAACAAGCAAGAACTAGCTATGCAGTTAATTCACTTTCTTTCTTAAAGATAGCATCTTTAGATACAAATTGTTTAAAACCCTCATATTGCTTATTATCTTATTCCTCAGCATAACTACAGGCGAGGTAAGGTGCGCCTTGTGACAAAACGAGTTCATCGCACAGTTTTATAAATGTTTTAAACACGTATTGGCTTTGTGATGTGTATATTCCAAAGAAGTATTGAGCTGTGTTAACTGAAATTGTGAAACGGCAGTTTTGTTAGTCAGGAAAGGAGGATCAAATTGGTAGCCCTTCCACGAGGTAGGGGGAATTCTGGGATAAGGAGAACGAGGAGAGACAATTATTCGAAGAACCATCTCCTCCCATGTTGCTTTCTCTTAGTCACCAGCAGGGCTGGAATTCTAGCAGGAGCTCCTTTGCATATTAGGCCACACCCCCTGATGTAGCCAATCCTTCAAAGAGCTTACAAGGCTCTTTTCTGTAAGCTCTTGGAGGGTTGGCTACACCAGGGGTGTGTGGCCTAATATGCAAAGGAGTTCCAGCTAGAATTCCACCCCTGGTCACCAGGCAACTTGTTTCTGCTTATCCTCCTACCTGGATTGCGTTGGTTGACAAGAATTCTTATTTCTAGCCTTCCAGCAATTTCTTCCAGTGTGAAAAATCATACACCAATAGAAATGTAGCAAAACGTTAAGACTGGCGTTGCTGTCATTAAATAAATTTTCCAGTTCTGGGCTGGGGATTTTGGGGTGGAGCCTAGGGAGGGCGGGGTTTGGGGAAGGGAGGGCCCTCAGCTGGATATAAAGCCATAGACTCCACCCTCCAAAGCAGCTATTTTCTCCAGGGACACTGATCTTAGTCATCTGGAGATCAACTGAAATAGTGGGAGACCTCCAGATGCCACCGGGAAGTTGGTAATGATGCTACATGGCTTTGTAATTTTGTTGCTGCTGTTGTTCGTTAAAAGCCAAGTTGTAAAATTGAAAGCCCCAATAATTTTGAAAGCAAATGAAGTCTCTTCAAGGAAAATACATAGCACAATTTTTTGTCTATGTCACGGAAGAATCTTCCCATTTCTGTCGATTGCTCCTGAAGGACATCCAAGTCTGAAGTGACAAATGGTAAAGTGCCCCATTACACAGATTGTGCTGATAAAAGGCATTTTTGTACAACTATTTCCACTGTTACAGTACGTTACTATGGCGATAGAGTAAAATTTGCTGAAATGTTTCCCCTTTATTATTATTCTGCATAATGACTATTACCACAATAAATATTTAAACTTGATAGATAATTTTTAATTGCTAATTTTCGCCCCACTGGCATATACTAACAGCTTTCACCACTAATTCAGAAGAAATCTGTTCAGAAAAAAGGTTAACCCAGTGAAGCGCTCCCAAAGGGAGCACCCTTTGTACTAAGAGCATTTTTTAAAATTCATTACTCTACGCAGGATGCAATTCACAGGAAAACAAATACAGTATTCTCCAGCACAGAAGACTTTCGGGAATTTCAAGAGGAATATACATGGTGGGTCCTCTGTAACCACTTTTTCTTAGAACTGGTTCATCAATTCCATGTTTCAAGTAACTATTGTGATTGTTCAAGTTGTTTGACATAGCCATCATTTGGAAGGAAATGTCACACGGACATCCCTGAAAAGGTTTTGTCATCGCCAGAATTCCTATGGGTTTACCACAGAGTTTCAGCTATTCCTAGAGCTACCCCAGATCACTTCCAGGTTTTCCCCAGAAGTAACACAGAGTCAGGGCTGGCCCTAGGGTGCGTGGTGCCCCAAGCAGACTCACTGTCTGTCGCTCCACAGGCACATGCACATGCATACCCCAGGCTGGGTTACTGCTGCCCACACAGAGGAACACCATTAGAATTGGGCCTACCCACTTTGATGCAGCCCGGGCATCTCAGTGTTCTCTCTTAACAGAGCGCTGGAGGAGGCTTTGCTCCCCCTCCTTTCCAGAACTGGAAGTGAGGGGGGAACAAAGACTTGTCGAGTGCTCTCTTAAGGGAGAACGCTCAGATGCCTGGGCTGCATCAAAGCAGGAAGGGTCGATTATAGCAGTGCTCCTCTGAGAGCTCCGGGGTGGGTGGGGTGGCAGAGCTCAATGCCGCAGAAGGGAAGGAGGAGGGAGGAGGAGGTGGGGTGGTGGCATGGTGGGGAAGGAAATTAGAAATTCGGGAAGGCAGGAGAGCCCAATTTGGTGCCCCTCTCCCGGTGCCCTAGGCAAATTCCTAATTTGCATAGTGGGAGAGCCGGCCTTGCATAGAGTGCAGACCAGAGTGATGATTTTTTTAAAAAAATCCCACTGCCTCTAGCAGGGGGGCAGAGAGGGGTGCTGAGAGGAGGTTTAGTCACTTAGAGCCATTCACAATACCTCAATGGCGGTGGTGGGATGGGGACATATTCGCAGCGTGAAGATGACTGGTATGCAAGCAGGTTAAGAGGAAGAAAACCCGTCTTTAAGGTGTCTTGGTACCAGATCATGTAGTTCTTTACAAGGCTAAACCCAATATGTTGAAGTGACAAAACCAAATGGAAGCCAGAGAAGTCCAATACAGCATCAACATTATATCCTTCAAACAATAAATCCTCCTTAAAATCCTAGTCTGCTAGCAAGATAATGCCAGTAGTTCTTCCTGAGCTCTTCAAAAGCAACACCATCATGCAACACAGTAATCAAATCTTACCTAGTAATCAAATGTTACCTAGGCATAAATAACTACGAACAGAGAATAGATTTGCAAATTCCAGGTTGGGAAATACCTGGAGATTTTTTTTCGAGGGGTGGAGCCTGGGGAAGACAAGTTTTGGGAAGGATGGGTCCTCATTACAGCATAGTGGTCATCAGGGGTCATTTTGTAGAAAAATCGGTGCTGGAGCTCATTAGCATATGCCGCCTCCCCACCAGCCAAAAGCAACCTGATGCAAGAAAGGAGAACCCTGGGCGAGCGAGGTCTGCTAGGGCTGGCTAGAGATCCAGCCAACCCAAGCAGGCCTCACTCGCCTGGGGCTCTCCTGGGCCCACCCCACCCCCCATCAAAAGGCCAGCAAGCCACCAGCCACCCAAAATCACACAAGAAGTGGAGAAAAGGTAGTGCAGGCTTCTCCAGGGGTTAATGAGAACATAAGAACATAAGAGAAGCCACGTTGGATTAGGCCAATGGCCCATCCAGTCCAATACTCTGTGTCACCCAGTGGCTAATATATGTGTGTGTGTGTGTGTATACACACACACACACACATATATATATACACACACACACACACATTGTGGCTAAATAGCCACTGATGGACCTCTGTTCCATATTTTTATCCAATCCCCTCTTAAAGCTGGCTATGCTTGAAGCCGTCACCACCTCCTGTGGCAGTGAATTGGGTGAAGGACTTCCTTTTATCCGTTTTAACCTAACTGCTCAGCAATTTCATTGAAGGCCCACAAGTTCTTGTTTTGTGAAAAAGGGAGAAAAGTACTTCTTTCTCTACTTTCTCCATCCCATGCATAATCTTGTAAACCTCTATCATGTCACCCCGCAGTCGACGTTTCTCCAAGCTAAAGAGCCCCAAGCATTGTAACCTTTTTTCATACAGAAAGTGTTTCAAACCTTTAATCATTCTAGTTGCCCTTTTCTGCACTTTTTCCAATGCTATAATATCCTTTTTGAGGTGCGGTAACCAGAATTGTACACAGTATTCCAAATGAGACCGCACCATCGATTTATACAGGGGCATTATGATACTGGCTGATTTGTTTTCAATTCCCTTCCTAATAATTCCCAGCATGGCGTTGGCCTTTTTTATTGCAAACGCACACTGTCTTGACATTTTCAGTGAGTTATCTACCATGACCCCAAGATCTCTCTCTTGCTCAGTCTCTGCCAGTTCACACCCCATCGACTTGTAGCTGGGATTCTTGGCCCCAATGTGCATTACTTTGCACTTGGCCACATTGAACCTCATCTGCCACGTTGATGCTCCCTCACCCAGCCTTAACAGATCCCTTTGGAGTTCCTCACAATCCTCTCTGGTTCTCACCACCCTGAACAATTTAGTGTCATCTGCAAGCTTGGCAACTTCACTGCTCACTCCCAACTCCAAATCATTTATGAACAAGTTAAAGAGCATGGCACCCAGTACTGAGCCCTACAGCACCCCACTGCTTATTGTTCTCCACTGCGAAGACTGCCCATTTATACTCACTCTCTGCTTCCTATTAATCAGCCAGTTTTTGATCCACAAGAGGACCTGTCCTTTTACTCCATGGCCATTTTCGCATTAGCGTTTACTCCGGGGTGGCATCCCGTTTACCTCAGGATCTTTTCCTGGATTTCGCACATGTTGCTCCGCGGTTGCGGTTTGCTCCGGGGCTTCAGGGGTTTCACCCCGGAGTTTCTTGATACACAGGCTTCCGGAGTTTCTGAAAACCTGCGGATCCACACCGGATCCACTCCGCGGAGTTTCCTGTGGGAAATTCATCCACCCCGCATCGACTGCTTTGTGGGCGGCACCCTCTGCCTTTCCGTCCTCCCACTGCATCCACCCCCTTGGCCAATCATCAGCCGTTCGTGGTGCTTCTGAAACGTGCCTGCCCGGCCATTTTTTTTCTTCATTTCAGTTCCTTGCGTAATAGCGATATTTCACAGCTACGAAATTTCGATTCCTGTGGACATAAGTGTTGGGGGGGGGGGAATCTAGTGCCGGCGCCGGCCAAAGCGAAGCGGCGGCTTGGTTCACCAGGGCCAGGAGAACCTGCCAGCTTGGGCAGCCCCGTCTGCACTCCGAATTCACGCTGGGCCGGCCAGCTCCCCAGCCAGGCGTGGTGGAGGTGCAGCTGGGAGCACACGTGCCAGGCGGGCCCCGGAGCGCACTTGCGGTGGCCGCTGCACCCCACTCATGCCTCCCGCGGGCTTGGCATGCCCCTCGGGACAGCAGCAGCGCCTGAGCGGACTCGCCCCTCAAGAGCTACGCCTCGGCTTCATGGAGAGACAGGACGGGACAAGACGAGAGAGCCCCGGGAGCGCCTGGCCTCCTTCCTCGCCTGCTCCGTGGTCGCACAGCTCGAGGCGGACCCTGGCCCCCTGCTCGCTCGCCTGGGCTCCGCTGCCGCCGCCGCTCCTGCTGCCCAGCTCCTAATCGCTGGCTCACAGCACACACTGCCTCTCTCTCCTCCTCTGCCTTGAAATTTTATAACTCCCTCCCATGACGTCTCTGAGACCGGGACGGGGAAAGGGGGAGCCAAAGAGGGTTCTCCAAGCCCAACCTTCGCATCCAGCACAGTTTTAATGTGTTCAACAGGCGCGTCTTGTGGAAAGGCTGGGAGGGAGCGAGGCTGGGAAGGGAAGAAGCTGCCACACACACACACACAAACACCCTCTCTCTCTCGATTACCCCTCGATTTCTCTCTCTCTCTTCAGGCTGTCAGCGTTATTGCGATATTTCGCAACTCCGGAATTTGGGCATACGGAACTACGGAATCAGGGTCGATCCCTGCGGACATAAGTGTTGGGGGGCGGGAATCTAGTGCTGGGAGGCTTCTCATGGAAGTGAGACTCCTTGTATATGCATTAATCAGTTGGCGTCCAGCGTACAGACACAAAAGCAAAACCTCCACTCTGGAATAAAGACACGCCACAGTCTCGTTATCCAGATTCTCCAATGTGAATGCTTCTGTCAATACATAAAGGGCTGTGGAGGATGCTACAGCTGCAGCCAATCTATAAGCAGAAGCGGCACACGTGATGCGGTTTGCCCACGAAAAGAAGGGGAAGGAACAGCTGTGACCGCTCATTGTTACGTTGTTATGTTCTTACGTAGTAACGCAACCAGACTTGCGCTTAAAAAAAAAATGATTGACAGGGCATCGAACTCAAGTCGATGCTAGTGCGAAAACGATTTGAGCCGGGGCTTCATGGAAAGCGACTGCGCAAAAGAGGCAATGTGCGAAAACGAGGAAAATGATCTGGACATATTTCCTCCGCGGAATACCGGTAGCAAACGCTAAGTGCGAAAACGCCCCATGACTCTCTAGCTTACTAAGGAGCCTTTGATGAGGAACTTTATCAAAAGCTTTCTGGAAGTCATGGTAAACAACATCTATTGGGTCCCCTTTGTCCACATGTTTGTTCACCCCTCGAATTGTAACAGGTTGGTGAGGCAAGATCTTCCCTTACAGAACCCATGCTGAGTATCCCTCAGTAACTTGTGTTCATCAATGTGCCTACTCATTCTGTCCTTGATAATGGTTTCTACCAACTTTCCCGGTATTGAAGTCAGACTGACTGGCCTGTAATTTCCCGGATCTTTTCTGGAACCCTTTTTAAATATGGGGGTAACATTTGTTACCTTCCAGTCCTCAGGAACGGAGGCAGATTTCAATGAAAGATTACATATTTTTGTCAGGAGATCCACAAGTTCAACTTGGAGTTCTTTCAGAACTCTTGGATGTATGCCATCCGGACCCAGTGACTTATTAGTTTTTAATTCGTCAATCAGTTGTAGGACCTCCTCTCTTGTCACCTCAATTTGACTCAGGGCTTTCAACACCCCTTCCATAATTAGTGGTTTTGGAGCAGGCAAACACTTCTCATCTTCCACAATGAAAAATGAGGCAAAAAATGCATTCAGTTTCTCAGCCATTTCCCTATCCTCCTTCAGTAATCCTTTTACCCCTTGGTCATCCAAGGGCCCCACTGCCTCCCTGGCTGGTTTCCTGCTTCTAATATATTTGAAGAAATTTTTATTGTTGGTCTTTATGTTTTTTGCAATATGCTCCTCATAGTCCCTTTTTGCCTGCCTGATCACAGTCTTGCATTTGATTTGCCACAGCCTGTGTTCCCTTTTATTAATCTCACTTGGACTAGCTTTCCACCGCTTAAAGGAGTCCTTTTTACCTTTTACAGCTTCCATTACTTTGTTTGTTAACCATGCAGGCCTTTTCTTATACCTGTTTGTGCCTTTCCTAACTTGTGGTATATATTTTATCTGAGCTTCTAGGATTGTAGTTTTAAATAGCTTCCAAGCTTCCCCAAGGGTTGTGACTGTATTTATCTTCCCTTTCAGTTTCCTCTTCACATGCCTCCTCATCTCAGAGAATTTACCCCTTTTAAAGTTAAATGTGGTTGTGCTGGTCTTTTGGGGCAACTCCCTATTTATACAAATGGTGAAATCAATAATGTTGTGGTCACTGCTCTCAAGCGGTGTAATCACTTTTACATCTCTCACCAAGTCTTGGGCATTACTTAGGACCAAATCCAGGATCGCCCCACTCCTGGTAGGTTCTGTGACCAGAACTGTGGTCTGTGAGGGCTGCTGGGGGCATGGGAAAGCTCCTGGTGGCTGGCTGGCTGCCCACTTTCCTAATCCAGGGATCGTTATGCAGCTGTACCTATTATTCAATAGACAAGGTAGGTGGGGAGGAGAAAGGCTCAGGAGCTGTGCTCCTGTGAACTCCTGCTGCATCTGAGGCCTGGTGGACATAAAATCCACTCTCCAAAGAAGCCATCGTCTCCCAGTGAATTGATCTTGGTCATCTGGAGATCAACTGTAGCAGTGGAAGAGGCTGGCAACCATATCAGAAACAGAGACAGCAGTTATATCTGCCCAAGATGCAGGGCTTTTTTTTTTTGTAGCAGAAACTCTTTTGCATATTAGGCCACACACCCCTGATGTAGCCAATCCTCTAAGAGCTTACAGGGCGCTTAGTACAGGGTCTACTGTAAGCTCCAGTAGGATTGGCTACATCAGGGGGGTATGGCCTAATATGCAAAGGAGTTCCTGCTACAAAAAAAGCCCTGCTAAGATGGAAGAAAACACTCCTAGTAACCACTAGAACTTTCTCATCCAGAAGCACGCCAGATCCAAGGTCTGAGCATCAACCTTAAAGAGCAATGCAACCTCGCTGCCAAATATGTTATACGCCCAGGTTCATTCCCAACCAAGAACACCTCCATTTTCTCTGTACTACGCTTCACACCGCTGGCTCAGTGAGATAACGCCAGCCAAGAGTCACATACACTGACTGAGCTCGCATAGAAATGTGTCTGCTTCTCCTTCTTTATTACCGCTACAGAGAGGAGAGAATGCACACCGAGGGCATAAGAATGAATGGCGGAACATTTTGTCTGCAACATGAACAATGCGTCCCTCTCTCAATACAAGACACACTTTAGTCTTTTGCGATCTATTTATTGCATGGGCCGCAAAGTCATTTCCTTTCCACCTTGCTGGATGAGCCGCAGGCCATTTTTGCATGTGGAAATAAAGTGTGTGTGGGGGGGGGGGGGAAGGGAGCCTAGTTTGTCCTAAGGGGCAGCTGGTATAATAAGACGACGTCCGAATCTTACAGCCGGCGCGGCGGTCATTTCAGAGGTTTCAAAACCCTGACAAGATTTACTGGGAGTGACAGATCCACTGTACTCGATGAAAAGCCATAAATTTCTGCCAAAATAACGCGCTCCAGGTGAGGCAAAGGAAAAGCTATCGAGTTACTCCAAGCGTGCCGAAGATCTGCAGAGGCGGCATAAAGAGAGAGGAAGACATCAGATCAAGATGCGGGAAGGACTCACCGTTGTCACTTCAGAGCTCAGGCCAGTCCTTTCCCCACAGGCTGCTTTGCTTTGGTGCTCTCTAGTGTGGAAGCATAAATTGTTTTTTTTCTTATGATAACATTTCTCACAAACCTAGACTGCTTTGGGAGGATGGATTGGACCTCACTGCATTAGCAAGAGAGCTGTGTCGAGGAGCTAAGGTTGCCATCCTCCAGACAGCATGGGTTGCCAGGTTGTACTTGGCATCCATTGGGGGAATCTTGGGTCCATTTTGGAATCTTCTTTCGTGTGTGCTTTGTGTGTGCAGTATTGTAAAGAGAGTGCAGCCAGCTCTGAACCAACCCTTTATTGCAAGAAGAAACAGGCACAAACAGCACAGGCACTTCACTCATTATATACACTCTGGCCATGGTTAACCACACACCCCTAGAGGCAGCAGTTACTCTTATTGGCTCACTCCACAATCCTTCATTTGCATCTCTTTGTTACAAGTCGTTACATGCTTAGCATCTTGATTGGCCAGTTCTTCCAGGCTTCAGGATCCTGGTTTGCAAGAAGTGCCTGTCTCAAGCTCAGACCACAAGACCCCAGTTCAACACAATGCACAACGTGGCGAGATGATGTCACCTGGAAGTGATGTAATCACATCACTTACATCAGAGGGGTGTGTGATGCTCTAGTTTTGGGGAAAACTCTATGGTTTGTAGCTGTTGAATTTCCCCAAAAAAACTAGTGTTGCCACACGACAGTGCTGTGATGATATAGTAGATAGGCAGACCCATTACTTACACTAACACTCGTGAGATTACAAGTCCCACCCACACACAACTCTGTGCAGAACAGCTTTTCATAAGCCTGTAAGCAGGATTTCAACAAGACAGATCTCAGCAAAATTCTGTGAGGGCCACTGATCGTCACATCCTTAGCTCAACATGTCCCACCAGCGGCCATATAGTGTTTCCAGGGCGGCAGCAACTATGTAGGACAACCCTTACAGAAAGTAACCACATTTCTGTACCACTCATTTCCATCATGAAAAGACAGGAGTTACTGGGAAAGATAATAATGCTAGGAAAAGTTGAAGGAGGAGAACAGGAAGACTCAATGTGAGAGGGATTGTTCCAATAAAGGAAGCCATGGTCCTCAGTTTGCGAGAGCTGAGCGAGGCTGCTCATGATAGGATGTTTTAAAAAGGTAAAAAGGCAGTCCCCTGTGCAAGCACCAGTTGTTTCCAACTCTGGGGTGACGTCACATCAAAATGTGTTCACAGCAGACTTTTTATAGGGTGGTTTGCCATTGCCATCCCCTGTCATCTACACTTTCCCCCCAGCAAGTTGGGTACTCAATTTACTGACTTTGGAAGGATGGAAGGCTGAGTCAACCTTCAGCAGGCTACCTGAACCCAGCTTCCGCCGGGATCAAACTCAGGTCATGATCAGAGCTTTGGACTGCAGGACTACAGTTTTGGAGATCATTAATTCCTGGGGTCGCTATAAGTTAGAAGCAATCTGCTAGCACACAACACACGCATTTCCAAGGCCTTGGGGTGATGAATAGGTCATACACAATACATTAGAACACCAGTCAAAGTTTCCCGATATTGGTATAACTCTAACCATTGAACCCACACTCAGATGGGAAAGTTCTACAGCTCATCCCAAAAAGTATAACCTCAGATTCTGATTGGCCTTTAAGGGCAGGCAGTTCTAAAATTAAGGCCAACCGCTAAGACGGATGCTTTACATTCACATGCTGGACAAACACGTCATCATACCATGAACATATAAACAGAAGATGGCCAATAAAAGAAAAACCGTCATCGTCTGCTCCTGCCTGGAATCCCATTATTTATTTCTACTGCACTGTCAATCTACAAAGGTATTTATGGTTAGCCTCTCCACTGAGCCTGCAGGTACTGTGAGAGTTCTGACACAGGGCAGTGGGCACAATCACAAATTGGCTACCACAGGAGATGAAGGAACCAGGTTGGCCAGGTCGTACCTGCTTCCTGGAGGGGCGATCGTCAGTCCTTCTTGGGAACTCTTTTTTTGTGCGTGTGTTAGCCGCGCCTTCTCTGCAAGCAGACTCAGGGCGGCTAACAGTCCTGCGGCTGATAGGTGGAGATGCTCTAGTTTGGGGGGGGGGGGACAAAACTCTAAGGTTTAAGCCAATGTTCCCTCTAAGCTGCAGAGTCTCATGAGCAAAAATTCTCTTTTGTGAGCTACTGGCTTTAAAGTCGTCGTGAGTTTCTGCGCAAATTGGTTTGCTCTGGAGCCATTTTTCATGAGCCAAGACAAAAAGGTGTGAGCTGGAAGTTAAAAATCTGTGAGCTAGCTCACACTAACTCAGCTTAGAGGGAACACTGGTTTAAGCCCAAAGTTATCATAGAGTTTCCCCCCAAAAACTAAAGTGTCACTGGTACAATGACATCACTTCTGAGTGACGCCATCACACTGCATCTGGAGGCATTTGCAGGTGGGGTTTCCCTTCACTGGCCAGCAGCAGGGAGGAGCCCACAAAGCGGAGGGACCTCCACCTGGACCAGGGGGCTGGCAGCTCTAGGAGGAACCAATCTCAAAATGGCTATCGCAGGAGGTGCAGCCAAGCATGAAATGTCAGGGAGCAAGGTTACATACAATTCTAATAGTACTTCTGTCATTTCAGGCAAAAACTCAGTTCAACAGAGTGACTTTTACTTGGCACAGCCAATCAGAAGCCCTGCTGGGCAGAATCCCCACCTAGTCCTGCCTACTTTCTAAAGCACTTGGCGGGCTCCGGGAAAATGATCCATGGGCACCACATTGAAGTTGGGGACTCCTGCTCTACAGACCTATCCCTGCTGCAAGGAGATGACAATTCCAACCGGGAAGGTGACAATAAAGGGGGAGGGGGAATTCTACTGCCCACGCACAGCACCGGTGTCGTGACTCAACAGGAGCCGATGTGCTTTTGTTCCCGCGACGCAACATTCCGCCCTAAAATACAGTTTAGATTACAGAACCGGTGACGTTAATAATTAAAACACTTAAATAATTAAACGGAGTTTCACGCCAGAACTGGGGCCTTTCATTTTCCCACTTTCATTTACGAGCTGCAATATTTTGGTAAGATGTTCGAGGGCTGTTTTTTTCACTTAACAGATAGGAGGTGCAGTGGCGCTCATATATATGTCAAGCAGGTAGCTCAACGCAGACACAGCACCGCTAATACCCTGGAAAAAACCACCAAGGATGAGAAATTGAATAAAAATCCCATCTACTACTTGCTCGACGAGATAAGTACAGATGGGGTTGCCAATTCCAAACTGGGAAATTCCTGGGGATTTTGAGGAGAAAACTGGGAAGGGACCTCAGGAGGGTCTCATGTAGGGATGCCAGCCTCCAGGTGGGGCCTGGGGATCCCCTGGAATTATAGCTCATCTCCAGACTACAGTTCCCCTGGGGAAGATAAGATGCATGCTTTGGAGGGTGGACTCTATGGCACTGCACCCCACTGAAGTCCCTGTCTTCCCAAAAAATCCATCCCCACGATCTATGCCCAAATCTCCAGGAGTTTCCCAACTTGGAGCTGGCCAGGGTTCCCAAGCTCCAGGGTTGGGCAGAGGTTCTCACACTTTGGAGGTCCCCAACCCGCCAGCCCACAGTGGGCTGGCAGAGGGATCCCCTCCCAATGTTGTCGGCGTGATGACGTCACTCATAAGTGACATCATCACACCAGCGACATCATGCGCCAACCACTCTAGGAGCTTCCGGAAAAATGCTTTTCCCGGATGCTCTAGCAAGTTGGGAGGAAAACTCTACGGTACCCTAGCGTTTTCCTCCCAAATTGCTAGAGCATCCAGGAAAACCACAGAGTTTCCCCAGAAGCTCCTAGAGCATCTGATGCATGATGTCGCCGGCGCAATGACGTCACTTGTGAGTGACGTCATCACTATGTACATGCAAAAAAAAGTCCCCCGCTGTAGGCAACGGGGGACTTGGCAATCCTAGAGATGGCAAACAACCCCCTACCTCCTGCCAGTGGCCAGGGAGGACCTGATATCACGCCATAGAGTTCACCCCCCTCCCAAAGCAACCATTGTCTCCAGGGGAACTAATCTCCAAAGCCTAGAGATCAGTTGTAATTCCAGAAGATTGCCAAATCTCACCTAGACATCGGGAACCCTACCTATAAATGACGTGACACATGTCATTTCAAAATTTGACAGACACAAGTTTTTCATTTCTTAGCATTTGCACGCTTCTGTTTAGAACCGGGTGAAACGAAGGTAGTTTTCACCACACACCCTTTTTCTTCATGGCAAACCACTTTCTAGATTTTATGCCTACCTCGTTCTCATTATTTTACAAAAGAGAGGGTTTGTTTTAGGCCTGAGAATAGGCCCTCGGTTGAATGCTTTGAAGCCACTGCTTTAACAGCCGGAAGAAGTTCTACCAGGAGGCTATTTCTGAGGGAACCATCTTGGATGGAAGTTTTGAGGCTCCGTTACGGATAGTGGGCCCTGAGTTGGATGGCCCAGGCTAACCTGATCTCATCAGATCTTGGAAGCTAAGGGTTGGCCCTGGCTTGTATTTGGATGGGAGACCTCCAAACAGCCCCCAACAGCCCCATGACATGGAGGCAGGCAATGGCATACCACCTCTGAACATCTCTTGCCTTGAAACCTGACAGGATTGATGTAAGTCAGCCATGACTTGATGGCACTTTCCACCACCAAGGGTGGTAGACCAACATACTGTTTGATTCTCTGGACTTGGTACTGCCAGAGAGCCATGCAAAAGTAGCAGAGCGCTCAAGGCTTTAATGCAGCAAAGCTGAGGCTAGGTGCGGGAGCAAACTTAATGAAATTACACTTAGTCAGCAATTAGTTTTATGACCAGGGGTATAATTCTAGCAGGAGCTCCTTTGCATATTAGGCCACACACCCTAATGTAGCCAGTCCTCCAAGAGCTTACAAGGCCCTTCTTTGTAAGCTCTTGGAGGATTGGCTACATCAGGGGTGTGTGGCCTAATATGCAAAGGAGCTCCTGCTAGAATTCCGCCCCTGTCTAAGACTAATAAACAACTTTGATTAAAGGAAATACATGCATGAGAGCACAGGTAAGAGATAGGGACAGACTGCCTAGTCTTGCTAACTAGATGGGGTAGGATGCTAGCCGCATGTCCAGCCTTCATGGTGCAAGATAGAGAGATCATGCACCTTCTTTGTGTATATGAGAGAGGGAGAGAGGGAGTGTGAGAGCGGAAAAGGACCAAATGGTACCCTAAAAGTAGCATTCTGCTTCAAAGGAAAGGATTAAAGAGCAGGAGGGAAAGGATCAGGGCTTTTTTTGTTTAGCAGAAAGGGACAGGAATGCAATTCCGACTGGCTTGGTGTCAGGGGTGTGTGGCCTAATACGCAAATGAGTTCTGCTGGGCTTTTTCTACCAAAAAAAAAACCTGGAAAGGATACTCTGTGTGTCCAGACCTCTGTATCTTTGGTGCCATCTCTGAATTCTGAGACAAGTAGACAATTCTGAGACAATTCACAAGTAGCCAATCCTCCAAGAGCTTACAAGGCTCTTTTTTGTAAGCTCTTGAAAGATTGGCTACATCGCGGGTGTGTGGCCTAATGAGCAAAGGAGCTCCCAACTTCCAACACATATAACAGGTGCCATGGATCTGTTTTTTTAAAAAAAATCTAGTTTTTGTCAAAGCCGTAACGTACCCCGAACGTATTGCTGTAAAGTGTAATTTCTGCATTTCGTGTCTTGTTTGACCGTCTCAAAACGCTGTTACGCCATATTCATCTCTAAAAGCGAATTTTAACCTTCGCTCGTTTTTTTTAACTTGCAGTACAGCCAGACCGAAAACCAATAAGCATTTCTTACTACTGAACTTTTTTCTATCAGCGGGGGGGGGGGGGGGGCGGCGGCAAGAAACGTTTTTCAGGCCACACAGTGAGCCTTATCAGTCTGAAAGCAGTTCCTGAGAGCCCAGCGCTGTAGTTAAGTTCTTTTAAAAAAAATGCTCATGGGATGGAACTGTCAGCAGGAATTCTTACGATACAACTGGGGACCCACGAGGAACTCATGCGGAGGGGAAGCTTCTTCCTGCTCCCCTCCTGCTCTTCTCCCTCCACCTCTTGCTCCTTCACCGCTGCTGACTTCTCCTCCACCTTTCGTCCCCTGCTGTCTTCTCCTTTTATCTGCTGCCTCCTCCACCTTCCCAGACTACAGCCAGCTGCTCCTTTTCTTTTGTTGCCTGCAGCACAGCCGCTGTCTCCTTCATTGTTCTAAACGGGGGTGGAATTCAAGCAGGAGCTCCTTTGCATATTAGGCCACGCGCCCCTGACGTAGCCAACCCTCCAAGAGCTTACAAAAAGAGCCTTGTAAGCTCTTGGGGGATTGGCTACTTCAGGGGGTGTGGCCTAATATGCAAAGGCGCTCCTGCTAGAATTCCAGCCCTGGTTCTGAACACCTTCTCCCTTCCTCAATGCCTCTCTCACCTGCCCCAGGGCTCGCTCTAGACTGTCTGGTACCCTAGGCAAGGCTAACGTCTGGCCATGGCTTTCCTCAGTCATCTACACTTTACCCCCAGCAAGCTGGATACTCATTTTACCGACCTCGGAAGGATGGAGTCAATCTTGAGCCAGCTACCTGAACCCAGCTTCCGCCGGGATCAAACTCAGGTCGTGAGCAGAGAGCTCAGACTGCAGTACTGCAGCTTTACCACTCTGCACCACGGGGCTGCTATGTTCATTTTTAGATATACAGTAATCTCTCAGGCTTTTTTTGTAGTAGGAACTCCTTTGCATATTAGGTCACACCCTCCTGATGGAGGCAATCCTGCAAGAGCTTACAGGGCTTTTCATACAGGGCCTACTGTAAGCTCCAGGAGGATTGGCGACATCAGGGGTGTGTGGCCTAACAGTCAAAGGAGTTTCTGCTACAAAAAAACAACAACAAAGCCCTGATAATCTCAAAAGACCCGAAACAGCCACACCAAAAATGAATTGCAGCTTCACACCTTCCAAAGCCTATCAGTTATTTCCTTTGTACAATAAGTGAATGTACTGATAACAGCAGGTACTGTTACTGTCAGAGGAGAATAATGGAGTCTTCTGTCTGAAAAAGATAGGTAAAAAAGCACTAACCATTATGACAAGGGCCCTGATATCATTCATCAATTTTGATCGGTTGTTGGCTTGTCAATATCATACAAAGTATTGTCGAGCCATTTAATTCCCTTGCATTTTCAGTTTTTGGCCTTTCTTCCCAGCTGCTCGCAACAGGCAGCCGTTAGGCGGACTTATCTTTTGAGAAAGTGGATACAGATCACTTAGAGCAGTGTTTCCCAAAGTGTGTGATGGAATGGGGCGCACTGGGGGCACTGGAATGATCCAGGAGGGCGGTAGTAGCCTTGGATGCAATTGGGGGGTGGTGAATAAAAATAAGGGGGTGGTGGAAGCATAAAGGGAGAAGAGAAGGGAAGAGGGTGGTGGGTGTCAAAACTTCACATTTCTGGGAGGTATCCAGAATTTCTAACTAAGAGAAAAATTCCCATTAACAAAAATAGAGGGTTCCTTTTTGTCTGCTACTTAGTGCAAATTCACCCAATTAGACTAGTAATGAGGACCAGAACTCCTTCCACTTAAAATATAAGAAGGTTGCAGTTTATTTACAAGACAGAATAAAAAATAGAGGTGTACAAACAAACAAGAAACACAGAAAGAAAAAAACCTTCCTAGCCTATCCTAGTCAATACATGCTACAGCTAGCAGCTTCTCAAGGTTGCTTGCAGTTTCTCTCTCAACAATACAGTTCAAGTCAGGACAGTGGAAGCACTGAGGCAATTGCACAAACTTCTCTGAAGAGTTCCAACATGTAGCTTTCTCCTCACAAGGTTTTCTGCAGAGCGTCAAGCTTCTTACAGTCCTCTGGTTACCAGGTGGTTGCTTCTGTTGATTTTAGCCATCTGCAATGCCCCAGACACAAGACTGTCTTCTGCAGGGGCAGCACTTGGGAGTAGGCAGGGTAGGCAACCGCCTAGGGTGCCACCCTGCCAGGGGGGGCTGTTGGGAGCCCCCTTACTTCCCTTTCTCATGCTGCACAATCTCGCCAGCCAGCAGGTAAACCAAGAGCCCAGGGCAGTGCTACCACACTGCCACTTTTCTTCGCAGGTCAAACATTGTCTGTGCTTGTCAGAGGTTTCCAAGGAAGCCTCCAAAGAGAGCCCCATTTTACTGCTGCCTGCTGCTTTTCGGTTGAAAGCGGCTGGGCAGCAACACCTTCCCATTGTGTGCAATGGGAAGGTACTGCCCACTCAGCCGCTTTCAACCTGAAATCAGTGGGCAGCAGTAAAATGGGGTGCTCTTCAAAAGAAGCCTCTGACAAGCACAGACAACGTTTGCCCTGTGAAGAAAAGTGGCAGTATGCCACTCCACTCAGTGGAGTGGAGTGAACTGCTCCACTCAGTGGGGACAGGGGGCGCGTTGAATTAGAGGGAACATTGGTCCAGACAAAGCCTTACTACCCAGTTCTGCTAAATGCACCCCCCCTTCAGCCCCTACTGAGAGCCAGTTTGGTGCAGTGGTTAAGTGTGCAGACTTTTATATGGGAGAACTGTGTTTGATTCCCCACTCCTCCACTTGCACCTGCCGGAATGGCCTTGGATCAGCCATAGCTCTCACAGGAGTTGTCCTTGAAAGGGCAGCTGCTGTGAGAGCCCTCTCAGCCCCACCCAACTCACAGGGTGTCTGTTGTGGGGGAAGAAGATATAGGAGATTGTAAGCCGCTCTGAGTCTCAGATTCAGAGAGCAGGGCGGGGTATAATTCTGCAGCCTTCTTCTTCTTTTTCTTCATTCATAAAGTTACTACAAGGCTGCTTTCCTTTCAATAAAATATTCAGCACATCCACAGATACGGCTTCTCGAGGACACATACAGCTTAATTATTACAGGAAGTGCCATGCAACAGAACTGCAGGCTGTATTATGGAAGAGATTAACGGCACCAGGCAAGCTTATACCAGGACGAAAGAAACAGAGAAAATGATGTGACGCTAACAAAGAACCAAGATTATGGATTGTTATGAGGATTTCTACCCGCTCATTTGTGCCCACCATTTCTACTTAGCATCTACAGTACTACTACTATACGATCCATAAATCCACCGTTTTAAATTTACCTGCAAGCGAGGCCCACTGACACCAATAGGATTTATTACCTAGTAAACAGATTGCGCTATAAGGATTCTGTTTCGTTTTAACGCATTTCTACCCAACTTCCCTGTAACAGCCAAAGGCAGCTACCATAACGGTAAATCATCATCACAAAAAACCATCATCATAAAACAAGAAATTCAACAAGGGGCAGCGCAAGCAGTTAAAAACACAGTAAACGTGACAGCCCCCAAGATCATGACCGCCTACTCGGCAGTGAAAAAAGCAATGCTTTGAAGCAACTTCATATCAACCTCTCAAGAAAAAGCTTGGGAAAAGAAAATTCCTCCAAATTCCTACAAAGTAGAAATCACATACAACCTAGAAGCTCATGGGTGGGGGGTGGGATATTCTGATCAATAGGGTTTCCAAATCTGGACTGGGAAATTCCTGGAGATTTGGGGGCACAGCCTAGGGATAGTGGGGTTTAAGGAGGCAAGGGACTTTTTTTAAGGTAAAGGTAGCCCCCTGTGCAAGCACCAGTCATTTCCAAGACTGGGGTGACATCGCATCACGGCTTTTTCACTGCAAACTTTTTACAGGATGGTTTGCCATTGCCTTCCCCAGTCGTCTACACTATCACCCCAGCAAGCTGGGTACTCATTTTACCGACCTCGGAAGAATGGATGGCTGAGTCAACCTTGAGCTGGCTACCTGAACCCTGCTTCCACCGAGATCGAACTCAGGTTGTGAGTAGAGAGCTTGGATTGCAGTACTGCAACTTTACCACTCTGCGCCAGTCTGCGCGGAGCACAATCTTACAGAGCCTGCTCTCCAAAGCTGCCATTTTCTCCAGGGGAATTGATAGTCTTGCCAGTCCCCCAGTCCAGGTCAGGGATTCCCAGGTTTGCAGGCTTTTCCCCAATGCCAGCTGGCTGGCCGGTGGGGGGGACCCCCACTCCAACAGCCATTATGTGCCTTTCTACCTTGGAAGGTGTGTGCGCCTTTAAATCTCGCTAGAAGCAAGGCTGGATGGGGGCAAGGGTGAGTTGGCAGAGCTACGTGGCCATTCCCAGAGTCAGTGAAGCTGTGAGAAAGGAGGGGAAGCCAGTCCAGTTCCTCTGTTTTATATTCCTTTCAGAAGTCATTTGCATAGTAAAGGATGAACTAGAACCTTTCATTTTCCTGTGTTAGTCTCCAGAAGTAGGTGGAAATTCAACAGATAGTCACATTCAGCAACTCATGAGTAAATTGCCCCAGTGAGATCACAAAAGTGTGTGCTTGCAAACTATGTTTATTTTGGTTGCTGTATTTCTGTGTGTGTGTGTGAGTGAGAAAGAGAGAGATCACTTTCATTTAGTGGAAGTGCAGCTGCTGGGGGGACAATGAAATAAAGACTGTATTCAGCGGAACTGCACTGCTGTATTTTTATATATTTACTTTAGGAAATGGGAAAGTCTCCTGGCTCCACCCCCAGAATCCCCAGGTATCTCCTGAGTCAGACCTGGCCACCCTAATGTAAATGTCAAATAACACAGGGAATAAAATGGAACCCTGAGGGACAGCACAGTTTGAAGACCCAAAGGGAGGATTATAAGAAGGCAATCCTAAATAGAACTGCTCTGAATCGTATTCACATCAATTCAAAGGGACTAACTCAGACGAAAGTAGGATTGCACTGTAAATCCCCAGCAGTGACATTGTGTGTCCAAAAGGACAGAAAAGATCTAAACTTATGGAGAACGGGGTCCCTGATATCCCCACCACATTTTCTTGAGCCGTTTTGAGTTGTTGTGCCGGTCTGAAATTTTCAGTGGAGACTTTTTGTCCCATTTTTCTATTGGGAATTTTTCTGCAGTCAATTGACGTATCAGAAACTGTCAATATATATATTTTTTCTGAGCGCTTGTCCTTTGGTTGAATTCTTATTTATGGAGCACCCTATGCCGGAAGAGAAATCAAAGCAGGAGTAATCAAGACGACTTCCTGTACATCAGGACTCCATTGACGGAACTGTGGGACTTTGGGAATTGGCTTTGCAGTCTCCACGTGATTCGATATTGCATATGATTGCTATAATCTATCAGTAATCCAGTCACTATAACTTTTGTTGTGTATTTGTACTCCAACAGTAGATTGACCTCTCTCAACCACCCAGCTGGGGATTGGCAACCCTACCTGTAAGTCCTTGGAGGATTGGCTACTTCAGAGGTGTGTGGCCTAATATGCAAAGGAGTTCCTGCTACAAAAAGACAAAAGCCCAGGCCTTTGGGAGCCAAGCTCGAAAGCAGCCCTGCCATCTCTGCTTCAAAAGGAACTGTTCTGATGGAGAATCACAGCCGATCTGAGCTGAATTTGAACCAGCAATCGGAAGGGCAGAAGACTCTAATTCCCTGGTCCCTGAAAGTATGATTCTCCCTCACAGCTTGTAAACACCAAATGCAGAAAACTCAAGTCAAATGAAGCATTTCATGTGTCGGTGTCGACAGGAAAACGACACGCTCGCAAATCCGAGTCCCTCTGCCGCCTCCATGACTTGACTCGTAACATTTCAATTGTCTCACCAGCCCTGCTCCATCTCGGAGGAGGTGGTATTTAAGCTCCTGCACGCAGTTTGTTCTCCTTGCGTTTACAGCTGTGCGAAGCGGAGCTGGCTCTACCGCAGAGGACGCTGTGAAGGCATGGGAGTGTATCTAACCTATGGCTTCCTGGGGGACTTCTCTGGTGGGAAATGAGGCACATTACTTTCAGAGCTTGTAGAATATCAGACATAAAACTTGGCCGAGTTGGATATTCACAGTTAGAGAGCCAGTTTGGTGTAGTGGTTAAGGGCAGGATTCTTATATGGGAGAACCAGGTTTGTTTTCTCCACACCTCCACATACACCTGCTGACGTGACCTTGGGTCAACCACAAGTTCTCTCAAGGCTGTTCTGCTCAAGGGCAGTTCTGGGAGAGCTCTCTCAGCCCCACCTGCCTCACAGGGTGTATTGTGGGGAGGGGAAGGAAAAGAAGATTGTAAGCCACTCTAACAGACTTCACATTTCTGGGATCCAAGATCACTTCAGATGGTGACTGTAGCCATGAAATTAAAAGACGTTTGCTCCTTGGGAGGACAGCTGTGGCGAACCTGGGCAGTATAATAAAAAGTAGAGACATCACCCTGCCAACAAAAGGCCATATAGTCAAAGCGATGGTATTCCAAGTAGTAATGTATGGCTGAGAGCTGGACCATAAGGAAGGCTGAGCGCAGAAGAATAGATGCTTTTGAGCTGTGGTGCTGGAGAAGAATCTTGAGAGTCCTTTGGACTGCAAGAAGATCAAATCAGACAGTCCAAAGGGAAATCAACCCAGACTGTTCCCTGGAAGGTCAGATGCTGAAACTGAAGCTCAAATACTTTGGCCACCAAATGAGATGGGAACACTCACTAGAGAAGATCCAGATGCTGGGAAAGACAGAAGGCAAAAGAGACCCAATAGATGTTGTTTACCTTGACTTCCAGAAAGCTTTTGATAAAGTTCCTCATCAAAGGCTCCTTAGAAAGCTCGAGTCTCATGGAGTAAAAGGACAGGTCCTCTTGTGGATCAAAAACTGGCTGATTAATAGGAAGCAGAGAGTGAGTATAAATGGGCAGTCTTCGCAGTGGAGAACGGTAAGCAGTGGGGTGCCACAGGGCTCAGTACTGGGTCCCATGCTCTTTAACTTGTTCATAAATGATTTGGAGTTGGGAGTGAGCAGTGAAGTGGCCAAGTTTGCAGATGACACTAAATTGTTCAGGGTGATGAGAACCAGAGAGGATTGTGAGGCACTCCAAAGGGATCTGTTGAGGATGGGTGAGTGGGCATCAACATGGCAGATGAGGTTCAATGTGGCCAAGTGCAAAGTAACACACACTGGGGCCAAGAATCCCAGCTACAAATACAAGTTGATGGGGTGTGAACTGGCAGAGACTGACCAAGAGAGAGATCTTGGGGTCGTGGTAGATAACTCACTGAAAATGTCAAGACTGTGTGATTGCAATAAAAAAGGCCAACGCCATGCTGGGAATTATTAGGAAGGGAATTGATAACAAATCAGCCAGTATCATAATGCCCCTGTATAAATCGATGGTGCGGTCTCATTTGGAATACTGTGTACAATTCTGGTCACCACACCTCAAAAAGGATATTATAGCATTGGAAAAAGTGCAGAAAAGGGCAACTATAATGATTAAAAGTTTGAAATACTTTCTCTATGAAGAAAGGTTAAAACACTTGGGGCTCTTTAGCTTGGAGAAACGTCGACTGCGGGGTGACATGATAGAGGTTTACAAGATTATGCGTGGGATGGAGAAAGTAGAGAAAGAAGTACTTTTCTCCCTTTCTCACAATACAAGAACTCGTGGGCATTCGATGAAATTGCTGAGCAGCCGGGTTAAAACGGATAAAAGGAAGTACCACTTCTTCACCCAAAGGGTGATTAACACGTGGAATTCACTGCCACAGGAGGTGGTGGCAGCTACATGCATAGCCAGCTTCAAGAAGGGATTGGATAAAAATATGGGCCAGAGGTCCATCAGTGGCTATTAGCCACAGTGTGTGTGTGTAGAATTTTTTTTTTTTTTTGGCCACTGTGTGACACAGAGTGTTGGACTGGATGGGCCATTGGCCTGATCCAACATGGCTTCTCTTATGTTCTTAAGAAGGAGATGGCAAAAGATGAGATGGCTGGACAGCATTACTGATGTAACAATCACGAATTTGAGCAGACTTCAGAGGATGGTGGGAGACAGGAGGACCTGGCGTGACTTTGTCCATGGGGTCACAAAGAGTCGGACTCGACTGTGCAACTCGACAACAACAAAAAGCCACTCTGAGACTCCTTTGCATAGTCAAGGGTGGGGTATAAATCCAGTCTCCTCCTCTTCCTTCTTCATCTTCTTCTTTGTCTTCTTCTTCTTCTTGAAATTACATATTTGGTAGGCTTGTCAACTCCAGCTTGGGAAGTTTCTAGAGATTTTCATGTGGAGCCTGGGAAGGGTAAATTTGGTGGAGGGGAGGGACCCCGGGAGGGATGTGATGCCATACAGCCCACTCTCCAAGGAAGCCATTTTCTCCAGAGAAACTGTTATCTGTCGTTTGGAGGTCAGTTGTCATTCCAGCCTCCACCTGGAGACTGGCAACCCAATCTCCAGGGGAACTGATCTCTGTTGTCAGGAGATCAGCTGGAATTACAGGAGATCTCCAGGACCCACCAGGAGGCTGACCAGCCTACCATTTGGGCAAATAGGCCTTCAATCACTCCATGTTTTGAAGCCGTCTTTCTGCGCCGTGCTTACTGTTGTCCTCAACGGTGGTTATCCCACACAAGATCACATGATTCTACACTCCCCAATCAGAGCCATAGATAGTCACACCCATACTGTGAACCCTCCAGGAAGCAACTTGAATGCTCCTTTGGATCTCCAACTATTGAAAAAGATGGAAAAGCTTCTTGCATCTATGGTAGTGTATGAGAAGCGTCAGTGGAGAAAGTATGCCCAGCCATTCACACTGCTCTCTAGAGCATAATTATTATGATCACCACTTCATGCCATCCAGGCAAATGACTTAAATTCTCCCTCAAAACAGTGGTTATAGTATTCATGATGGGTAGCAAAACGATTCCCATGCCCGAGGAGTATTTAAGGATAATGTTGGGGGGGGGGGGGATAGTTTTGACTTACCCTTCTCTGATTTTTACATCATTCCAGCAAAAGAGAATAAGTAGATGATGCTATTGGATTTATACCCCACCCTCCACACTGAATCTCAGAGCAGCTCACAATCTCCTTTCCCTTCTTCTCCCACAACAGACACCCTGTGAGGCATGTAGGGCTGAGAGAGCTCTCCCAGAAGCTGCCCCTTCAAGGACAACTCTGCAAGAACTATGGTTGACCCAAGGCCATTCCAGCAGGTGCAAGCGGAGGAGTGGGGAATCAAACCCAGTTCTCCCAGGTAAGAATCTGCATACTTAAGACCTACACCAAACTGGCTTCGAGGAGGAGGAGGAGAAGAAGGAGATCTCCTATACTCTGGATCTCAGAGTGGTTACAAACTCCTTTAGCTTCCTCCCCCACAAAAGACAGCCTGTGAGGTGGGTGGGGCTGAGAGCTCTCCCGGAAACTGCCCTTTCAAGGACAACTTCTGCAAGAGCTATGGCTGACCCAAGGCCATTCCAGCAGCTGCGAGTGGAGGAGCAGGGAATCAAACCTGATTCTCCCACATAACAGCCCGCACACTTAACCACTACACCAAACTGGTGCAGACAGATTGCTAGTGAAATTTCTATGCTACCAAACCATCCGTTAAAGATACCTTTACACAGACTGTTTTTTAAAATAACACAACCAGAAAACTCAAGTACAAAAATTGTGATGTACAGATGAAGAGCCTGTTGGTTCCTCAGTCCTGAAAATGCATTAGGCAATGTGCCAGTAAAAGGAATTAAAAAGCAGTGAAATGTTTAAGGGAATTATGTCCTAGTACGAACATTTTGTTGCTGTTGTCGCTGAAGGACTGATGAACATATGCAAGCTTTATTAATTCACAAAAATGCAGCTCGGTTTTCTCAATGCTTCGTTATAGGCCAGTGCCTGAGGGACAACTAAAATGCACTGCATCAAAAGCCGTTTCATCCTAAACATATTTTACACGAAAGTAAGCCCCACAAAATCCTGTACAGCATTTCTTGTAATATATGTCTAGTTAGGAACACCACCACCTTATCAGCTTTAGGTGTTCTTCAGAGCCTTCAGGGTCAGGTTAAAACCTATCGATGTTTCCCAGGACTTCATGTAATTTCTCTAATCCTTGGCTGACTGCTTTTGCCGGTCTTCCCCATTACCGTGAACAGCCTCAACCGTTTCTGTTACTTGGTTTTAGTGCTTTAGGCTCACGGAGTATTGAGAAGTGCGGTGCATTTTTAACCTACTTTAATAGTGGAAAGTTTTTAGATCTTTTATATCTCCCTTGATGCTTATTGTCTATAATCTTGATTTTTAAGGAAGGTAGAGAATTAAGTAGATTTTGATGTCTGGTCTAATTAACATCTGGATCAGCACAGATAACCTAGAAGGTCAACCTCCATCTGAAGAATCCTAAAACAAGAGCTCCCTTTTGATACCCAAGGCATAATCACATAAATCTCCCATCAACCGTTAACACTAGTCTGTCTGTCTATCTATCTTCCATCCATCCATCCATCCATCCATCCATCATGTACCTATCAATCTACCTATCTATCTACCTATCCATCATCCATCCATCAATCAATCAATCAATCAATCAATCATCTATCCATCATCCATCAATCTATCATCTATCCATCTACCATCCATCCATCTTTCTATCATCCATCCACCTATCTATCTATTCATCTATCTATCCATCTATCATCCATATATCTATCTAGTACTGCTCATATAGCTTTCACCTTAAGCAGAAATTAAAATAAAAGTTAAAATAGAAAAGGCATTGCTTAATGTTATTTCCCTGGTATTTAATGATTGCTTCTAGAAATTTTGCCACCGAAAGTGTGACAAGATCATTTGTGTACCATAGCAGCCATGTCATCTCCCATATTAAGCAATGCCATATTTTTAAGTAAAGGGGTAATTAAATTAGCCCTCAACTCATTGTACATAGGGCACTCTCTAATCATATGCTCAGTGGTTTCTATTTTGTCATAACACTATTATAATTGGGTATACAGTTGCTTGTATCCTTGATCTTCCAGGGGTCAGAAGACCAATCCCGTACTGACATGCTCAATCCCATATAATTGCAAAGTAGTAGCTGTGCTATTGCAGCAAAAAAATCAAACAAGGAGCCTGTGGTACTTCATAAACTTAATTATATTTATGCTAGATTAGGAGGACCTGGACCCAGATGCCCCAGGCTAACCAGATCTCATCAGATAATCTAATCAGCTAATCTAACCAGATCAAATCAGCTCATCATCTTGGGAGAGCTAATTTGGTGTAGTGGTTAAGTGTGCGGACTCTTATCTGGGAGAACCGGGTTTGATTCCCCACTCCTCCACTTGCACCTGCTGGAATGGCCTTGGGTCAGCCATAGCTCTGGCAGAGGTTGTCCTTAAAAGGGCAGCTGCTGTGAGAGCCCTCTCAGCCCCACCCACCTCACAGGGTGTCTGTTGTGGGGGAGGAAAGTAAAGGAGATTGTGAGCCACTCTGTGACTCTTCGGAGTGGAGGGCGGGATATAAATCCAATATCATCATCTTCTTCTCTCAGAAGCTAAGCAGGATCAGCCCTAGAGGAAGAGGAGGAGGAGAAGAATTGGATTTATACACTGCCCTTCACTTGGAGTCTCAGAGTGGCTTACAATTACCTTCCTTTCTTCTCCCTACAAC
Source organism: Heteronotia binoei (assembly GCF_032191835.1). Lineage (NCBI taxonomy): Eukaryota > Metazoa > Chordata > Lepidosauria > Squamata > Gekkonidae > Heteronotia > Heteronotia binoei. Next base: position 17,188,723 of record NC_083228.1, on the reverse strand, counting down.
AGGCACCCTGCGAGGGAAGCAAGACTGAGAGAGCTCTGAGAAAACTGCTGTTAAGAGAACTGCTCTGAGAGAAATCTCACTGACCCAAGGTCACCCAGCTGGTGCCATGCAGAAGAATCAAATCCAGTTCTCCAAATTAGAATTCACCACTCTTAACCACTACACCAAACCGACGGGAGACCACCAAGAAAGTCCAGGGTCACTACACAAAGGCTGGCAATGGCAAACCAACTCTGAATGTCTCTTTGCCCTGAAAACCCAAGGTTTCCACCACCTCCAAAACAATGTGGACTGCAGTCTGCTCGTCATAGGCACACAGTGGGTCCTCTGTGGACTGAAAGACGTAGGTGCGCTTAAGAGAGGGGAAAGTTATAAATGAGCTGCAGGAAACACATGGTGAGATGTTAATGAGATGCAATTCAAACAGAAGTCCTCTGCAGATGGTAGGCTGGCATTCCATTCACATAAAATGGGACCCCATCAGCCACACACTAGGAGACCATGTGTGTGATCACTGTACCAAATAAACCAGGCAACATCTGGATTTACCACACTGCTTTCCCCCCACAATTCAGTGATCACATACAGCATCCCCCATGACTGGTGGCCTCCTGAGTCACATGAACAGAACCCCAGAGCAACATCTGCAGGAGGCTATAGTGAAGAAAAGCACCAGAATCTCTCACAGTAGCAGTCGCTAGTGATCATGGAAGAGGTGACATTCAGAATGCTGGCTTTACAATCTGTTCTTTAACTCGGTAGAGTTTACACTTGGTACTCTGGGACAGACACTCGCATCAGCCTGATTGAGGCAGTGAACTGAGGTCTATTATGAAAGCTTTGACATTTGGTTTCAGAGCAGGGCTCTTTTTCTAGCAGGAGCTCCTATGCATATTAGGCCACACCTCCCTGATATAGCCAATCATCCTGGAGCTTACAGTAGGCCCTGTACTAAGAGCCCTGTAAGCTCTTGGAGGATTGGCTACAGTAGAGGGCATGGCCTAATACGCAGAGGAGCTCCTGATAGAAAAAGAGCCCTGTTTCAGAACATGATTGGGGGGGGGGAGCGGGCCGGTTGGCATCTACAGGCTGGATTAACATCTTCAAGGAGCTAGAGAGCATCATTTTACGTTTAGGGGAGGGACGGTGGCTCAGCGGTAGAGCATCTGCTTGGGAAGCAGAAGGTCCCAGGTTCAATCCCTGGCATCTCCAAAAAAGGGTCCAGGCAAATAGGTGTGAAAAACCTCAGCTTGAGACCCTGGAGAGCCGCTGCTAGTCTGAGAAGACAATACTGACTTTGATGGACCGAGGGTCTGATTCAGTATAAGGCAGCTTCGTATGTTCATACGTCACTTAGACCAATGAAGTTGAGCCCTGATAAGCAAGCTTGGAGTGCCAGGGATTTGAGCCCCTTTCTGGAACCTCTGCAGAAGCCCTGCCATTCACATAACATATGGGTCATAAGCAACAATCAATGATAAAGAATTGCACACCACCAAGAGGAAAAATGCAAGGTAGCAGTTCTGTTTCCTACCATTTAGCCAATGTGTACACACAAGCCTTAACACCATGGCCTTAGAGGGATTTCTGTCCCTCTCCCCATTTTTAGCATCCGGTCCAATGAAGAGTCTTAGACAATTCAAAAACTTGGTTACTGCATCACATTATTTTGGTAGGTCTTAACCAAAGGTAATACATGGGCTTTGTTTTTGGATCTCACTGTGGACCAATGTGGCTACCTAAGGTTGCTAGGTCTTTCCTGGCTCCCAGCAGGGGGAATTCTCTCACATATGCAAAGCATGCCCAGCATGGTGAGGTCACCTGGAAGTGATGTCATCGTGTCAGGCACATTGTGCAGGATGCTCTATGATGTCTTAGAGTTTCTACCCAAATTGCTAGAGCGTCCCCACATGATGTGCCAGGCGCAAGGAAGCTCTTTTGGGTGACGTCATTGCACCAGGTATGCCAGAGCTCTTTGGGGGTGGGGATCCCCCCCTGCCAGCCAGCTCCATGCCAGAAGATGGGGGTGGGGGCAAAACCAGAGAAGAAGAAGCAGAAGACAACTGCAGTTTTATACCCCACTGGAATGGCTTTGGTGCTGAGAGAGCTCTGCTGGAAGCTGCCCTTTCAAGGACAGCTCTGCGAGATCTATGGCTGACCCAAGGCCATTCCAGCAGCTGCAAGTGGAGGAGTGGGGGATCCAACCTGGTTCTCCCAGATAAGAGTCCACACACTTAACCACGCCACCAAAATGGCTCTTATCCCGCTCCCAATGAGAGACTGGGAACCTTACTGGCTACCTACTTTTTTAGTGTGCACACCCACCACCTCACTTTCATTCATTTACATTCTATATGAACTTGGATCTAACATGCATTAGAATAAACCTCTCAGGATCTCTCTCTTCTTCTTTGTAAAGGAACCATATTTTTCCAGGATGTTTACAACAAGCATCAGAGCTAAAAAGAAAGGTTAATTATCCTTGCACTTTGCAAAGCTCTACAAATTGATTCAAAATTAAATCATTGCCAGTGTCTTTGAAAAGTCCTTTGAGACTTCCAAGAATTCTTTCAGAGATTTGGGGGCGGGAGGTGGGGGGAGAAAGGATATTTGCTTATGAGTATAAAATCCCCCAATGTGTCATCCATGGAAAGCCATCATCTTTTTTTAAAAAAATTGACCTCTGAAAATACGAAACCGCACTTTACCTAACGCAGCCGGTCAATGAAAAACCCTCCCAAAATTTGGTATTGGTTGATATCAAATGTGTTCCGATCATATCTGCACCAAGAGGCCAACTACATGTGCTATAAATGCTATGGAAAAGAAAATGGATGGTGAAAATGTTTTAAATCAAAACCTACCCTACAAAAATTAGGCAACATCAAAAGAGATTTATTACAAATGCACTGTTCTAAGCACGCACTATGAACCAAATACCACGAGAGAAAAGAAAGCTCTTGAACTCATTTGTTATGAGGGTTGGATCCGACATAAATGAGACCTTGTCAGGCCATGTGACTCATAAAATGTAATGCCAGACCGTGGAGATGTAAAGGACACAGATAAACATAATTAAAGGTTTTTCTAAAAAAAAAAAAAAAACCTTTAAAACATGTTTAAAACATTAGCATTCTTGCAATGTTTTGTTTATTTAACAGTCTCTGATAACTGACACCTCTTGTTCTGAATTACTGTATAAAAAACTGGAGACAATGTCTGTGCTGTAGCAATCTGGAGTATGCTGTTCAGGTGTGCATCTGTAAGTTGCAAACCTACTTTTGATTTGCTTGCAGGCCTAATAGGAAAACTCTGGGGGCCTGATCTGGCCCCTGGGCCACAGATTTGACATCCTTGCTTTGTAAACTGACTCTTAATGTCATGTAAATGCCTGATCTCTGGTCTTTGATACTTCAGATTGGAGACAAGGGGGTTCAAATTCCTGCTCAGCCATAAAGGATTGATTGAAGCTCATGCTGTAATATAACTTTCAGAAAATTGGGGTACCAATCATAAGAAGTGATTGATAAAGGAAACGAAACACATTCAAGAATCCGGACACACATCTCCTTGTCTTTTTTTCAGGGGCCACTCAACAACCAGAAGACCTGCAGTGTGATTAGAAGGATGTGCGTATAGTTTGGTGCCTTTGGTTACTTGGAAAACTGTTTTGTGAACTATTTATTGAAATTTGTGCAGCTTTGTGAATTTCTTCCAGGGGCACTCGGTAACTGGAACACCTACAATCTGACTTGAAGGGCTTTGGGATAGTTTTGATGCCTTTGTTTTACCTGGAAAACTATTTTGTGAACTGCTTATTGAAAACTGTGCAGCTTGGGATCTTTGCTGATTTACATGTACTGTGCCTTTAAACAAGCCATCGTGCTTTGGTATATGTTGCGCCTGGCTCTTGTTGCGAGTCATTGTGAATAATATAACAAATACATATATGAATGCTTGTATGCACATTTTGAATATTTGAATAACTATTGACAGTTCTACTCCTCAGTGGTTTTTCTTTCCTGACCAGGAGAGCCAGTTTGGTGTTGTGGCTAAGTGCGCGGACTCTTATCTGGAAGAACCGGTTTCGATCCCCTACTTAAGAGAACATAAGAGAAGCCATGCTGGATCAAGCCAATGGCCCATCCAGTCCAACACTCTGACCAGTTTCGCACTAGACCTTTAATCCTGGTTTAGTCCTATCTCCAAACTAAAATCAGAGTCAGTGGCGGACTGAGTCTAAAAATGTTGGTTGCCAGGAGACAAAGGGGGCCCACCCACAACTATGAGGCTATCATTTGATTTTTATAAGAAATAAACGGGGGAAAGGTACAATTAAAACTTTTTGCAAAATAAACGTATATATTTTTAGTCATTTCAATGTACATATATTGTACATATTAATGACAGTATACAGTAGATACTAAATGTAAATACAGATTGCATTTTCTCCAGGGGAGCTGATCTCTGCCAGCTGCAACCCTAAATGCAATGTAAATTTTAGCTGCATTACAGTAATAACATTGGGACTCCATTATATTTTCAAGCTACTAAAAGGTCATTCACATTTTTAACATATTGCCTAATGTTTAAGGGGGCCCACTTGCCATTGGGGAAGCAGACACCCTGGCCAGTCCGCCACTGCATAGAGTTGGTTCTGTGATTCTAGTGTAGAATGTCAGTTTGGAGACAGGGCTAAACCAGGATTAAAGGTCTAGTGCAAAATCTGTGTCACACAGTAGCCAAAAAAACCCCCAAAACCCCAGGTTCTCCACTTGCAGTTGCTGGAAGGGCCTTGGGTCAGCCATAGTTCGCACAGAGGTTGTCCTTGGAAAGGCAGCTGCTTTAAGAGCTCTCTCGGCCCCACCCACCTCACAGGGTGTCTACTGTGGGGGGAGGAAGATAAAGGAGATTGTGAGCCGCTCTGAGATTCGGAGTGGAGGGCAGGGTATAAACCCAATATCAATCTTCTTCTTGATAGGTAGCAGGAACTGTGCTGGGCTGACCACTATTAATGCACTGATGGATAAAGAAAGAGTCACTCCCAAAGAGCTTTGATGGCCAATACTAACATCCTAAACTGAACCCAGAAACAAATCAGAAACTTGCACAAATGTTCTAGAACTTACGTTATATGTTCAAACAGGATAGTTTCTATTAAGACATAAAAAGGTAAAGGTAGTCAAGTCACCTGTGCAAGCAGCGAATCGTTACTGACCCATAGGGTGACATCACATCATGAAGTTTTCACACCAGTCTTTTTTACCGGATGGTTTGCCTTTGCCTTCCCCAGTCATTTACACTTTACCCCCCAGCAAGCTGGGTACTCATTTTACCAACCCTGGAAAGATGGAAGGCAGAGTCAACCTTGAGCCGGCTACCTGAACCCAACTTCTGCAGGGATCGAACTCAGGTCCAGAGCAGAGCTCGGACTGCAGTAAAGCAGCTTACTGCTCTGCGCCACGAGGCTCCTACTAAGACGAAGTCTGCCTCATTAAGCACCAGCTCAAGTTTTCAAGTCATTTTCAAGGGTAATCTCATGCAGAGCACATTACAGTAGTCTAACCATCGGTTTACAGTGGCGTTGATCAGCACGAACACATGATCAGCATGAACACATCAACCCACATGAGCCAGTTTGGTGTAGTGGTTAAGTGCACGGACTCTTATCTGGGAGAACCGGGTTTGATTCCCCACTCCTCCACTTGCACCTGCTGGAATGGCCTTGGGTCAGCCATAGCTCTGGCAGAGGTTGTCCTTGAAAGGGCAGCTGCTGCGAGAGCCCTCTCCAGCCCCACCCACCTCACAGGGTGTCTGTTGTGGGGGAGGAAGGTAAAGGAGATTGTGAGCCGCTCTGAGACTCTTCGGAGTGGAGGGCGGGATATAAATCCAATATCATCTTCTTCTTCTTCATGAAAGAAAGAAGAAGAAAACAAGGGGAAAAGGTGTTTTATTTTAGTCAAAACACAGGGGGGCTTGGCCGCAAGTATTCGAAAGATACATCAGTGTTGGGAGGGGGTGGGGGGAAGGGATCAAAACGAATAGAGCCTGCAAAGCAAGCACACTTATGTTATTGCCGTAATATTGACATGTGTGTTTTTACAGAGAAGCATCTTGAAGCCTAGCCCCTTCTGGCTGCATGGGGTCATATCTCGTAGGGAACAGAACCAAGGAAAATCTGAGTGGGTGAACAGCCCATCTGGGCTCCAAGCCAATACTGAGAGGCAAAGACGAGTGGGTGGCATGATGACAGCTGCCAGAAAAGATACTGATGGGAAATCGCTGAGGCCCAACAGCATAGCTGGAATGGAGTTTGAGGATCCGAAAACAAAAATCCCAATAAACTCTCCTGCTTACAGTGGGGGGGGGGGGGGGAGAGAAAGAACTACAGAAGATAGTCAAGACATTTTGAGGAAGCCAAATTGAAGGCAATTTATTCTAGCAAGACTCAGGATTGGCACATTCTCACCAAGAGCAGCTGTAGAAATCTGGAGTGAAAATCTGCTTTGGTAGGCACAGGGGTGGAATTCTAGCAGGAGCTCCTTTGCATATTAGGCCGCATGCCCTGATGTAGCCAATCCTCCAAGAGCTTACAAGGCTCTTTTTTGCAAGCTCTTGGAGGATTGGCTACATCAGGGGGGTGGCCTAATATGCAAAGGAACTCCTGATAGAATTCCACCCCTGAATAGGCACCATAATTGCTTTTAATTGGTTCTTAGTGTTTTGCTGGAATGGACAGGATAGTTGAGTCCAGGGCTCTTTTTTTAAAAATCGGGAACGCAGTTGCAGATGGCTTGGCATCAGGGGGTGTGGTCTAATAGTCAAATGAATTCCTGCTGGGCTTTTTCTACAAAAAAAAGCCTGCAAAAAGTCCTGCGATCACTGGCCTTAAAAGGATAAGAGAAGCAGAACTGGATACCTGTGATAGCAACCATTTTCTCCATGTAAAAAAGACACCTGGGACTGAAGTCAGTTCGCTTCCAAAAATTCTCCGCAAAATTGGATATCCAGTTATTCACTAAATCCAACATTGACAAAAAATTCATTAAGTAACTTGTAATGACAGTCAGTTTTGGCCTTTGATTAACACTTGGCACTCAACAGTATTGAAAATCTGATAGACTACACTTATTACTTCACACAGTTCAATATTTCTGTAATTCTAGATTTTCACGCCTGCCACAATAAAAACAACCAAGAGATGCCACAAGTCTTCAACTGCTAGTCCCTCACCAGAAGGGTTTGCATAACCACCCCCCCCCATGTCACTTGACAGAAACAAAGAAAGCACTCATCGTTTGAATTTTAAGATATTAGCTATTTCACATTCAGATCTGAATAGCAAAATAGGAGCTTTTGTGAACACTACATATGTTCGCAAGTATTCATTCCAGATTTCCTGGAAAGTTTTCCATCTTACCACGGACAGACAGATGATAGCTAGACAGACAGACAGACGATAAAAGACAGATAATAAAAGACAGAGAGAGAGAAAGAGAGAGATGGCTCATTTTGTAGCAGGAGTTCCTCTGCATATTAGACCACACACCCCTGATGTAGCCAGTCCTCCAAGAGCTGTACTAAGAGCCCTGTAAGCTCTTGGAGGACTGGCTACATCAGGGGGTGTGGCCTAATATGCAAAGGAACTCCTGCTACAAAATGAGCCCTAGATAGGCAGACAGACAGACCAGCTAAGTTATCCAAGCAAACAAGGGAATAAGCTTTATGGAATATGACTGAATTTGGAACATCAGTGATCAACGAAGTTCTTATGTCCAAATTCTGTAAACTACGCTTACAAGCTAAAATGCTCAGACAAGCAAGCTAAGGAAGAGGTTGGACAAAATCGACAAAAATAGCCCTAATGAGTTTTACTGAATCTCGGTTTCTTCTACTGTTTTAATAAGAAATTTAATCAATATGTAATTATTAGACCTAGCAACTAGTAATGTACTTTGGATTTATACTAGAGATGCCGTCATCGGATTATATAAGAAGTCCTATTTTAATGAGGACCGCAATTAAATACAAACTGAACATTGCTCAGGTGTTCGATATGACTGATAAAGTAGAGGACTTAAAAGATGAGCTTGGAAGAGTCCAGGAAGCACATCTGTCAACACAGGAAATAGCCAGAGGGATATGACTTGCTGCCTGGACAGGCTGAGATGGACGGTGGCCATACCCAAAAACTAGAATTGGATCTGGGGCTGAAGAACATAAATGTCAGTTGCTTGAGCTAGAGCCTGAAATGCATCAGGCCGAAGGTCCCACCGCTCTGTCGATCAGGCAAATCAGGAAGTCAAGCTCTGGGTATTTGTGCCAGGCCGTGACCAATCCAGATGTTCGATGCAGCTTGCCAGTCACAAAGGCACAGAATCCGAGGTTCGAGTTGTAACTTCCCGTTGCACTTGGGAAGAAGGGGATGGCGATTTTTGCAAATTCACTGTAGGCCCCACTCTTTGCTCAACTCTCATGCCCTTCCACAGGATCCACTGACCCATTGTATATCTTACTGTATTTGATTCGCTGCACCGTCCAGCTACACCATCTCATCATAATTGTTCTACCGAGCTATTTTGTTTATCGAATGACTGTAATTGATTTTTATTAATATATGATTTTATTGTTATTTTATTATCTATGTTGTGCTCTGCCCTGAGCCCCTACGAGGGAATGGGTGGAATATAAAGAAACATAATAATAATAATAATAATAATAATAATAATAATAATAATAATAATAATAATAATAATAATAATAATAATAATAATAATAATAATAATAATAATAATAATAATAATAGAGTACTTCAGGGGTTATAGAAGAGAATTTCAGCTTAAAAGAAAGAGAGGATAAATTGCTGTTCATTCTGAGCAGATCCCCCTGATCCATCTCTTTTTTGCTCCCGCAGAGAGCTTTGAGTCTTGAGTGCACACAAGCATTGTCAAGTCCCCCTGGCCGCCAGTGAGGGAAGGGGGGGGGGGTGTGGTTTAAGGGTTTCTATATCCAAGTGGGGAGATTTGGGAAGGACTGAGACCTAGGCTTCCCAGTCTCCGGGTTCAAATGGGAGATCCTGCAGTTTTTCAGGCTCCTCCCTGCCACCAACCAGCTCACCGGTGGCGTGGGAAGCCCCACCCCAACAGCCACCATTGTGCCTTCAAACTTCAGCAGATTTAGAAAAGGGTTGCAACTGTTTGTGTTTCTGCATGTGCCTTTATATCTTGGCAAGAAAGTTGCAGGGGGCGGGACAAGCAGACAAACCCACATTGCTCTCAGTCCCTCTGTTTGTTTGGAGGAAAACTCCACTCCCTAGGCTGTTCTTTCATTTTCCTATTCATCTGAGGATGTTGGTTGAAATTCAGCAGGTGGTTATATTCAGCAACGTGAGTAAATTGCCCCAGTGAGATCACAAAAGTGTGTGCTTGCTTTGAGTATATTGGCTGCGTGGTTCACTTTCATTTAGTGGAAGTTTAGCTGCTGGGGGCTGAGGAAACCAAGACTGTATTCAGGGGAACTGCACTGCTTTATTTTTTTTTATTTATTTTAGGGAATTGAAAAGTCTCCTGGTCCACCCCCCCCCCCAAGTCTCCTGGCTCCACCCCCAGAATCCCCAGATATTTTCTGAGTTGGACCTGGCAACCCTACTAAGACCTACTGGGGTACAATGCCATAGAGTCTACTCTCCAAAGCATCCATTTTCTCCAAGGGAACTGATCTCTGTGATCTGGAGATCAACTGTAATTCTATGGAATCCCCAGGTCCCACTTGGAGGCTGGCATCCTTTAAGAGATCTGTAGTTCATGTTCTGGAGACACTAACACCACCGTACAAATCCAAAAGGGGCTGTCTCACAAAATGCATAGTTACATGCCATTCCATTTTAATATACTCTCTACTTGTCGCTATCAGTCAAGAACAGGGCTGGCCCTGCCATTAGGCAAACTAGGTGATTGCCTAGGGTGCTGGCCTTTGGGGGGCACCAAATTGGGTGCCCCCACATGGTTATCATTGCAGGGAAGGGCACCAGAAGTTAGCCTTGCCTAGGGTGCCGGAGAGTCTAGGGACGGCCCTGGTTAGGAAGGCTTTTTCTTAAAAAGCGGTAGAGAAGGACACTTTCTAGCTGTAGCAAAGCTGTGAGAAAAGTTTAGTTCTGGGTGATCAGGCATGGTGACAAAGCTGCATTTTAATACCAGGTTACTCAATTTCATGCATTATTTTACATTCACTGCACGCTGCCTTCCCCTCTTTTATTCAGATGTTCATCTGTATGGCACAATAACACACCCAATTAAGCTTCACCGTTCATTAAGAGCAGAAAAAATGGTTTCTCGAAAGCCACGTGGAGCGTTCCAAAACAACAACAGGTACTTAGGTTTTAATTATGAAAAGTGGTCCGGAACCATTTCTCAGACTGGATGGAAAGGAACAGACGTCTCCGTCAGCTATTCAGGCCAAGGACTATTGCCCCCATCCCAGAAGCAGCCCACAACAGAGAGAATTAAGTAGAAAAGCTTTCCTCACAAGTAGTGCTGGAGCTTGACCAATTGGGGGGACTGGTCGCATGCATAAAGCATTAACTTACTGAAGCAGTAATAAAGAATAGCAACATTTCAGATAGGTAATCGTCTTCTGCAGTCACAGTGAACAGCCTTAGAACTCTTTAAAGCAGGGGTGGGCAAACTTGCTTAACATAAAAGCCACATAAAATCAGGCCTCGGATTCGGCAGGAGCTCACAGGAGCACAACTCCTGAACTTTTCTGATGCCCCCCTCTTCCTCCCCACCTACCCTTATCCATTGAATAGTAGGTGCAACTGCATAACAATCCCCAGATTAGGAGAGCAGGCAGGTAGGCAAGCCAGCCAGCAGGGGCTTTGCCATGCCCCCAGCAGCCCTCATTTACCCCTGGAGAAGCCCATGCCACCTTTTCTCCACTTCTTAGGTGATTTTGGGTGGTGGGTGGCTTGCTGGCCTTTTGACTGTAGGGGAGGGCAGCCAAGGAGAGCCCCAAGTGAGCAAGGCCTGCTTTGGCTGGCTGAATCTCTAGCCAGCCCAAGCAGGCCTCGCTCATCTGGGGCTCTCCTTTCTTGCATCGGGTTGCTTTTGGCTGGTGGGGGGCAACATATGTTAATGAGTTATGCTAATGAGCTCCACCACCTATTTTTCTACAAAACGACCCCTGCATAGAATAAACATCTGATGTTTGAGAGCCGCAAAATGGAAGGAAGGAAGGAAATAGATGGGGGGGGAGGAGGTAGAAATAAAGCAATTTAAATTTTAAATCCATTCTCTAAGCTGCCAGCTAGTTTGGCTTAGAGAAGTGATTTAAAGAGAAAAATGCCTTCTCCAGATTGGCTGATGGGGTGGTATATATGTGAAACAGCTACATGTGGCTCCCGAGCCACAGTTTGGCCACCCCTCCTGTAAAGGCAATTACATGCTTTTGGAAACTTTGCAGAAGACCACACCAGATCACAGGAAGAAGTCTCTTCCATCCAGCAGTCGTAATGGGCTATGGGATTAGGGATGCATAAATACTTAATGGTTCAGTGCCGTCTCTCATGTCATCTTGTTTCTCAGCCAAGCAGCCGAATGTTTTTTGACCGACTGTTCGGGGACCTATTCGGGACAGTTTGACAAGTTCCATCAAGGTATTCATTCCAAAGGGTAGAATGCAGCACAATTGTGTTTTCATGCATGCATATTTTCATGCAGCTGATGGAAATGGCTGGGAGGAGCAATGGCTCATGGGAGAACATGCACTTGGCATGCAGAAGGTTCCCAGACTCAATTCCCCAGCTTCTCCAGTTAAAGGAGCAGGTATTGGGGGTTGCGAAAAAGCTCCAACTGAGATCCTGGAGAATTGCTGTCAAGCTAAGGAGACACTATTGACCTTCATGGACATCACTGCCAGATAATCCCATGATGCAATCAGAAAAAGGAGGCTGCCCCATACTCAAAACATCTTTGACTTGATAAAACATTTTACATTTTATTGGGAACCAACAAAAAGCAGTCAATTGGCAACATTTAACTCGGAGCTTTTTTTGAGCAGGAGCGCACAGGCATGCAGTTCCGGCTGGCTTGGGGTCAGGGGGCATGACCTAATATGCAAATGAGTTCCTGCTGGGCTTCCCCTACAAAAAGCCCTGTGAGAAACAGTGGTGATGTCAGAGGGTGTGGCCTAATAAGCAAATGAATTCCTGCTGGGCTCTTTCTACCAAAAAAGGCCTGATTTAACCCATGAACTGACCAGTATCTTAAGCCGACTTCATTTTACTGTTTCTTTCTGAACATTCACATTACAATAATAGCCAAGGTGTTAAACCTCGGGAGGTCAGGTCTTGCAGTCAGATACTACAGAGTTTCCAGAGAAATGTCCTTGCTACCAGATAAACGCTCACTTGCTACAAACAGGATGAAATATGAAGATTCAGACATTGACTTGCTTTTTGTTCTCAGCTTCAACACTATGCCCTAATTTGGCGCCTACACAAGTACTGGGATAGTTGAACAAGATTGCAAAATATATGTTGTGTAGATTTAAGACATAAATATCCCTTTAGTGTTAGAAAGGAGTAATCGGAATTACACTCTGTTGTGCAATCATGAGTGTATAGGAGATACCAGATTCCTTTTCTCTGCCTTTACTACAAGCTAATTGTCTGAGCACTAGAAAGTTTAATTACAGGCACTTAAGCCATCCTAGAGATGAAAGTTTTACAGTTAAATATTTCTACCAAAGTATAAACACACACACGTTCACGAGACATACACAGTTGACACAAAATGAAAACGGGTTCTCTCTCCAAGGTTGACTTGCCTAGAGAGATTGATCTCAGCAGGGCTTTTTTTGTGTGTGGAAAAAGCCCAGCAGGAACACATTTGCATATTAGGCCACACCCCCTGGTGTCACCATTGTTTCACACCGGGCTTTTTGTAGGAAAAGCTCAGCTGGAACTCATTTGCATATTAGGCCACACACCCCTGGTGCCAAGCCACCCAGAACTAGGTTCCTGTGAGTTCCTACATGGCTTGGGACTGGCCTGCCTCCAGGACCACCTTTCCCCAAATGAACCTCAGAGAACGCTACGACCAACCTCACAAAACCTTTTCCTGATCCCCAGGCTAAAGGACGTTTGGCTGTCCACCACTAGGGCAAGAGCCTTTTCGGTGGTGGCCCCTACTTTCTGGAATGCTCTCCCTGAAAACATCAGGGCCCTGCAGGACCTTCCACAATTCCACAGGGCCTGTAAGACAGTACTGTTTAAACAGGCCTTTAACACCTAATGGAGGCATCCAGCACTGCACCAACCCACAGCATCAGTTTTTATCCTGACCATAGACAGAAACATAAGGCGCTTAACAACATCTAAAGATATTACAGCAAACAGCGCTAATTAAGAATCAATAACAGCACCATCTAGGGACAAAAAAATGGTATATGCATGTTAAGATGTTTAAATGGTTGTTATGATTTTATTGTATACTTACTTTCGTGTACTTTAACTGTTGTTACCCGCCCTGACCCTGACAGGGGAGGGCGGGATATACATATAATTAAATGAATAAATAAATAAATACCCTGGATCTTGGCAATAAGAGACGTCCCGGATTGTCATCAAAACTGAACAAACATCCCTCATGGAAAACTTCAGCTATATGAAGAAGACTGAACTACGCAGCCCACTTTTTAGAGGGTTCACAGTGAGGATTCTTTGGATCGCAGTGCATTTAACTCATCTTCTCCCAAACTCCTATTTCTGCCATCAGCAGCTTCACCTCACAGCATGGGGAAATCCCACCTAGATTGGACAGGCCATTTTTTTCCCAGTATGCATTTGGGTAGACTTACAAGACGAGCATCTCTACGGACAGCCCACCTGAACCATTTCTGAAAGTGTAAACTTCCAGGGATGGGCAACTTCGGGGGGTGGGGGGAGGACTCTCTGCTCGAAAATGCTGATGCGCTGAGAAATAAAGCCAGGGTCTGATTCAGAATAAGGCAGCTTTGTGTGTTTAAAAGAAAGGGAAGGGGAAAGATATGAGCTGCACTTGGCCGGTGGCTCAGAGGACTGCCTTGAACCCAGCTGGTGACCGTGGGATCCAGGAACCAACGACTGACATACAGGGGTCATTTTGTTGAAAAATAGGTGGTGGAGCTCATTAGCATAACTCATTAGCATACGCCATCCCCCCTTCAGCCAAAAGCAACCTGATGCAAAAAAGGAGAGCCCCAGGCGAGTGAGGCCTGCTTGAGCTGGCTAGAGATCCAGCCAGCCCAAGCAGGCCTTGCTCACCTGGGGTTCTCCTGAGCCACCACCCCCTGATCAATAGGCCAGCAAGTCTCCCGCCACCCAAAACCACATAAAAGTGGAAAAAGGGTGGTGTGGGCTTCTCCAGGGTTTAATGAGGGCTGCTGAGAGTGTGGCAAAGCCCGTGGTGGCTGGCTGGCTGCCCACTCTCCTAATTCAGGGATTGTTATGCAGCTGCACTAGGGGTCCCAACCCTCCCGCCCTGGCGAGGGACCCCAGGATTTCCCCCCTCTTCCCCCGCTCCCCCCAAAAATGGAAGCGGGGGGAGAGGGGGGAAATGGCGAGCCGCCGCTGCTGCCCCCTCCCCACCCAGTGAGGCCATAGGCGGCGGGCCCGCCGGCGTCCAGCAGCAGGAGGAGGTGGCGGCGGCGGAGGAGCTGTCGGCCGAGGGTCTGGCCGGCAGCGTTGGCGCAGCAGGAGTGCGGCGAGGAGGATGGGCACGGCGGAGCCAGGCACAACCCAGGGCACTGAGGGAGCTCCACAGCACAGCCCCGCTCTCCACGCACAGAGGTGCAGCAGAGGGGCAGAAGGAGCGCGGTGAGGAGGATGGGCGTGGCGGAGGCGGCGGAGCCAGCCACGGCCCAGGGCGGTGAGGGAGCTCTGCAGCACAGCCCCGCTTCTCCATGCGCGGCAGTGCTGGTGGCCAAGGAGGAGGCCCCCGGCCCCACTCTCCATGCCCGCGCCACCTGCTTCACCCAGGCCTTCAGCCTCAGGCAGCCGCCGAGGGGCGGGGAGAATGAGCGGGAGGAGGAGGGAGGGACAGTGCGGCTGCGGCGCGGGAACCTCCGGCGCTTGTCACAGCCTAGATATTGGCTCCACCCCTAACATCTCCTGGCTCCACCCCCAAAGTCTCCTGGCTCCACCCCCAAAGTCCCCAGCTATTTCTTCCATTGGACTTGGCAACCCTAAGCTGCACCTACTATTCAATGGACAAGGTAGGTGGAGAGGAAGAGGGGGGACTGGTCAGAAAGGTTCAGGAGCTGTGCTCCTGTGAGTTCCTGTTGAATCTTAGTTCTGCTGACATAATCTATATCTATTGGCTTCTCCAACACCATTAATTCCATTGGGGCTCCCAACAACTGTATTGGAAAATACTTTGGGGGTGGAATAGGGAGAGGGCAGGGTTTGGGGAGGGGAGGGGCCTCAGCATGGTCCAATGCCATAAAGTCCACCCCTTCAAAGCAGCCATTTTCTCCAGGGGACATATAGGACTCTATTGAGGATTGCTCTGGAAGCCTCAACTTTGTAGCTTCCCACCAAAATACAGCCTAAGCACTGAGTTCTTGTAATTTTTTTTTAAAGGTGTATTAGAGGCGCTTTTTAAGCCAGACAGTTGTCTTCCTTATTAATAGAGAGAGAAGGTCATATCCCTGTCTCCTAATTTATTAATGTTGAACAAATAAATGTTTGAAAAGAATATGAATGTTTTATTGCCTGTGCTACCCTGGTGCTTTAGGATTTGCTCCATTGAATAGACGGAGCTGAGAATTTCAAAATGCATGTTCAAAAAGCAGCACTACAATCACGCGCGCTATTGCACCATTTGCCTGACTGAACACACGGTGTGCAACGAGGATCCGGATCTGGATCTATTTGTGCTGCTGCCTGTGCTTTTGAACGGCAAACATAATGCTCGGTTTTGCAGAGGATACTATGCGTGCAAGGGGCCCAACTGTATAGAGCTGCTTGGCAAAAATCCCATGTTTGCTATCCTGAACTCACAATGCAGATGTGTGAAGTCTGCATATCCCTAGCAATTTCAATCACCACCTATCAATGTCCTTCCTTACTCGGAGATAAGTATCCACTGCACATACAGGAAATGCATTTGGGGATCGCCTCAAAAATTCAGAGCCTCAAAAAAAAAAACAACTGTTGATATGCACTATTTATTTTATTTATTTATTTAGTGAACTTATATTCTGCCCTTTCCCGTAATGGGCTCAGGGCGGAGCACAGCATAGATTAGACAATAAAAACCAACAAGTCAAATTTAAAGCAATACAATAAAACCCAACAGCAGAACGATAAAACTAAGTGTGTGTCACCGGCGGAAAGGGCACATTTCACGGAGTACAGTTTTTGGCCCAAGAAGAAGTGATGGTGTTAAAATCAGATTTAGCACCTCAACAAGGCTATAAAGCATGATGTCACAACAAGGGAGGCCGACTGATAGAATAGTTGGTGGGATACGACGCCCGCTGCCTCAACCAAAAGCCCGGTGGAACAGCTCTGTCTTACAGGCCCTATGAAATGGCAGTAGCTCAGGTAGGGCCTGGATCTCCATAGGGAGATGATTCCATCAAGCAGGGGCTAGAGCCGAAAAAGCCCTGGCTCTGGTAGAGGCGAGATGGACGTCCTTCGGGCCATAGCGGGTGGAATAGTGCAAGCAGAAAGGGAACGGAGAAGAAAACAGACATCAGAAGCAAAGGGACTCCAGCTGAGGGATAGTGCCCCTACCTGATCTTCTGTCAAAAGGCTGGATGTGACTGTGATCTGAACTAACTAAACCAAATCTTTGACCTCGAACCTCGAGGAGATTACATAACAAAGCCGCCTACAAGTGGAATATCAGGTCACCAGTGTCCATCTCTAGACTACAGAGATCAGATCCCCTAGAGAAAATGGTGGCCTTGGAGGGTGGAGTCTATGTGCACCATTAGGCCCAGGAATTTCCCAACATGGAGTTGGCAATCCTAAGAATATACCTACTGGGCCTTATTCATAAGCCAATACTGCTTTCTTGCCCTTTAACTCTACCCAAGGTGGCCCTGTCTCCGGTACCATCTCTGGCCCCCTATAAGGGTGGCAGGTCCATCAGTGGCTATTAGCCACATTGTATTGTTGGAACTTTCTGTCTGGGGTAGTGATGCTCTGTATACTTGGTGCTTGGGTGATCACAGTGGGAGGCCCCACTGATGGACCTCCTGATGGCACCTGGGGTTTTTTGGCCACTGCGCGACACTTAGTGTTGGACTGTATGGGCCACTGGCCTGATCCAACATAGCTTCTCTTATGTTCTTAAGTCCGTCTCCCCTGCTACAGCAATTACCTGAAACTGCCGTGGCCAGATGGTTAGCAACTCCTATTCTACCCTACTTGCCATGCCTCTTAATTAAAGGACAAAACCAACGATCTGTGTTGTTGGTCTCACAAAACCTGACCCCTGGCAGGGCCACTCAAACTATTCCCCAGATTGTTCCCAAGTGGCCCAACTCTGTCTTGCTCAGAATCAGGAGACGATATATGCAAGCATCAGGATTACCTTGGTCTGGGCTGTTCTCATCTTCAGGATCACAGCACTGCATTCGATCCATAGTCTTAGAGTCACTTAACTGCAAATCCGTTCTGAGATTTCAAGGAACACGAGTATCCCTTGGGTAAGGGTCAATGCCTTTACTTTGAAGGAAATGCATTAGAGCTCAAGAGCATTATGAAAGCCACACTGAGGGGAAACAGATAACTAACCTCCATCTTTTGAAAAAGTCAGGAGTGTTTACGGCTCCATCATTTCAAAGCCGGATGTGTGTTCGTTCGTTCGGCAACTATTATTACCGAGGATTCCGGCAGCCCGGTTTCAGCATAAGAGCACACAAATACTATTGCATTAGTACGCCAAACTTTGACATTTCCCTTTTCATCTCATTCTTTCCTTTTCTTTCAAGCTTTAAGGGTCAATATAGTCTGGCTGGAGAACAACATTACTCAAATGTAACATAAAAAGGTTATTCTGATTTTGTAAAATGTAGTGGCATCCAGCCGCTCAAGTGAACCACGTTCCCTGGGGGGGAAACAGTCATTCCAGTTCAACACAACCATAATTACAGAGTTCTTTAAGAAAAACACTATCTGAAGTTATTTTTTGAGCCAGTGAGCATATATATTTCCATCTGCAAAAAATAAAAATTGTAAATCCTGCTCCTCGGCAAGCTAAAAACAAAAATGTTAAAAGCTCTTGTTATAACCTAGCAACTTTACAATGGATTCCTGTGAAACTTGGCCAAATTATAACCCATGCACCAAAACTCAGATGGAAGGAACAAAACGACTGATTTCTTTACAGGAAATAAAACAGCACTAGTGTGATGCTGTTAAACTAACATGTTTAAGTATGCTTAAGTGCATGGACTCTTATCTGGGAGAACCAGATTTGATTCCCCACTCCTCCACTCGCAGCTGCCGGAATGGCCTTTGGCCAGCCGTAGCTCTCACAGAGTCGTCCTTGAAAGGACAGCTGCTGTGAGACCTCTCTCAGCCCCACCCACCTCACAGGGTATCTGTTGCGGGGAAGGAAGGTAAAGGAGATTGTGAGCCACTCTGAGATTCAGAGTGAAGGGCAGGGGGGAAATCCAATATCTTCTTCTTGGCTACAGTTTCCACACCCATATAATAAAACAAACCGCTGATATTCCATCTCACATTCATACGATAGCATCACACAGAAACAAAACTAAAGGCATGGTTATCAGCATATAGGAGCAGGCTGGATGCTCGTAAGGCAAGGGCAGAAAGCCTGCTAAGCCTTCATCACAATGATACACAGCTTTATGTTCTCCCTTATAAGCAAGAGCCAGTTTGGTGTAGTGGTTAAGTGTGCGGACTCTTATCTGGGAGAACCGGGTTTGATTCCCCACTCCTCCACTTGCAGCTGCTGGAATGGCTGTGGGTCAGCCATAAGTCTCTCAGAGTTGTCCTCAAAAGGGCAGCTTCTATGGGAGCTCTCTGTTTCACCTACCCCACAGAGTGTCTGTTGTAGGGGAGTAAGGTAGAGATTGTATGAGACTGAGATTCAGAGTGAAGGGCACAGAAAAAGTGGTCACTGGATTTAGGGTCAGTGTGCAGTGTAGTGGATAGAGTATTGAAATAAGATCGAAGAAGAAGAAGAAGAAGAAGAAGAAGAAGAAGAAGAAGAAGAAGAAGAAGAAGAAGAAGAAGAAGAAGAAGAAGAAGAAGAAGAAGAAGAAGAAGAAGAAGAAGAAGATGATGATGATGATGATGATGATGATGATGATGATGATGATATTGGATTTATATTTGCCGCCCTCCACTCCAAATCTCAGAATCTCAGAGCGACTCACAATCTCCTTTATCTTCCTCCCCCACAACAGACGCCCTGTGAGGTGGGTGGGGCTGAGAGAACTCTTACAGAAGCTGCCTTTTCAAGAACAGCTCCTACCAGAGCTTATTTATTTATTTATTATTTATTACTTTTTATTTATATCCCGCCCTCTCCGCAAGCAGACTCAGGGCGGCTTACAACATTATAAAAACAATTAATCCAATAAAACATATAAAACCATAATTTACATATCAACTTTAAAACCATTCTATAGCACTATTTCAGTCCAGTATAGGCGGTATTGACTTCTTAACTATGATCAGACCCACCGATGTCCGGTGGCAGCCCTTTTTCAGCTAGACCACAAAAGCCTGTTTAAACAGTTCGGTCTTACAGGCCCTGCGGAACGCAGACAAATCCCGCAGGGCCCTTATAGCTTCTGGGAGGGTGTTCCAGAGTTCTGGCGCTGCCACCGAAAAAGCCCTGGATCTCGTTACACATAGTCTGGCTTCTCTTGGGCCAGGGGCGGACAACAGATTTTTTGTCCCTGATCGCAGTGCTCTCTGGGGGATATATGGGGAAAGGCGGTCCCGTAGATAGGCAGGTCCCTGACCATAGAGGGCTTTAAAGGTTAATACCAACACCTTGAAGCGAACTCGGAATACAACAGGCAACCAGTGCAGCTCTCTCAGCATTGGCTGAATGTGCTCCCGTCGCGGTAAGCTACAGCTTACCCAAGGCCATTCCAGTAGCTTTAAGTGGAGGAGTGGGAAACCAAACCCGGTTCTCCCAGATAAGAGTCCACGCACTTAACCACTACACCAAACTGGCTCTCTTGCTGGGTGACCAGTCCAGTACTCTAAGCCTTACTCTCAGCATTGGGAGGATAAAATGGAGGAGGAGAAGAGAAGGATGTAAGCTGCTTTGAGTTCCCATCAGGAAGAAAGGTGGGTTACA
This sequence comes from Heteronotia binoei, assembly GCF_032191835.1. Taxonomy (NCBI): domain Eukaryota; kingdom Metazoa; phylum Chordata; class Lepidosauria; order Squamata; family Gekkonidae; genus Heteronotia; species Heteronotia binoei. The sequence continues at coordinate 17,168,390 of NC_083228.1, read as the reverse complement.
AATGAAGTCAATAAATATGAAGCAAAGCCTGTACTAACTGCCTCTGACCGTGGGTGGTCTGGCAGCGTGTAATAATAATAATAATAATAATAATAATAATAATAAACTGTTATCACCGTTGTTGTGTGTGTCGGCTTCACTCCACTCCCAAGCAAATTAAATAAACAGCCCGTTCCACATTCCTTGTGTGACACATTCAGATTTTATCACCAACTGCTTCTGAGCTTACATCTGTTGGGGGAAGACTTCAAAACATTCCGATTGGCTGGAGGGTTAGAAAGGACGCTTTTAAAGCTTTGAACAAAGCACAGCTTGATTTAAGTCTCAAGCTGCATGGGGGGGAAATGGGAACACTCATCCTTCCAGCCTAAAATGCACCCAGTTTTCGGTTTGAAAGTCCTTTGGACTAGCGCATTGGTGGCCAAACTGTGGCTTGGGAGCCACATGTGGCTCTTTCACACATATTGTGGGGCCCTTGAAGTCCCCACTGCCCTGTCAGCTGACCTGGAGAAGGCATTTGTCTCTTTACAGCGCTTCTACAAGCCAAGCCAGCTGGCAGCTTGGATAATGCATTTAAAGTTAAAGTTGCTTTATTTCTAATTCCATCCCTCCCTTCCTTCCAGCTCTCAGACATCTGGCATTCATGTCATGTATTGCAGCTCTCAAACATCTGGCATTTATTCTATGTGGCTCTTACATTAAAAAAGTTTGGCCACCTCTCGGCTAGTGGACTCTTTTTCAAGATCCCCCTTCTATTGTCCTTTACTAGGTATGTGTACCAGCAAAATCCATCAGGTACTCACCTGACCAGGACTTTTTTTTGTAGCAGGAACTCCTTTGCATATTAGGCCACACCTCCCTGATGTAGCCAATCCTCCAAGAGCTTACAGGGCTTCTATTACAGGGCCTACTGTAAGCTCTTGGAGGATTGGCTACATCAGGGGCTGTGACCTAATATGCAAAGGAGTTCTTGCTACAAAAAAAAGCCCGGTGCCTGACTAAGACCACAATGCATTCAATTGGGCAAGGGAAAAAAAAATACAAAGCTGCTGCTGGATTCCAGCAACATACATATGAACATATGAAGCTGCCTTATACTGAATCAGACCCTCGGTGCATCAAAGTCAGTATTGTCTACTCAGACTGGCAGCGGCTCTCCAGGGTCTCAAGCGGAGGTTTTTCACGCCTATTTGCCTGGACCCTTTTTAGTTGCAGATGCCAGGGATTGAACCTGGGACCTTCTGCTTCCCAAGCAGATGCTCTACCACTGAGCCACCATCCCTCCCCATCAACATTTGCACATTCTTCAGTTAAACTATATTAGCTGGATGCTTGTTTGCTATTACCCAGTTTCAAAAATATCTACATATTCTTGCCCCTTCCCTCCAAGCACCTGCTTACTATTTTTACGGTGACATTTAGCGAGTCAAACTTGAGACGATTTAATAGTATCTCTTAGGCAAACGTGGCCAGTTCTTCACACGCAGCTGCAAGTCACAAAGTCATTCCCATATCAGGGTTTCACTGGGTACCACTAAAGTGGGTCACCGTAATTCAGTTCTCACATAACAAACTGCTCTCTGTTTGACTCTGACTGTTGCACACCTGGCCTTTGATCTATTTAGTTGTGACCTCCAAGGGAGGGTGTCTTCACTTAACTAAGGTTTGTTTCTACCCCGGTACCTGGGATTCTCAACTATGGCTTAATAGGATTTGAGAATCCTCACACCTCAGTTAACAAAGGCGTTTTCCGGACTGCAGCTGCCTTTTGGGTCTTCCTCAGTGTCTGGGAAGATCCGACGATCGATCGTGCAATCGGTGCAATCAATTCACACTGACATGTTTCCTTCAGTCTTTGGCCTGTTCAGATTCACATTTGAGGATGGGTTTTCCAGCTTTTTTAAACTCTTTTTTTGCACATGTGCTGTAGCACTGCAGTGCTGCAGCAGCCCTCAAGGAGAGATCCCATTTTAATAATAATAATAATAATAACAATAATAATAATAATAATAATAATAGGAAGAAGAGGAAGAAGATGATGATGATGATATTGGATTTATTGTGGCCTACAATCTCCTTTACCTTCCTCCCCCACAACAGACACCCTGTGAGGTAGGTGGGGCTGAGAGAGCACTCCCAGAAGCTGCCCTTTCAAGGACAGCCCTACGAGAGCTATGGCTGACCCCAGGCCATTCCAGCAGGTGCAAGTGGAGGAAGAAGAAGAAGAAGAAGAAGATATTGGATTTATATCCCGCCCTCCACTCCGAAGAGTCTCAGAGCGGCTCACAATCTCCTTTACCTTCCTCCCCCACAACAGACACCCTGTGAGGTGGGTGGGGCTGGAGAGGGCTCTCACAGCAGCTGCCCTTTCAAGGACAACTCTTGCGAGAGATATGGCTGACCCAAGGCCATTCTAGCAGGTGCAAGTGGAGGAGTGGGGAATCAAACCTGATTCTCCCAGGTAAGAGTCCATGCACTTAACCACTACACCAAACTGGCTCTTTCGATCCCCACTTTCCCCTGGAGTAGGTTCCCTTTCCCTCTGTGCATCCAAATATATTCCACCACCACCCCTGGCCTGTCCCATTGGTATGTATGAAAATGAGCTGTATTGAACACTTTTCTGTCCTGCTGGCTCCAAGTTCTACATAAATGATATGTACAAATAATGAAAACGGGGAGGGGGGGGGAGGTGAATATCTGTGAAATTAACATCAGGGGTTTCTGTAAGAATGAACTGAGAATGAATCTGACTCTTCATCTCCAAACCATCTGCACTATGTATCCTCCATCAGGTTTACCAGATCTTGTCAAGCAAGAGTAAAGAGCAGGGCATTTTTGTAGCAGGAACTCATTTGCATATTAGGCCACATACCCCCTGATGTAGTCAATCCTCCAAGAGCTTACAGGGCTCTTATTACAGGGCCTACTGTAAACTCTTGGAGGATTGGCTACATCATGGGGGTGTGGCCTGATATGCAAAGGAGTTCCTGCTACAAAAAAGAAGCCCTGCTAAAGAGTGTGCATGATACTAAAATGTATTTGAAAATGGCATCTAGGGACATGCTAGAATTTCCTGTTGGATTTGAATGAAAGAAGGGCCAGGAGGGCAATGATCAGCTGCTGGTGTTGGGCCTCCATTTTGGTGTAGAGAGAGCCAGTTTGGTGTAGTGGTTAAGTGCACAGACTCTTATCTGGGAAAACTCAGTTTGATTCCCCACTCCTCCACTCACAGCTGTTGGAATGCCCTTGGGCTAGCCATAGCTATCGCAGGAGTTGTCCTTGAAAGGGCAGCTTCTGGGAGAGCGTTCTCAGCCCCACCCACCTCACATGGTGTCTGTTATGGGGGGAGAAGATATAGGAGATTGTAAACCACTCTGAGTCTCTGATTCCAAGAGAAGGGTGGGGTATAAATCTTCTTCTTCTTCTCCCAATGGAAATGGTTCAGTGTAGGTGCCATTCAGCAATGAAATGTTTCATCACTCATGCCATTTGAAAGGAATGCCACCCAAACTCGCCCTTTCTGGGTGGGTTTGGGCAGCAATCCTTGAGGCAGTGAAAAACGTTCCGATTCCGAGAAAGAAGCTATCACTGCAAATTCATTTCACAGCGGGGAAAAAACATGGGAAAAACCAGCGTTAAGAAGAACGGGGAGGAATGAGGGGGATAAACTGGGACAGCACTGGGACATTAACAAAGTTGTTAGGACCAGTGTTCCCTCTGAGCTGTGAGCTAGCTCACAGATGTTTAGCCTCCTGCTCACACATTTTTGTCTTAGCTCAGGAAGGATGACCCCAGAGCACAACAATTTGTGCAGCAGCTCACAACTTTAATGCCAGTAGCTCACAGCTTTAATACCAGTATCTCACAAAGCTGAATTTTCGCTCACAAGGCTCTGCGGCTTAGAGGGAACATTGGTTTAGGACCAGGGCTTTTTCTGAGCAGGAATGCAGTTCTGGCTGGCTTGGCATCAGGGGGTGTGGCTTAATATGCAGATGAGTTCCTGCTGAGCTTTTTCTACAAAAAAGCCCTGTTCGGGACAGGAGAAAAAACTTGGTATCATCAGGGAATGAAAATGTAACATTAAAGCAGTCTGGAAAATGCCAAAGGCACCCACATTTTGAGGTAACTACTAACTGATGTCAGACTGAAGACTTCAGTCTTTAATTGCAGTACAAAGGAAGTCAGGCAGTTAGCTACGATCATGCCCATCAGAAACAAACTGGGATTTTTTTATTTTATTTTTTGTGACAGCTGAACTCAGTTTATAGGTCCTTTTCTCATGTTGATGCAGCAAAGGAATACTATAGGGATAAGTACTGACGCTTAGGGGATAAATCTGGCCTCCATGGACTTCCCACCCAAACACAATATAATTCCACAAAGGACATTAGATGTCAGCATTAGTGGACAACAGCCACGGTTTGTCTCAGAAGAAGCTTCATTGCCACCAGCGAGGGCCCCCAACACATACGTTCCTCCACATGCTATCGCCCTCCCCTCCTGATCACTCACGGCAGTGACTGAAAAAGAAAGCAAGTAGTTGATGCTACCTCATTGCTCAGCTGTCTCCTCCCTAGTCTAGGCCATGATGGAAACTGACAGGGATATTCACCAACCAGCAACGTCACACAAATATTTCCACCAAACAGAACTGTACTGATAGATCTGCCTTTCCAAAGTGTTTCATATATACCACTCATATTGCTGGCTCACTGACTTGAGAGGGCCCTGTTGCTTTATACACTGTGCGCATGTTATATTTTTCTCTGGTGCGGCACATTCTATGGCTATGCAGGTGGCACTGCAGACTGCAAACTGGGAACACAGCCATTGCCCTCCTCGGCAACAGGTAATACTGCCTCCAGACCAGGCAGGCAGGCAGGCAAATGTTTTGCTTAGAGTCATGCCTAGAGGCAGTGCAATAGATGGGGTGGGGGAGAGAAATAATTTAATGTAATTTAATTTTTCGCTTTATACCCTGCCCTATCCCGCGAGCAGGCTCTGGGCAGCTTACAACATTAAAAAGCTTACAGAAGCATTAAACAGACCACATCCAGACTACATATTATCATAATTACAAATTAACAGACACCATGATCCACATCATTGGTAACAAGTCATAAACCGCATATAGGCTGGTTAGCAGGGTTCCCTCTAAGCTGAGTTAGCGTGAGCTAGCTCACAGATTTTGAGCCTCCGGCTCACACAGTTTTATCTTAACTCAGGAAGAATGATTCCCAGAGCACACTCATTCATGCAGTCGCTCACAACTTTAATGCCAGTAGCTCACAAAGTAGAATTTTTGCTCACAAGGCTCTGCTGCTCAGAGAGAACATTGTTCTGGTAGTATTCAGCATAACATAAGCACCTAGATTGTAAGGTGCTAATAAGGTGCTGAGGGGAGCGATGTCTTCGGGGGCACCCGCTGGATCAATTAAAAGCCTGGTGGAAGAGCTCTGTCTTACAAACCCTGCGAAACTTAGATAAGTCCTGCAGGGCCCGGATATCCAACGGGAGCTCATTCCAGCAGGTGGGGGCCCGGACCGAAAAGGCTCTGGCCCTTGTTGAAGCCAGTCGGGCATCCTTAGGACCAGGGATCGCAAGAAGATGTTGTGCAGTTGACCTCAGAGCCCGGGGGGGGCTCATATGGGGAGAGGTGGTCCCAAAGATATGCTATCCCTAAAATAAGCAAATGCTATTCCTGTTCCCTTCTCTTAGATGACATGCTCTTCAAGTTATTCTCCAGGATCATCCAGCCCAAAGCAAGGAGGATTCTGATCGGTGATATTTGTGAGAATTCCCAATGATGATGGCAACTCATGCTGCATGCTTCCCCTAATGCAAAAAGGGTTGGATCCAACCAGCTTGTTCACTGCTGATAAAGGGATAAAAACCATATGAGATGGACAAAGTAGAGAGGGGAGCTGGCCAAGACTGAACAAATGAAGCTTGTTGGATCCAATACAAGCATTTTTTTTTTAAAAAAAAAAAAAGACAACTCTATTTTTAAAATTTCTTCTTCAAAGGTCCTTTTCCCAGCACAAAGGAACACTCAAAGATGCCAAGAATTCATAGCCATCTTTCCAGATACATGGGATGAATAATGCCGCTTTAAACGTTGGCTGCATGATTTTCAGTGCTCGTACGGTTCGGGACTCCAAGATTCAAATCCTTGGGCGAGATAACCTCCAAGTCTATTTTTCATGTTAACATACTCACTGTGTCTTCTTGGACAAAGTTGGCCGCATTTCAGCCGGACGAACCAACCACCCAACAAATATCGCCGTCCCCACTCCACCGTTTGGTTGGCGGGTTCGTCGGAAAGGAAATTTCGAGCTACACTATGTCATTGAGATTGCCGCCAAAGTGTTGACAGTTTTACTACTGGGAGACCGAGGGCTGGTGAATTTAGGACTGCAAATGAAGCTGGAGCGATCGCTGCTCAGAAAACAGAAGCAAGAACAGATTGCCACTTTTCGGCTGCAATTTGTCTAAGCAAGGGCAACGCGAAGATACTGTCTATCTTGTTTGGCAAGGTGCAATTTGTGTATTAAAGCTGCACCAACTGGCAAGGATGAAATCATCCACATAGTTTTACTCAGAGGTCGTTTGGTAGAAAAATAGGTGGTGCAGCTCAGTAGCATAACTCATTAGCATATGCCCCCCCCCTCCCTGCCAAAAGCAAACTGATGCAAGAAAGGAGAGCCCCGCGCGATCAAGGCCTGATTGGGCTGGCTAGACATCCAGCCAGCCCAAGCAGGCTTCGCTCACCTGGGGCTCCCCCCCCCCATCAAAAGGCCAGCAAGCCACCTGCCACCCAAAATCACATAAGAAGTGGAGAAAGGGTGGTGTGGGCTTCTCCAGGGGTTGATGAGGGCTGCTGGGGGTGTTGCAGAGCTCCTGGTGGCTGGCTGGCTGCCCGCTCTCCTAATCCAGGGATTGTTATGAAGCTACACCTACTATTCAATGGACAAGGAAGGTGGGGAGGAAGAGGGGAAAGCCTTCAGAAAGGTTCAGGAGCTGTGCTCCCGTGAGCTCCTGCTGAATCTGAGGCCTGGTTTTACTCTTTTATTCTCATACTTTGGAGTGTCTTTTTAAAGGTGAGCCTTCAATGGTAAAGCCACAGGGAAGGGAAACAAACCACTATTTTTTCTACAGTAGTGAAGATGGCTGGTTACATTGGGGGTACGTCGGGGAAACAGCACGTGGGAGGGCTCTATTTCCTCTCCCACAGCACTGCTTCCTTCATCAAATTAGCAGCTCCCTGCAGCTGCTTTTAAGTGAAAATTAAAACACTGAAAGACCCGATCACCAGTCTCCCTGTAATGTACAGATTTGCTCAAAGAATCGTTCCACAAAGAACAGGCGCAAATATAATCACCACTGCGGCCCACTTTTCAGGGAAAGGTGGCAAAGAGATTGTAACGATGCTTTGTAAATGAGAGGAGTAAAATGGGATGTGAAAAGCATAAGAGACGGCAAAGTTAAAGAAACAAAACAGCGCGTAGAATGGGGGGAGTGCCGTTGAATCGTTGAGCTTTTGCACTTTTTTTTACAAAGGCAATCATATTTAACTGGTTTGCGATAATCATGGCAAAATTGGATTCTTCACGACACATTTGACAAGTGACACTTTATTATATGACACTGAGAGACTCGTACAGGCATATGCGATGCCATGAAAGGAATCGCACCAACTGTCAAATGTAGAGAAATCAAATTACGTAGAGACATGTACAAACTAGCCCATCGTAATGGCTGAGTTGTGTATATGGATCCAAAAAAGAGATAGAGACCAATAACCATGATAGCAACACCCATCATTCCATTATTCCCTTTTCAGGACACCCGTGACACATTTGCTTTTTTTCTCTCCAGGACCCATCCATTCTTTCATAACTTAAACCATAACAACAGTCATCATTGGCACGTTAAACTCCTTTGTTCAACCCATTCAGGTATTACGCAAATTGTGATTTACAACAACCAAGTACTGGAAGGAGGGCACTGGGAACTAAATTTCTGGACCAAAGTCACCTCAGTCATGAACCCATTGATAGCCTCAGACAAGTCAGTATTTCTCATCTGAGTTTTAAAGCAAAAGCATCAACATTTCACAGGTCAACTGCCTTTGTAGCCAAGAAAAGACCACTACAAGTCTCTTAACCCTTGGCCTACGGTTATCAAGCTCCAGGTGGGCCCTGGAGATCCCTAGGAATTACAACTGGACTCTAGGTGAAAGATATCTATTGTTGTGATTTACAACAACCAAGTACTGGAAGGAGGGCACTGGGAACTAAATTTCTGGACCAAAGTCACCTCAGTCATGAACCCATTGATAGCCTCAGACAAGTCAGTATTTCTCATCTGAGTTTTAAAGCAAAAGCATCAACATTTCACAGGTCAACTGCCTTTGTCGCCAAGAAAAGACCACTACAAGTCTCTTAACCCTTGGCCTACGGTTATCAAGCTCCAGGTGGGCCCTGGAGATCCCTAGGAATTACAACTGGACTCTAGGTGAAAGATATCTATTCCCCCAGAGAAAATGGCTGCTTTAGGAGGGACTTGGAAGTCCTAGAGTGACATCGTACCCCTGCTGAGCTTCGTCCCCTCCCCAAACATTGCCACCTCCTGGATCTACCCACAGATTTTCAGGAATTTGCCTACCCAGATCTGACAACCCTACCCTGACCCAAGCTAAACATAAGAACATGAGAGGAGCCAGCTTGGATAAGACCAATGACCCATCCACTCCAACACTCTATGCCAGTGGTGGCCAACGGTAGCTCTCCAGATGTTTTTTGCCTACAACTCCCATCAGCCCCAGCCAGCATGGCCAATGGCTGGGGCTGATGAGAGTTGTAGGCAAAAAACATCCGGAGAACTACTGTTGGCCACCCCTGCTCTGTGTCACACAGTGGCCAAAACTCAGGTGCCATCAGGAGGTCCACCAGCAAGGCCAGAATTCCAGAAGCCCAGACTTCCAGAAGCCCTCCCACTGCCCCAGATATAGAGTGTGGTCAGATATAGAGTGTGGTCAGAGTGTGGTATCTCAGCTTTAAATAAGCTCTGTAAGATTGGGGCAGATTGTGTCAATCAAACAGCCCCCACTAAACTGGCATCATGGTGTCACAGGCCTGTGGTTGGTCATCCACATTGCTAATTTGCCAGAACCATGGAACCACAGCTGAGTTGGGTTGGGGTTTTTTCCCAAATTCCCACTGCGCATGCGCAGAAGCAGACAAGTGCACCAGCACCCCTGGCCAGTTCTATTGAAGCGGATGTCAGAGTGGGTCTGGGGGGGGGGGGAGAGAGAAGGACATGCTGGAAACAGAGTGGAACAATCACACTGCTCATGTGTTTCCATGGCTCACCCAGGTGATCAGATGGCCGGAAATCCACCATGAAAGTGCTTTGCTAGGGAAGCCACCAAAATTTGCCGGTGGCTAATTCATCCATGCGGGAGTTGTTTTGGCATGAGGTAAATGTGAGTGGGGTCCATAAGACCAGATGTGTGCATGTGATTGCATCTATTTAATCTGTAGGGGAGGGGTGGCTATGTCGGGCCAAACTGCTCATGTGATCGCACACACAGTGTTTAGGTTTGCCAATCCCCAGGTGGGGGCAGGGGATCCCCTCCCACCACTTCAGGGTCATCAGAAAGCAAGGGGGTGGAGGGAAATGTCTGCTGGAAACTCCATTATGACCTATGGAGATCGATTCCCATAGGGTTTCATGGAGAATTGATCCGCAGGTATCTGAGACTCTGGAAGGGCTGCTTTTTGAGGTAGAAGGCACCTAATTTGCAGCATAGCATCTAGTGCCTCTCCTCAAAACACCCTCCAAGTTTTTCAAAAGGATTGGACTAGGGGGTCCAATTCTATGAGCCCCCAAAGAAGGTGCCCCTATCCTTTATTGTTTCCAAATGGAGGGAAGGCATTTAAGAGGAGTGTGATCCCTTTAAATGTGATGGCTAGAACTCGCTTTGGAGTTCAAATATGCTTGTCACAACCTTGCTCCTGACTCCACCCCCAAAGTCTCCTGGCTCCACCCCCAAAGTCCCCAGATATTTCTTGAACTGGACTTGGCAACCCTAATTAGGGTTCCATTTACACAACCCTAGCAGATGCTTAAGGGTTTTTCCAAATATTCAAGAGAAGAAAACTACAGCTAACTTCTTAACATTTGTGGCAAGTATCTATCTGCATGTGATAGTAATTTCACAATTGCATTCCCTTTGTTATTCAACTGCATTTCTACTCTTCAACATGTCACATTTTGTCTGAATTTAGTGATCAAGGCTGATTGATCACTGATTATACCTTCTAGTGACCACTCTCCTGCATTTTTGTTCCATTATTCCGTCACTACGACAGCTACACCTATCATTCCATTTTTCCCTTTTCTGAACACCCCGTACCACATTTGCTCGCCCCCCCACCCTTCCAGAACCTATCAATTTTTCATAACTTCAGACATAACAACAATCACTGGCACATTAAGCTCTTCTCTTCAACCCATTAGGGTATTGCAACACATTGTGATTTACAACTTTTCTTTAAAAAAAATAAAATAAAATACTGCCTTAGATGTTAGCGATAGCTTTTGTTTTCAAGACCTTCTTTGAACCGAGCCTGCATTACAACCAAAGAGCTCTATGAACAGATTCCAAAAAGGGCTGCCAACTTTGGATGTCAAGAATCTCTGGCACCTTGGGGACAGGGGAGCAAAGCAAAATTCTGGTCAGGCAGCTCCAGGGTCAATAGTAAACATCTTTTGTCAAGTCACTTCTGACAGTTCTGGACACAGTGAAAGAAAGAGCAGCCAAAGCTTACTGATCTGATGGCACAAAACTGCAAAGCATGCTTGGGACTAGTTCTAATCCACCGACCCAAATGATTTGTTCCTAGCGGAGCAACCCTTTGTACAGTTACTATAGATTACTATAGAGTTACTATATATTAAGGTCGTTTTCGCACTTACCTTAATCCGGAGCAACGTCCCTCTTCACCGCGCAGCGTCTGAGCGGATTTCGCACTACTTGCTCCGCAGAAGCCGGAAGTCCCGCGGCTTTTGCGTCGCAAATGTAAACTGGTTTTCGGCGGTTTACATTTGCGACGCAAAAGCCGCGGGACTTCCGGCTTCTGCGGTGCAAGTAGTGTGAAATCCGCACAGACGCTGCGCAGTGAAGAGGGACGTCGCTCCGGAATAAGGTAAGTGCGAAAACGACCTAAGTCTATTGATTACAATGTTGTTGTTTTTTTAAAGGTAGTCCCCTGTGCAAGCACCAGTTGTTTCCAGCTCGGGGATGACATTGCTTTCACAACGTTTTCACGGCAGACTTTTTTACAGAGTGGTTTGCCACTGCTTTCCCCAGTCATCTACACTTCCTCCCCGGCAAACTGGGTACTCATTTTGCCAACCTCGGAAGAATGGACAGCTGAGTCAATCTCGAGCTGACGACCTGAACCCAGCTTCCACCAGGATCAAACTCAGGTCATGAGCAGACCTTAGGCCTGCAGTGCTGCAGCTTTACCACTCTGAGCCACGGGGCTTTAGGCAGGAGTAATTCTGCCTCAGACTGTAATCCTTTTACTGGCCGAGAACTGTTTTAAAAATCTTGAGTAAGTTATGCAAGGAAATGTAGCATGTTTGCATGTGCATGATCCCAGGAGTGCAGTCACAGAGAAAGACAGGAGACGTAGCTTCTCTCTCCCTCTAAAGACCTTTTCTTATGTCACAGCATAAGGTGCCAATGTATTACTCATTGTGGGTTCATTCTACCTATATTTCTTCATGCCATCCAGATTTTTTTTGAAAGCTCCTTCATGTCACAAGAATAGTAATTAAGGCTGGCAAAGACATCACTCTGCATTGATTAGCTGCAAACTGTATCTCATCAGGTCTCAGAAACTAAGGAAGATATTGGATTTATATCACATCCTATACTCTGAATCTCAGAATCTCAGAGCAGTCTCACAATCTCCTTTACCTTCCCCCCACACACACACACAACAGACACCCTGTGAGGTGGGTGGGGCTGAGAGAGCTTTTTACAGCAGCTGCCCTTTCAATGACAACTCCTATGAGAGCTATGGTTGACTCAAGGCCATTCCAGCAGGTGCAAGTGGAGGAGTGAGGAATCAAACCCGCTTCTCCCAGATAAGAGTCCGCACACTTAAACGCTACACCAAACTGGCTGGAAGGTTGGCCCTGGTCAGTATATGAATGGGAGACCACCAAGGAAGTCCAGGGTCGGTATTTATTTATTTTTGTTAATTATTAGTCTGCCCTATCCCGCGAGCGGGCTCGGGGCGGATTACAACAAGCATAAGCAATAACAATAAGCAATAAAATTAGAAATAAATTTAAACAGTTGAAACAATAAAAGTGCTCCATTTCAGGTGGAAGACAACTAATCAGGCCATAGTGCAAACAGAGCTGGAACTGATGATATCTCAATAGGCCCAATAGACAGTGGAATACCATGACAAGGGAGGCCAGACTCGATGTACTATGGGCACCCACTGCCTCACTCAAAGGCCTGGCAGAACAGCTCCATTTTACAGGCCCTACAAAAAGGCAGCAAGTCAGGTAGGGCCTTAACCTCTAATGGAAGGATGTTCCACCAGGCCAGAGCCAGGGCAGAAAAGGCCCTGCCTCTAGTCAAGGCAAAACGGACATCCTTCAGGGTGGGGACAACCAGGAGATGGTGATTAACTGATGGTAAATCATCTCCTAACATCCTTTGCCTTGAAAACCCAACGGGGTACCGTAGTTTGGGTGCAACCTGAGGGCAGCATCCAAAATTCTCAGGTCGCCAATAAAACCCAAAGCAAAAGTATCAACTGCAGTGTCGAGAACGCATCGCAGCTCTGATCCCGTTTCACAGTGCTCTTTGGAGAAATAAGGATAACGGAAGCGGAAGCACCTGACTCTATAATGATATGCCCACTGTTAAGAGTAAGCTAGCACCTGTCTCACTTTGAAACGAAAGTCATTCGGACCTGCTGTGTTACAAACCGGGATTTCAGTCCCAACATCCTTTGACAGAGACCTAGATTGCATCCAGCATCGAATCTGAAAAATCAAACCGGCTGCACTTTGATCCACTCGGTGACAAGGCAGACACTAGCCGAAAGCACCACGGCCCACCTCTCAAACCAGCAGAGTTCAGCCAAATGAAAACTGAGTTCTCCGCAGACGCGATTAAAGATCGTTATGATTACCCTTCAATACACATTGCCGTTGCACACGGGACACACAAGACTGCTGTTTTCCTGCTTGTCTAACTTTGAGATTCGCCGGTAATAGATGTGTCACTTCTCGTCTAGTGCATCCGGCGATGATACTCTCCAACAAACACACAGGACAGCTTCATTCTCCCCTCCCAAGAGCACCCCGTTCAAAAGGTTTCGCCTGAAATCCTCGCACTTTTACCAACTCACTGCGGCTTCAGTGGGATTCAGAGATCGGAAAGTTTAAGGCCTATGGTTGGAGGTCAGGAGAGAGATTCAATAAAATCTTACTAAAAAATGCAAGCTCCTTTATAACTACAGGGCATGCACAGAAATAAAATGTTTTGTTTTTCAAACGCCAATTCTTAGGAAAAGACTAAATATTTCACTTTTGCACCGGGATACATACAACTGCCAACCTCCAAGTGGTGGCGAGAGATCTTCTGGGATTACAACTGATCTCTAGGCAACAGAGATCAGTTCACCCGGAGAAAACGGCTGCTTTGGGAGGTGGCCGCTATGGCATTGAAGTCCCGCCCCCTCCCCAAACCCCACCCTCCTCAGGCTCCACCCTCAAGATTAAGTGTGGCGGACTCTAACCCGGAGAATCACATTTGATTCCCCACTCACCTTCCACCTGAAGCCTTCGGGGGGACCTTGGGCCAGTCACGGTTCTCTCAGAACTCTCTCAGCCCCACTTCCCTTGCAAGGTGGCTGTTCTGCGGAGGCGAAGGGAAGGAGACGGGAAGCCGCTTTGAGACTCTTTGGGGTAAAGAAACCCAGGGTATGAAATCCAACTCTTCTTCTAGCAATAGCTTAGGGTTTTCATTTCTTATCCTCTGAGGCATGACGGAATCCCAGGATGTGGCTTTTAAACATAATGCATCCTTTGACTGAGCACAAATAAATACTATTCAGCAAGGGCAACAAGCAAGCCACAGTACTGTGTAAGGAGAGTAGCCAGCATGCCCTCTCATCACCGTGTGATTTTTACAAACTAGGGTTGCTGGACCCCCCGGTCCTGGTGGAGGTTCCCCCGATATTCTCAGCCAAGAAAGAGAAGCCCCAATCCTAAGCAGGCATGTCACGTATTGACATAATCAGTGTGATGACATCATATAGATGTGATGACATCATGCCGGAGACATTGCATAGATAATCATAGCGTTTTGGCCAAAATGCTAGAACATCTCTGGAGGGTTGACATCGCTTCAGCATGATGTCACCGCTCTAGCGACCCAAAGCATGCCGACATCACCCCGCCCCACTCCAAACCCCTTGCTGGCAGAACAATTGGACCTGGCAACCCGATTACAAGCTCTTGTAGATCTAGTTTTAAAAAAAGGTAAAGGTAGTCCCCTGTGCAAGCACCAGTCGTTTCCGACTCTGGGGTGACGTTGCTTTCACAATGTTTTCATGGCAGGCTTTTTACGGGGTGGTTTGCCATTGCCTTCCCCAGTCCTCTACACTTTCCTCCCAGCAAGCTGGGTACTCATTTGACCAACCTCGGAAGGATGGAAGGCTGAGTCAACCTTGAAACCAGCTTCCGCCAGGATTGAACTCAAGTCGTGAGCAGAAAGATCATACTGCAGTACTGCAGCTTTACCTCTCTGCACCACGGGACTCTTAGATCTAGTTACCCTAAAATACTGTTATAAATTGAAGGTTTCCTACACTAGGCATGCATGCAAAGGCACACATCTCTTCAGGAATTCAGCTGAAATTGAGAACCATTTTAAGTGTTCTTAATTCACACATTTTTCTCCCACTGAGTTTAACCTTCACTGAGTGTGGAGCTACAAGTTATGAAGGAACGACAGTATACCCTACGTTTCTGTTTAATACATTTTTATACTGCTCTATCTTCAAAGTGCTCAACATGGCAAATGTAGTTCTCTCTTCTTCATTTTACCCCCACAAGAACCTTGTGAGATAGGTTAGGCTGGCCAAGCACAGCCGTTATCTAAATCAGTGTGACATTCATTGTAGTAGAATTGGATTTGAATCCAAGTCTCTCAGTTCTTAACCTGGGTCCCACCTGTATTCCCATTGGGGGCTCCCAGGTCCTTCAGTGGAATATCAGAAGTGTGATAATATCACCTGAAAGTGACATCATTGTGTTACTAACATCAGGATGGTGATACTCTAGTTTTGGGGTAAGCTCTAAGGATTTTTTTTTTTGCCTGCAAAATGGAGTGATTGTCCCTGCTGGGGGGGTGGGGTTTTCCTTGCCGGCCAGCTGGCTGATGGTGGATCAAGGTCCTGAAAAGTGGGGGAACCCCCACTGGGATCTGGGGGTTGGGAATCCTATCCTAATCTGACAGACTAACCACTCCAACCAGGAGTCCCCAACATTTTTGAGCCTGCAGGCATTGCTGGAGTTTTGACACAGAGCTGTGAGCACAACTACAAAATGGCTACCAAAGGAGGTGGAGCCAATCTCAAAATGGCTGCCGCAGGAGGAACAGTCAATCACAAATTGCCAGGAAGTAGGATTGGGGTCGTTTTGTAGAAAAATAGGTGGTGGAGCTCATCCAGGGATTGTTATGCAGCTATACCCACTATTCAATGGACAAAGTGGGAAGGAAGAGGTGGAACGCTCAGAAAGGTTTAGGCGCTGCGCTCCTGTGAGCTCCCACTGAATCTGAGGCCTGAGCAGGATTATATATAACACTAAGAGTAGCTCTTCACCATTTCAAGCAGAGGCCAACCTATTCTTTTGCACAGCCAGTCAGATGCCCTGGCAGCAAAAGTTCCACCACGCCCCACCTCCTTTCTCAGTAATTCCTGGGTGCAAGGTAAGTATCCATGGGCACCATGGAACCCCTGAGCACTATGTTGAGGACCCCTTCACCACATCATAGTGTCCTTCTATTCAGGGCTTTTTTTGTAGCAGGAACATATTAGACCACACCTCCCTGATGTAGCCAATCCTCCAAGAGCTTACAGGGCTCTTCTTACAGGGCCTACTGTAAGCTCTTGGAGGATCGGTTACATCAGGGGTGTGTGGCCTAATATGCAAAGGAGCTCCTGCTACAAAAAAAAAAAGCCCGGCTTGCCATGTGACATGAATGAACATGCTAATGCCTTCTCCAAATCACTTTCAACCTGTTTTTTCACAGCATAAACTTTAGGGGGGGGAAATGGACGGGGAGTCTGTCAATCAAGAGGATAGACAGCAGGCATAAGACATAAAATGCACACTATCTGCAGATTCTTCCCAGCAAATTCTTTTTCCCTCCGCTCAAACGCAACCTCTAAAGCTCACCTGTGATCACTGATCAAAAAAGTCTCCCTGCTAAGCGGAAACTTCAATTTCATTTTATTAGAAGTTAAACTTTCTTTTTTTTGCTGGTGTTGGGAATTTTAAATTTTTGTTTTGTTCCTGAATGCAGAGAAGGCTCCGCTACAACCTTGCATCTTGAAATAGCATTCCCACTTCTAAATAAATAAAGAGCCTCCAGATGCCTGCCTTCGCTATGGAGTGATACATGGCCCTCCAGAGACCTTCAAAGGACAGATTACCCCAAACGGTCGTGACATCTATACTAAGGAGCAAGGCTCCCTAAAACAGAAGTAGCAGTTTCTCAAAGTTTTCAGCAGGGTTGGGTTCTTCTACCTGTTACCAAAGCTGCATAGGGTTTCCCCTGCTTTTGGAAGCTTCGGTCCACCACCAGCCGGCTGGCCACCAAACTGTGACATCATCACACAACATCCGTGATACTATGATATCACTTTTGGGGGGCGTTGCACAACAACGCTCTGGCTTTGGGGCAAACTTTATGCGTTTGAAGCAAAAAAACCCTGAGAGTTTTGCCCAAAAACCAGAGCGTTGCCTCCGACGTTGCCAACACAATGACATCACTTCTGGGTGATGTCATCACATCAGGGATGTTGTATGCAATACCCTGCCCATCATGGAATGAACCCCCCAAATCCCCCTGCCATGATGAAAAGGGGACCTGGCAACCCTAAACCTGAAAAGTTAATATGCAATTAAAGGGCCAAACACTAAAAATAAAGTGTAAAATAAATCATAAACCAACATACATGTATTTGTTGTAGAAAGCTAAAACCATTTAAGGGCCCATCATCAGCCTTTATCCCAGGGGTGGTCAACGGTAGCTCTCCAGATGTTTTTTGCCTACACCTCCCATCAGCCCCAGCCAGCATGGCCAATGGCTGGGGCTGATGGGAGTTGTAGGCAAAAAACATCTGGGTTGCTACTGTTGGCCACCCCTGCTCTATCCTATGTACAATCGTAAAACCACAATGGGAACCCACTCAACTTGACCTGATGCTTTTCGACCTAGACTGGTCTTCTTCAGAGGTCAGAAAGGTAAGTACACATATTGGCTCATACTACAGAATAGAATAAAACAATAGAACAATGCTGGGACACAAGGAAATGTAATGAAGTGACAGAGATATTCTTGAGGCCTCTTATTCTACAGCCTTGTGTCTTAATCAAGAGCATAATATTGCATCCAGTGTCTTAAGGTCCAGAATTGATCAAGAAAGGTGTAAGGTCAGAGACTATGTGCCAAGAGTTAAGGTTAAGTTGAGTGGGTTCCCATTGTGGTTTTATGATTGTTCATAGGATAGAGGCTTATGATGGGCCCTTAAATGGTTTTAGCTTTCTACAATAAATATATGTATGTTGGTTTATAATTTATTTTACATTTTGTTTTTAATGTTTGGCCCTTTAATTGCATATTAACCTTTCAGGTTTCTTACTCTAGTTTTTGGGTTAAGTTTCTTTCTCTTCTTTGTTTTTCCTTAACCCTAAATCTGAGCTATTAATGAAATGAACTGTTGACAGGTCCTCACAATACCAAACCCATGTGGTTGGAAGGAAGCTGATGATGTTACAAGGTGGCACCTCCAGAGGGGGCCACTGAATAGCACGGGAGGGAGGGACAGTGGCTCAGTGGTAGAGCATCTGCTTGGTAAGCAGAAGGTCCCAGGTTCAATCCCCGGCATCTCCAAAAAAGGGTCCAGGCAAATAGGTGTGAAAAACGACAGCTTGAGACCCTGGAGAGCTGCTGCCAGTCTGAGTAGACAATACTGACTTTGATGGACCAAGGGTCTGATTCAGTATAAGGCAGCTTCATATGTTCATATGTTCAGCACTTAGGGTTGCCAACATTCCAGGTGGTGACTGGCGATCTCCTGGGATTACAACTGATTTCCAGGCAACAGAGATCAGCTCTCCTGGAGAAAATGGCCACTTTTGACATCACTGGAGGGTGTACTACCTTGAAATGCTTCTTGAATTATAATGGTCATAACAAAACCTTACTCCCATCATATTTTTAAAATGACTTTGTCCTGTGTGGCCACAGCGGCATGATGATTTCCGTCTATCTGCTTTATATGTTTTGGTTATTTTTCCCTTTTTTTGTGGGGGGGGGGGAAATATTAGAAAGTTTGTCAGAGTTCAGCAAACATTCCCACAAGGGATATGAACAATGGAGCTCAAGCAGGGCTCTTTTTCTAGCAGGAGCTCCTCGGTATATAAGGCCACGCCCCCCTGATGTAGCCAGTCCTCCTGGAGTTTACAGTAGGCCCATGTACTAAGAGCCCTCTAAGCTCTTGGAGGATTGGCTACATCAGAGGGGTGTGGCCTAATATGCAGAGGAGCTCCTGCCAGAAAAAGAGCCCCGGAAGCAAGTATTTGTGGGGGGGGGGGGGATTAAGAAAGAAAGAGAGTGATAAAATTTAGAGTTTCCAGAATTCCGCTTCTGTGATCTCCTGCCCAAACCAAGGCCTGGTTAGAATCATAACAAAAATGAAGGCATAGTTCTGATCCACACGCACATCTATAGCTAAGCCCCTTTTATTCACACCTCCACAGGCCGTGGCCGCAAAACGCACCCTCAACTCAGGAGCCGGAGAGCTAATTCCCTTGTCAGCTTCGTGAACTCGTCTCCTCGACACGCTGCTCCTCGGCATGCTATTTAAAGGATAAGGCATCAAAAATTAATCAGCCCGAGTGAAACTTTTCATGTCTTCCTGCAGAGAGCAGCTTTATTCGTGCTAGCGGAGATGATCCTCGGTATTTCGGTTTTAATTCGGCAGTTTGGATTGTACAAGCAAAAAGGGCGGGGGGGGATCGTACAAAGAACGTTATCTGTTTTTGTATTGCCTAAAGGGCTCCCATGGTGTTCTGTGGCTATGATGCAGAGGGTTCCCCCCCCCCCTTCTTTTTCTTCGCAACAGGGTCATCAGTCTGTGCCTTCAGATCTACATATTAATACATTTCTCTCTTGCTTCATCTCAGCTCCTTTGCTATTATTTACTTCATATTCCCCCTGCATTTGTCCCCAGGGTTTGGGGCCGACCCTGCAATAGGCAAACTAGGCAACTGCCTAGGGTGCCAGCCTTCTGGGGGGGCTGAATTGGGTTCCCCCCCACATAGAATCATAGAGTTGGATGGGACCTCCAGGGTCATCGGGTCCAACCCCCTGCATAATGCAGGAAACTCACAAATACCACCCCCTAAATTCAGTCTCTGAGTCTCTGATTCAGTTTCTGAATCTCTGATTCAGAGAGAACGTGAGGTATAAATCTGCAATTCTTCTTCTAAATTCACAGGATCTTCATTGCTGTCAGATGGCCATCTAGCCTCTGTTTAAAAATCTCCAAGGAAGGAGAGCCCACCACCTTCCGAGGAAGTCTGTTCCAATGAGGAACCACTCTAACGATCAGGAAGTTCTTCCTAATGTTGAGCCAGAAACTCTTTTGATTTAATTTCAACCCATTGGTTCTGGTCCTACTTTCTGGGGCCACAGGACCTGGATCCACACCATCCTCTATATGGCAACCTTTCAAGTACTTAAAGATAGTGATCATATCACCTCTCAGTCACCTCCTCTCCAGGCTAAACAGGCCCAGCTCCTTCAACCATTCTTCATAGGACTTGGTCTCCAGACCCCTCATCATTGTGGTTGCCCTCCTCTGGACCTGTTCCAGCTTGTCTATATCCTTCTTAAAATGTGGTGCCCAAAACTGAACACAATACTCCAGGTGAGGTCTTACCAGAGCAGAGTAAAGCGATACCATCACTTCACGTGATCTGGACACTGTCCTTCTGTTGATACAGCCCAAAATTGCATTTGCCTTTTTAGCCACCACATCACACTGTTGACTCTTGTTCAGTGTATGGTCCATTAAGACCCCTAGATTTTTTTTTCACAGATACTACTGCTAAGACAAGTCTCCCCCATTCTATAACCATGCATTGGATTTTTCCTACCTAAGTGCAGAACTTTACATTTATCCCTGTTAAAATTCATTTTATTGGTTTTAGCTCAGTTTCCCAGCCTGTCAAGATCATCCTGGATCCAGACCGTGATGTTATCAGTGTGTGGGGGGGGGGGGGGGTGCCAGACAGTGCTGGACCGGCCCTGCCAGGGTTTTCAGGTTCCTTGGCCAAGTGGGTGAAAGATGGGGGTCCACTTACCAGGAGGGAAGGAAGAAGATGCAGGAAATAAATGCAATATGCCGACATCACTTCCAGATTATGTAGGCACATTGAGGACATTGGGGGCAACGCTCTGGTTTGTGGCACCACTCTATGGTAGAATAAGCTTCAAACCATAATGTTTTGTCCAAAAACCATAGTGCAGCCCTACTCTGATGTCACTGCCGTGCCTATGTAACTTCCAGGTGATGTAGGCACATCATGTTTACTTTTAGTTTCTTGCCCTTTTTGGGGGGGGGGGGGTGATTTCCCAGTTTCTACTAGCCCTGACTCAAGGGGAGAGCCTCCAAACCAAGGGGATCCCCCACCACCAACTGGGAACTGGCAACCCTATCTGTCCCCAATGAAGACCCAGAGCATCTTACGCTACTCTCTTCTCCTCAATTTTATCCCCACAACAACTCTGTACGATTGCTACATTTGAGTCCGGTAGCACCTTAAGAGACCAACAAGGTTTGGGGGACATCTGAGAGCTGAAACTCCCTTCATCGGACTCTTGAAAGCTCAAACTTCAAAAATCCTGTTGATGCTCCTGGACTAGAATCTAGATGTTCCACCGCAGGCCAGCTTGGCTACCCTTGGAAACTACCTGTAAGACGTTAGCCTGTGCATGGCTGGCCCAAGGTCATCCATCGAGCTTCTACAGCAGAGTGAGGATTCAAGCCTGAGTATGCCAGATCCTTAACTAACACTGTCTTCACTATACCACATTGGTGTGGTTTACTTGACAGCGCCTAGAGACCAGCTGCCACGATTTTGCTTAGCTTTCCAAGGTACTTTGACAGCGAAAATTAAATACCCTCATTAGCGATCCTTGGCTGCCAGATGCATCTACACCTTCTGTAGGGGATTCCAGCAGGATCAGGGACTACCCAGCAAGGAATCTGTACACGACTGCTGCCTCAGATGTGAAGCAAGTGGGAAGCAACAACCATATTTCACACGTTTCAGCAGATGAGAGAATTGCACTGTCACACCGAGGAGCTCGTTCTGCAAGGAGAAAACCCAACGAAGCAGGAAGGAGGAGAATAGAGGAAGAGGAAGTAAGGCTAGCAGACCGGAGCAGGAGGAAGAAGTCAACAAGGTTGAAGAAGAAGGCTGGCACAGATAATAACAGAGCAGAGGCTGAATGCCAACAGCTAAGAAGCAGCAGAGGGCAATGGCCAACCAAGCGGCAAGTGGCATGGCAGGCAGGAGAAATAGATGGTCTAGATCTAGGGTCCCCAAAGTGGTGCCCACGAGCACCGTGGTACCCACCAATACTTTTCCTGGGGTCTCCTTTAGAAAGTTGATGGACCCAAGTGGGGCTTTTGCCCAGCAAGGCTTCTATTGGCTATTGGAGATTTGATTGGCTGTGCAAATTTTTAAAAACATTGCTTTAGCAGTGGCTGCAACCTCATTACAAGGAACTTCACTGAGAGCCTGCAGCAGCCATTTTGTGGCTGGCTCCACCCTCTATGGACACCATTTTGTGAGAGCCATTTTGTTGCTGAGCCCACCGTGCCGAAAGGGACCTCAGGCTCAGAAAGGCTGCAGATTTATACCCCGCCGTTCTCTCTGAATCAGACACTCAGAGCAGCTTACAATCTCCTATATCTTCTCCCCCCACAACAGACACCCTGTGAGGTGGGTGGGGCTGAGAGGGTTCTCACAGCAGCTGCCCTTTCAAGGACAACTCCTGCGATAGCTATGGCTAAACCCAAGGCCATTCCAGCAGCTGCAAGTGGAGGAGAGGGGAATCAAACCTGGTTCTTCCAGATAAGAGTCCGCACACTTAACCACTACAGCAAACTAGCTCTGGAGGGGGGGGGGGGCAGGAATCTTTTGCAATTTCCACAAACATCTCCTGGTTATTAGGCCCAGAGAGATTTCAGTGCATCATGGATAGCAGAACCCTGAGGCACTCTAGCTTCCAACTCTCAATGGGACATAAACATTAACTCAGTAGTTGACTAAATAGACACCAGCAGTGCATTTAATGCATGTGCAAAGCTGCTGTAAGCCAGCCTGGCTACTAGAGACATTGAAGCAAAATGCAAGTTGTTGTGCTCCCGTTACCCAGAGGACCTTCTACGGAGCTAGCAGGTTTGCAGTCACTGCCTCAAGCAGGAGATGAAATATACTGTAATATCAATGCAATAAGCAGTGAGATAACATCTAAAATATATCATTGCTACCTGAAGCAATATCAATCACAGCAAGAGAATATATTGAAAGCGAAGGAAATTAAAGCAGACTACTTTTTTTTTTTCCCTGGAGACTCCAAAAAACATCAAGTCTTGTCCTATAACTCTCGATTCTGGTTGGAGACGCCAAAGACGATGACGCACGGCAATAAAATTCTTATGTATCCTCGGCGGAGATTTGTACTGATAATGCCTTTCACAGCGTAATATAAATGGCCTCTTGAATTCCATCTCTGAAGGAACACAAACACAACTGGCCCTCCGAGTGTGTGGCATCTGTTCTTTGTTGACACAATTGCACTGTCACTAACATAAGAAGAAATTGGATAAGAGCCCGTGTGACTCCAAGAGAAAATGAAGCTTATGAAGATAATCCTTGCTCCTGATACTCTTGTCAGTACTAAAGCTCTTAAGAAGAATTCCCAGGACACCAAGCAATTACATGTGGAATACACTGCTGCAGGAAGTGATGGTGGTTACAAGCAAAGGCAGCTTCAAGAGGGTATTGGATCAACATAGGGAGCAGAGGTCCATTAGTGGCTATTAGCAATAAGGTAGAGATGGAACACTATGTCTGGGGCAGTGATGCTCTATATTCATGGTGCTTGGGGGGCAACAGTGGAGGACTTCTAGAGTTCTGGCCCCATTAGTGGACTTCCTGATGGCACCTCAGTTTTGGCCACTGTGTAGGGCTTCAAAGCCCCCGGCCCAGGTGGGAGTTTTCCTGCCCTTGAGGTTCCCAACCCACTGGTCCACATTGGGCTAGCAGGGGGAACCTCCCCCAACATCGCCGGCACAATGACGTCACCTGGAAGTGACATCATTGTGCCAGTGACGTGCACCAGCTGCTCTAGATGTTTCCAAGAAAACTCTATGGTTTTTCCCAGATGCTCTAGCAATTTAGGAGGAAAAACTCTATGGAACAATAGGTACCACAGAGTTTTTCCTTCCTAGATTGCTAGAGTGTCCGGGAAAACCATAGAGTTTTCCCAGAAATGCCTAGAACAGCCAGTGGGTGACATTGCCTGCATGATGACGTCACTTCCAGGTGATGTCATCGCATCATGAGCGCGAAAACAGTCTCCTGCCAGAGGCTGCTGCAGACTTGGCAATCGTACCACTGTGTGATATAGAGTGATGGACTGGATGGGCCATTGGCCTGATCCAATATGGTTTCTCTCATGTTCTTGAAGTAGAGTTCTCCTGACATTACAACTGAGCTTCTGTCTTCAGAAATCAATTCCCCTGGAGAAAAATGACTGCTATGGAAGGAGGACTCTGACAACATATCCAGACTGAGCACTTTCCCCTTCCCAAACTCTGCCCTTCTCAGGCTCCAGTCCCAAATGGAATGCACCAAAAAAAAAAAAAAAAGGAATATAAGCACAACATATCAATTGAATCGGGTACCATAAAGGTTGGGAAAGAACAAAGTTAAAAATGATTAACTATTTACAGTGCACTAAAGATATAAATTAAAAACACAGGCTTTGGATTTAGCCTCTAGATAGAAACCACTGGACTAAATAGTCTTCAATGTACATTAATTAATAAAATCAATATCTATACATTAAGAACATAGGAGAAGCCATGTTGGATCAGGCCAATGGTCCATCCAATCCAACGCTCTGTGTCACACAGTGGCCAAAACCCAGGTGCCATCAGGAGGTCCACCAGCAGCGTCAGAACTCCAGATGCCCTCCCACTGTTGCCCCCAAACACCAAGAACACGGAATATCACTGCTCCAGGCATAGTGTTCCGTCTCTACCTTGTGGCTAATGGATCTCTGCTCCATATGCCTATTCTGCCCTCTCTTGAAGCTTGTAGCCAACACCACCACTTCCTGCAGCAGTGAATGTCACATGTTGATTTCTCTTTGAGTGAAGAAGTACTTCCTTGATTTTTCCAGGTATGCCAGGTCTACATTGGAAAACACCTAGAGACTTTGGGGGTGGATCCAGGAGAGAGTGGGGTTTGGGAAGGGGAGGAGCCTCAGCATGGTACAGTGCCATAAAGTTCAGCCTTCCAAGCAGCTATTTTATCCAGGGGAGGTGATCTCTGCCAGCAGGGGGGAGTTTCCATTCTATGAGCCCCAAAAGAAGCCCCCCCCCCCATCCTTCATGATTTTCAATGTTGGGAAGGCATTTAAAAGTGTGCTGTCCCTTTAAATGTGATGGCCAGAACTCCCTTCGGAGTTCAATGGTGCTTGTCACAGTCTTGTTCCTGGCTCCACCCCAATGTCTCCAGGCTCCACCCCCAAAGTCCCCAGATATTTCTTGAATGGGACCTGGCAACCCTAAGTTCTCTTGTTGGCTGCCATTTGGATACGAGCCACATCAAAATTTTGACTGGACTAGTTAAACAGAGTATAGATTTTTAAAAATCCAATACCATGGAAGATACTCCGGGCTCCTTGGAGTACAGCTGGGCTACAAATGCAATTAGACAAACAAACTGGGGCATATATGTAGCTCATCGGGAAGGAGCCAGAGAAACAAGTGAAATAACAGGGGGAAAAAACAGCATTTGAAAACACAATTTATAGATTACTGTAATACACATTTATGAGCACAAACTTTTAGGTCAGTCCTGCTGGGAGCGGCAGTCTGATTTAGTTTGCTCTTCTCTGCAGATTAATCATTAAGTAAATAAAAACTGCAAAGCCGGAGACTTAGGGAAGATTTGGTCTCTCCACCACCCCCGCGGTCCGAACATTAATGAAGCTGAGCATAGAAACATTGTGATTCTCCCTTGCTCCTTCCTTCTCGTAAAATAAAAGCAGAATTTCAAATATTGCACCTGCAGATACCTCCGCTTGCAATGTTTGAAGCGGCTCCAAATGGCATCTCATACCAAGCTCACTTTCTATATTTTCACACAAACTTAAATCCACAAACATAAACACAATTTCAACAGGAAAGAAGGGAGTTTAAAAAAGAATAGGGCATGGTTTCCAGTCCTGAAAAACACAGAAAGCTCTGTAGTTTACAACAGCACTACAGGTAAGACAGGAATTCCAACAGCCATTCCATATGCAAAGAACCTCCTCAGGAAAGCTCCAGATACAGAAGAACCTCCTCAGGAAAGCTCCTCCATTAACAAGTCACAGCCTGGGAAATTGGTACAAGATAATGATTCAGCCAGCGGTGCCAAACTCATTTGTTGTGAAGGCCTGATCTGACATAAAAGAGGCCTTGTTGGGCCAAGCCGCATCAGGCCGGGCCGTGTGCATTCCTATTTAAGATTAGCTAGCGGAGATATAAACTTTATAAAGGACACAGAAAAACATGATTAAAGATTTTTTTAAAACAACATAAAACACAAAACATTAGCACTCGTTGGTCTTAAAGGTGCTTTCTTTGTATTTCTCCCATGGGATTCAGGGAACTGTGCAAAGGAAGCTCTGGCTCTTTCCTTCCTTCCCCAGGGGACCAGGAGGGGGAGGAGCATCAGCCAATAGAAAGAAGAGAGACTTGGCTCAGTAGCTCTGCTGTGCGATTGAGCAAGCCTAGCAAAACAAGCTGTGATGCAGTAGGAAGCAAGAGAGAGGGAGTAGGAAGCAGATGACAGCCAGTTGCTCGGGGGCCTGATAGGAGCCCTCTGGGGGCCTGATTTGGTCCCCAGGCAGCATGTTCGACACCCCTGGATTCAGCCCTACCCCACCTTCCTGAGTAGATATAAATTCCCTAAATCCCTTCTGAAATCCCCCTCATGGGCACTGTCTACAAATCTCCAGGAATGTCCAAGGCTGGAGTTGGCAACCATAGTTACATTAATAGGGCAGAAACAAAACTATAAATGTAAATTTCAGTGTAATTTATTTTCATTGAAAGATTATGTTGGGAAGTACACATTGTTCTAGACTGGATTAAGATCAGGGCATTTTTTTCTTGCTGGCTTCATGTCAGGGGGTGTAGCCTAAAATGCAAATGCGTTCCTGCTGGGCTCTTTCTTCAAAAAGCCCTGTGTGAGACATTGGTGGTGTCGGGCGGTGTGGCCTAATATGCAAATGAGTTCCTGCTGGGCTTTTGCTACACAAAAGGCCCTAATTATGATGAATAAATAAGAACATGAAAAGCCATGTTGGACCAGGCCAATGGCCCATCTAGTCCAACACTCTGTGTCACACATTGACCAAAAAACCCAGGTGCCATTATGTGGTCCATCAGTGGGATCAGGACACTAGAAGCCCTCCCACTGTGCCCCCCCCCCAACAAGCACCAAGTATACAGAGCATCACGGCCCCAGTCAAAGAGTTCCAAAAATATGCTGTGACTAATAGCCACTGATGGACCTCTGCTCCATATGTTAAATAGCATATGGTCTCAAAGAGTAGTGGCCTCAGATCATCTGTGTGGTTAACTTCTTCCTGAGTGAAAACTAAGATTGTCAACTCTGAGTTGGGAAATACCTGGTGGGTGGAACCTGGGGAAGGAAGGGTTTAGGGAAGGAAGGGAAGAAGATGACCACAGATTTATACCCCACCCATCTCAGAGTGGCTTACAATCTCCTTTACCTTCCTCCCCCACAACAGACACCCTGTGAGGTGGGTGGGGCTGGAGAGGGCTCTCACAGCAGCTGCTCTTTCAAGGACAACCTCTGCCAGAGCTATGGCTGACCCAAGGCCATCTCAGCAGGTGCAAGTGGAGGAGTGGGGAATCGAGCCTGGTTCTCACAGATAAGAGTCCGTGAAGTTAACCACTACACCAAACTGGCTCTACACCAAGCTAGGACCTCAGCAGGGTATAATTCCATAGAGCCCACCTTCCAAAGCAGTCACTTTCTCCAGGGGAACTGATCTTGGCCACCTGGAGATCATGTCGTAATGGGAGATTGCCAGGTGCCACCTGGAGGTTGATAACCTTGGTGAGGACGCAACCCCCAAATACTGTAGCGGAAAAAAGTTTCCTTATCTAGACCCGAAATGATCTCCTCTCTTCTCCACCTTCAGCTTTATCCAGAGACAGAAGCAGCCGGTAGTTGGGAAAAGCTCAGAAAACGATCATCTACAAATATAGGTGGGAACAGACAACAGTTTTTAAGACAGAAGTGAGTGCTTTGTGAGATGCATGGCTTTTCTGAGGTTGCGCGCACATCCCTCTATCCCATTGTCACATTTGAAGATTACAAATTGCCCTACCCTGTTATTACACACTTGCGTAACTATTAGAAAGCAATCAAGAGAGTGTAAAATGGCAGCTTGAGGCGCATCTCCCATAAATTTACCTTGTCACAAAACATTTCACTTGTCACTCCAAGAAAGAAAGTATTTCAAAAGAAGCAGTTGTAGATTTTCTGTTGGAAAATAATGAAAACAAGTCACAGTGAAGGATTGGGGGGTAACCCCTTCCTGGCCTATATTTTCTCGCTGTTTTCCTGGCCTTCACATCTCCAGGGTAATGATTTTAATTTTTTTCTAGCTGTTACTGGAATAACATTAAATTATTATAAAGCTAAAATCACAATGGAAAAAATTAGGAAAGTGTTGGTGTGTCCTTGAAATGCTGCATTCCCATGCATTCAATAAATGAATTTTCTAGTGCATTTCCTGTCTTAAAAAAGGCACATATAATTTTATTAGCTTGGTCTTCAAAGCCATCGTTGTAGGCAACGCAGCATACTTCCAGTTTTTTGCAAATGCCATCTGTCCTGCCATTAACAGATTCAAAACACAGAGGTTGAGGGTTTTTTAAGTAGACTCTTCCCCCCATTATTAACACTTCATACTCATAATATTATAGAACAACATATAATTAATTGTTCTGCGATGTTCCAAACCTCCTCTGTCATTTAATATCATTGAAGGCTTCACTAATTGCTGAGCAGTTGGGTTAGAACGGATAAAAGAACGTCTTCACCCAAAGGGGGATTAACACGTGGAATTCACTGCCACAGAAGGTGGCGGCTGCAAGCATAAATAGCTTCAAGAGGGGAATGGATAATCATATGGAGCAGAAGTCCATCAGTGGCTATTAGCCACAGCCTATTGTTGGAACTCTCTGTCTGAGGCAGTGATGCTCTGTATTCTTGGTGCTTGCGGGGTGGGGGGGAACAGTTGGAGGGCTTCTAGCCCCACTGGTGGACCTCTTGGTGGCACTTGGGTTTTTTGGCCACTGTGTGACACAAAGTGCTGGACTGCATGGGCCATTGGCCTTAGAGCAATTCCTCAGTGGAACAGGATTCCTCAGGAGGTGGTGGGCTCTCCTTCCTTGGAGGTTTTTAAACAGAGGCTAGATGGCCATCTGACAGCAATGAAGGTCCTGTGAATTTAGGGGGAGGTGTTTGTGAGTTTCCTGCATTATACAGGGGGTTGGACTAGATGACCCTAGAGGTCCCTTCCAACTCTATGATTCTATGATCCAACATGGCTTCTCTTATGTTCTTATGCTCCTATTTGTTAACACACTCTTCAACCACCATGGTCATAATTTTCATACCACAGAGGTTGTTGGGGGGTTTGTAAAGTAGACTCTTCCTCCCATCATTACCACTTCATACTCATAATATTATAGATCAACATATAATTAATTGTTCTGTGAAGTTCCAAACCTTTTCTGTCGTTTAATATCATTGAAGGTTTCACTAAAAGGAAATTGCTCCCCCAGCTAGGATATTAAAGGGCCACTTTATTAACTGTTAATTTATAGAGGTTACCAGGTCCTGCCTTGTCACTGGCAGAGGACTCTGGTGGGGAGGTGTTCCCAGAGGGGCCATGGATGTCCCCAATGCAATGACATCATTCAGAAGTGACATCATCATGTTAGGGATGTAGCCCCAAGGAAGGTGCCGTTGGTGCCGGCTTGCAAGAACCAGTTAAAGGGAACAAGTACAGACAGATTCAAGAGGGGATTGAATAAACATATGGAGCAGAGGTCCATCAGTGGCTATTAGCCACAGCTTATTGCTGGAACACTATGCCTGGAGCAGTGATATTCTGTGTTCTTGGTGCTTGGGGGCAACAGTGGGAGGGCTTCTGGAGTTCTGACCCCGCCGGTGGACCTCCTGATGGCACCTGGGTTTTGGCCACTGTGTAACTGGATGGGCCATTGACCTGATCCAACCTGGCTTCTCTTACGTTCTTATGTTATGTAACCTTCCCTTTAGATGGTTTTTTGCAAGTGGGTGCACTAGCACAACGCACACCTGAACTCCAAGTGGCAAATTCATGGCTTGGAATTCAGGAGCACAGGGCTTCTGCTTGCAAAAAAAAAAAAAAGAATCAAAAGGGACTTTTTCACTGCTTGGAGTTCAGGAGTGCTGCCAGTGGCTGCCCCTCTTACTCCCCCCCTCTCCTGTGAGATTTAAAGAGCCCTCCAGCTGATCACTGGGCCTTGTGCTCCAGCCAGTCACCTGGAGGGACCTTTCAATCTCACAGAAGGGGAGGGAGATGGGTAGTCGCTGTTGGGGGCACGGCTTGGGAGCAGGGCTTTCCCCAGTGGCTGGCTGGTGACAGAGAGAAGCCTGTGATATCAGAGGATCCCCCACCCCCACTAGGGACTGGCATCCCCAGTTAACTAATTACAGGCTGCAAGCAGCAAAGACTAATCATAGAGCAGAACAGCCCGAGCTGGGGTTACCCCTGGAGCCCTACTTGCCTTAAATTGGGCAATCCCCCCCCCCTGCCCCTGGTGTGAGTCATCCATGTCTGGCTCAGACCCAGACGGCACGACATGCAGGTTGCCACTTTGGAGCTCCAACCCCTCCAACCACACAGCTTGAGAAGAGGACCTGTTCAGAGGTCCCATAGGAAGTCCTCATTCACCATCCACAAACTGCACAACCCACAGTCTGATTCTGAGAGACCCCTTGCCCCCAAATGGCGGTTGGTAGGTGGCTGGGTGGCAAGTGGCGCTCACAATCCACTTTAACATGCCCTACTCTATCCTGCAAAGTGGCCAACCGATTTAATAGCTACACAGAGTCCAACTGCCCAATCCACTTTATCAGTGTAAGGTAGTCAAAAACACCCTCCCCCACCACTGGCCAATGGGGGGGGGGAGGCTGAAAAATTCCTACCTGGCCTCAAAACACAGGCAACCAACAAAAGCCTACACTGTAACAGGGTGGGGGTGCGGAGGACAAGCGCATGGCAAAGATGGAGTGAACTGAGGAAAGAAGAAGATATTGGATTTATATCCCGCCCTCTACTCCGAAGAGTCTCAGAGCGGTCACAATCTCCTTTACCTTCCTCCCCACACAACAGACACCCTGTGAGGTGGGTGGGGCTGAGAGGGCTTTTTACAGCAGCTGCCCTTTCAAGGACGACTGCTATGGCTGACCCAAGGCCATTGCAGCAGCTGCAAGTGGAGGAATGGGGAATCAAACCTGGTTCTCCCAGATAAGATTCCACACACTTTACCACTACACCAAACTGGCAACAAGCCTGGTAGACTGATGGATTGACATTAATACCAGAGTTATTTAGTTTCTTCTGGACATAGAGCAAGGGTCACTGAGGGAGTCGAGGGAGTAGCTTTGAATTTCTTGCACTGTGCAGGGGTTTGGACTAGATGACCCTTGGGGTTCCTTCCTGATCTATGTTTCTGTTTTCTGTTAAGCATTACTAGTTATGACCAGTGCACACCGGCCAGCAGAAACAAGCAGGGAACATTTTCCTCAATGGTACCCCTTTCTGTATGTATGGTACCCCCCCCCCCATACAAATTGTCCAGAACTTACAAAAACACAGAAGACAAGAAAGCTAGGCGAACTCTTTCTCCCTCACAATCTAGTTGCCTGCAGGGGTGGTATTCTAGCAGGGAGCTCCTTGGCATATTAGGCCACACACCCTAATCTAGCCAATCCTCCAAGAGCTTACAAGGCCCTTTTTTGTAAGCTCTTGGACGATTGGCTACATCGGGGGGGGGGGTGGCCTAATATAGAAAGGAGCTCCTGCTAGAATTCCACCTCTGGCTGTTTGTGTGAAAGAAGTTATCTCCCCATTCAAACTTGCTGTCTTCCAAGGGTTGCCAGCCTCCAGGTGGGGTCAAGAGATTCCTTGGAATTACAACTGATCTCCAGATATCAGTTTCCCTGGAGAAAATGGCTGCTTTGATGGGTAGGGTGTGTGACATTAGACCCTACTGAGAATCCTCCTCAGGCTCCATCCACCAATCTCCAGGGATTTCTCAACCCAGAGCTGCCAACCCTCCCCCTTGCAGTCCCGTCGCAATCCGGGTTGTGGGGAGGGAATCCCACTTGCCGATTATCCGGTCTTTTTGTCCAGAAAAAGCCCAGCAGGATTTCATTTGCATATTAAGCCACACTCCCTGACACCAAGCCAGCCGAAACTGCGTTCCTGTGCTTTCCTGCTTTAAAACACACACACACCAGTTTGGGAACTATAATCACACCAGCATTGGTGAACTGGACTTCAGGAAGTCCTACAAACGAAGAAAAAAATTGTATATTGTAAAACGGACTGTGAAATAATTTCAAATTAATGCAGAGACATTGTGATTTAAAATATTGTTTAAAATATTGTTTT
The DNA here is from genome assembly GCF_032191835.1 of Heteronotia binoei. Taxonomy (NCBI): domain Eukaryota; kingdom Metazoa; phylum Chordata; class Lepidosauria; order Squamata; family Gekkonidae; genus Heteronotia; species Heteronotia binoei. The sequence continues at coordinate 17,135,989 of NC_083228.1, read as the reverse complement.
CAATATATATTAGTTACAGCTCTCACAGAGTGTTCTCCTATATACCTTATGGCCGTGAGCCCTCTGGTTTCACATTAAAAAAAAAAAGCCCTGCCGATTGTACAGAATAGGCCTGAGCTGAATCTGGAATAGTGAACTTGATTTACCCAATAACACAGCTTTCTTTGTTGCCACTGACTTGTAGTAGATCAATAGGTGATTTAGTTGAATGATGGGAAGTATAAAAGCGGTGGTGTTACCCTTTTAAGAGTAAAGTGGCTCTTTTCACAGTGAGACAATAACTTAGCTACCCACCCAAAAAAAAAAAAATGATGCAAGATATTTGGTGAAATATACTGCAAAAATTACAATGTACATTAACGCAATGCTCCGGCAAGTTTAGAATAACATTTCTTTTTCAACTTCTATTCAATTAAAGATATGGAATTAATGCCCAGTAACAAAGCGAACAGGTTTTATCTAATGGGACTGAAAATTACTGCCCTGGAATTAACAGCACCGTAACTTACTAGGGTAATTATATGGCTCTTAAATACCAAAACATACTACTGTTGAAATTAAGTTTAAAATTAGAAGATATTTACTGAACGCTGAATGCATAATTAATAAAAGCATATTTTTTTAGGTCAGCAGCTTAACAAGCATTAGCTGTCAGATTCAAATAAGATAACTTGCTATGTTTCTTGATGACCAATTTAGAAGTGCATTAGTAATAGATCGCTTAGACAGCTTTTAAAAGAAAGAATTCCATGTACGAATGTCTATATTTTAAGCTTCCAAATAAAACCAACCAGGACTCTTTTGTAGCAGGGACTTATTTGCATATTAGGCCACACCCCTGATGTAGCCAATCCTTTGGGTTGGGAAACAGCTGGAGTTTTGGGGGAGGAGTCTGAGAAGGGCAGGGTTTGGTGAAGGGAGAAACTTCAGTGGAGTATAATGCCATAGGGTCCACCTTCCAAAGCGGCCATTTTCTTCGGGTGAACTGATCTCTGTTGCCTGGTGATCAATTGTAATCCCAAGAGATCTCCAGCCACCACGAGGAGGCTGGCAAATGTAGCCTTTCAGCCTTAAAACGGTAGTGTTCATCAGGCTGTAGACACCTCATTCCAAACCTGAACCTCCCTCTAGAAAGCAGTTTTTTTAGACCATAACCTACTATGTATGGAAAAACAGATTTAAAAAAAAAAATTTAAAGGCATGCACTAGCAAAATTCAACCTTCAAAGACCAAGACAGTTTATCTCCAAACACTGACTCAGATCCACTCCACTAGTGGCAAAAAGAAAGATGTCAGAATTAGTGGAACAGATTGGGGAGATCCAACCCACCAAGAAGGTAAAAGAAGAAGGGGACGGCAAAGGATGAGATGATTAGACAGTGTAATCGATACAGCAAACATGAATTTGAGCGAACTTAGGAGGACAGAGGAAAGGCCTGTCATGATGTGGTCCATGGGGTCATGAAGAGTCGGACTTGACTGTGTGACTGAACAACCACCATCACCCACCCATTGGCAATGACAACAGCATGGGTCAGTCACATCTCCATTTGTGAGAATCCTAAGGGTCTTCTCTGACCAAAGTCTGACAATTGCACCCTCCTGCCCACACCCAGGTCCTCTCAGGGCCACATCCATATTATACTTCTTCACCCAAAGGGTGATTAACACATGGAATTCACTGCCACAGGAGGTGGTGGCAGCTACAAGCATAGCCAGCTTCAAGAGGGGATTGGATAAACGTATGGAGCAGAGGCCCATCAGCGGCTATTAGCCACAGAGTATTGTTGGAACTCTCTATCTGGGGCAAGTGATGCTCTGTATTCTTAGTGCTTGGGAGGGACAACAGTGTTAGGACTTCTAGTGTCCTTCCCCACTGATTGACCTCCTGATGGCACCTGGGTTTTTTGGCCACTGTGTGATATAGAGGGTTGGACTGGATGGGCCATTGGCCTGATCCAACATGGCTTCTCTTATGTTCTTATTATGGAAAACACAGGAAGGCACTCACTAGGTTAAACATTGAAGTTGTGTGAGGCAGAATTGTTTAAAATGGCACTCCATAGAACCACTTTCATTTAACGTTGCGGATCCCACAACGAACTAGGGATGACATGCAGGCAGGTGGGCAGCCATGATGGCCTGATGCCATAGAACAAAGTCGGAGTCCAGTAGAACCTTTAAGACCAACAATAAAACTTTGCTGGTCCTAAAGGCCCAACTGGACTCTGATTTTGTTTTAAGGATGACATGGTGACTCTTGGGATGGCTGAGACAAAAAAAAAACTTCACACCCCCAAAAGTCCAGCCTCATAAACACGGCTAGATTTAAGTGCAGTACTTGCAGGGAAACAGAACACGCTCTTGAGGCACTGCAAACCTCTGGCATCTCATTTAAAGAAGACCTCAAGCAATATAGTAAACATACACGCTGTTTGAAGGGGTCCCTGGCATCCAAAAGAGTCCAAACTCAGAAGCTGAAAGCACGATGTCAGGAACGCCCAATGCAAAGGGCCGGCCCTACCTCTAGGCAAACTAGGCAATTGCCTAGGGTGCCATCCTTCTGGGAGCACCAACTTGGGCACACACCCCCCCCCCCCCGGTGACTCAGGCTACGCTATCAATGTGGGGCTGGGCACCAGAAGTTTAGCCTTACCTAGGGTGCCAGATAGTCTAAGACTGGCCCCAAATTTGCGCCACATTAAGATCAAATCTCTGGAGGAGTCAAAGAAGCCTCCTTGAAAATCACTGTCCTCACATTGATCCAGCTGAAGCACGGGTGTCAAGTCTGTTTGTTTTAATCAGAAGTGATGTGTTTATCCAGGGGTGAATTCTAGCCGGAGCTCCTTTGCATATTAGGCCACACACCCCTGATGTAGCCAATCCTCTAAGAGCTTGCAAGACTCTTTTTGGTAAGCTCTTGGAGGATTGGCTACATTGGGGGGATGGCCTAATATGCACAGGAGCTCCTGCTAGAATTCCATCCCCGTGTTTATCTATTCTGGTGACTTAAGTGGGACTTACCTTTGGCTGTAACCAACCCTCTACAAGCGGAACCAGGGGACAGTTTAGTTGTTCATTCCCGCTTTTATAATGTTTTTCAATGCGGCATTATTTGCACTTGGAGGGGGGGAAATGACTGGGATGCTAAGATTAATTCTCAATAAACCTTTTGTTTAGAGAGTTGGGGCTAAAAGAAATCAATAGGTCAGTGGCTTGATCCGCCTGCGTTATCCTATCTTTCATTAGATCCTGCCCAAGCTATTTCAGATTGTGTTCCTTGCTACATTACTCCCCCATAACCTCACAAAACAAGGCAGTGACCTTTTCTTCAAGCTCAATGGTCCTCTTGATTTTTGTCCAGCTCATAATTTCCTTGGATTGTTAAACGAGAAAACCGGCCTCCGCTTTCGAGGCCTCGGATGTTAAAGGTTTCTCAAAACATGGACTTTTATTACCTTCTCTTTATTGCTCTGAGGATAGCAAATTCCACAAGGTTCTTTGAGGTTTCATTTTCTATTCCTGCGTTCTGGGGCAACAGCCATGGAATATACAAAACAAACATTTTTCTAGGGTTAATTATAAGTTTCTTGCTCTGCATTCCTGTCAGGTGGTTTTAGTCTATGCCTCAGCTGGTAAAGACAGAGGCCAGTGTAAGTGCTAATACAAAAGATGCAAGATGTTATCTGTTGGGAAGTGTTATGTATTGTCTGTTACTGTGTGCTGGTCTGAGCTTGAAGCATGCTTCCATTACTCTCCAGGATTCTGATGCCTGCATGCCGATTGGCCGTTCTCGTAGATCCAGCCAATTGGGATGTGAGGCATTTCTTCCAGGAAATGCAAATGAGGGATCCTGAAGAGACCAATAGGAGGGACTGCTGCCAACTAAATGGGGCGTGTTTTACTCAGCCGCGGTGCATATATTGAGTTGAGTTGCCTGTGTCATTTGTGACTGTTCCTTCTTGAACCAACTGCTGCTGGTTACTTAAGAGCTGACTGAATTCACTTTACAATAGGAAGCTTTCTAGCAAAAGTCCCTGTGAGATGTGCCCCCGTATAAAATAAAAAAGCATGCTTTTTCTGCATTTTAGTGGGAGTTCCATAGAAATAGCTGGGAAAGCTATTTGAGTTAAATGTTAAATGTATGAGTTAAATGTTAGTCAAGTTGCTTCCAGCTTATGGTGACTATGAATCACTGACCTCCGAAATGTCCCATCATTAACAGCCTTGCTCAGATCTTGTAGGGTGAGGGGTTGTGACATCCTTGACTGAGTCCATCCATCTCACATTGGGTCTTCCTCTATCCCTGCTGCCCTCAACATTCCCTAGTCTTCTCCAGTGACTCTTGTCTTCTCATAATAAGACCAATGCACAAGAGCCTCAGTTTAACTTCTACGCAGGCTTGATTTGATCTAGATGAAGAATCCTAAAGAAAGGTACACTGAATGACAGAAGAGAAGCAAAGTCTGCTCCTCCTCAGTCTTGCTTGGTGATGCTATATAGCATCCCTCCAGGATTTTTGAGCTTCATTGCCCAGTGCATCAGTAACTATAAACTAGTCTAGCATGGAGCTGCCCAGAAACACTTGGGGTGGCTCAGTGGTACAGCACCCACTTTGCATGCAGAAGGTCCCAGGTTCAGTCCATGCCATCCAGGGCTGTCCCTGCCACTAAGGCAAACTAGGCAATTTCCTAGGGTGCTGGTCTTCTGGGGGCACTGAATTGAGTGCCTCCCATGTGACACAATAACGTTATCAGTGCAGGAGAGGGGCACACCAGAAGTTAGCCTTGCCTAGGGTGCCGAACACTCTAGAGCCAGCCTTGCTGCCATCTTCAGTTAGACATCAGACAGTAGGCGATGGGAAAGATCTCTGCTTGAGAGCTTCTCAGAGTAGACAGTACTATCTTTGGAGTCCAGTGGTCTGACTCAGTATGAGGCAGATCCTTGGAAGCAGATTTCTGTATTCAGGATGCACAGCACAATCTGTGGTCAGTGTGATCAGAACAGGTGTTTTCTGCTTGTCGGGTCATGGGCCCACAGGGCATGGACAAAGATTTGGGTGGGACTCAACTGGAGAAGGAGTCATCCACCTCTCAAAAGCAAGCATCTAGCTGATACAGTAATTTTATCAACCTTGGGTTGAAAGGTCTGCTCTGATTGCCTGCTAATGGCCATGACTCAGTGTTCTGGTTCTTACATTTACGCTCCTACATGACTTGGCAGCCAAAGAACATGAAGAGCACCACCTCCTGACCTGCCCAGGCTGCAAGCTCAGATCCTCTTCCAAAGCCCTTCTTCTGTTCCCCAACTTGCAGAGGCAAGGTGGGGCTGACCTTAACTTTGAAATGCCCTCCCCCTTGAGGCCTGCCCAGCCACCTTAGTGTCCTTTAGGCATCTGACCAAAACATATTTCTTTCCACCTAGACTTTTCTGCAGGGCTCAATCATTTTTAGGTTCCATTTCTTTGACAAATATCATTGCAAGGGGTCGAATGCCGTTTTTATGACCCTGGGCTGTTTCATTATCAGAAAATCCTATGTTGTTTGGGGGGGGGGGGTTAAAGGATTTTACCGCATAGCTTGTAAAATGCCTTCAGCGGGAGAGGCAGCGTAGAAACTTTCTAAAAGAAATCGTTATCAAGAAAAGCTGGATGTGCTTCAGGACCTGGGACAGCTCACAGCCACGATTATCGTTATATGGACAGTGCTCTGAGATCAGCTGAGCTTCTGGAAAGCAAACGTAGCGCCTTTCCAAAGTTCCACTCCTAAGCAGCGATAGGTTCTATCTGAAGACGTGTCCATGCACACGAAAGCTCATATCTTGAATAAACTTTTGTTGGTCTTAAAGGTGCCACAGGACTCAAAATCCGTTCCTAACCTAAGCAGAGGTCCATCAGTGGCTCTTAACCACAGGGTATTGATGGAACTCTCTGTCTGGGGCAGTGATGCTCTGTATTCTTGGTGCTTGTGGGGGCAACAGCGGGAGGGCTTCTAGTGTCCTGGCCCCACTGATGGACCTCCGACGGCACCTGGATTTTTTAGCCACTGTGTGACACGGACTGAATGGGCCACTGGCCTGATCCAACATGGCTTCTCTTATATTCTTAGATAACAGGAATTTCTAATGGCGGAGCTCAGCTCGAAAGAGTCCTTCCTGATGTTGCTAAGCAGCTTCCCAGTCTGAAAACTCTCTTCTCTCAGGAGCTTACCAGGAATGAGGGGCCATGTTCAGTTAGCATTAGTAGTGGAACTGCAGTCTCTCATTCTATTTTGTTGTGGTTGAGTCTAGACGCATAGCCTCAGGGGCTGTATTATGCAGCAAGCTCTTCCTCTCTAGGGAGCCCACAGGATCCCTCTCCCTCTGACCAAGCAGCAGACGGTCTTCTGACCAGCAGGATCCTCAAGCTAGCAATGATCCCACCACTATAAGCCCACTATTACTTGGCGTCTCTATCCAAGGTATCTGGAGGGTCTTGGAGAGCAAAGGGATTGTGACATGAATTATATATGCTGTTGCAGAAGAAGCTGCCCTATTACACACTTGACATATAGTCTCAGAGAACGTGTTGAAGCTGACATGCACAAGGGAAACGGGTATCGTGTAGAACAGCTAGAGTCAACTCCAAGTAGCAGCATACAGGCCAAGAAGATCATGGAGGTATAAGCTTTAGAGTCAAAGCTCCCTTTGTTCTTGCATACCCATGCTCCGGATAGAGAATAAAGCCTTAAGTTGTGCCTCTGGGAGAAACTGCATTATTTGTGATTCCAAATTCCTCCCCTTGGAGCAGGGATTTATGTTGAGATAACGGGATATAAGCCCTCACCTGGATGGCCCAGGCTAGCATAATCTCATCAGATCTTAGAAACTAAGCAGGGTCAATCCTGGTTAGTACTTCGATGGGAGACCAGCCAGGAAGTCCAGAATTGCTACACGGGGACAGGCACTGGCAAATCACCACTGAATGTCTCTTACCTTGAAAACCCTACAGGTTCACCATGGCTGGGTCCAGACCAGCAGTTTAAGTCAACACGGGGATGGCCCCTGTGTGGCTTAAAATGCAGGCCACTTGTGCACATATGGCTAGTGACCTGCTCCTGTATTCACCTTGCCCCATGTCATCTGTAGAGCGACTTAAAAGCCAGTTTGGTGTAGTGGTTAAGTGCATGGATTCTTATCTGGGAGAACCGAGTTTAATTCCCCACTCCTCCACTTGCACCTGCTGGAATGGCCTTGGGTCAGCCAGAGCTCTGGCAGAGGTTGTCCTTGAAATGGCAGCTGCCTGTGAGAGCCCTCTCAGCCCCACCCACCTCACAGGGTGTCTGTTGTGGGGGGAGAAGATATAGGAGATCGTAAGCCGCTCTGAGTCTCTGATTCAGGGAGAAGGGCGGGGTATAAATCTGCAATTCTTCTTCTTCTTCTTAAAAATGGCAAGGCGTTTCCAAGGCACCTTTCCCAGCCGTCTGAACAGCTGGGAAGAGCACAGGGAGCGATAGTGTAGTGCATGAGTGCTGTGAACACTCCTCCGGGCCGACCACAGCCCGCCTTTGTTCCAGGGGCAGGCCTTAGGCCATCTGACTGCCCCAGAGAGCTTCTTTTTATGCTGGCTTACTTTCGAGATGGGACACTGCCACCCCAAGCCAGCCATCTGTACCCAGGCTATAAGACAGCTGGAACTTGATGGCAAAAAAGGGGAGAGATGCAAGCTACTTAAGAGTAGCTGTGCAGAGTCCTTCTCCCTGCAACTGACAAAACCATCTCATAAAATAACCAGCTCATAAAAAACAGCAAAATCAGCAATAATGAAATCCAGTGTCTAAGTTCATATCGTATTCCTTTTAGTTTCAGCAAGTTCTGCCTAAACTTCAACTCACACTGGCATCATTAAAATAGAGCCTTAGATGCGACACAAGTCGTTTTTATTTAAATGTATTTTTTTTTCCTTTCCCCCTCCCCGACTTTTCTCCCAAAATGAGCACCAAAAAAAGTGTTTGAAGAATGTAATAAATTCACCAAAGGGACTTGCATCCAGTTCACAGCTTTAAAAAAAAAAAAGAGGCATTTTAATTTTTTCCCACAGTCTCCTTACTAGCTAATATATACAATCTACTAGATGTTTTCCCCCCCTGACTGACCTCATTTCTCCAGAGAAACGAGCATTTTAATGATACATTTCACCGCCGAGCCTCTTTAATAGCATTGACTACCATTTCTGCTGGGTCTAAATGCCAATATGTACAGAAGTTGGGAATCTGTCTGTGCAGCAGTCTGGTCCACGACTCTGAGCAGTGCAACTGAGTACCAAAATCTTGTGCCTGTTTAAGCGTCTGCAATGGTGGGTCCCTGGATATCAAGAAGGGAGGAACTGGGGACATAGCAGAATTATTGCCATTCAATCCACAAGAAGCAAGTCAAATAATACGCAGATCAGTTGCGAAACCCAGAAAGATCTGGCCAGGTAGGTAGATCCAGAAAACAGCTTTACCGAACTATTGCATTGTATAGCCAGACTTTCAACGTAGACATTTGGAAGGACATGACAAGGTATTGGGATAACATGTCATTCATTCATTCATTCATTCAAACTGAGAGCCAGTTTGGTATAGTGGTTAAGTGTGCGGACTCTTATCTGGGAGAAATGGATTTGATTCCCAACTCCTCCACTTGGAGCTGCTGGAAAGGCCTTGGATCAGCCATAGCTCTCGCGGAGCTGTCCTTGAAAGGGCAGCTTCTGGGAGAGCTCTCTCAGCCCCACCTACCTTAGGGTATCTGTTGTGGGGAAAGAAGATAAAGGAGATTGTAAGCCATTCTGAGACTCTGATTCAGAGAGAAGAGTGGGGTATAAATCTAGTCTTATTCATTCATTCATTCATTCCAATTTCTAGCCCTCCCTCCCCTGCACAGCAGGGCTCAAGGCTGGTAACAACAATATTAAAACAATAAATACATTATCAATTAAAATCCATTCCTGTACAGTTAATAATCAAATGGATGGCACACAAGACACCATTTCCAGTTCTCAAGGGAAGGACCAAGCGTCATGCGTGCCGGTAGATGTTATAACTGATATTAAGGCAGAGTCAGTGGCCAGAAAGAAAGGAGGGGGCCAACCTAAAAGCCGCCATTGCCTCAGCCGTGTGCCTGATGGAACATTTCAGTTTTACTGGCCCTGCAGAACCATGATAGGTTTTGACGGTGCAGCAAGATCTTTCCAAGGAAACTCCGTCATCTAGGCAGTTCTTAGCCTCAAATGAGAAAACCTAGCTTTTGTCTCATGAACCAAAAAGGCCAGGAAGCCAGTTCATTGGCTAACAATGAAAAACAACCACTGTGATGCAATGCACAAAGCACCAGCTTCGGATGCGGAGATTTCTGCTCAAATTCATGGCGAGCCGTGGAGCTCACTGATTAACTTGGGGGTAAGTCATTGTGAGTTGAACCCCACCAGCTTTTTTGCACATTCGCTCCCCAGTCCCCTCCTTCCTATGGCCCTCAGTTCAGAGGCCTTATGTCTATGCAGTTGTTATTCTCAGCGTGACCTTTTCAGGTGGTTAAAGGGAAGCCCCTTGTCCCTTTTTCACCAGCAGGAAAGCAAGCTGGATCTAACTCTACATCTCCACCTAACCTGCTTCACCGGCTTATTGCAATAACAAGGCAGGGGAAATGGTGAACTCCCTGGAGGAACAACCGGCACAAAATAATAATGTGGACACAAAATAATAACAACAACAATAACAACAGCAACAATAACAATAACAACATAGTGGGATATACTGTATATTTCTGTGTGTGTGTGTGTGTGTGGACATACAGACAGATAGACGGACAGGCAGATGGACAGGCAGACAGGAGGAGAATTGGATTTATAACCCGTCCTTCACCTGGAGTCTCACAGCAGCTTACAATCTCCTTCCCTTCCTATCCCCACAACAGATACCCTGGGAGGTAGGTGGTGCTGAGAGAGCTCTTTCAAGAACTGTGGCTGCTCCAAGGTCATCCAACAGCTGCATGTGAAAGAGCGGGAAGTCAAACCTGGTTCTCCAAATTAAAGTCCGCCACTCTTGACCACTACACCATATATATAGTGCAGGTTCAAATCACTTTATACGTATGTAAGAGTGTAATGAGAGTTCTGCTGGATCCAACTAACGGTCTACATAGTCCAGTATCCTGTTTCAACACAGTGGTCAGCCAGGTGTTCTTGAAAGGCTTAGAAGCCCTGCTTGGAGGCCAAAGACTCCGTTGTTGTTGCTCCTTAGCATCTAGCATCCAGAGCTTTACTGCATCCGAATGTGGAGATTCCATGGAACCATTCTGTCACATGATCTTCTTGCTCCTTAAAACCAGTCTGTAGGGGAGGCAAGTATTTACCAGTATGGAAGACAGAAAGGGAGGGGAAGTGGAAACATCCGGACATGAGCTTTCTGAACCCCAGACAAGAAGTTCATGGTTAAGCAAAATTTGAACATGGTGATTCCCAGCTCACACTCTTAAACAATTAGATAACACCTTGACTAGAGCATCAGTGTGTCATGACTAGGCTCTGGGAGGTCACAAATACCCACAATGCCATGCCTGAGCTTGGGCCAGTTGATGCTTTCTCTACCTACCCAACTTCATCGGGTTGGTATGAGGTTAAGGTGGGGGGACACAGAATCATATACGGTGCTCTAAGTTCTTTGGAGGGAAGATGAGACAAAAAAAATGGTCTGGATTGACTTCCTTGACATTTTGATTACATAGATTTACCTTGATGTAGGGAAAGCATCAAGCACAACTCATGCCTCTGTTTCAAATCTGACTTTAAGTACACTAATCTATCCCCAAAGTAGTTTTTTAGATTTCTCTCAATTCCAGATGGTTGGCCCTCTAGAAATCCTACTACCAAGAACAAATGGGAAAATTCAGCTTTGCAAATGCAATCCTGGCGCAGAAGAATTCTATAAAACATAAATAAATAGTGACCTGGTTTCCCGCAGGCATCAAAAAAAGAGGGCCCAAATTAATTATTCTATTTGTTGGAAGCTATTCACTTGGCGCAGGTTAATGGCCCCAGTCGATCCTACCCAAGAGGCACAAAATAGTTCAGATAAATGTGTCGCAGAAATTGAATGGGCGCACTCTTGAAAGGTTAAAGACCTCATTTTGAATGCTCTTTTGCTTATATTACTGACCTCAAAGGCTAATAAATCCACCTTATGCTAATCACTTCCAACTCATTTAGGAAAACTAGTTGATGGTGCGCATATACAATAGGAAGCACTCCGTCACATATTTTAATTAGAATTCCTTTTTAAGAGTTGTGTAATTTTTTGTTGATTTTTTTGGGAAGAATTATTGTATATGGAAGGTTTCTTTAAATAAAAGTGTGGCTGGTCACAACTGATACTGTTTAGCCTTTTAGATTGGGAGCGCCCTGGAGGTTCTGTCTGGGCTTGCGGAAGTGTCAGAATTTTGCATCTGACTCGAAAAGAAATTGTGATTACATCACTTGGTGAGCTCATGCTTGCTTAGGCAGATGTCTTGCCTAGAACGGAAACAGTGCAATGAATTATGTGGGTATATGTTTTACTTTTAAACAACATCACACCTTTTCCTGACAAAGCATTCTGGGAAATGGTCAGTGTTACTGGTCTACCATTGCTTTTGGACTTCCAAGTTTGGGACATTCAGAATGCGATGTCCATCTCCAAGAAAATTTCATCGTTTTGCACCGCATTCTACATATACGCAGGAGCTGCAATTTGAGCACTTGGTCTTTAAATACGGAGAGACATGCACCTTTCAAGAGGACTGTTTTGTTCAGGTCAGAATTGTTTTTGCAACTGTGTGTGCATTGAAGTATTTTGTTACTGAATAAGTGTATTTTTCAAGTTTGGCTTCAATTTATAAGTATTTGCAGCAATTAGCCGTGAACTTTTGTTTTTGTATTCCACTACTCAGACTGGCAGCAGCTCTCCAAGGTTGAGGTTGAGGTTTTTTACATGACCTAGACCTGATCCTTGATTTGAGTCCAAAGGGCTCACTTTGTAACAGGAGCTCCTTTGCAAAGCCACAGACCCCTGATGTAGCCAATCCTCTAAGAGCTTACAGTAAACCCTGTAAATTCTTGGAGGATGTAACAAGCAGTCATTTCCACATCTCTGGAATGAAACCCCACAGATCATAGTTTAGATAGCTGTTCCCCCCCCATTCCCTCCATAGTTAATGTCCAGGCTACTCTGGGCCTCATATCCACATTGTTCAATACTAGGGGCATCCCCAACAGAAACAAAATCCCTATTTTCCGATTCCCCACTCCTGCACTTGCACCTGCTGGAATGGCCTTGGGTCAGCCATAGCTCTGACAGAGGTTATCCTTGAAAGCGCAGCTGCTGTGAGAGCCCTCTCCAGCCCCACCCACCTCACAGGGTGTTTGTTGTGGGGGAAGAAGGTAAAGGAGATTGTGAGCCACTCTGAGATTCGGAGTGGAGGACGGGATATAAATCCAATATCTTCATCTTCTTCTTTTCTGGAAGCAGATCGTGAATTGTCCAGCCACATCTTCTGGTGCTCACACACCATTATCTCAAAGCTGTTCACTCAAGAGCAGTTGTCAGAGCTCTTTCAGCCCCGTCTACATCCCAAGGTAACTGTTGTGAAGAGAGGGAGGGAAAGGAGACTGCAGACCGCTCTGAGACTCCAAGTAAAGGGCGGGGTATAAATCCAATCTCCTCTTCTTCTTAAACTGCACTAAAATATTGTGTGAGGGAAAAAGACAGGCATAACTGTTCAGCTATGATTAAGTAACCCATGAGGGGAAAAGAGAGACACAAGCACCGAGCTGTGATTAAGTATCATGTGAGGGACAAAGACAGACATGTGCCTTAGTCTGTCTTCCTCAGGCAGCCATCTGATATCACTGTAAATCACAGAGCAGGAAAAGGTCAGATACCCTTTCAGCAACTGATGCTTCCTTGAGCTTCAAAAATTGCCATTTGGGAGTATCGATTAGGTTGTTAAAATACCTGAATACCTTAATCAAGGATCACATCTGTTTTGGCCTCAACTCATTCAAGTATGAATTGCGATGGGTGCACCCTCCACCACCATCCAGCCAAAAAGAGAGATCTACCTCAAAAAACATATGATGGGAAGCATCCCAGAGATAGTCAGCCAGAGGGGAAGAAGAGCCAACTTGGAAGCATGAGACAGGTTGCCAGTTCCGATATATTGTTAGGCAAAGCTCCACCTCAAGCGTTAGGCAAGCAATTAGTCACCGACTACTAGGGCCACCACGGAAACATACGGCAACGATTAAAAGACAGAATAAAAAACAGATCTTGACTAAATGTAATAATAATGCAATAATGGCGACGCAACGTTTCCCCTCCTTCTCCAGTGCATCGCACAGAGAGGCTTCAGTAAGCAAATTGTGCATCGAGGAGCCAGGTGCGTGTTTATTAGCTTTGGGCCCTTGAAAGATGATAAATTTGCCAGGGGAAATAAAAAAGATGACTGGCTGGAGGAGGGAAACTCGGCTCTAATTTGCGAGCACTCAGACATGCACACAAGTTTGAGGACATCTCCCTCCCCTCTCCCCGACAGTTCACAAGCCATTACGTACAGTTTAAGCAGTTGAGGAAGATGGCGTCTCTATCTAGCCAGGGCTTCTTTTCTCTACAGCGTTTGCCAAGAGGGCAGATGTGGCTTCAAGAGTTGGGAGCCTTTCAGCAGGTAGCAACACCAGGTAAAAATACTTCCTCTCATCCTTAGACACAAGAAAGACGAGATCCTACGATTTTTATGACATGAACAAAGGTTGGGGGAAGAATGAAGTATCTGTTAGGTTCCGTTACCATGGCAATCATCTCCCTCGGAAGGCCCGGCGATTTCAGTTTGTTGACAGGATGAGTTGTAACTGACTTTTATGCACACTCACACGCGTGTAACCGTTCATCATGTTGTGACTGAAACAACTCATTTCTGGCGCTCGCTTTTTGCCTTGTCTTTCAGAAGCAGGGCACGGAAGTAACCATTTATTACGACTAGAAGCAGCAGGGGAGAAAATGCCAAGATAGTTTAATGTACTTACTCACCCTTCAATATTGCACAGACGCAACTGAGAGATCAGGAGGAGTCTGAGACTGGGGAGGGCGGCCATGAAGGAGCTAGAAGAGATCACTGGCAACCAAAATCAAGTTAATTCATGCCTTACTATTCCCTATTACCATGTAAGGGTGTGAAAGTAAGGCAATGAAGAAAACCAATGGGACAAAAGTTGATTCTTTTGAAATAAAGAGTTGGAAGAGAGTTTTAGGGATACTGTGGACCCAGAGCGGGGTTAACAATTAGGCCAAGTAGGCACTGGCCTATGGACCCCCACGGGCTGGCTTTCCTCCCGGTTTTCCCCCTGCTTACAGCCCTCCAAGCCGGCAACTGAGAGGCTCTTTGCTCAACCTGCCTGGTGTGGCTGCTGCTGGCGTTGTTTCCAAGTTTGCCTCTCTCTGCCTCTCCCCCACAGCTTAGTAAAAGCGGCTTTTGAAAAGGCGCCTGCAGGCTGCAGCGGGGAGCTGCAGGCGGCGGGGTGGATGCTCCGACTCTGAGATAATTTGCAAGGGGTCTCCTCAAATTTTCAACTGCGTAGGGGCCTCCACAGGGTTTATTCTAGCACTGCGTGGACTGCCAAAAAGACAAATAAGTGGGTTCTAGATCAAATCAAGCCTGAACTCTCCCAAGAAGCTAAAAGGACTAAACTGAAGCGGTCACATTTTTGTAACATCATGAGAAGCCAAAAGTCACTGGGAAAAAATAGTAATTCAAGGATAGGTTGTGGGCAGTAGGAAGAGAGGAAGATCCAACACAAGATGGAATGACCGGTGTTAGCTGGTAGCAGATAATCCATCAATAGCATCATCAAGTAAACCTTGAGAACTTGACAAAACTTACCCCTCCACGTTGAATAAAATTGCTACACTGAATTTTCCATCATCTACAACTTTGTTCATTTTTATTTCTTTTTTTTAAAAAAAATAGCTCCTCCAAAGGGAAGACCTGCTAAAATTTATGTCCTGCTAATGCTAACAAAGGAATCAAAAGCAGAGGAAGAAGAGGAAGAGGAAGAGGAAGAGGAAGAGGAAGAGGAAGAGGAAGAGGAAGAGGAAGAGGAAGAGGAAGAGGAAGAGGAAGAGGAAGAGGAAGAAGAAGAAGAAGAAGAAGAAGAAGAAGAAGAAGAAGAAGAAGAAGAAGAAGAAGAAGAAGAAGAAGAAGAAGAAGAAGAAGAAGAAGAAGAAGAAGAAGAAGAAGAAGAAGAAGAAGAAGAAGAAGAAGAAGAAGAAGAGAAAAAAGACTGCAGATATACAGGACTGGATCTACATGTTTTTTGAGGGGGGGGGGCAAAATTAAAAAATGACACCCTCTTACGAGCCATTCTATCTTATGGTCCCATAGAATACAAAGGACTCCGCACACGTAACCGCGACACCAAACTACATGGTTTGTACATGTATTCATCATAACTTGTGAACAGGGCTTCAGAATAGTTGGCTGCGAATTCTATGTCTGGTGCTAGCTGGTAGGAGATAACCCATCAATAACTTCATCAAGTAACCATGAGAAAACAAAACTTACCCCTCCATGCTGAATAGAATTGCTGGGTTGAATTTTCCATCATCTACAGCTTTGTTCATTTTTATTTCTCTTTATTTAAAAAAAAAATAGCTCCTCCAAAGGGAAGACCTGCTAAAATTAATGTCTTGCAAAATGCTAACGAAGGAATCAAAAGCAGAGGAAACAACTGACAGCTTGCTGGCCCTACCATCAAACTGAAGGTGCACTAAAAAAATACCAAATTCCTGCTCTGCCTAGATAAAAAAAAGGTAAAGCTAGTCCCCTGTGCAAGCACCAGTCGTTTCCGGCTATGGGGTGATGTCGCATCATGACATTTTCACGGCAGACTTTTTACAGGGTGGTTTGTCATTGCCTTCCTTAATCATTTACACTTTCCTCCCAGCAAGCTGGGTACTCATTTTACTGACCTCAGAAGGATGGAAGGCTGAGTCAACCTCAAGCCGGCTACCTGAACCCAGCCTCCGCCGGGATCAAACTCAGGTTTTGAGCAGAGAGCTTGGACTGCAGTACTGTAGCTTTACCACTCTATGCCACGGGGCTCTTTTTTTTCTGCCTAGATACTAGTTCCAAATCAAAAAAGTATTCTTAACTGCACGCAACACTAGTCTCTCGGAAGCTTTTACACTGAAATCCTGACATTGCCGCTTTAAAAACCCTTGCCACAATCTCCGTGAAATGTTTGCAAATCGCTGTGTGTAAATTATGCATTTCACAGGCTTTTAAAATGTTTCTTCCCCAGCATTATTATCATCAGAGACACTTATGAAAATGGCCTAATCTTTGTTTCTTGAGAGTTCTTAAATTTCTTAAGAGCTGCAGTTGCTCATTCCTCACCTAAAGTAATAAACCTAAAGGCTGGATATTGCTAGCTGGTTGCTCGGGAGATGTTCACAATGACAACCAAATGAGGGAGGGAATTACACAAATAGGGCTCCATGGTTGCCCTGAAATAAGTGTCTGGTCCCCACTGATCTCACAAGTTAATGAGGACCTCACTCTTGTTTCCATTTGCGCTCAGAGAAAAAGCAGCAGGTGTTAACACAGAGGTCTACGGCATTATCCAACAGAAACAAAGCAAACACATGGTAAAATAATAATTGAGGAATGGATCCCTCGTTGCTTATTTAGGCCAATTTTATTTTTATTTATGAAGGACCAGAAGGTATAATAAGAGAAAATGGCTTTCAAGGGAACAGAGAGTTTATGTACTAAACAAAACTGGTGTAACTCATACCAGTTACTTTTTTTTTTTTTGTCATAATAGCATGTCAACGTGACATGGTCGACAGAACAGCAGATTCAGACACGCCATTCACTGAACACTCTTGGTCCGGTCGGAGCAGCTCAAATTCATCTACCCAAGACGATTGTTGACAAGATAAAAATGAGAAACGTCAAATTCTATGGCCCAGAGATTTTCGAGGAAACTGGCTATTTTTCATTCGTGTTCTCTTAACCCAGTCGTCCATCCAAGCAGCTCCCCGTAAGCTGTGGAGTCTTGTGGAGAAGAAATCCTCCTTCGTGAGTGATTCACATTAAAGTTGTTACCTACTGCATAAATTAGCTTGCTCTGGGGCCATTTTCCCCGAGTCAAGACAAAAATGTGTGAACTGGAGGCTAAAAAACTGAGCTAGTTCACACTAACTCAGCTAAGAGGGAACACTGGCTCCAAGCGGCATATCGGGTTCTCCTTTTCTCCATTTTGTCCATGCCACAATGCTTGATAGAAACAGAGCGCAACCGGCCCAAGGTCACCTTCTAAGCTTCATGCCTGTGTGAGGAATCCTTATTTTGGAACAGACCCGCCTGAGTTTGCTGTTGCTTTAAATTACCATTCTATCGAGTGAGTGTATATCAATGGGTCATGGTAAAAAAAAAAAAACCCATTTTTTAGTTTTTACCTCATGGTACAATTTTTCTAAAAGTACTGCATTTTAATCACAGCAGAGCTGTCTTCATACAGCGCAGAGGAGAAACAATGGAAGCTCGAAGGAATTCAAACAGCCATCAGGTTTGGATCATCATCCAATTACAAATGCTTTAGCTGATTAATGACCTGCCTTATAACCAATTGATGAATTTAATAGAATTGATTAAGTGTGCTGATTACCAAAATAGGGGCCTTTGGGGGATACTGAAGTATTAGCCTGTCCACGGATTAGCAAACAAGAAAACTCATTCACTGCCCAAAGGAAAGACCATGTTGAATGTTTTCTCTTCCGTCCTCTATAAAGAGAAGCACACCAGAACTGCCATTGCCTTAAAGGAGAGAAGTTTCTGCTTAGTGGACCCAAGGATTACATTTTGCCCTCCCTGATAAATCCAAAGGCTTGCCAGCCTGTAACCTAGCAACCAGTGTTCCTTCTAAGCTTTGTTGGTATGAGCTAGCTCACAGATTTTTGCCTCAGCTCAGGAAGGATGACCCCCATAGCACACTAATTTATGCAGTAGCTCACAACTTTAATACCAGTAGCTCACAAAGTAGCATTTTTGTTCACAAGACTGTGCAGCTTAGAGGGAACATTGCTAACAACCATCAGAAGTAAGGGGGAGCCATCACAATAGTGTTGTGTCACTTTCGGGAGAAACCCGGATGCGATGTCAGTCCGCTCTAGAATTCAATCTATGGTCTTACCATAGAGCAGGGGTGGCCAAACTGTGGCTCTTTCACACATATTGTGTGGCTTTTGAACCTCCACCACCCCATTGGCAGACTTGGAGAAGGCATTTAAAGTTAAATTTGCTTTCTTTCCACCTCTCCCTCCCCCCATCTATTTGCCTTCCTTCCTTCCTGACTTGCGGCTCTCAAACATCTGATGTTCATGTCATGTGGCTCTCAAACATCTGATAATTATTCTATGTGGCTCTTACGTTAAGCAAGTTTGGTCCCCCCTGCCATAAAGTTTCCCCAGAGATTCCTAGAGCAGACTGATGTCATTCCCAGCTTTCCCCCAGAAGTGAAGTAATGCTGTCACACCAACCATGATTTTTAAATCTGTTTCCTGGATCTGACTAGCAGTAGGAAACAGGAGTTGGGGATGGGAGATTCTCTGGCCCTACCAGGAACTTGTCATCTCTATTAATCAACTACAATCTTATTTGATTTCTCTGCTAATTCAGACTCACAGCCCCAGTTTTCAATACATCAAATCCTAACCGCAAATCGTCTGCCAAGCAGAATTAGATCCATGCAAGCAAATGAGAATTTCTAACTATGTCTGCTGGAGAAAGATACACCAAGACTTGGTCATCACCCGAAATCACTGCATCTGTGACTGAGAGTCTGTCCTGTGTATGGAAATTAAGGGCTGCTAGAGAATACAATATATAGATGTTCTACCTGTCTCCTTTGCCTTTTTAATTTCAGTGGGTTCTGGTTGGTGGCAACCTTCTTTTATATGTTTAGGCATCTAGTTTTTGAACTATTTGCTCCTGTTTATTATTATGCCATTAAAGGTTTGATTGATCGATTGACTTGGTCACCATCTTAAAAGGTCACGTCCACTGAGGTTGCACACACGTGTTCATGGTTCAAGCCAGTTTGGTGTAGTGGTTAAGTGTGCAGACTCTTATCTGGGACAACCGGGTTTGATTCCCCACTCCTCCACTTGCACCTGCTGGAATGGCCTTGGGTCAGCCATAGCTCTGGCAGGGGTTGTCCTTGAAAGGGCAGCTGCTGTGAGAGCCCTCTCAGCCCCACCCACCTCCCAGGGTGTCTGTTGTGGGGGGAGAAGATATAGGAGATTGTAAGCCACTCTGAGTCTCTGATTCAGAGACAAGGGCGAGGTATAAATCTGCAGTCGTCGTCTTCTTCTTCAATAGGCTTTTGGAACTAAGGCTGACATAGCAGCTTTGGGAACGCTCTCCTGGAGTTTATACACAGCAAAGGAATGGAGACACTGATGCCAGGTACAAATATATTTAAATAAAGACAAAGTATTCCTTTGGTTGCCCAAGCACGGGTGGCGTGCCAAGCGTGACTGTGCTTCAGCATAAACCCCGTACACATTTTAATCAGAAGTGTAGTTTGTCATTTATCAGAGACGCCATTAGCCAGCATGTCGGGTGGTTTTGCTTCCTGCTACTAGTAAGCATAAATTGTGGTGTTTATTGGCTCACGCTTCACGCAAAATAAAATATTTGTGAATTATAAACCTTCCTTCGTAAAACAGAAAGGGGGGGGGGAATACAGCCATCTGTTTGGCTAACAAGAACAACTGACAGGTCTACTGTATCGGTGGAATGCTTCCCCAGTTTGCAACTCCACTCAGTAGACACCTGTTCGTACCTACCAATAAAAATTGTAATGGCTACATTGGCAACTGTAAACATTTTAAAGGGAAATGTTATCACACTCTTGTTTTCCAGTTACGTTTGCTGAATTCGCCCGTGAAACATAGATGAAGATTTTTTTATATGGATTCTTTATACGGAATCAGAACCTAGGTCCAGACTGGAGCAGCTCTCCAGGGTCTCAGAAGTCTTTCATATCATCTATAGCCCGGTCCTTTTAACTGGAGATGCTGGGGACTGAACCGGGGACCTTCTGCACGCAAAGCAAATTTATTTATTTATTTATTTTGTTCGATTTCTAGCTCGCCCTCCCTGCCAGAGCAGGCTCAGGGCGGCTTACATGTTTATGTATATACATGAAATATAAAAGTACACTAAGACGTAAAAACATAAAATCATAAAAATTAAATCATTTCAAGTGCTGTATTGACCTACGGATGGCAATCTGTTTGATAAGATGGATAGCCACCTAGTCTGTTTTACTATTCTGCTGTTCCAGCTGGATGTTCTATATAAAAACAGATCTTAGGTTCATGCTAGAGGTGGTCCAGACGTTTCGGAGTCTGTTGTACCCTGTGATCTTAATTTACAAAGGCCTGGCGGAAGAGTGCCATCTTGCAGGCCCTGTAGAACTGTATGAGCTCTCGCAGGGCCCTAACCTCCTCAAGGAGCGCGTTCCACCAGCATGGAGCTACAACAGAAAAGGCCCTGGCTCTGGTTATCATGAGCCTGGCCTCTTTAAGGGCAGGGATTGAGAGCAGGTTTTGTGACCCTGACCGAAGTGCTCTCCAGGGAACATGTAGGACTGAACCTGGAACCTTCCACTAAACTAGAGCCCTGCCCCCAATTCATTCAATTGTAGGGTTGCCAATCCCCAGGTGGGGGCAGGGGATCTCCTGGTTTGGAGGCCCTCCCCCCGCTTCAGGGTAATCAAAAAGCGGGGGGAGGAGAGGGAAGTGTCTCCTGGGAACTCTATTATTCCCTATGGAGACTTATTCCCATAGGAAATAATGGAGAATTGATCTGTGGGTACCTAGTGCTCTTTTGGGGCTGTTTTTTGAGGTAAAAGCACTAAATTTTCCGTATAGCATCCAGTGCCTCTCTGCAAAATACCCCCCAAGTTTCAAGAAGATTGGACCACGGAGTCCAATTCTATGAGCCCCCCAAAAAGGTGCCCCTATCCTTCATTATTTCCTATGGAAGGAAGGCATTTTAAAAGGTATGCGGTCCCTTTAAATGTGATGGCCAGAACTCCCTCCAGAGTTCAATTATGATTGTCACACCCTTGCTCCTGGCTCCACCCCCAAAGTCCCCAGATATTTCTTGAATTGGACTTGGCAACCCTATTCGATTGCCTTCCAGGCAGCCTCATATACTTGAAGCACACTTTTCCCCCCCATCTCATGCAAGGACGTTCACCTAAGAGATGACATTTAAGGAACCAAGAAGGGTAGTGAACAGCCATGGCACAAAAGAGGTGCTCTTGCATAGAGTTCCCACAGTAAGTGAACTAGACCATTAGTATACATTAACAGCTCATAACATGATCAAGATGTTCCAGGACTATACTTGGAAGAATTACCATCAGGGCTTTTCTGCAGCCGGAAGTCCTTTGCATATTAGGCCACACACCCCTGATGTACCCAGTCCTCCTGGAGCTTACAGTAGGCCCTGTATTAAGAGCCCTTTAAGCTCTTGGAGGATTGGCTACATCAGGGGTGTGTGGCCTAATATGCAAATGAGTTCCTGCTCCCAAAAAAAGCCCTGATCACAATTTTTCTTCCTACTCCATAGAAAACAGATCCCCTTGTATGCAGAAAACTGGATGTCAGGGAGAAAGGTTCTAAGTTTAGATTTCTCTCTTGCATGCTAGTTTTGAACAAGAAGCATCGGACTATGTAGTTTAGTGTTGTCTGCGCTCGTTGGAAGTGGCTCTCCGCAGCTGCTTACTTGCTGCTTACTAGCTGCTTCTTGAGAGTGTCCACTTTGGAGATGCTAAGGAATGAACTGCACAGTGGTAACGGATGCGCTTCGTGCCCAGTTCATTCCTTGGCATCTCCAAAGTGGACACTTTAGACTGTGTACCTAAAGATATACAGGGCTGGCCCTTAACTGTCTGGCACCCTAGGCAAGCCTCACTTCTGACACACACTCACCCCACACTGATAACCAATTTTCAAAAACAGATGAATTGTGGGGAAGATGAAAAGCTCAATTTGGTGCCCCAGAAGGCTGGCGCTCTAGGCAATTGCCTAATTTGCCTAGTGGCAGGGCTGGCCCGGAAGATATGATTTCCAAACCGGGTGCCTAGAGCAGCGATGACCAAACTGTTGATTACGTCCCATAATTGCAACCTCCTCTGAGCAGGAGATGGCATGTGACATCGGTCTCCGCCAAATTAACAGCAGTAAGAGAAGAAGGGCGTCAGATCGCTTCAGGACTCCCTAACGTGGAACGCGCTACGGTTGGAAACTGACCCAGTTCATTACTGCCCAGGAACATGGAAAATAAGATACCAAGAGTTCTCTGGCAACTGCAAGGAGGCATGAGGTAGGTTCATCATTCTGCAACTGATATAAAATGTATCTTTTAGGGCTGCTAGCCTCCAGGTGGTACCTGGGCCAGCCCTGCCGCTAGGCAAACTAGGTGATTGCCTAGGGCGCCAGCCTTCTGGGGGTGAACTGGGTACGTCCTGTATGACTTGGTGAAGTTAATTGTGCAGGGGGGCGCCAGAAGTGAGCCTTGCCTAGGGTACCAGGCAGTCTAGGGCAGGCCCTGACCCATCCCCCCCATCCCCTACCAGTGGCTGGGGAGACTTGGCAACCCCAACAAACGGATGTGTCTCCAGTTTTATCAAGATTCTGGGAGACAGTGGTCTAGGCAGCCTCCTGAAAGCAGTGCAATTTTTTTTCACAACATGAAAAACACTACAGCTTCCAAAAAAAAAGAAGTTGTGGCTCCATAGAACATTTCTGACCTTGAAGCTTGGTACAGGTTTGGGGAAGGGGGAATAAAAACAGAGTGAATTGTCCTCCGAGACTGTGGAATTGAACTCAAATGAACATAAGCTCCCTGTTCAGTGGGGTACTTTGAACCATCACGTCGATATGTAAAAAAGATAAAGGTAGTCCCCTGTGCAAGCACCAGTCATTTCCGACTCTGGGGTGACATTGCTTTCACAATGTTTTCACGGCAGACTTTTTACGGGGTGGTTTGCCATTGCCTTCCCCAGTCATCCACACTTTCTCCCCAGCAAGCTGGGGACTCATTTTACTGACCTCGGAAGGATGGAAGGCTGAGTCAACCTCAAGCCGGCTGCCTGAACCCAGCTTCCGTTAGGATCGAACTCAGGTTGTGAGCAGAGGGCTCCGACTGCAGTACTGCAGCTTTACCACTCTGCGCCACAGGGCTCTTTATGTAGTTATCGATATGTAACCGGATAGTTATATAAACAAGAAATTGTCTGGGCCCCAGTCATATCTTGATATTATATTTAGGCAGACTATTTCCAACCACGAGGAAGAAAAACCATTCTGTGCATGCCCAGATGCACTTTAGTCATTCTTACACAGATTCCAAGGTGTCGTCGTCAAGTTCTGAGAGAGTAACTCCAAGGGAGAGAGGAAAGGGTAACGCCAGTGAGTAGCAAAAGGGATCTGGTGC
Organism: Heteronotia binoei; assembly: GCF_032191835.1. Taxonomy (NCBI): domain Eukaryota; kingdom Metazoa; phylum Chordata; class Lepidosauria; order Squamata; family Gekkonidae; genus Heteronotia; species Heteronotia binoei. The sequence goes on along the minus strand of NC_083228.1, from coordinate 17,112,427 downwards.
ACCTAAGCAGGGCTTTTTTTAAAAGCAGGAACGCACAGGAACGCAGTTCCACCTGGCTAGGTGTCGGGGGTGTGGCCCAATATGCAAATGAGCTCTTGCTAGGCCTTTTCTACTAAAAACTATGCAAAATGATGACGTCAGGGGGTGTGGCCTAATATAAAAATAAGTTCCTGCTGAGCTTTTGCTACAAAAAAAGCCCTGTACCTAAGCTTTATTTATTGCTGCTTTCTGGGGGGATCCAAAATGCAGCAAAACTAGGCTGCACCCAGCAATGTGCCAGAAGAACAAAAAATGGAAATAATGCGAGGCGATAGAGGAATGATTTATTATACAAAGCCGCTAAGCATTTCAGCGTCCAAGATTCATCAGGGGAAATCTATAAGAAGATAATTTTGTTTTTAATTCGGATAACATAAGGACCCCTTGATAAAAGTTATTTCAGACTTATTAAAAACAATATTTAAAAGGCAGGATCAGCATTCATTACAAAAAGAGACACCTATTAATCAAAACAAATTGTAGGATAAATAGAGGATAAAGAAACTCTACGCTAGACATAGAGTTAGACAGAAATGTAAAAGTATATGAAATACATACTGATCAGAACATTCACCAGGGTGGAGCCTGGAGGTGAACTCTGGGGAAGAGAGGGAGCATGGTTGCCAGCTTCCAGGTGGGGCCTGGTGATCCACTTTTAGCATTGATCTTCAGCTGGCAGAGATCATTTCCCCCTTGTACCATGCTGAGGCCCCTCCCCTCCTGAAACTCCACCCTCTCTCAGATCCACCCCCAAAGTCTCCAGGTGTTTTGCAACACAGACCTGGCGACCCTAGGAGGAACCTCAGCAGGGTATAATGCCACAGTTGCTGTGTTGAGGCCTTAGTGTTGAAGGATGTTGAAGGAGAAGCCTATGTTGAAGGAGATACAATCTGTGATTCGGCTTGTCAAGCAAAAAGGCCAAATCCACTGCTCTGCCAGTTCACACCAACCTCTAAAAGCCTCCTTCTTCTGAAAAAACCGCAGTTGAGAGGGAGGAATGCAAGGTTTCAATCCTTTGTACCTTTAGACCACCTGACTATCTTACACCTAAGAGTAAGGCATGATTGCACACTCCATAGACTTCCTCTGCTAATTAAGAGCAAGCACAGGCAAATTTTTGTTGGTTCTCTATCTGTCCTCCTTCTAAGTTCTCCCTGGCCCTGCACTCTGCTATCCAGTAACCGGAACACGATTCTCTACCGTTCCTTTCATTTCTTGTCCACCAAAATCCCTGCCTCAGAGAACCTCAACTGGACCCAATCAAATCACAGCATTCAAAGCACACTGTAGGAACACAAACCAAATTCCAATAATGTGCAGATCTATTTTATTTATTTGTAAGAGTGTCACGAGCTGGGGCCAGGCCAAGCGAAGTCCAGGGGCAGTCCAAGGTCTGTAACCGGTGAGCAAGAGTGTCCAAGGTGCCAAAGCCAAATCGTTGTCCAGGTATCGTAGGTCAGAGGTTCAGAAGCCGTAGTCAGGGGGTCCAGAAGTCAAGCCAAGGTCAGGAGGTCCAAAGTCAAAAGCCGAAGTGGATGCTAGGACGTCAGGTAGATGACTAGTTGCTTCCACAAAGCCTCCTCCCAAAGCCTACAGCTATATAGCCCTCTGCTGGCTGTTGCCCATTTGGGCTAATTGCTGGCTCAGAGAGGCAGCCAGGATCCTGTTGCAACTCAAGCATCCTTGCTCTTAGAAGGGCCAGAATCCTCTCAAAACTCAGGGCTCAGGGAGCGTCTTGCTTGTGAGCGTGCCGCCCTCCTCCGATCCCTGAGGTCCTGACGGAGGCGGTCACGCACACGCGCCACCCGAGAGGGCGAGGCAGGGGGGCTGGGATCTTCTCCAGCAGGAGGCAGGGGCACTGGTGCAGGTGGCAGGGGCACAGTTTCTGCTGCAGGCTCAACTTCCTCTACAGGGTCCCCAGCACCCATGACACTATCCCCCCCCCCAGGGTCCCCCTCCGTTGAGGGACCTGGGAGGTCGGGGTGGTCGTTGTGGAACCGTTGCACCAAGTCTGGGGCATGAAGATTGTCCACGGGCTCCCAAGACCGGTCTTCTGGGCCGTATCCCTTTCAGTCCACAAGGTACTGGAGGCCTCCACGATGGTACCGGGAGTCCAGGATCTGGCGCACCTCGTATTCTTCTTCATCATCCACCAACACTGGTGGTGGTGGCGGTGGAGAAGGAGGCCGAGCTGGGTCAGGGCGTGCAGCTGGAACAAGGAGGGAGCGATGGAACACGGGGTGAATGCGGAGGTGGGGTGGCAACTGGAGCCTGAAGGCGACGGGGTTTATTTGTTCTAAGACAGGGTAGGGTCCAATGAACCGCGCATCTAGCTTGTGAGACCGACCAGGCCGGCGCAGGTAGCGAGTTGAGAGCCACACCTGATCCCCCGGCTGGATTGGGGGGCCTTCCTGCCTCTTCCGGTCCGCAGCTAGTTTATAGGCTTCCTTGGCCCGCTGTAGCTGCTCTCGGAGCAAGTCTTGGCTGGCGCGGAGTTCTTGCAGGTAGGCCTCAACGGCGGGGACATTCGTGGGTGGCAGGATCGCCGGGAAGAACCGAGGGTGGTACCCGTAGGTTGCAGCAAACGGGGTCATTTGGGTGGAGGAATGGACCGCGTTGTTGTATGCAAATTCCGCTAGAGGCAACAGAGTGGTCCAGTCGTCCTGCTGGTAGCAGGTGTAACAGCGGAGATATTGCTCTAGCGTGGCATTGGTGCGCTCTGTCTGACCATCTGTCTGTGGGTGGTAAGCTGAGGACAGGTGCACTCGAGTCCCCAGGCTGGAATGGAGGGCTTGCCAGAACCGAGAGGAGAACTGGGGGCCCCGGTCTGAGATCAGGTGGGCTGGGAGTCCGTGCAGACGAAAGATGTGTTGCAGGTAGAGCTGGGCTGTCTCCTGAGCTGTGGGAAGTTTCGGGCACGGAATGAAGTGGGCCATCTTGGTAAATAGGTCGACGACCACCAAGATGCACGTCTGACCCTTGGATCGTGGAAGTTCCGTGATGAAGTCCATCGAGATGGTATCCCAGGGTCCTGAGGGTGTGGGCAAGGGCTGTAACAACCCCGAGGGTTTGGCTGGGACGTCTTTGGCCCGTCGGCAGACGTCACAGGAGCTGACATAACGGGCAACATCGGAGCGAACTCGTGGCCACCAGAATTCCCGTGTCAGCAAGTGGGTGGTCTTATGTTGTCCAAAGTGCCCAGCGGGTAACGCGTCGTGGGTCATGCGTAGTACTTCTGCCCGCAAGGGCCCGGGCGGCACATAGAGGCGTTCGTGGTGTAGCAAGAGGCCGCCTCGAGTCGTGAACTCGCCTGTTGAGCCATCTTGGAGTGCCTGGAGGTGTTGCTGGACCCAGGGATCATTGGCCTGGCTAGCACGAATGTCCTCCACAAGTGCTGGTGAAGTGGAGGTGGCTGCAAACACTGAGGGTGGCAGGATGGGAGCAGCAGGCACGGTCTCAGTCGAAGCAGGAGCGTATTCCGGTTTCCGCGAGAGCGCATCGGCTTTCCGGTTCTGGGTATGGGGGATGTAGGTGATCTTGAAGTCAAAGCGGGAGAAGAATAGGGACCACCGGATCTGGCGCTGGTTGAGACGGCGGGTGGTCTGGAGATGCTCCAAGTTCCGGTGGTCGGTGAGCACTTGGACAGGGTGGCGAGCCCCTTCAAGGTAATGTCTCCAAACCTCAAAAGCCACCTTGATCGCGAGCAACTCCCTCTCCCAGATGGTGTAGTTCCTCTCTGCAGCAGTGAGCTGGCGTGAGTAATAGGCGCAGGGCTGGAGTGGCTGCGACGGCTCCTCGCGCTGGGACAGCACTGCTCCCAGGGCCACGTTGGAGGCATCAGCTTCCACCGTAAAGGGAAGCTGGGGGTCGGGGTATCTCAGGAGTGGCCCGGTGGCGAAGCGGGTCTTCAGGGTGGAGAAGGCGTTATCGGCCTCTGGGGACCAGTGGAAAGGTTCTTTGGGGCGGAGTAGTTGAGTCAGGGGCGTGGTCAGAGATGCATAGGCTGGGATGAATTGCCGATAGTAGTTGGCAAAACCAAGGAACCACTGCAGGTCTTTGCGATTCTGAGGGGCCTGCCAGGTCAGGACCGCTTCCACCTTTTTCGGGTCCATGAGGATTCCCTGTGGTGACACAATGTGACCAAGGAACTCGACGGAGCGCAGGTCAAAGTCGCACTTCTCCAGCTTGGCGTAGAGGCCATGGGCTCGTAGGCGCTGTAGGACCTGGCGGACGTGCTCGGCATGCTGGGCAGGATTGCGGGAGTAAATTAGAATGTCATCCAGGTATATGATCGCGAAGCGGCCGAGCAGGTCCCGGAATACATCATTCATGAACCTCTGGAAGACAGCGGGGGCGTTGGTCAATCCGAAGGGCATCACCAGGTGCTCGTACTGCCCGTATCGGGTCCCAAACGCGGTCTTCCATTCGTCTCCGGGCCGTATGCGCACCAAATTGTACGCTCCGCGGAGGTCCAGCTTGGTGTAGATTTGGGCCCCCTTTAAACGATCCAAGAGTTCAGGGATCAGTGGTAGAGGGTACCGGTCACGGATGGTGATCTTGTTCAGGGCCCGGTAGTCATTGCACAGCCGGAGCTCCCCGCTTTTCTTCTTCACGAAGAGGACTGGAGCAGACAGGGGAGAAGTTGAGGGTCGGATGAATCCGCGCTTCAGGTTCTTGTCCAGGTAGTCTCGCAAAGCTGCCAACTCAGGCTCCGACATTGGGTACAGACGCCCCACCGGGAGTGGTGCCCCAGGTACCAAATCAATGGCACAGTCATAGGGTCGGTGAGGGGGAAGCTGATCTGCTCCTGTCTCTTCAAAGACATCGGCGAAATCTGCATACTTCTGAGGGAGCTGAGGACCACCACTCGGGATGCCGGCTGCTAGAGTGGTGGGAGGAGTCAGATGGGGGCATGGGTCTCGGAAGCGTAGTTCTTGCTGAGCCCAGTCCACGATGGGGTTGTGCAGCTTCAGCCAGGAAAGGCCTAGAATCAGCGGGAAGCGAGGCATGCGGGCGACATCAAACTGCAGCTGTTCTTGGTGCTGCTGGACGTGGAAGGTGATGGGACAGGTCTCCTGGGTGACGGGGCCAGAACGGAGGAGGCGCCCGTCAATCGCCTCCACCAGCGTCGGAATCTCTTTTGGCTGCACTGGGATCTGGTGCTGCTTTACAAAGGCGGCATCTACGAAACAGTGGGCCGCTCCCGAGTCCAGCATGGCATACACGAACAGCCAGCGTCCATCGGGCAGATGGAGTTTGACTGGTAGCAGGAACGGGCCCGGGGTATCAGCCTGTTGTTCGGAGGACCCAGCTAGTCGCCCCAGGCTGGAGGGTCCACTTAAGCCTGGGGCTGGCCTTTTGGCGGCGGTGGCAATGTAGGTCTGGGTATTCGATGTTTAGCAGGGCAGCCAGAGGCATAGTGGCCTGCCGTGCCGCAGTAGAGGCACAGGTTCTGCGTGTGGCGTCTGGCCTTTTCTTCTGGAGTCAGGCGGGGTCGAGCAGCTCCAAGCTGCATAGGCTCACCCTCGTCTCTGGTACTAGCTGGGGATGGGAGAGGAGCCAAGTGGCATGGCGCAGGGAGCTGGCGCCCTCGGGTCTTGGCTTGGCGGCGACTTTCCAGGCGGCCATCGATGCGGAGGCAGAGGGTGATAAGTTCCTGGAGCGTGGGGGGCCGCTCCACCCTGGCCAGTTCGTCCAGGACTTCCTCTGCCAACCCCTCGGTAAACTGGTCCATCTGAGCAGCCTCATTCCACGCCAAGTCTTGGGCCAGGAGCTTGAATTCGGTGGCATACTGAGCCACCGAGGACTGGCCTTGTTTCAGGGCCCTGATTTTCCGGTTGGCTGTGGCTGCTTGGACTGGGTTGGAGAAGGCAGCAGACAGGTGGGCCTCAAACCCCTGGTAATCAGTCAGTAGGGGAGAGGACCCAACCAGTAGGGGTGTGGCCCACTTGGCCGCCTGCCCCTTTAACAGACTAATGATAAAACACACCTTCGTCTTGTCATTGGGGAAGTCCCGTGCTCTTAGTTCAAAGTACAGCTGACACTGTGCCAGGAACGCAGGAAATTCTTCCACAGCACCCCCAAATCTGTCAGGTGGGGGAACTGGGCACTTGGCTGGAGCACTGGCTGCAGGCTGTTGCTGCAAGTGCACTACTGCCTGTGTCAGCTGCTGTACCTGGGCTTGGAGGGCAGCCAGTAGTCCTGCGGTTCCACTTGCTTCAGCATCCATCCTGTGGAATGGGTGTTTGTGTGGGTGGAAGCAATCTGTCACGAGCTGGGGCCAGGCCAAGCGAAGTCCAGGGGCAGTCCAAGGTCTGTAACCGGTGAGCAAGAGTGTCCAAGGTGCCAAAGCCAAATCGTTGTCCAGGTATCGTAGGTCAGAGGTTCAGAAGCCGTAGTCAGGGGGTCCAGAAGTCAAGCCAAGGTCAGGAGGTCCAAAGTCAAAAGCCGAAGTGGATGCTAGGACGTCAGGTAGATGACTAGTTGCTTCCACAAAGCCTCCTCCCAAAGCCTACAGCTATATAGCCCTCTGCTGGCTGTTGCCCATTTGGGCTAATTGCTGGCTCAGATAGGCAGCCAGGATCCTGTTGCAACTCAAGCATCCTTGCTCTTAGAAGGGCCAGAATCCTCTCAAAACTCAGGGCTCAGGGGGCGTCTTGCTTGTGAGCGTGCCGCCCTCCTCCGATCCCTGAGGTCCTGACGGAGGCGGTCACGCACACGCGCCACCCGAGAGGGCGAGGCAGGGGGGCTGGGATCTTCTCCAGCAGGAGGCAGGGGCACTGGTGCAGGTGGCAGGGGCACAGTTTCTGCTGCAGGCTCAACTTCCTCTACAGGGTCCCCAGCACCCATGACAAAGAGCCCCACGGTGCAGAGTGGAAGCTGGTTCAGGTAGCCGACTCAAGGTTGACTCAGCCTTCCATCCTTCTGAGGTTGGTAAAATGAGTACTCAGCTTGCTGGGGGGGAAGTGTAGAGGACTGGGGAAGGCAATGGCAAACCACCCCATAAAAAAAAGTCTGCCGTGAAAACGTGAAAGCAACATCACCCCAGAGTCGAAAACGACTGGTGCTTGCATAGGGGACCTTTACCTTTACCCTTTTTTATTTTATTTATTTATTTATTCAGTTTTTAACCCAGGCTCAGGGTGGGTTACATCATAAAAGCAACCAACCGTTAAAAACCAAATTAAAATATATAAAATCTAAAATCACGTTATATCTGAAAAAGTCACCCTCGTCAATGGCAATAGAGGGAAATGTTTGGAAAGTGTTACCCCCCCCCCTTTTTTTTTATTTTGTGCCCCTCTTTCCTTTTCCTCTCATGTAACCGACATTGTGGCAGCCAAAGGTAGTGTGCTCCCCTTTGTAAGCCTTCCACAAGAGCTAGGGAGGGACAGTGGCTCAGTGGTAGAGCATCTGCTTGGTAAGCAGAAGGTCCCAGATTCAATCCCTGGCATCTCCAAAAAAGGGTCCAGGCAAATAGGTGTGAAAAACCTCAGCTTGAGACCCTGGAGAGCCACTGCCGGTCTGAGAAGACAATACTGACTTTGATGGACCAAGGGTCTGATTCAGTATAAGGCAGCTTCATATGCCCATTACGCATCATCCTACTGACACATGAGTTACTCATCATACTAACCCTTGAGCTGCTCAACCCATTCACAAGTATTCTGGAAATGGTTGGCTTGGGTTCATGTGCAAGTCTAGGGCTGCCAGCCCCAGGCTGGGAAACACCTGGAGATTTGGGGGATGGAACAGGGCAAGATTTGGCAAAGGAAGGGACATCCGTCTGTCATCGCAAGTGGTCATTTTCTCCAGGTGAATTGATTTGTTGTAATCCCAGGATAAGATCTCCAGCCATCATCTGGAAGTGCCTTGATCACAGTTTCTTGTTTCTTTTCACTTCGATCACCTGGAAGTTGGCAACCTTGTGTGCCACTGATAAGCCAACCCCAGGGCTTTTTTTGAGCAGGGATGCACAGGAATGCAGTTCTGGCTGGCTTGGCATCAGATAACAACAAAAAAAAGTAAAGGTAGTCGTCCCCTGTGCAAGCACCAGTCATTTTCAACTCTGGGGTGATGGTCGCATCACAACGTTTTCATGGCAGATTTTTTACGGGGTGGTTTGCCATTACCTTCCCCAGTCATCTACACTTTCCCCTCAGCAAGCTGGGTACTCATTTTACCGACCTCGGAAGGATGGAAGGCTGAGTCAACCTGGAGCCGGCTACCTGAACCCAGCTTCTGCCAGGATCGAACTCAGGTTGTGAGCAGCGCTTAGGACTGCAGGACTGCGGCTTTACCACTCTGCACCACAGGGACAGGGGGTGTGGCCTATTATGCAAATTAATTCCTGTTGGGCTTTTTCTGCAAAAAAGCCCTATGTGAAATAATGGTGACATCAGGGGGTGTGGCCTAATATGCAAATTAATTCCTGTTGGGCTTTTTCTGCAAAAAAGCCCTATGTGAAATAATGGTAACATCAGGGGTGTGTGGCCTAATATGCAAATGAGTTCCTGCTGGGTTTTTTCTACCCAAAAAGTCCTGACCAACCCTAAATGCACACTGCGCGGTGTGTTCATATGTGATCAATCACACATATGACGGTTTTTGTGGAAAAAGGACTTCTGTCATTAGTACATCCTACTTGGACCTCAAACACGAAACAAAAAAAAAAAAAAAAAAGCAAGAGAAGATGAGAAAAACTCAGATGGACGACAAAGCCTGTCTTTGAAGACCCAGTCTTGGATTGAAATTTTTATTTCCAAATTTCTGACTTCTCTCGAAGTTTCACAATACAAACGGGTTGGAAGGAACTGTCAAGAGCGGCACGTCAGCAACCAGACGGCTGCATAAAGCCCCATAATTCACCCTTCCCAGAGTCAAAACAAACACAGGAAAAGCAAGAAACAACATATTGTCCTTTCAACAGGAGGAGAACAATTAGCGATGAAAGGTAGACAAGCCAACCTCTCGTGGCAAAATACCACTTTTACAGACTTGCTTTCGTCCTCTGAAGAAAAGGTTACATCTTGCCTGGAATTCAGAAAAACATCACCTAGACGGGGGAAGTATGAACACACAAGCTGCATCGCTCTCGTTAGAATCCATAAAGGCAGCAGGGGCCAACTCTCTGCAGAGTAGGGCTGCCAAGTCCAAGTCAAGAAATATCTGGGGACTTTGGGGGTGGAGCCAGGAGACTTTGGGGGTGGAGCCAGGAGACTTTGGGGGTGGAGCCAGGAGCAAGGCTGTGACAAGCATAATTGAACTCCAAAGGGAGTTTTGGCAATCACATTTAAAGCGACTGCATACCTTTTAAATGCCTTCCCTCCATTGGAAATAATGAAGGATAGGGGCACCTTCTTTTGTGGCTCATAGAATTGGACCCACTGGCCCAACCTTTTTGAAACCTAGAGGGTTTTTTGAGGAGAGGCATTGGATGCTATGCTGAAACTTTGGTGTCTTTACCTCAAAATACAGGTGCCCCCCCCCAGAGCCCCAAATACCTGTGGATCAATTCTCCATTATACCCTATGGGAATTGGTCTCCATAGGGAATAATGGAGTGCAAGCAGACATTCCCCTCCCTGCTTTCTGATGACCCTGAAACGGGGGGGAGGGCCTCCACACCAGGGGATCCCCTGCCTCCACCTGGGGACTGGCAGCCCTACTGCAGAGCCGTCTGCCTTTCCTCGTAGCTCCAGAAGCAGATTTAATTACGTGGAATAAGCACAAATACTCACTTTACCTCATTTATCGTATCTTCAGGGCTTTTCTTTCTTTCTTTTTTAGCAAGAATGCACAAGAACACCATTCCGGCTGGCTTGCTATCAGGGGGTGTGGCCTGATAGGCAAATGAGTTCCTGCTGGGCTTTTTTCTACAAAAAAAGGCCATGTGCAAAGCAATGGTGACATCAGGGGTGTGGCCTAATATGCAAATAGGTTCGCGCCGGGCTTTTTCTACAAAAAATCCCAGCATATGCCTAATTCCCACAGTGGCCCTATGATGCGAGTCAAAACATCTGTTTAACTGGACCACCCAAGGATGACGGTGATGCTTCTACAAATCTGCCAGGGGGCGGGATCCGGGTTTGCAAAAAAACCTGAAAATATTAAATATATTTAGACTTTAAATAAATATATTTAGGGAGAAACCACCCCAAAAGTAACTTGTGATGTCTGTGCAACTGGAATGAAGGAGAAAAGATACGTGTGGGATGGCAGGGTGCAGAGAAAAGAGGGGAGAAAGCAACAATCACCACAGGACAACAGGTTTCCCTCCTCCACAAGTCCGTTATAAATCCTTATAAATCTTTTGATGCAGTTTATAAACGCATAAATGTGTTATAAATCTTTATAAATCTTTTATAATTCATGTATGTTCCCAGGCCTCGTTTGGGGCACAAGCTCACAGGAGGAGAGCTCCTGAACGTCTAAATTTTATTGTGCTCTTTCTTTCTTAACTCCCCCCCCCCATACTTGCTTCTGGGCCCCATTGTTCAAACCCCCTGTGAGAATGCTGCCGAAATCTAAGATGAGACAAACTTTCTAATATCCCCTCCCCCCACAAAAAGGGGGGAAATAATCAAAACATATAAAGCAGACAGACGGAAATCTTTTTTATGCCTCTGTGACCACGTAAGAGAAAGTCATTTAAAAAGTGTGACGGGAGTAGTTTTACTCGGGGCTTTTTTTGAGCAGGAACACAATTCCGGCTGGCTTGGTGTCAGGGGGTGTGACCTAATAGGCAAATGAGCTCCTGGGCTTTTTCTACAAAAAAAACCCTTTGCAAAACTATGGTGATGTCAGGGGGTGTGGCCTAATATGCAAATGAGTTCCTGCTGGGCTTTTTCTACCAAACAAAAGCCCTGGTTTTACTATGGCAATTATAATTCAAGAAGCATTTTAAGGTAGATGCTGAGCTGATATCGTTTAGTACACTTTCTGGTGATGGCAGGGGTGTGTAGAGTATGTAAATGAGCTGTGCTAATGAGCCCTGGAACCTCTTTTTCTACAAAATGACCCCTGTATGTCCCAGAATTCAGCACTTCTTAGTGTGCAATGTTGATATATACGTTCAGTTTATGTAGCATTTATGTGTAGATGAGAGACGCCTGCACGCGCAAGTTTTTTTCAGAATGAGTGCGCTGGGTGGCATAGTAAAAATAAAATGGGAAATGATCTCCTTTCCTATGGTTGCTGTTTCCATTGAAGATACTGAACACACAGCCCCATTTTAGGAGACAAATATTCTCATGGAACCCATTATCTACTGAAAGAAACAGGGAAGATCACTCATGTCAGCGCCTCCCTTGAGGGGAAGCACTTTTACTATCAAAAGATTAGCACCACACTTAGATGATGAATGGGAAAAGATGTGCCGGAGAAGAAAGCCATTTTTCACACAGATCAGAAACTGGACCCACATCTTGTAGAACAATCTCTGAGAACAATGCGTTTTTACTGTTTTCTTTAACTCAAAGCCTAGCGGTATTGGCTTCTGAAATGAGAATATTCAAAGGCTACAGAAGAGATTCTGTATTATATCGTATATTAGACAGGATCTCAAGATAAATAAATATCCTGAAAGATTTTCATACATTGCAAAGGTTTTATGAATTTCGTATTCCCCATTCGTTACTATTTTCTGGGCCAAATCCGGGGGGGAAAAATAATAAAGGTTCATTTACATGGCAAAACTGGTACACTGGGAAACCTGAACTGATTCAGATTCCCATCTACGGGTATGCGCCAAACTTAAGGATGCCAGCCTCCAGGTGGGACCTGGGAATCCCCCAGAATTACAGCTCATCTCCATATTGACACTGTAAATGGTAGGGTTGGTTAGGTCCCCTTACCTTACTAGTGGGGGCATTTGGGGGCATGCCTGAGGGACCCAAATGATGTTTTGGACCAGAAGTGGCCCGAAACAGGAAATGGCTGGCAGTTATTTAAGTGGTCCCTAGGGGGAAGCAAAAGGGATGACTCAAATGGCTGCTAGACCAGGGGTGGCCAAACTTGCTTAATGTAAATCACATAGAATAAATGTCAGATGTTTGAGAACTGCAAGATATGAATTTCAGATGTTTGAGAACCACAAGATATGAACATCAGATGTTGGAGAGCCACAAGACAAGAAGGCAAGCAGGCAAATAAATGGGGGGAGGGAGAGGTGGAAAGAAAGCAACGTTAAATGCTTGACTTGGAAAAGTGATTAAAGAGAGAAATGCTTTCTCCAACAAGCAGGCCAATAGGGCAGTGGGGGTTTCAAGAGCCACACAATATATGTCCAAGAGCCACATGTGACTCCTGAGCCACAGTTTGGCCACCTCCATGATAGACATTTCATGGCCATTTTTACTCCCCCCCCCACACACACACACAAACTTCTAATTGGAAGGAGGAGAGCAAAACTGATTTCTGCGAAGGCTTGCAGCCATTTGAGTGGTCCTTTTTGCTTCCTTATGGTGTGACACTGTCACCCGGAAGTGATGTCATCATGCCAGGGATGCTCTAGGATTTGCAAAAAAACTCTGTGGTGCTATAGAGTCTTACCTTGAATCCTAGAGCGTCCCCCCAGCGTGACATGCCCAATACAACGATGTCACTTCTGGGTGATGTCATCGCGCAGGGCATATTGAGTGACAATGGGGCTCTTTGTGGGTGGGGATCCCCCCCCCCAGCAGCCTGCTCTGTGCCAGCGGGCCCTCCAAACCAATGGATTCCCCTCCAACGGGAGCTTGGCAGCTCTATTGAACATATATCTATATATATCCAGGGGGTAGTCATATTAGTCTGCACTCGAACAACCACGTCTGAGTCCATGAGCACCTTAGAGACCAAAAAGAACTTCAGGGCATGAGCTTTCAACAGTCAATGCTCCCTTTCTCGTCCCTATTTTTGCAAGACTCATGCACTCAACATCACACAGCAGAGCAGCAAGAAAGAGAATGGCGACCAAGCCGCCCAGCCAACAGAGCGGCCGTAAGAGCGTGACGTGCCCAATTCACCGGGCACGACTTTTAAAAGTGAATGAGAAAGATTTATCGTCTCTTTTCCTCTTTGTAAAAATCACTTGCTCAGCAATCCACCTGAGCCAGTTACCTCGCATTCACCTTGCAAAATACAGCTTCATTGCTTCTGGTGGCGCCGAAGGGGACTGAAAAATTGGATTGGGGGAAATGGAACATTAGCGACAGTTCAGCAAAATCCGCTGAACCTAAACCAGCAGAGAAGGCTGTTTTTGAGACTTGCTAGACAGCAATATGATGCTGAGCCCCTCTCCCTCAAAAGCCCTTTGAATCTTCCCAATAAAAATGAGCATATGCTAGTTTATCATCGCAGCACCCTTCAGGATTCTATAGAGGTTCACCATCTAGCAGGATTTACTTATTGATTTCTAGTTTAAAACAGGACAGGATATTCTGTTTGGGATAGGACAACCAGATTAGGTGACCCATTTAATCTCTAATATTCTATGGGAGAAGGGGATCATTCCCCCCCCCCTATAGGAGGGGAGAGGAAATCTTTGTCCAGGTCATATACACCCAAACTGATCTACCTTTCTTTCATAGGTGAGTCTCCCTATAACAGGGGTGTCAAACATGTGGCCCGTGGGCCAAATCAGGCCAGGGCTCCTATCAGGCCCCCGAGTAACTGGCTGTCATCTGTGTCCTTCTCCCTCTCTATTGCTTCCTTCTGCATACCAGCTTGTTTTGCAAGGCTTGCTCAACAGCACAGGAACTACAGAGCAAAGCCTCTTCTCCATTGGCTGAGGCTCCTCCCTTGTGCAGGAAGCGGGGAAGGAGAGCTTGCCTTGCCAGGCTTTTTCAATTGCACAGCAGAGCTACTGAGCCAAACTTCTCTTCCTTCTATTTCTTCCCAAGGCTCCTCCCCCTCCTGGACCCCTGGGGAAGGAAGGAAAGAGCCAGAGTTTCCTTTTCCCGTTCCCTGGATCCCATTGGAGAGATATGAAGAAAGCACCTTTAAGACTAACGGGTGCTAATGTTTTAACATGTTTTTATTTTAAGGGGGGTTTTTTAATTGTGTTTGTGTCCTTTATAAAGTTTATATCTCAGCTAAAGGTAAAGGTAGTCCCCTCTGCAAGCACCAGTCGTTTTCAACTCTGGGGTGACTTTGCTTTCACGTTTTCATGGCAGACTTTTTATGGGGTGGTTTGCCATTGCCTTCCCCAGTCATCAACACTTTCCCCCCAGCAAGCTGAGTACTCATTTTACCGACCTCGGAAGGATGGAAGGCTGAGTCAACCCTGAGCCGGCTACCTGAATGCAGCTTTCGCAGGGATCGAACTCAGGCCATGAGCAGACAGCTCCAATTGCAGTACTGAAGCTTTACCACTCTGCGCCATGGTAGATCTCAGCTACCTAATCTTAAATAGTAAACACACGGCACAGCCCGACATGGCCTGACCCTACAAGGTCTCATTAATGTCAGACCCAGCCCTTATAACAAATGAATTCAACACCTCTGCCCTAGATCTTCAAAAAACAGCCTTCCCTATAAGAAAAGCTGGTCCGAACAAACAGCCCTCGTGTTATTTATCCAAACATGGTTATCTTAATTATCTCCTGCTCTTCCAGAACCATCTTCTCAGTTGCTGAGAGCTTGAGACTTGCCTCTCTTTTAGATTATATGAGGTCTCAGTTCAACTGGTAGCCCAAAACAGGCACAGGAAATGAGAAAATATACAGTTAGCTTGGGTAGCGCAATTGAACTTTAGTGTCTCTCCCTTCTGGGTTTGCTAGCAAATTCTCTAAAATGATTATAATTAGTGCTGTGCTCAACTCTCCCTGAACCATTTTTCCTCTCATCAAAAACCACATTTGACAGAATTCAGATACCTGCCACAGATCTAATGCCAAACCAAACATCAACTTCTTCCCCTTCAGACAATCAGGGTCAAATCAGACGCAGGGAGTTTTCTTGTATGAATAGGCAGGGGTGGAATTCTAGCAGGAGCTCCTTTGCATATTAGGCCACACCCCCTGATGTAGCCAATCTTCCCAGAGCTTACAAAAAAGAACCTTGTAAGCTCTTGGAGGACTGACTACATCGGGGGGTGTGGCCTAATATGCAAAGGAGCTCCTGCTAGAATTCCACCCCTGTGAATACGTTTGCCAGCTCTGGGTTGGAAACTGTCAGGAAGTTTTGAGGGTGGAGACTGAGGAGGTGAGGCTTGGGGAGGGGAGGGACCTCAGCAGTGTACAATGCCATCAGCTCCTCCCTCCAAAGCAGTCATTTTCTCCAGAGCAACTGATCTTGGTCATCTGGAAAATCAGTTGTAATAGCAGGAGAACAACAGGCGCCAGCTGGAGGTTGGCAACTTTATGTAGAAGTGTTCCTAGTATAGATTTCCTTCTAAGTAGCTGGCAGGGAAATTCACTATTCAGACTGATGATGCTGAAGGATGGATTAACCCCTCCTCCAATACAGATTTGCCAAGCATGGTCTGACTTCTGTCAGGAAATGGGGCTCACTGTTTGGGGCAGGGGGAGGTATAACAGTATCTCCAGTATAATGTCAGTTCTGGTGCCACCCAGAACCTGGAGAGATGCTCTAGCGTTCACCCTAAACTCTACGGTTTAAACTTTAACCATAAAGTTTGGGGTGCATGGAGAGTTATCTGGCATGATGACATCACTTCAAGGTTATGCAGGAAGTGACATCAATGACAAAGGATGCCAAATGTAATCCAGCCATTTTGCCCAGGACTTGTACACATTGCCAATGTGGGGGCATAAGGACAACTTGTGAACATCTGTTAACTTTTTTTTTTTTAGCATTTGGGAGTTCGATAAGTAATTTTCTTATTATCAAAGATTTCAGGTTTTCACAGATGGTAACATCATTAGGGTTTGTAGAATCTTTCGGGCTCCAGTAGAACACGACACTTGAGCCCGAAAGATTCTACAAACCCTGATTTTCTTATTGTCATTAGAAAATTCAAGGTTATGCAGGAAGTGACATCATTGCACCACGGATGCAAAATGTGATCCTGCATAACCTTCTAATTGTTATTAGAAAATTGGGGTCTCAAAATCTGGAAAAGGCTCAGGATGTTCTGGACCTCCGAGAGAGCCTGACTACATTTTTATCACAATGGGGGGAAAGAGCATCTCTGAAGGTTTGTTTGGGGTCAGAAGAACGGCATGGGGAAAAGGCTCCTCTGTGTTCTGGGGTCCTGATCTATATCCCATGTGCCAGCAATGTAAAGTGGGGTGGGGGGATGGGATCCACTTGTGAACTCCACAGACCAAGTTCCTGTCTTCATTTCTGTTGCCATTACCAGGGCAAAAGATGCCAAACAGTATCAAACACCGTGGAAATGGTCAAAAGCATAAAAAGAAACTACCACATACTTACAGACACAGTTATATCCAATTAGTAGCTTCAGCTCCTCTAACAAAGAAACTAGAATAATACCTGACAAACATCAGGGAGAAGGTGATGAGAAGAGAGAAGAATCGATAGGTACAAAAGACACCCTGTCCCCCATTCTCCCACACAAGCCATAAATAGCGCCTTGCTCTTGGGTGGTCGAGCCTCTCAATCCTGCCAAAACAGCAACAGAAATGTCAGGTCCCTGAAGTACGAAAAAAGATGTGTAAAAGCCTCCTGAGAAATTTAAGTAGTCTTATGGAAAATCCTTTCGCTTATTCCCTTGACATTTCTTAGAAGTCCCACCTGATCAGGAACCTTCAAATTTGCCTGAAGATTTAGCTACCTCCTTTACCTGAGGTAATCCTTCTGAACAATTCCTGCTTTTGGTGCAGCTGTTAGATGTTATGGGTGGTCCATACAGGGATGGCTCTACAATAAATGAGGCAATGGATTGCGGGGGACAGACATTGCCACGTCTTCCTTTACTTTACTTCCTACCTCAGAATATCCAACACAGCTTCCCTCCTCACTCTCTCAAACACCTTTCAACAGAGCTTTTTTTCCATAGAAAAAGCCCAGAAGGAACTCATTGGCATATTAGGCCACACCCCCTGACATCATCATTGTTCTGTGCAGGGTTTTTGTAGAAAAGGCCCAGCAGGAACTCATTTGCATATCAGACCACACACCCTGACACCAAGCCAACCGGAACTGCATTCCTGTGCATTCCGGCTCAAAAAAAAAAAAAGTCCTGCCTTTAAATATACTGCAGAATATGGCAGACATCCAATCTTGTGAGAGTTCTGGAAGCACTACCAGGAAAAGCATGGTTTGCCATGCTGTGTTTAGAGTTACCCTAGGGAACAAGGCAGGAACGAATGCTGGCTCCTTCAGGCAAAGGCCATGCAAGGTGCAAGATGGGAGGTTAGACTAGTGGCCCCAGGAAATGCCTTCTGTCAAGCCACAGCTTCTTAGAGTCAGTTTGGTGTAGTGGTTAAGTGTGCGTACTCTTATCTGGGAGAACCAGGTCTGATTCCCCACTCCTCCCACTTGCAGCTGCTGAAATGGCCTTGGGTTAGCCATAGCTCTCGTAGGAGTTGTCCTTGAAAGGGCAGTTTCTATGAGAGCTCTCTCAGCCCCACCCACCTCACAGGGTGTCTGTTGTGGGGGGGGGGGAGAAGATGTAGGAGATTGTAAGCCACGCTGAGTCTCTGATTCAGAGAGAAGGGCAGGGTATAAATCCGCAGTCTTCTTCTTTGGCAGAAAACTAAAAAAAAAACCCAACAACTTTGGCTTTTTTTTTGGTGATGGAAAGTGCCGTCAAGACACAGCCAACTTTTGGAGACCCCATAGAGTTGACTCTGGGGCGATGTCACATCATGGGGTGGTTTGCCATTGCCTTCCCCAGTCATCTACACTTTCCCCCCAGCAAGCTGGGTACTCATTTTACCGACCTCGGAAGGATGGAAGGCTGAGTCAACCTTGAGCTGGCTACCTGAACCCAGCTTCTGCTGGGATCGAATTCAGATTGTGAGCAGACAGTTTGGATTGCAGTACTGCAGCTTTACCACTCTGCACTACAGGGCATCTTCTGTAAACCATACTCTTACCGAAAAGGAACATAACAAATTTATTTCAACTTGGACCCCGATGTTAATGTACATGTCAGAACATAACCTTCTCCTTTCCCATTGTTCTTTTCTCTCTTGGTTACACCTCTAACTTTCTCAGGCCTGGTAAACTCACCTCTGAATACTCATTTTGCTTCTAAATCATAGCTCTCATAGATGGTTTTAGTAAACTTACACATGTATATCTGTTTTCTGTCTGAGATGTAATAATTTTTAAGGTGCTCTTTGTTCTGTGTCTGGTACATGATTCAATTACCTCACCTGATAGGTTATTCCTTTGCTTTCTATATTTACCTCAATAAACACTGTTTTTTGTTGGGGGGGAAAGAAAAGAAATAGGAACTAAAAATTAAGGTATGGGAAGGTAAGATAATGTAAAACAGAACCAAGATTAAATGTGTTTGGAAGCCACATTTGTGAACATTACCTGAGGTAACTTTTTTTTTTAAAGGGCCTCGTCTGCCAGTACCCCAAGATAAAATAACAATCCCTGATCCTCCTACCTCAAAACTTTCAGCCACCTATCACCCAAGTAATTTTACACATATAATACATATTTCGTGAGGGAGTTATATGATGCTTCTCAGCACAGCTCTGCTGGTCTTTTCTCATTTTGCCAAAGCAATCCATTGAAATTTCCACGTACAACCAAAACATCCCCAAGATTAAATCTTTCATCTCCAACACAACAGTGGTTATCTCTGTTATTTATTTAAAGCCATTCTCATCTTTGGTTATCTGATGGGGTCTAATACTGTCTTCCCACAATGGTTCTTCAAAACGACTGAAGATAATTCTCTCCTAGTGGCCTTTTGTCTGCCCTCCAGTGCAAGAGAGCTCTTTAGATATTAAACTCAAGACTGACTGCCTGCTTTACAAGGGGGGGAAAAAAGAAACTATTAAATATGTATTGTCAGTTTATTCCGCTTATCCATCAGCATTTGACAAGCAATATAAACAAGAGTACATTATTCCATCATAACTGCTGGCCATCTCTTAGAAAATGCCTCGAAGACGCCTGCTGGCGGTAATTTTATTTAATATTAGCTTCATCTAGGATACATCCTGACGCCATCTCTGCTACGTGCATCATCTTCCAAAGACCCTGATAGACAGAACCCATTTTAAAGCATCAAGCGCACCCTGTCATTTTGAAAGATTTGCTTGTCAGCTCACTACATCATTGCATACGCGCACATGCACAAAACAAGCACCGGTGTAACATGTGAGAAAACAAAACCAGTTTTAAAGAGGATGCATGCATATGAAAGTTTGTTGGTCTTAAAGGTGCCACTGGACTCCTATGAAGAAGAGGAAGAGAAGGAAGAAGAGGAGGAGGAAGAGGAAAGAAGAAGATGACCACAGATTTATACCCCGCCCTTCTCTCTGAATAAGAGTCTCAGAGTGGCTTACAATCTCCTTCCCCCACAATAGGCACCCTGTGAGGTGGGTGGGACTGAGTGAGCTCCCACAGCAGCTGCCCTTTCAAGGACAACTCCTATGAGAGCTATGGCTAACCCAAAGCCATTCCAGCAGGTGCAAGGAGAGGAGTGGGGAATCAAACCCGGTTCTCTAAGATAAGAGTCCACACATTTAATCACTGCACCAAACTGGTTTTCTACTGCTTCAGACCAATGCAGCTGCCCATCTGGATGACTGACCGTAACGCTTTTTTACTTAAGAATTTCAAAAAGGATTCAAGAGTTAAAACATGGAGAGGAAATGCCCATAAGAATATTACAAGAGAATCCAGGCTCCTGTTATTATTGGAGAACATGTGTTGCAGTGATATAAGATTGATTGGAAAAATACATTATGCTTCCCCCTTTCATTTACAGATAGAGTTTAAAAAACAGGTAGAAATAAGCAAATTCTTAGTTCTGGCTTTATCTTCTCCCACATACTCTTCAGCATGTGGTAGGATTAACGGGATTCTCTCCCAGAGCGGTCTGTGAATTCTGGATTTGGTGCCATGGAAATAGATCAGCCGTGAACATGTACAATTAGGGAGTGAAGACTATGTTGCGTTCAATAACAGGGAAAGCCATCTTGGCTGGATTCAGAAGTTCTTCCTTCTATATTCACAGTTGTTGAAGGAATGCTGCTAGAGCTGGGGAAAAGGCCAGTTTCCCATCAGGTGCTAAACTATTTAAACTGGTTTCCAGCTTGGTGAGGGCTAGTTTGGTTAAGTGCGCAGACTCTTATCTGGGAGAACCGGGTTTGATTCCCCATTTCTCCACTTGCAGCTGCTGGAATGCTCTTGAGTCAGCCACAGCTTTCATAGGAGTTGTCCTTGAAAGGGCAGCTGCTGTGAGAGCTCTTTTAGTCCCACCTCACAGGGTGTCTGTTGTGGGGGGTGGACAGTAAAGGAGATTGTGACCACTCTGAGATTCAGAGCATAGGGTGGGATATAAATTCAATATTTTCTTTCTTCCTCTTCTCCACCCCCCCCCCCCACTTCCCAGACTATCAGTAGTTTCCCATTCACTTTTAAGTGCTCACAGGTACTGTCTGCTGCTAAAGCTAGTGCCCACTGAGAATTTGCATTTTATAATTTTTCCCGGACACATTTGCTTTCATGGGTGTTCACGTATGTCAAAAGGGACCAAAAAAGCTCTTATTCCAAGTTAGTAACTGATTGGCTCCAGGAATCCCCATTATGGCACCTACCAATGTATTTACTGATATCTACTTACACTGCTTCCCCAGAATGCTTCTTCCCAAAAGCAAACAACAAATCCTCTTTCATTGGAGCAGGAAGTAAGGCCTTACCTTTAAGCTGGGCTTATTTTGTAGCAGGAACTCCTTTGCATATTAGGCCACACCCCTCTCATGTAGTCAATCCTCCTGGAGCTTACAGTAGGCCCTGTACGAAGAGCCCTGTAAGCTCTTTGAGGAGTGGCTACATCAGGGGTGTGTGGTCTAATATGCAAAGGAGTTCCTACTATTTAAAAAGCCCTGCCTTTAAGTCTACAGAGAGCACACATTCAGGAATAGCAGTGCTCCTAAAAAGAGGATGTTTGTCATGAGACCTCCCAGCCCTCCGTAACTGCCCCTAATTAGCAATCATTTTGCAACTAGTTCCATCTCCTATGGCCACCATTTTGTGGTAGCACCCCCTAACTTTTCTCAAAACTCTAAAAGTATTCAGAGGCTCAACAAGGTTGGGGACTTCCTTCTTAGACCCCATGGTAACTGGGAAGGCATGCTAGATTTGGTGTAGAGACAAGGCACTTCACGCTCCTACACATTTGCTACTTTTATATAAGCAACACTGGCAAGTCCTTGAGATTGGGACAGTCTTCTGCTAACACCCAACTCCATCATCTTGCAGTCATGATGGCCTGTAAGCTGAAGACAATACGCTGAGGGGGCCGTGGGTCTTTTGTCTGAGGGGGTCTTTTGTCTGAGGGATGCTTGTGCCTCGAGGGCTGGCAGCCAGCCAAATCCCAGAGCTATTTCTGGCAATACAATCAATCAAGTGGGAGCGTCGTCTGCCCAAAGTAAGATCACAAAATTACAGATGCATTTTTAAATTTTCTTTTGTCTTTCTGTCAGAGCCCTCGCATTGTTCTGCATCTTAAACTGTCTTTAACCATTTTAAAAGGTTCTGACTGACAGATTATTCTGGAATTGCTCATCTACCCACATTGGGTTTTAATGCCTAGGCCTCAGAATAAACGAGAGATGAATGAGGGGTACTCGCTCAGATTTTTGATCAACACTGAGCAGTGTAATTAATCAAGAGATTGGTAGCGAGACTGCCAAAGTTGACTGGGGGGTGGGGGGGGACGTGGATTCAGACCTGGCTTTCTCCAACTTTTGCCCCGCATTATGTGATTGTGGTCACCACGAGGACTGAGCTGAGGAGATAGAAAATAAAGCTGGATCCGACTGGCTCCATGACAGAATCCATTTCTGACTGAGCCAAAAAAATTTCAGAACTGAATGGGTTGGTTCCTCTCATCTCTAATTATAGCCTGGACTGTGCATTCATTCCAGTTCTTCGCTTATGGCTGTGAGCTTTGAAATGGGCGAAACCTTCTCTCTGCATTTCATCAGTCCGTTCAATGGCTTTCCAGCCTCACCTCAGCTATCTCTTGAGAAATGCTAAGAGACAATAGGTGGGTCAAGGTCTCGCCCTTCCTCTAGCAGGGACCAGAGAGCTGGAGGCATGGAATGCTATGAAGTCATCAGGAAAGAGCTTGTTAGAGCTCTCTAGGAAAAACCTCTTTGACCAGCCTTGACTTGGTCAGTGGGAGGAGAAACAGATATGATAAGAACTCCTTACAGCAGGAAGGGGGTCTCTCTTCCCCTTGGGTTGCTACAAACAGGCAGGCAACAGCAAACCACCTCTGTCCCTCTCTTGCCTTGAGAATCCTAGGGAGTTATGATAAGTTGGCTGTGACTTAACATTACTTTCCTCTGCCACCACTACTGCAGCTGGTCCCATTCCATCCCACCCCACCCCATATTATCCTTAGGATGCAGGAAACCACAGGGATTAGTGACGGGCAGGGCCGGCTCTGCCGTTAGGCAAACTAGGTGATTGCCTAGGGTGCTGGCCTTCTGGGGGCACCAAACTGGGTGCCCCCATGTGACTTAGTGAGATTATTAGTGGGGGAGCACCAGAACATAAGAGAAGCCATGTTGGATCAGGCCAATGAAGTACTCCCCGGGGATCAGTACTCCCCGGAGAGTACTGAGATCGGGAACTCAAAATCTCCTGATTGTCCCCGGGCCAAAGGAAGCCCATTTGAAAACTACAAGGGACAGGGCCTTCTCAGTAATGGCCCCTTCCTGGTGGAACCAGCTGCCGGAAGAGGTAAGGGCCCTGTGGGACCTTGTCCAATTCCGCAGGGCCTGTAAGACAGTCCTCTTCCGGCTGGCTTACAACTAACCAGCACTGAAACACTGATACTTGAAACTGAGTGTAGTTGCTAGACCGCCGTATGTCTTGAATGTTTTAAGTACATAACTATATGAATGTTTAGATTTTAATTATGTAAATTATGGAATGTCTAATTTTTATGCATAATTTTATATTTTTATGTCAGATTTTATATGTTGTAAGCCGCCCTGAGCCACCTGGTGGGAAGGGTGGGATATAAATCTCAAATAAATAAATAAAAATAAAATGGCCCATCCAGTCCAACACTCTGTGTCACACAGTGGCCAAATAAACCCAAGTGCCATCAGGAGGTCCACCAGTGGGGCTAGAAGCCCTTCCACTGTGCCAAGCACCAGAATACTGAGCATCACTGCCCCAGAGAGTTCCAACTATAAGCTGTGCCTAATAGCCACTTATGGAAGCTAGCCTTGCCTGGGGTGCCAGACAGTCTTGGGTTGGCACTGATGATGGGTGTGATGCAGGGGTAACCAGGGCTTTTTTGAAGCAGGAACACCGTTCCAGCTGGCTTGGGGCCAGAGGTGTGTGGCCTAATATGCAAATGAGCTGCTGCTGGGCTTTTTCTACAAAAAAGCCCATGTGAAACAATGGTGATGTAAGGGAGTGCGGCTTAACATGCAAATGAGTTTGTGCTGGGTTTTTTTCCACAAAAAAAGCCCTGGGGATAGCTCAGAGGAAAAACTCCTGTGCCCTCTGCCCCCCCCCCCACTTTGGTGTGCTTTTCTCCAGGCAGAAAACAAGTGTTGGATCCAATCCAGTCTCTTCTTCGCACCATATTTGTCTATGCATTTAAAAAGTCCCATTTTCAAATGTCTCACCGAAACTCAGCTGTAATCTCCAGACATATGCTCCAGCAATGTGTTTTGTTTAATTACATCTGTGGAGATAAAACTGTGTAAAACTTGTCCCACTTCGTGGTGCTTTGGGTGAAATACAAATCGCTTCACAACCCAAATTTGTTAGAGAAAAAACGGTTTGGAAGCAAAGTGGGGGGAAATGTACCAATACAAAAAGAAATGTCTTTTTCTAACAGAACAAGTGTATTCAACTTTTTGTAACTCATTTAAATTAGGCAATGGGACAACCCTGTGAAATCTACTTGAAGCATCTTATTGGTACTGGTACTGAGAGACTATGGGGGCTCCAGGCATGCGCACAGAGAGAGAGAGAGAGAGAGAGAGAGAGAGAATATTTTGTAACAGGAACTCCTTTGCATATGAGGCCACACACCCCTGATGTAGCCAATCCTCCAAGAGCTTACAGGGCTCTTAGTACAGCGCTTACTGTAAGCTCCAGGAGGATTGGCTACATCAGGGGGTGTGGCTTAATATGCAAAGGAGTTCCTGCTACCAAAAAGCCCTGCATCTACCCATCTATCTCTATCATCCATCCATCCATCCATCCATCCATCCATCCATCCATCCATCCATATCTATCATCTATCTATATCTATCATCTATCTATATCTATCCATCCATCCATCCAGTTTATTGTTTCTCTTGATGCTTTTAGAAACTCGCTCTTCAAAATCTCTTTTTGCATGCTTAATTATTTACTTCCATTGATGGGGTACAAACAATGGAGCTCCTGTCCTCCAGGACCTACCCACTCCCCTAAAACCCAAGTCTTGGGCCTTCAAGAAGGAGCATAAAAGGTTTTTTTATTTACACAGATGGACACAGAACAAACATTAAGTTGGTTGGAAAGTAAGTCCAATGAAATAAACTATAAATGATAATGGAAGGACACAACAGACATCAAGAAAACCAATAACTCTGAATCTGAAGAATGGTTACAAAGATCACGCTTGCCAACAGGCGACAGGTCTTGACTGGTCCGGTAAAATGCCTGAGAGAGAACTCATCTGAACACAACCGAGAAGCAATTACAAGTCAAACAATGGGGAAGATTCTTTCAGGAGGGCCCCTATTGACAACTGCACTGTGGAAAAAGTGCGCAATGCAAGCTGGGTTGTCTCTCCCAAGAACGCTCCCCTATGAGATCATACTGGCTGCACACGGATGAGTTTCTCAGGAGGGGACAGAAGAGAGGCTGTTCAAGACGGAAGGGAGCCAGAACCACTTCCTTTAGAAGGCTGCACGTGACTGTCACTGGCTTTCCAAGGGATTTAGCCGCCAGCAATGGAGAACTAGGAGGGCCCAGCTTTTTCACTCTCTTATGACGGGAGTCGGGGAACTCTTGGCTACTCTGCTGAACAACTTTGAAAAGCCTGAGTTGAGAGGCTTATTCACAAGCTTCAAAGACTCGAGACCTGCCAAATGACACAAAGAACGGGGTGCTTCCATTCTTGTCACTCCCCACATTTCCAATGAGGTATGGATATCAGAGTCCCAGGCAGCACACTTATTTTTTATCTTATTTCATTGCTGGTTAGAAATAACCAGGGCACCTTACATTGAAGGTGGTCGGCTACATCGGTTGAAAAGACCAAGGACAAGACGATAAATCTACAGGTGCATTCATGCTACACTAAACAATGCATTTCGCAACTGGATTTTTGCTATCCTTGCACACGGGGCCGGCTCGACCACTAGGCAAGCTAGGCGGTTGGCTAGGCCCCCAAGTGGCCAGGGGCAACGAATTGGGCCCCCCCCCCGGTGTCCAAGACAACCAGCTAGTTTGCCTCCCTCCTGCCACGGCGGCCAGCCCCCTCTGGTCTGCCGCCACCCCTTCCGGCCTGCTGCTCCCCTACTACCATGCTCCGTTCACTCACCACCACCCCCCAAGCTCGCTGCAACTAAAACAGCACCCTACCAGCTCCTCCCAGCCTGCGCCTGCACATTTCGTTAAAAGACGGATGGAGGGAGTGAAAGGAGCGGGGAGATAACTCCTCCATCCGTGCAGGCTGGGAGAAGCCGGTAGGGCTCTGTTTTAGTCATGGCGAGCTTGGGGAGGGGCCTCAGCAGGGTACAATGCCATAGAGCCCATCCTTCAAAGCAGCAGAGCGCAGTGGCAGCAGTGCCGGGGGGAGCGGCGGAGGGGGGCAAGCGGAGAACGCCAGAGGCGCCTGGGGGGGGCAAGTGGAGTGCACCTGGGGAGGTGCCAGGGGGGCGCCTGCCTAGGGTGCTATTCACCCTAGAGCCTGCACTGCTTGCACAGTAAAAATCCAGTTGCAAACTGCATTGTTTAGTGCAGTGTGAATGCACCCAATAGGAAAACCCAAGGCCCTACTTCCCCCCACCCCCCCGCTCTCAAAACTGCCCAAGAGAGGCTCACAGATGCGGTACAGAAATTCTGCCATTTCCTTCCTCTGTTCATCAGAAATGGCTTGCAGGAGAAACAAAACTGAGCATCCGTTTATGCGAGGGAACAATCTGTTCTCTGAAGGTAGTCTGGAATACCTGTCGAATCAGGACTGTGAAAGACACAACAAAGTGCCGGGCTTCTCCGCGATCACAAAAGCTTACTAAATATCCTAGCATTAAATTCTAGTAACCTTGCAAAAGTAACACTTTTAAGGACAGTTCCTGAGGGAGACATACTGACAGACAGATGGTAAGTTTTAAAACAAGAACACGAAAGCTGGTATAATAAGTCCTGCATGTATTCTTCCAAGAGCCCATGGATGTTCATAAGCTTGGTGATACACAGTCGCATAAAATACATTCATGAAGCAACGTGTATTTTGAATGACCGCTGTCACAATTTTTGTACTCTACCTCCTTGCTCTTTAACAGCCCCGTCCTAACCAAATCTAATAAATAATAATAATGACTGACTGAGGTCACGTTGCAAATGACGCACAGCGAACCCGGGGGCAAAGGGTTTTCAAGGCAAGAGGTGAGCAGAGATGGCTTCCCATTGCCCTCCTCTGCATAGCAAACCAGGTCTTTCTTGCTGGTCTCCCAACTAAGGACCGACCAAGGTTCCCCCCACACAGCCAGGGCTGTTTCTGGTGAAGTAAACAGAGGGAGAGGTTGCTTTCAAATGATTGCTTCAGAGAAGAAAAGTAATCTCTTCAAGGTAGCTGGGGCCTAGCAACTTTTTCTCACTAAGCAACGGACAAGAGGCTAGTTCCGGCTTGGGAGACTGTGGTGTAGGATAGCAGAAGAAGAAGAATTGCAGATTTATACCCCGCCCTTCTATCTGAATCAGAGAGGCTTACAATCTCCTATATCTTCTCCCCCCACAACAGACACCCTATGAGGTAGGTGGGGCTGAGAGGTCTCTCACAGCAGCTGCCCTTTCAAGGACAACCTCTGCCAGAGCTATGGCTAACCCAAGGCCATTCCAGCAGGTGCTAGTGAAGGAGTGGGGAATCAAGCCCAGTTCTCCCAGGACACGGTAATCTCCCAGAATTACAACTGTTCTCCACAGTACAGGGAGAACCTGTTCTCTCTAGAGTTACCATTCCCCAGAGGGGGTGGGGGATCCCCTACATTTGCAGGCTCCTGACTGCCGATGGCCAGCTGGCCAGTGGAAGGAAATTTCCCTCACCCCACCCCTAAACAACGATGGTGTGTGTGACATGCTGACATCACCCAGAGAGGTGATGTAGGTGTGTCAGTGATGCTGGGGGGAGGGGTGATACTCTGGTTTTTGGACAAAACTCTACGGTGTGAGGATGAGTTTACCATTGAGTTTTGTCCCAAAACCAGAGCATCACCTCCAACATCAGTGGCATGCCTATGTAATGTCCAAATGAGGAATGTCTTTGCCCATCCCAAAACACCTCCCCCCAATCCTCCCGCCTGCACAACGATCAGACCTGGCAATCCTAGTTCTCTCACAAAAAAATCTTCCATTTGGGCTTAGTAGGGCATGTAGGCCCTGAACTGGATGGACCAGGCTAGCCCAATCTCATATGAACATATGAAGCTGCCTTATACTGAATCAAACCCCTGGTCATCAAAGTCAGTATTGTCTTCTCAGACTGGCAGCGGCTCTCCAGGGTCTCAAGCTGAGGATTTTCACACCTATTTGCCTGGACCCTTTTTTTTTGTAGATGCCAGGGATTGAACCTGGGACCTTCTGCTTCCCAAGCAGATGCTCTACCATTGAGCCACCGTTCCTCCCGTTCCTCATCACATCTCTGAAGCTAAGGAGGGTCAGCCATAGGTAGTACTTGGATGAGAGACCACCAAGGAAGTCCAGGCTTGCCTTGCAGAAGCAGACAATGGCTGACCACCTCTCTTCATCTCTTGTCTTGAAACCATATGTCAGCTGTGTCTTGGGGGCATTTAGACCACCAGGATAGGGCTGCCAATTCCCAGGTGTTCAGGGGGAACAAAGCAAACGCAACTGCGATTACCAGCCTCCAAACAATAACCAACAGCAAAAAAACCCCTCTGAAATATTGCAGCAAAAGGATATTTACACTTTCAAATGCAAACACGGTCACCGGCTGCTGCTCCTGAAGGTTTTGCGATATTCAACTATTAAACTATTGGCTATTCTCCTTGAAGACTTTTGGATAAAAAGGATGTGATAGACGCTTTCACCAGGTTCATCCCGACGAGCGATCGGCACTTAGTGCTATAGAAGGAGTGGGACTGGCATCCAGTGATTACGTCTTTTGCACAAGTTAAAGGATTGCGTGACCGCGTTTGCATTTGAAAGTATATTCTTTTGATACCATATTTCAGAGGGTTTTTTGCTGTTTATTATTGTTTGGAGGCTGCTAATCGCAGTTGTGTTTGCTTTGTTTCCCCTGCCTATTTACACTGTGATTCTCTATTTTGGCTTGCACAATCCCCAGGTGGGGTCAGGGGATCCCCGGTTTGGAGGCCCTCCCCCCGCTTCAGGGTCATCAGAAAGCGGGGGGAGGAGGGAAATGTCTGCTGGGAAATCTATTATTCTCATAGGAAATCATGGAGAATTCATCCGCTGGTATCTGGGGCTCTTGGGGGGGGGGGTGCTGTTTGAGGTAGAAGCATCAAATTCTCAGCATAACATTCAGTGCCTCTCCCAAAAATGCCCCCCCCCCCCAATTCTCAAAAGGATTGGAGCAGGAGGTCCAATTTTATGAGCCCCCAAAGAAGGTGCCCCTATCCTTCATTATTTCCTATGGAAGGAAGGCATTTTAAAAAGTGTGCAGTCCCTTTAAATGTGATGGGCAGAACTTCCTTTGGAGTTCAATTATGCTTGCCACACCCTTACTCCTGGCTCCACCCCAATGTCTCCTGGCTCCACCCCAAAGTCTCTTGGCTCCACCCCCAAAGTCCCCAGATTTTTCTTGAATTGGACTTGGCAACCCTACACCAGGAAGTGTAGAAGGATTGCCTAGTATCACAAAAATGGAGACACAATTCTAAAACGTCACATCTGCACAGGAAAGGGAGATGGGCTTTAATGTATTAACAGACAACTATCAAGAAATGTGAACAAAAAAGAAAGAAATCACACTCCATGTCACTCGCAATACTTTCAAAAGTGAAATACATTGAACTTAGCTGTATGGAGCTGATATACTTTTTCTCCCCTGTTTAATATACTTAGATGTCATTACACATTGTAATTCTGTAATTACAAGTTTCAGCTGCATGATGACATATAATTAGATACAATTATGTTCATTATGCAAATGCGCTACTGTCAATTAAAATTATATTTAACACACGCACACACACAATTCACACAACAAAGAGCATTTTCCAGAGAAGCCACACCAAGAAACCTTTACCAAGCAGGACATACATTGCAGTTAAAACACTACTCACTGTGGCCCATTCTTATTAAAAAAAAAAAATCTGATTCCATTGCTTGACATTTTAAAGAAATCTGTTTCCTTATGCCAGACATTTCCCTTCGCATATTATGAATAATAAGTGCTTACATGCTATTTTGCTGCCCCAAAACAGATCCCGAAAGGCAGCTGGCAGTAAATGAATTTTCATATCACACACACAAAAGTGTTTGTGCCATAATGTCACAACACAAATGTAAGATACAAGAATAGCAAGACAGAGGTGATTGCTGCAGCACAGCGGGATTTTCATAGCAGCCTTTTTGGCCCCGGAAGCCACTGTTTGGATCCACAAAGTTGACAAAAGGGTCAGGGAAAGAAAACGGGTTGAAGCTGGTAAGCCACCTTTTAAATGCCTTCCTTCCATAGGGGCACCTTCTTTTGGGGCGCATAGAATTGGACCCCCTGGTTCAATTTTTTTTTTGAAACTTGGGAGGTATTTTTGGGGAGAGGCACCGGATGCTATACTGTACATTTGGTGCCTCTGTCTCAGAAAACAGCCCCCCCCCCGAGCCCCAGATATCCGTGGATCACTTCTCCATTATTTTCTACGGGAATAAGTCTCCACAGGGAATAAATTTTCAGCCCTGGCCCCTGCTTGGTGGAATGAGCTCCCCCCCTGGAGATCCGGGCCCTGCGGGATCTGCTCCAGTTCCGCAGGGCCTGTAAAATTCGCCAGGCTTTCAGCTGAGGCAATGGACGTCATTTGTTATTGGCCTCCCCCCCTTCATTCCATTCCAGTGCTGTAAGACCTGCTGGACCTGGACAACAGGACATGTCTGTGAGGCAAAACCTGCCATTTTTGTCATTCTGTAGCTTTTTATGTCATATATTTAAATTGGTCTTTTATTGTTGATTGTATTTATGATGTCACCCGCCCCTGAGCCTGTCCTATGGGAAGGGGGGGGCTAAAAATCGAATAAAATAAATAAATGAATAAAGCCCTGCCTCTCCCCAAGACCATGGGCAGCCATTGCTGAATCGACAACATCGATCCCGATGGGTACCTCGATATATCACAGGGAAATGATAAATTCTTCCAGTGAAGACACAGTAAGTTCAAAATGCAGTCCATGAAACGGTTCCTCATTTAAGAAGTTTATGGGGAAGCTGGGCTTTTTTTGCAGCAGCAGCAGGAATCCCTTTGCATATCAGGCCACACCTCCCTGATGTAGCCAATCCTCCAAGAGCTTACAGGGCTCTTCTTACAGGGCCTACCTGGAGGATTGGTTACATCAGGTGGGTGTGACCTAACATGCAAAGGAGTTCCTGCTACAAAAAAAATAAAAGCCCTGTGTAGAGGCATTTAAAAAGTTTATGTAGGGCTGCTAATCCCCAGGTGGGCTGGGGAGTGAACAGTGGGAGATCCACGGAAGGAGAATATAACAAGAAGTAAAGATCGTGGAATTATTAACTATGCTAAGTTTCTAAGTAAAGATTGTTTTATCCTTATATGAAATGCAAATCCATGGAAACTATACAATAAACTATATAACTATAGTCCACTCCAGTCTCTTGTTTCAATATCTGAGAGAAGTCCTTAGCAGATTCAATTCAACAGCCACAATTCAATAAGCTCCGTCCATGACTACTTGCTCACAAGGTTGATGCCACAGAATCTCTTTCGCAAAGCTCCGCTCCAAAAGGTTTCTTTTCCAATCCCATTCCAAAGTGCTCCAAGCAGAAGACAAAACGTCAATAATTCATACAGCAAAGGTGTTCGTGCAAAAAGATTGCTTCAAATCCGATCGGACTCCTCACCACCACCTCTAATGGAGTCCCACCAGCTTGGAAAGCACACGTTTCCAATTCCTTCTCAGGGAGGGTAGCCACAATCTTTTAGTTACATCTTATTGTAACAGCCATTTTCACACTTGATCCCAGTAGCTCCCGGACACCAATCGGCTGTTGGAACACGGTTCTTTCAACTGGGAGCTCCTCCAGGCCCATCTTTTCCCTGTCTCACAGCAGCCCCATACAAAGTCCAGGGAATTCCCAGCCTCCATTCCAGGAAAGAATATTACAGGGGTGGTCAAACTTGCTTAACATAAGAGCCACACAGAACAGACGTTTGAGAGCCACAAGGAAGGAAGGAAGATAGATGGGGAAGGGAGGAGGGAAGGAGAGGAACGTAGATGGGAGGACAGAGAGAGAGGTGGAAAGAAACCAACTATAACTTTAAATGCATTCTCCAAGCTGCCAGCTAGCTTGGCTTGGAGAAGTGATTTAAAGGAAGAGATGCCTCCTCCAAGCCAGCCGACAGGGCAGTGGGAGCTTCAAAAGCCACACAGCATGTGTGAAAGAGCCACATGCGGCTCCCGAGCTACAGTTTGGCTACCCCTGGTATATTACAATTATGTATAACATTTGTGCTTTCCATACCTTCTCCAGAACAGCTCTCTTAAGTGCCCAGAATTGATGCCAGTTTTTTTTTAAAGAACTGCTTTTATAATGAAAGACAACAATGAACGGAAATCAGTAAGAGGCCATTTCCTACCTTTCTGCACCCCAGAAACAGTGCCCTGGGGAAAACTGCTGGGCATGATGTGGAAGCCTGCAGTGGGATGGTGAAACCAGTCAAAGTCGCATCCCCACCACCCAACAGCAGAAATCCCTTTCTGCCTGTACAAAATAATTATCTGAATCCAGGGGGGTTTTGCAGAAAAAAACCCAGCAAGGGACTCATTTGCATATTAGGCCACACACTCCCTGATGTAGCCAATCCTCCTGGAGCTTACAGTAGGCCTCGTACTAAGAGCCCTTTAAGCTCTTGGAGGATCGGCTACACCAGGGGTGTGTGGCTTAATATGCAAAGGAGTCTCTGCTACAAAGAAAACCCTGAGTAATGCTACTGTTCATGGATTGCTGCCTTGACTTGGCGAAAGGGCTTGTGCGGTTCAGTGAGATTGTGGGCTATGGCATGCAGGGCCACCCAAGATGACAGGCCACAGCTGAGAACCCAGACAAAATGTGATCCACTGGAGAAGGAAATGGCAAACCACTCCAGTATCCTTGCCAAGAAAACCCCATGGACAATAACAATCACCCTGCCAACAAAAGTCCATATAGTCAAAGCGATGGCATTCCCAGTAGTAATGTACGGCTGTGAGAGCTGGACCGTAAGGAAGGCCGAGCACAAAAGAATAGATGCTTTTGAGATTTGGTGCTGGAGAAGAATCTTGAGAGTCCCTTGGACTGCAAAAAAATCAAATCAGTCAGTCCTAAGGGAAATCAATCCCTGGAAGGTCAAATGGTGAAGCTGAAGCTCAAATACTTTGGCCACCAAATGAGAAGGGAGCACTCCCTGGAGAAGATCCTGAGGCTAGAAAAAACAGAAGGCAAAAGAAGAAGGGGATGGCAAAAGATGAGATGGCTGGACAACATTACTGATGTAACAAACACGAATTTGAGCAGATTTCGGAGGATGGTGGAAGACAGGAGGGCCTGGCGTGACTCTGTCCATGGGGTCGCAAAGAGTCGGACTCGACTGTGCGACTGAACAACAACAAATGCTACTGTTCAGCTTGTTATGTACCATAAGATATGTGCACACGTGTCTGCTTGATGCCAAGGTCAGATCCACTGGTCTATCAAGGTCAACACTATTGAACTCTCTCCACCTTTTCAGGTAGAAGGTTTTCCATCCCCCGCTAGCTTATTCTTTTAATTTAAGATGCCAGGATGGAAACCGGGACCTTCCGCATGGAAAGCAGATGCTCTGCTGCTGAGCCATGGCCTCTCCCCAACAAGCCCTTCTCGGCCATCTGTATCACTTTATGTTTGCCATTATTAAATGTTGATTTATTGTGGGCAGCAGTGCTTAGAGAGTCACTCTCTGAAACCATTTTTAGCTGTACCCAGTGTTTTCAACCATCCTAGGTCTGTGCCAAATGGGTAAGGACTAGGGCTGCTGAGTCCCCAGGTCGGGCGGGGATTCTCCCACCCTGGAGGTTCCCAACTAGCCAGCCCACATTGGGCCAGCGGGGGGAACCTCCCCCAACATCAGCAGCACGATGACATCACCTGCGGGTGACGTCATTGCACCGGTGACATGGTGTGCCAGCCGCTCTAGACACTTCCAGAAAAACTCTATGGTCCCATAGAGTTTTTCCCTCCCAAATTGCTAGAGCATCCGGGAAAACCATAAAGTTTTCCTGGAAATGCCTCGAGCGGCCAGCATGTGATGTCGCTGGCACAATGACATCACTTGCGGTCCCCCAGCAGAGGACACAGGGGACTTGGCAACCCTAGTAAGGACAATGCCCCCCACCTCTCTCACCCAAAGAGACATCATAATTCCCCCTCAAGAAACAACAGCAGCAGCAAAAACCCGGTTATATCTGAATGCTCACACAACGGCATGCTCTCCTTTCTAAAAAAAAATCCCTAGCAATATTGTGTGTGAAAAGTGCTGTCATATATCAGCCAACATGGAAGGGCTTCTAGTGTCCTGGTCCCACTGATGGATCTCCCGATGGCGCCTGGTTTTTTGGCCACTGTGTGACACAGAATATTGGGCTGGATGGGTCATTGGCCTGATCCAACATGGCTTCTCTTAAGTTCTTATGATCCCAGCAAGGGGCTTTTTCAAGGCCAGTGAGAAGAAGAGGTGGTTTGCCACTGCCTGCCTCTGCAGAGCCTTCCTTGGTGGTCTCCCTTTCAAGTACAAACCCTGCTTAGCTTCCGAGATCTGAAGAGCTCGGGCTATACCATGTCGCCTTTCCTGTCCTCCACCCAAATTAGTTAGCTGCAAAGAGACCCGATGACACTGTAGCTATACTCTTTCTTTATAGGACTACCCCATCCAGCATGCAAGGTTTAAACAATTTGCCGTTTCTGCAATGCTTCAATAACGTGCTAATGCAGGGGTATCAAATGTGCGGCCTAAGGGACAGTTCAAACCCCCACAAAAGGGCTCTTATCAGGCCCACGAGCAAGTCATTTTCATGTGCTTCCTTCTTCCTCTCTTGCTTCCTTCTGCATCACAGCTGGCTTTGCTCAGTCACACAGGAGCTACAGAGAAAAGCTTCTATTTTCTCCACCGACTGACCAGGACACAAAGTAGCTTATGTACAAAAGCTCACAAAGTCCAGCCACTTCGTGTTTTCCCCTGGGTCTTGGGCTCAAAGCATTGACCATGAGAATCAGAAGTACTAGGTTTGCAACTTACAGATACGCACCTAAGCAACCCTTGAACAGCAAATTCAAGACTGCTACAGCACAGACTTTGTCTACAGATTTTGATGCACTAATTCAGAGCAAGAGGGGTCAGTTAACAGAAATAAACAAAACTATTGCAAGAGCACTAATCTTTTAAGCACGTTTTCAATTTTGTTAAACGTCTTTGGGTTTGTCTGTGTCCTTTTGGCCCTATATGGCCGAGGACCGGCCTACCTGAAGGATCGTCTCTCCCCGTACGAGCCCCAGAGAGCACTGAGGTCAGTAGGAAAAAACAGATTGACTACCCCTGGGCCAAAAGAAATCAAACTCCAGAACACCCGCACAAGGGCCTTTTCTTCCGCAGCCCCATATCTTTGGAATCAGCTCCCAGAGGAGGTGCGGGCCCTGCGGAACCTCGATCAGTTCCGCAGGGCCTGCAAGACCACCCTCTTTAAACTGGCGTTTATGAATAGCTGAATTACAAGTGCACAACAAAGAAATATCCGCCATCAATACGAACTGATAGATATAGCGCCAACGATAATATTATGGTTTGATTTAACTCAACTGAATGTAATTCAATTTGATGCAATTAATTAATAATGGCTTTTAAATTAATGTATTGACTGGTTTTTAAGGTTAATTTAATGTTTATTAATGTAATGGTTTATTAATGTCCTGTTGTTTCCTGTCGTTGTTAGCCGCCCTGAGCCTGCTTCGGCGGGGGAGGGCGGGATACAAATAAAATTTTACTTACTTACTTTTAAAAGTTTATCTCTCTGCTACCTGACATTACATTTTACGAAACACACGGCCCGGTCCGACAAGGTCTCATTTATGTCAGATCCAGCCCTCCTGGCTAATGAGTTCTACACCTCTGCGCTAACGCATACTCACCAGCAATAGCCTCTCACGTTGCAAATCACATGATCGAGGAAAGAATACACGCACACAAACACATCATTTCCAAATAAACTGAGCCCGCAGCTGGTGCCAATGCGTTTCCAAGGTCTTGCGTGAGCAACGAATGAAACACAGCCTGAACAGAGACCTGATTCATGGTTAAGTACCTGTTCCCCATCTGATGTCAATCAGCGATCATCACTTGAATATAAAAAATCACGATGGGTGATGAAGACAATCTCGCACCCAGTATTTCAACCATGAATTCGTTCAAAGAGAAGACTCCTTGCCTGCTCTAAATCCCTGTCGTACAATGTTTCCCCATAATAACAGGTTGCTTTAAAACAAAAATGAGACACCAAAGGAGCTGCTGATTAGGTGAGCAAACAGACACTGCTCGATTATGAAAGGGGGCATTCGGTTCGTCGGGGCAAACGTTTGAGTGAGAACATTTGGCAGAGTCCTCTTCCATCGGTGTGTTGCTGCAGCTTGGGGGTGACGCATCTGTCTTGCAAGCAGAAGGTCTCTGGTTCGATCCTCTATGTCCCCAGTTCAAAGGATCTGGTAGGAGGCAATATCCTGACCCAGAAAGCCCAAGGCTAATCCAGTCTGGTCAGATTTCAGAAGCTAAGCAAGTTCACCCCTGGTTAGTATTTGGGCAGGAGACCACCAAGGAAGCCCGGGGTTGCAATACTGCACCACTCTGTTCTTCTCTTGCCTTGTAAACCCGATGGGGCCACCAAAGGCCCGTTGCAACTTGATGGCAAAACAAAAAAGGTGAAAGACCAAAGACAGGGATGCCAGCTTCTAGATGGGACCTGGAGAACTCCTGGAATTACAGCTTATCTCCAGACTATAGCTCCCATGGAGAAAATGGATGCTTTGGAAGGAGAACTCTAGGGCATTGTGCCCCACGGAGGCCCCTGTCTTCCCCAGGCTCCATCCCCAAATCTCCAGAAACCTCCAAACTCAGATCTGGCAACTCTACCCCCCCCCCCACCCAACCTCCCATTGGCAGTCAGGGGGGTCCCGACAACCTTAGCCTGAGACCGTGGAGAAAGCAGAGAGCCAGTTTGGTGTAGTGGTTAAGTGTGTGCACTCCTATCTGGGAGAACCGGGTTTGATTCCCCACTCCTCCACTTGCACCTGCTGGAATGGCCTTGGGTCAGCCATAGCTCTCGCAGGAGTTGTCTTTGAAAGGACAGTTGCTGTGAGAGCCCTCTCAGCCCCACCCACCTCACAGGGTGTCTGTTGTGGGGGGAGAAGATATTGGAGATTGTAAGCCGCTCTGAGGCTCTGATTCAGAGAAAAGGGTGGGGTATAAATCTGCGGTCGTCTTCCTCAGAAAACTCTGACACTGACCAGTAAGCTGGCTCAGCATACACTATGGGTCCCATCCCATCTAATTTATGGTTCTTGACTGTCCTCCAACTGAAATGCCACAGATACATTTTTTTTCCTGTTCTTCAAAGGAGCAAAGAGAGAACTCACCAATTTCATTTTGTAACCTCCTCCTCAGCCCTGCCAAACAGCCTTTTCATTCCACACTTGCGTAAGCATCCACAGCCTTTGGGAACATCTCCCCATTTATATTCTGTTTTGTAAGTCAACAGCAAGGTCTCTTCGGGGGGCTAAGGTATGTATATTTTTTAAAAAGGATTCTATTAACGCCTCTTTTTTTTGTATTTTAAGCGCTCTCTTGGCTGCGCTTTAGAAGTTAACATTGTCACTCACGGGGACAGGATGAAACAGGGAATACAGCAGACGGCTCTTGGCAAAGAAGAACTTTTTTTTTAAAAGGAAGAAAAGAGACATTTGAGGTACATGCCATGCATTGCCCTTCACATGCTGTCTGTTTTGAGTCTGCTGCTTTTAAAAAAATTTCTTTAACGGAGTTTGATTTGAAGTTTTGGTCCCCCCGCCCATCCGTCTGGTTTTTCAAGGTACTGCAGAGTGAAAGAGAGATCTGATCCAGCAAAATGTCACCCGTCTGTCACCAACTGACCGGAACTCCCACTAACACAAAGGTTGTAGGCAGGGGTGGAATTCTAGCAGGAGCTCCTTTGCATATTAGGCCACGCACCCCTGATGCAGCCAATCCTCCAAGAGCTTACAAGGCTCTTTTTATAAGCTCTTGGAGGATTGGCTACATCAGGGGTGTGTGGCCTAATATACAAAGGAGCTCTTGCTAGAATTCCATCTCTGGGTGTAGGGTTTCCAGCTCTACTGGGAAATACCAGGCCTCATTTTGGGCAGGAGCTCACAGGAATGGAGCACCGGAACCTCTAAATTTTATTGTGCTCTTTTTTTCTTAACACCCCCCCCTCCAAAAAAAATACTTGCTTTTGGGCTCCATTGTTCAACCCCCCAGTGAGAATTTCGTTGGACTCTAAGATCTGACAAATTTTCTAATATTTCTCAGCCAGACAGGGTTTCCAGCCCTGCAGCGACAGCAGCCCAGAGACAATGGTGGCTGGAGACCTATCTGACTGGCATCACACCAATGCCGTGATGTCACTTCTGATGTGAACCAGAAATGATGTCATTACAATGTCTATGGTATAACCATAGGGTTTTGGGGTGAATCCTAGAGCGACCCACTGATGTGATGAGGTCACTTTCAGCTTGTGATAGAAGAGACGTTGCAACGTTAATATGCCACTAATTCATTATCTCCCCCACGCCTTCCTCCTGTCCTATTGAGCAGCATTGGGGAATGATAGGTCAGTCTGTAGCAGGGGTGGCCAAACTTGCTTAATGTAAGAGTCACATAGAATACGTGACAGATGTTTGAGAGCCGCAAGACATGAACATCAGACGTTTGAGAGCTGCAAGACAGGGAGGGAGGCAAATTGATGGGGGTGGGGGGGAGAGAGGTGGAAAGAAAGCAACTTTAACTTTAAATGCCACTAGCTGGCTTGTGATTTGAGGAGAGGGATGCCTTCTCCAAGCCGGCCAACGGGGGCTTCACGAGCCACACAACATGTGTGAAAGAACCACATGTGGCTCCTGAGCCACAGTTTGGCCATCCCTGGTCTATAGGTTGGGAGCCCTACAACCAGAAAATCCATAAGGCTTTGCTTCACATGAAAGCAGAAGCCAATTCCATGCTAGGTTACTGTTCCCTTTGACGTTGCACAGGAAGAACTTAAACATCCAACCACTATGGTCAGCCAGCTTTCTCTTTTAACACTTAAATACTTTCATCTTCTTGTAGTTGGAAGTGGACAGAAGGAACTATTATTCGTCATCTCCATGTTCTGTACATGAACAGCAGCTTCACCACATCTCCCTGGCATGCAGGGCATCCTCTCATGCGGTACCATTCCTTCTGCTTTGTAACTGGACAATTCTAGACAGGCTATGAATCCATGAGGTTGTTAGTGAGGCCTAGAAAGGAGCAAACTCAACAGAAAGATGCTCAAGGTCAGGGAACAGATCAGAGAAGGACCCCGCTGAGAATTCTCAAACAGATGTTACTTTGACAGTAGTCTGAGCTTAAATGCACACCTAAGCAAACCAGTCTGGTGGGTACCGAAGCCCCACAAATGAGAGATAACAAAAATGTATCTTCAGAGGATCGTGGTGGCTTCCCATACTCAGTTTGGTGTAGTGGTTAAGTGCGCAGACTCTTATCTGGGAGAACTGAGTTTGATTCCCCACTCCTCCACTTGCAGCTGCTGGAAAGGCTTTGGGTCAGCCACAACTCTGGCAGGGATGTCCTTGAAAGGGCAGCTGCTGCGAGAGCTCTCTCAGCCCCGCCTGCCTCACAGGGTGTTTGTTGTGGGGAAAGAAAATAAAGGAGATTATAAACCGCTCTGAGATTCAGAGTGGAGGGCAGGGTATGAATCCAATGCCTTCTTCTAGGGTGGACCCCATCTGGGGGCAAGTGGCTTGTTAAGCGCACATTATACATTGTTCCTATTTTGCAACCTGCCTGAAACCAAGTTATTTAAAAAGAATAGCTGTTTTGATTAGTTTTAATGTCTTCTGAACATTGATTAGTGATTTTTTACTGTATTTATTGCTGGTTTTTAATTTTTATAATCCACCTCATGTCTTGGTGAGAAAGCCAGTTTTGGGAGAAAGCCAGTCTTGGGAGAGCCAGTTTGGTGTAGTGGTTAAGTGTTCGGATTCTTATCTGGGAGAACCGGGTTCGATTCCCCACTCCTCCACTTGCACCTGCTGGAATGGCCTTGGGTCAGCCATAGCTCTGGCAGAGGTTGTCCTTGAAAGGGCAGCTGCTGTGAGAGCCCTCTCAGTCTCACCCACCTCACAGGGTGTCTGTTGTGGGGGAGGAAGGTAAAGGAGATTGTGAGCCACTCTGAGACTCTTCGGAGTGGAGGGCGGGATATCAATCCAATATCATCATCAATATCATCAAAGACAGACTAGGTAAGTCTTTGTACATATATAAATAGTAATAATCAGGCGTCAGATTCAGCAGATCACAGGAGCACAGCTCCTGAGCCTTTCTGAGGGTTCCCCCTCTTCTTCCCCACCTACCTTGTCCATTGAATAGTAGGTGCACCTGCATAACAATCCCTGGATGA
Source organism: Heteronotia binoei (assembly GCF_032191835.1). Classification (NCBI taxonomy): domain Eukaryota; kingdom Metazoa; phylum Chordata; class Lepidosauria; order Squamata; family Gekkonidae; genus Heteronotia; species Heteronotia binoei. The sequence goes on along the minus strand of NC_083228.1, from coordinate 17,072,129 downwards.
GGAGAGCGGGCAGCCAGCCAGCCACCAGCAGGGCAGCTTTGCCACGCCCCCAGCAGCCCTCATTAACCCCTGAAGAAGCCCAAACTACCCTTTCTCCACTTATGTGATTTTGGGCAGCGGGTGACTTGCAGCCCTTTTGTGGGGGGGAGGGTGCCAGGAGAGCCCCAGGCGAGCGAGGCCCGCTTGGGCTGGCTGGAACTCTAGGCAGCCCAAGCAGGCCTTGCTCGCCCAGGGCTCTTTCTTGCGTCGGGTTGCTTTTGGCTGGGGGGGGCAGTATATGCTAATGAGCTATGCTAATAAGCTCTGCCACCTATTTTTCTACAAAATGACCCCCGGTAATAATACCGAATTTTCTGCCATTCTGCTTCCATCGGTGTCTACTGAAAGGCCAAACTTATGCTGAACGTCGTCTTCGCATCACAGCGCCTGAAACCTAGATGAAGGCAGCCATACGGAGGGTGAAGAAATAATGAGGCATCTTGTGATTACTTGGGGAAAGTTGCTGCACCTGGGAGTATTGATTTTGAACAGAATGCTGCTCCCTTTTATGAAAGGATCGTTGACTCTGCACATGGAGACTTCATCTATCTATGACTCACACGTAAGAGGTATAATCTTGAAGCGGATGAATGGATCAGCTTACCTTAGAAATGAGGCCTCATGAGAAAATGGGAGGATAAGTGTCTCAAAGGTTTAAAAAAAAAACAGATTACACACATATACCCTCTGGAACGTCATAATAACAAAGAAGATGATAACTGAGAGTACTAGTATAGCACTTTAAAACGATGGGTACCGGAAAACTTTATAGAACTACTCATTTTACCATAGAGTTTGCCCAAAAACCAGAGCAACCCCTGTGTGACATCCCCGACATGATGACATCACTTCTGGGTGACATAATTGCATCAGGGATGTCTCACAACGTCCCCGCCCACTTCCAGAACACCCCCCAAATCTCCCTACCGGAGCAACAAGAGGACCTGGCAACCCTAATTAATAGGCCTCTCTTCCATAAATTTGTCTGACCCTTAAAGCAAAAGCCAATCACCACCTCACCTTGTGACAGGAAGTCCCTTAGAATTTAGGGTTTCCAGTTCTCCTACTAAAGCAAGAGACCTTCTGCTGCCACCCCCCATTCTCATCTGCTTTTCTGTCAGCCCAGAGGAGAAAAAATTAATTTGAAAACCCAACAAAGGTATATATCACTTTCAGGTAAAGGCTGCCACCGCTGTGGCAGGAAACTGTTCTCTTGTGCACGCTTTGTGCACATGACACGATGACATCACCCGAAAGCGATGCTATTGCACCAGGGACGCTCTAGGACTCCCAATAAAACTCTATGGTACCATAGAGTTTTACCACAAGTCCTAGAGCATCCATGGCACAATGTCCCCAGCACAATAACGTCACTTGCGGGTGACGTCATCATGCAGGGGATGGCGCAGGGCGATGGGGCTCTTTGGGGGCAAGAATCCCCTTAGCAGCCTGCTCCCTGCTGGCAGGTTGGGGCCCTCCAGACCGGGGGATCCCCCACCCCCTGTGGGAGCTTGGCAGCCAAACTTCCGGGGGAAACAGGAAGTGGCATCATATTGCTCTGGCGTCTTTGCGTCCCTGCCCCGTCTCCTGCCAGCTGCCATCCATTGCCAACCCTACTGGGAGCATATTGGACAAGAAAAGATTTCCTGTCTTCCCCTAACCAAAGGCCAAGTATATTTGGAGAAAGTAAAAAGGCTATGCAACAACACTTCACTTTTAAGAGAAGGCTTGTCTCAGCTCAATAGCTGGCTTCCCAGATGCTAGTTCAATCTGCAATAAAACTCCATTTTATGCCACCCCGTATGACAGGCTATTTAGGTGAGGCACATTTTTTTGTTAATAGGACCTCTGCTGTACTGAGAAACAGAAACTTCAGAGACACATTCAAAACAATCTTGCCAAGCGTCGTAAATGAAGATTTCATATTTCTACCCCTCGGAAGCCCTCCTCCAGAGCAGCTGCTGTGCCTAAATAACCTTGACTTTTATAGGCCACAAACCGAAAAGGCTCTGTGGAGGGAAAGGAATGCAGCTCTCCAAATTGAAAAAAAAAAGTTAAATGGCATATGAGCAGGGAAGAAAGCCAGGGAAGCTGAAAGACATGACATCAGCATCTCTCTTAACCTCTTTGTCCCCTTTGGACGAGGGTTCAATTTATAGCGAGAACTTAAGAGAGTAGATTCCAGCGTTGGGTGCACTAACGACAGTGAAAGATGCTTAGGGCAGGAAGTTTAGCACAGGGAACGAAGCTCTTCTCTTAATCAGAAACCTCACAACACTTCACAATAGGCTTGCCAAACCCCGGGGGATTGGGGATCTCCTGGTTTGGCAGGCTCTTTCCTTCCCCTAGTCAGCCAGCTGTTGGAGGGAAGCCCCACCCCAACAGTCTCCATGTGTCTTCAAACCTCAGAAGGCTTAAGACGACACTTGGTAACAATTTGCTTTTAGAAAGCTGTGTGTGCACCTTTAACTCCTGAGCCAGGCTGAATGGAGGAGGAGCGAGCCTGCAGGACAACATGCCAGTTAAAGGGAAGGGAAGGAGCCAAGGACCTCTGTTTTGCAGTCCCTTAAGAAGCCATTTGCACACAAAAATAATAACCTCTGGTTTCCCTGTGTTAGTCTGATGAACTGGGTTGAGCATAGAGCAGTCAGCAACTTCCATGGTGAGTAAATTGCCCCAGTGAGACCACAAAATGTGCGCTTCCAAACTGTGCTTATTTTGGCTGCTTGTGTATCTGTGTGTGGGGGGGGGGGAGAGGTTTAACAAATATTGATAGTTCAAAAAATGCTCTTTGTTGTCAGAAAGTTAAGATCCTGCCTCTAAAGCCCTGCTCCCCATGTTCCCACCAGCAGAGGTGGAAACCAGAGACAGGGCTTTCCCTGTAATGGCACCCTGCCTCTGGAATTGGGCCACCATTAGCAGTAGGGCCAGCCCTAGACTGTCTGGCACACTAGGCAAGGCTAACGTCTGGCACCCTGCAGAAGAAGATATTTGATTTCTATCCCGCCCTCCACCCCGAAGAGTCTCAGAGCGGCTCACAATCTCCTTTACCTTCCTCCCCCACAACAGACACCCTGTGAGGTAGATGAAGATATTGGATTTATATCCCGCCCTCCACCCCGAAGAGTCTCAGAGCGGCTCACAATCTCCTTTATCTTCCTCCCCCACAACAGATGCCCTGTGAGATAGATGAAGATATTGGATTTATATCCCGCCCTCCACTCCGAAGAGTCTCAGAGCGGCTCACAATCTCCTTTATCTTCCTCTCCCACAACAGACACCATGTGAAGTAGATGAAGATATTGGATTTATATCTTGCCCTCCACCCTGAAGAGTCTCAGAGTGGCTCACAATCTCCTTTACCTTCCTCCCCCACAACAGACACCCTGTGAGGTAGATGAAGATATTGGATTTATATCCCGCCCTCCACTCCGAAGAGTCTCAGAGCGGCTCACAATCTCCTTTACCTCCCTCCCCCACAACAGACACCCTGTGAGGTGGGTGGGGCTGGAGAGGGCTCTCACAGCAGCTGCCCTTTCGAGGACAACTCCTGCGACAGCTATGGCTGACCCAAGGCCATTCCAGCAGCTGCAAGTGGAGGAGTGGGGAATCAAACCTGGTTCTCCCAGATAAGAGTCCGCACACTTAACCACTGCACCAAACTGGCTCTCCACCACTACACCAAACTGCACTGATGATGTCACGGAATCACATGGAGGGGTGCCCAATTTGGTGCTCCCAGAAGGCCAGTGCCCTAGGCAATTGCCTAGTTTACCTAGTGGTAGGGCTGGCCCTAATTAGCATATCCTGAAACGGGGCAGCTGCCCAGGCCCATGGATTCTGGTGGGGCCCACAGCTGCTGACTCTCTACTCACACCCTTCCGTTCCACTGCCCGCTCGTGAGTGCTTTGTCACCTGTGCTCCCAGCCGCATATGCTTTCTGGCACTGCGGGAGGAAGGCGCATGGATATGGGCGGTGTACAAAGCATCACTGATCCTGATGGCCGTGGCAGGGGCACTTCTAGCTGCACCCACCAGCAGCACCATGGGGGAAAGCGTGGGAAGCTGTAATCACAGGTAGGCAGAGGAAGGACACCCAGGCACATGTGGGCTTAGGAATGGGTGGGCAAGAAGTGGGGCTATTAGTTGGCATAACGGCTTCTGGACATTCTCTGCGGAGGGCCTCTTAAAACCTGGAATTGGCCCTTCTCTGGAATGCCCTGTCACTAGGTAGGGTCCCCAGCCAGAGGCAGGAGTTTGCTCAATTTTGGGAACCTCCAATCTGCCATCACAGAACTGGCTGGCGGAGGCGCCCTGCCCCTGAAGAGCACCGTTGTGCCACGACATGCCCGGTGTGATGACGTCACCTGAACGTGATGTTATCACACTGGGCACATTGTGGGGGAACACTCTAGCACTTTGGAAAAAACTCTATGATTATCATCGAGGTTTTCTTCCTCAAATGCTAGAGCATCCCCCCCCCCCAATGTGCCTGGTGTGATAAGGTCACTTCTGGGTGACGTCATCATGCCCCACGCACAAAGAAGAACCCCCGCTGGGAGTCAAGTAAGACCTGGCAACCCTATATCCAGGTGCCAGGCCAGTGCATTTGTATGTACCAGGAGTGGAATTCTAGCAGGAGCTCCTTTGCATATTAGGCCACACACCCCTGATGTAGCCAATCCTCCAAAAGCTTACAAAAAAGAGCCTTGGAAGCTCTTGGAGGATTGGCTACATCAGGGGTGTGTGGCCTAATATGCAAAGGAGCTCCTGCTAGAATTCACCCCTGGTATCTCATCTTTATGATTATGAGATGATAACCATCTCCTCTTTATGATCTGACCCATATCCCCCATCATTTTTATTTTATTTTTTAACACCCGCTTGTTTTATGCTGTCAATTCTTTGAGTTTCTGATTTAATCACTTTGATGGTTTTACTACTGGGGAATGAGTTTAATATCTTTTTTTTAAAAAATCCTTTCATTGGTTTAAATACGCCTTGGCCTCTTAGCTGTCTTGAGCAGGTATCTGGCAGATATTGCACCATTCTTACTTAAACACTTCAGGGGTTAGGTATGGTCCACCAACCGTAATTTCAAAGGTGAACCTAATACCCTAAATGGTACCTCCATCCATTGCCACCATAGGATAACATGTAGGTGGGCCACAGCAGGTACCAACCCAGAAGACACAACCCCTCCTGTGTGACAGAAGAGGAGGGAGGCCATGCCAACAAAGTACCTGCCAACCCTAGGGTTATGAGCACATGTAGTCTATATAAAAATAAATCTACTTTCCAAGTCATTAAAAGGTAAAAAAGGTAGTCCCCTGTGCAAGCACCAGTCGTTTCCGACTCTGGGGTGATGCTGCTTTCACAACGTCTTCACGCCAGACTTTTTACAGGGTGGTTTGCCACTGCCTTCCCCAGTCATCTACACTTTCCCCCCAGCAACCTGGCGACTCATTTTACCGACCTGGGAAGGATGGAAGGCTGAGTCAACCTGGAGCCAGCTACATGAACCAGCTTCTGCTGGGATCGAACTCAGGTCGTGAGCAGAGGGCTCCAACTGCACTACCGCAGCTTTACCACTCTGCGCCATAATCATTAGGAACACCTTTAATTGATTATATCCAAGAGTCTGCATGATAGCACCTAGGATCTCATTCCCTGTTTTAGTCAGGGGTGGCCCATCCACTAGGCAGTCCTAGGTGGCTGCCTGGGGCACAGCACCCCTGAGGGCACCAGTTAGAGCCATTCTACCCACCCTCGGCTCCATGGCAACAGAAATAGTCAGGCTCAGCTGCGGAACAATGTGGGCCAGTGAGTTGGGAACCTCCCGGGTGGAGAAACCCCTGTCCAGACAGTGGTCCCAACAAAAATATACATAAAACATGAAACTGGCAAGACCGACAATCCTAACTTCCCAGGCAAGTCACAATCTGGTTGCCAACAGCGGTCAGAAATATGCCATTGGCCCGAAAGTCACGGAAGGGATGAACATTGCCCATGGGGTTGCCAATCCCCAGGTGGGGGCAGGGGATCCCCTGGTTTGGAGGCCCTCCCCCCGCTTCAGGGTCATCAGAAAGCGGGGGGAGGGGAGGGAAATGTCTGCTGGGAACTCTATTATTCCCTATGGAGATTTATTCCCATAGAAAATAATGGAGAATTGATCCGCGGGTATCTGGGGCTCTGCGGGGCTGTTTTTTGAGGTAGAGGCACCAAATTTTCAGTACAGCAACTAGTGCCTCTCCCCAAAATACCCCCCAAGTTTCAAAATGATTGGACCAGGGGGTCCAATTCTATAAATCCCAAAAGAAGGTGCCCCTATCCTTCATTATTTCCTATGGAAGGAAGGCATTGAAAAGGTGTGCCGTCCCTTTAAATGTGATGGCCAGGACTCCCTTTGGAGTTCAATGATGCTCGTCACAGCCTTAATCTTGGCTCCACCCCTAATGTATCCTGGCTCCACCCCCAAAGTCTCCTGGCTCCACCTCCAAAGTCCCCAGATATTTCTTTAATTTGCAACCCTAATTGCTCATGTGGTTCCTACTGCCCTGTACTTATGCAATCTAGTATATCTGAACATAGGATGGTTCCAACAGGTGTGCCACCATAGACACATTTCCCCTTCCCTCCTTGCAGTTCCTCTGCTCACCTCTTTTAGAATTCCTCTGCGCCTTTGTAGGCCTATAAGTAAAGCCTGCCTTTAAAAACAGAGCGAGACGTTCATTGCCAAGTCTGATTTGCTCTCCAAAAATCGGCTTTGCCCCTCATCCACTGAGTATAGATAATCTGTCAAGGGGATATCAGACATATGCTTGCTGTTATCAGAGTTAAATATTCATTATGGAATTCTAAAAGCAAGGCAGCAAGGAATAGAATCTCAGTGGAAAGAATACATTTTACATTAGATTTTAATCAAATAATTAGAGGTCTGAATCAGTGGCGCTCACACGGGCAGCATTTCCGCTGACCTTAATAATATCTTCCCACTGGGAGAGAAAGTCTCAGTAAGTTCACTGCGGAGGCTCAGCGGACAATAAAAGGACAGAAAGGAAGACTTGCTTGAAATATAAAAACAGAGTGTGCTGCAATTATCTCTGCAGACAGAGATTACCACTATGGTATAATGGTTAGAGAGCTGAGCCCAGGTTCAAATCCCCACTCTGCAACAGAAATGTGCTTAGTGAGCTTGAGCTAGTCATGTCTCAACCCAACCTACCTCACAGAGCTGTTGTTATGTAGATAAGACAGAAGAGGAGAAAACGATGCTGCAAGTTTCTTCAGGCACCCATTGGGGAGGAAAGACAAGATTTAAATATCTGCATCGGGGTCCCCCAACCTTTCGAGACTGTAGGCACCTTCAGAGTTCTGATACGGTATGGTGAGCGCAGCCACAAAATGGCCACCATAGGAGGCAGAGCTAGCCACAAAATGGCTGCCGCAGTTTATCTTCAGTCACAGAGTGAAGATCCTTGTGTTGTGTTGGCAGCTATTTCAGCAGGCCCCACCCACTTTCTAAGGACACTTGGTGAGTGCCAGGAAAGGTGTTGGGGTGAAACATGACAGTACATCTTATACCAATCTAAAACATGATATACTGGAGCTCTCTGTACATATCCGTTTGGAGTCTTTAGAGCCAAGCTTGAAGGCTTTTGAATATCTTGATTTTGCTGTGCAGCTTATTTTAACCCACTGTCTTGAATTTATTCAGCTGCAACTGTTTAAATGTGTTTTTTTAAAGAAAAAAAATCATCTATTGTTCAGATGTCACTATGGCTACCATATATAAAGGTGATTTGTAAAGCCTTTTTTAAAAATTACAACTCACTTAATGTGCAGCTTTCAAAATGGAAGAGGTAGGGCAAACAAATAAAACCATCTTTTCTAGCATTAGAAATAAGAGGTCTGCTGGGTTCCATGTAAATCCTCCTTTTTTTCCCCCCTCTGTGAAATGTTTTCATCAACACTGAACGCAGTCCACAGAATCATGATTACATGGAGTAAATGCACTCCTTTCATTTCAAGACTGATTCTGTGGCATTCCAACACGATCAACTATTATTCTGGATGACAAAGTACATCCTGTTTTGCATAATATTATCCACATCGCAATCAACCTAAGCTTTGCCAACCTCATCTAACGCTCACTTAAAGTCTAGCCAAGCCATTTTTGCTAACCTCAATCAGAATTACATTAGCTCCTTGACAACAATGTTATGTTTTACAACAGGAATGTTTTTTTAAAGGCGCAAGCCTAAGCATCAGGAACGTGCTCTCGGACAGAAACAAATGCAAATGCGCTGTGCTGTTTAATATAATGTCTGTAACTAATCCAAACAACTAAAATTAGCATCTAGAAAGAATAAGTGAAGGCCTCTGTGGTACCTTGCTGAAGTTTTTTCAGCACCAAAAGGCAGTAAAAGAGGAAGCATGCTTTAGTGAATACAGATGTGAACATATGAAGCTGCCTAATACTGAATCAGACCCTCGGTCCATCAAAGTCAGTAATGTATTGTCTACTCAGACTGGCAGCGGCTCTCCAGGGTCTCAAGCTAAGGTTTTTCACGCCTATTTGCCTGGACCCTTTTAAGTTGGAAATGCCGGGAATTGAACCTGGGACCTTCTGCTTGCCAAGCAGATGCTTTACCACTGAGTCACCGTCCCTTCCCTTTTTTTGAGAGGGCGGAACATGTGATAGTGGGGCTTACCCAGTCATCCTGCCAAACAGGATCATCCCAACAGACAGGCCCGTAGCTACAGTAGGGCTAGGGTTGCCAAGTCCAATTCAAGAAATATCTGGGGACTTTGGGGGTGGAGCCAGGAGACACTGGGAGTGGAGCCAGAAGCAAGGTTGTGACAAGCATCATTGAACTCCAAAGGGAGTTCTGGCCATCACATTTCAAGGGACCACACACCTTTTAAATTCTTTCCCTCCATTGGAAATAATGAAGGATAGGGGCACCTTCTTTGAAGGCTCATAGAATTGGACCCCCTAGTCCAATCTTTTTGAAACTCGGATGACAGTTTGACGAGAGGCACTGGATGCTATGCTGCAAATCTGGTACCTCTACGTCAAATGACAGCCCCCCCCCCAGAGCCCCAGGTACCTGCAGATCAATTTTGGTTTCCATAGGTAATAATGGAGTGTACAGCAGGCATTTCCCTCCCCCCACTTTCTGATAACCCTGAAGCAGGGGGGGCCTCCAAACCAGGGGATCTCCTGCCCTACCTGGGGATTGGCAACCCTAAGTTTGACCTAGAGAGGCCAGGCCACTCCATTCAATGCCCCCCCCACTTCCATCTGTAGGGCTCCTCTATTGGAGGGCCTCCAATCTGCTCCTTTTGCTTCCTCCACCTAACATTTTCTCCCCTAGGCCCATGCATCTAAAATTTTCTGGCCACGGGCCTGCCAGCAGAGCACAGATTTTCTACTTTCAACCAATCATTACATTACTTCAGTGATTTGGGAAGGGCTTTGTAACAGAATGAAACATGCAAATAGAACTCATATTTATGTAATCCAGATGTGCATTTTAGGATGTACAGGAGAAAGCTTTGCTATTGCCTGCTTGTGACCAGGCAGTGGAAAGACTGGAGGCAGAGGCAGAAGAATGTTAAGACTTTTCTTTTTTTATGTAGAGAGGTAAAGATTCAGGATAAGTGATTTCTTCTAAAGGCCTCCAGCTCCCTTGCTCTCCCCAATCCCCCCTGCAAATTCAGAGGGGAGGGGGACAGGGGAGAGAAGCAACCTTTCTTCCCGAGGAAGAAAACTGAGAAAACAGGTGAGATGAACAAAAGTTTGCCCCTTTCCACAGCTTGCTCCAGGGACTGAAACATTCCCAACCCCAAATGAATGCTACCAGTTAGCTAGCCAAGGGGAAAATGCTGAGATCTACCAAGGTAAAGCAGATGTGGGAGGGTGTAGCTTCCCCCCCCCCCACCAACGTGTGATGTTTTGGTCCAAAATAGCATCCGCTCCCACTTCAGGATTAGATGAAAGGAAGAAAGGTTCACACTTGCCCACCAATTTCCCCCCCCTATAATTTCATTTATTTCTCAAATGAAGTAAACTTTCTGCCAGTTATTTGATCTATTAGACAAGAGGTACCACCCATGAAGATCCCATCTCAATTGGATGGCAACCACAAAAGTTACATATAGGAATAGATTTCTGTCTAAAACCAAGATAAATTAAAGAGAAGATTCAAAATTCTGAATGGCTGTTAAAGAAAATGAGTAAAAATCTAGTTGAGCAAAATCAACCCAAATAATATTTCTATAGCCCTCAATGAGACAAATGTAGCAATATTATGCTGTTTGAGGGTGATCACACAAATGATGCTCCCAGTGAGATTGGTGGGACTGGGGCTGATATTTGTGGAGACCTTTTTCTTTATAAACTGTATTTATAGAGCCAGCTCTGGCACGCCAGACTGATTCCAATTAAACTGGGCCCGTAACCTCAATTAAACCTATTGGCAAGTCTTCCCTTCTAGGCAGTGCTGCCTTGTGAACCGTGTTCATCTCTGCAAAGAAATTGGTTTTGAGTGGTGGCAGCATTGGACAATTTTGTTTCCCTGGGTACCTCTGCCGCAGCATTTTGCTAGCAAGAAGACTGACTCCATGGAGCAGGAATACAGCATATCTTCAGTATCTCAAAATCACTTTTAAATAATAACAAGCAGCTCCCAAGGAAAAACTCACATGGGAAATAGCTGCTTGGTCTCTGCCACAAGTCAGATCAGGACTCCAGTCACTGGGAATTTCATTCAGCCACCTCTCTGGCTACCAAGATTTCACCTGGCATTACCCATAAATAGGGTTGTCAGGTCCCCATTGGCTACTGACAGGGGATTGGGGTGGGGAGATAAGGGTTACCATCTATGATGGGAAACTCCTGAATATTTAAGGATAGATCCTGGGGAGGACAGGGACCTCAGTGGGGTGCAATGCCACAGAGTCCTCTCTCCAGAGCATCTCCAGGGGAACTGATCTCTGTAGTCTGGAGATGAGCTGTAATTCTGGGGAAACCCCAGAGTCCCACCTGAAGGTTGGCATCTCTACCCATAATCTTTAAAACATTTTTTTGCAATTGTAAGGGCTAGTACCTTGCTTTTTAATACACTGAGATTCTCGGAAACCTGGCTCTAATACCACTTGGTGGTTTTCCTGTGCTCTTGCAGCACTGTGGTGCTATCTCAAAATCACACAATAAGTTGCACCAACATGCTCTATCCGTATTTTAGACTAGTCGCAGAATCGAGATATTCTTGCTGCAGAATGTAGATCACCCAGCCACCAGGCCCAGAGTCCACCTCGCCCAGTTAAACTACCTTTCTACCAAAAACTACAGTATTAGCATTCCAAACTGATCCTTCCCGACACAATATATTGATCAGAAGATGCTAGGACTCACTGCAGCCCCCAATTTTCTAGTGTTTAATGAATTCTCTTCGCAGCAAATTAAGTACCTTGGCACCTTTTTATTACATAAAAGCGATCTTTTGCAGACTTAATCTTCTATGGTGGCAGCCATTAAGAGCACACCGCTTCAAAAGAGAGTTTGTGCTCATTTAGAAGACTCACTCTCTGTGCGCATGCACACACACGGCAACAGACAGCCATGGCAATTTCTTCTTGTTTTCAAACTCTCCAGAGCATAAAAGGAGACAGTTGACTTAACCAAACGTTCCCTCTAATAGGAAATATACTTTAGAAATATAGGCTCTTAGCGCTTACAGAGTCTATTAAAAATGTGCCTCTTCCATAAGGCTCAGATCAGCGACACAGCAGGTGTGAAAAACTATTATTCCAATTGAATAGCTTTAAGCAGGTGGAACTCTTTTCAAGCTTTTCTTCATGATCGCTAATCTTATCACAAAACAGCCTTTCCTCGCTCTTCCAGACACACTTGATAATTCTTCTTTAATCCAGATTTCCCTCTTCAGTTGAGAGGGAAAGTACATGGGGCTCATGAGACGCCATTACAAGATTAACAGAGATTAAAAACTGGGTTTAGTCAGCCCTCATTTAAAAGGTGAAGATTCATAGAATCACAGAGGAAGAAGGCCATCTAGTCCAACCCCCCTGGCTCAATGCAGGATCAGGCAAGAGCATCCCTGACGTTTGTCCAGCCGTTGCTTAAAGACTAAGGGGGAGCTCACCACCTCCCTAGATAGCTAATTCCACATTTGAAAACTCTTACTGTAAAACAAAGGTTTTTTTCCTTGATCCCATTAAAATCTGCTCCAGTATTTCCCCTGGGACACAGGTCAGACCAACTGGCCTGTAGTTTCCTGGGTCAGCCTTCCTCCCCTTTTTGAAAATCAGGATAACCTCTGCCTCCCTCCAGTCTTGTTGGCCAAAATCAACACCACTGTGTATATCAACAATAAAGAAGTTATAAACCTGAAGAGTCTTTTCTTATTTTACAAAGATACCTGATACACAGTACAGAATTTTTTTCCAAAGGGGGTGGATTCAACAACACAAATTTCTAACCAATTTTATCACCACTGCTCCATACAATTTTTATAGAGAAGTTCCTTGTTGAAACTTTCTTTTAGAGCATAAGTTCATAGTCCTTCTTATTGCTGAAGCAAATCCTAGAATAATGACTCCAAAAGCTCCAGTCTTCTCCTTACGTGCGTGTCGACTTTATGGGTCACGTTTTGCAGAGACGCTTGATCACAGAGCCATTCTGCAAAGTCAGTCTTTTGACGTCAAAACTAAGACTTCTAACATTCACAAAATGTATCGTTTATATACACAGTGGTGTTGGTTTTGGTCTGTAATATACTGTGTTGCCACTTCATTTGTTCCTCCAGTCTTGTGACACATCTCCTGTTCTCTGAGAGGTCTGGAAGATGATGGACAAAGGCTCTGCAAGCTCTCTAGAAAGTTCTTTGAGCTCTAGAGAAACAGGCAGTAATGAATGAATCAACCATAAGGTTTTCTTGAAGTAATTTTTTTTTGGGGGGGGGGGAGTTTTAAAGTAAGAGAAAAGGGGCGAGTTAAAGGCAGGTCCAAGCTAGAAAGGCGGACAATCTTTCTTAATGAACGAGTCATTAGCTCTGTGGTTGTCTTAATGAAGGGTCCGTTATAGTTCACCAAAAGGGTTCCACTTCAACCCCTGTTACATGTGATTACAGGTAATAGGACTAAGAAAGTCCTCAAAATCTCGAAGACCACTGTGGCCAGGTGAGCAATCCTGAACAGTTACACCTTTTGAAGTCCAGTGACTTAAATGGACTTCGAAGGTGGTAACTCTGGTCTTGAGTTTACCACAAGAGATTAAAACTGTGCCTTCCCAGAGTACAGCTCGAGAGGTGGCCTCAGGAAAGCAACATCAGTTTCCTGACTGGCATCATCTGTATAATAGTGGCCTGCCTGACAGAGGTGGTTTAAGGCCCAGTGTGATAATATATGTGAAGTTTTTTGAATGCTGAAAACACAGCACTTGAATCCAGACAAGACTGATTATGCTGGCGGGGAAGGCAGATAGCCTGGAGGGAACTACGTAATCTGCCTAGGCTGGATAGAGTTCAACTGACCTTGTTCGATCACATGAAGCGTCAAGGAGCACTCCTGGACTCTACTTTGCTTCTTGAAAGGCATGTGAGTGCTATCGTCAGGAGCGCTTTGTAATGGTTGCATCCGGCTAAAAGCTCTCAGCCAACTTCTCTCCACAGAACCACATTTCAGTGCATTCCAGATTCTGCAACTGTCATGAACTGTACATAATACAGTTGCCAAGCCCCAGGTGGTGGCAGGGAATCCCCCAGTTTAGAGCCCCCCCCCCCATTTCAGGGTCATCAGAAAGTGGGAGAGGGAGGAGAAGGGAAATGTCTGCGGGAAATGTCTGGTGGTGGCGGCCACAAGTATAGCCACCTTCAAGAAGGGTTTAGACAAAAATATGGAGCACAGGTCCACCAGTGGCTATTAGCCACAGTGTATGTGTGTATATAAATTTTTTTGCCACTGTGTGACACAGAGTGTTGGACTTGATGGGCCGTTGGCCTGATCCAACATGGCTTCTCTTATGTTCTTATGAACTCTATTATTCCCTATGGAGACTTATTCCCATAGGAAATTATGGAAAATTGATCCGTGGGTATCTGGGGCTCTGGAGGAGCTGTTGTTTGAGGTAGAGGCACAAAATTTTCAGTATAGCATCCAGTGCCTCTCCCCAAAACACTCCCAACGTTTCAAAAAGATTGGACCAGGGGGTCCTATTCTATGAGCCCCAAAAGAAAGTGCCTCTATCTTTCATTATTTCCTATGGAAGGAAGAAGAAGAAGAAGATGATGATATTGGATTTATATCCCGCCCTCCACTCCGAAGAGTCTCAGAGCAGCTCACAATCTCCTTTACCTTCCTCCCCCACAACAAACACCCTGTGAGGTGGGTGGGGCTGGAGAGGGCTCTCACAGCAGCTGCCCTTTCAAGGACAACCTCTGCCAGAGCTATGGCTGACCCAAGGCCATTCCAGCAGGTGCAAGTGGAGGAGTGGGGAATCAAACCCAGTTCTCCCAGATAAGAGTCTGCACACTTAACCACTACACCAAACTGGCTCTTAAACTGGCATTTAAAAAGGTGTGTGGTCTCTTTAAATGTGAACTGCCTTTGGAGTTTAATTATGCTTGTCACACCCTTGCTCCTGGTTTCATCCCCAGTGTCTCTTGGCTCCTCCCCCAAAGTCCTCAGATATTTCTTGAATTGTACTTGGCAACCCTAGTACATAAGGATATCCGTGAAGGTAACCCAGAAGCTCTTATTGGGATACAATGTGGTAGCACGTCTCTTAATGGACAAGGGAAATTATGCCCCAAGATATAGATGGTATTCTCTGTCTGGGGCAAGTGATGCTTTGTATTTGTGGTGCTTGTGGGGGGGGGGGGAGCAACAGTGGGAGAGCTTCTAGCATTCTGGCCCCACTGGTGGACCTCCTGATGGCACTGGTTTTTGGTTTTGTTTGTTTTTTTCCACTGTGTGATAGAGTGTTGGACTGGACAGGCCTCTGGCCTGATTCAACATGGCTTCTCTTATGTTCTTATGGTCACACCCATTTCCCCACAACTGCTTAGGCTTCTATCTTGTTTGTGGGTTCAATTCATGGTACTGGTTTTAACTCATAAAGCCCATCATCACCTGGACCCTTCTCACCTGAAGGACTTCCTCCTCCAATGTACATTCACACGTCAGTTACAAGCAGCAAAATGCCAACTATTAGTGGTTCCCTTTCTCTGTTTTTAACCATGGGCCACAGCCATCTTTGTCACTGTCCCTCTTTTGCCTTACCAGAGGAGGTACTGGTTGTCCCTTCTCTGACAAGATTTAGGAAGCTATGCAAAATGGCATTATTCCAGCAGGCCTTTGGTGTATGACAGGGGTGGACAACGGTAGCTCTCCAGATGTTTTTTGCCTACAACTCCCATCAGCCCCAGCCATTGGCCATGCTGGCTGTGGCTGATGGGAGCTGTAGGCAAAAAACATCTAGAGAGCTACCACTGGCCACCCCTGGTGTATGACATTTGACTGATGCGCACAATTTGTATGACGAGGAATGATTCTCTTGACTCAGAAAATCTAGACTTCTGATGAGGAATTGGGAAGCTGCTGAAATTAATGTGGATAAGGAATATGTCAGTTAATGAGGTTGACTTTCAAGATAATTTTGGCAATGGGTTGGTGTATTTCGGTTTTTTAAATTGTCAATTGATTTCAGTTTTGCACATTTTAATTGAGAGTTTATTGGCTGTGGATAGGTTTTGTCAATCCATAAGTGGCTCTGTGCCACAGAGTAGCAGGATAAAAATACTTTAATGCAGGCCTCATTTTGGGCAGGAGCTCACAGGAGTGGAGCTCTGGAACCTCTAAGTTTTATTGTGCTCTTTTTTACCTCTCCCCCACCAAATACTTACTTCTGGGCTCCGTTGTTCAAACCTCCTGTGAGAATTTTGCTGAACTCTAAGATTTGACAAACTTTCTAATATTCTCCCCCACAAAAATGGGAAAATAACCAAAATGTATAAAGCAGGCAGATGGAAATCTTCCATCCTGCCATTGTGGCCACATAGGAGAAAGTAATTTAAAAAAAAGAAAGAATGATGGAAGTTTTGTTATGGCAATTTTAATTCAAGAAGGCTTTTAAGGTAGATGCTGAGTTGATGTGATTTAGTACCATCTTCCAGTGATATCCAGGGTGTGTGGCATATGCAAATGAGTTGTGCCAATGAGCTCCAGCACCTCTTTTTCTACAAAATGACCTCTGCTTAAATTAACTATACAAAATGTTGTTGTTGTTTTTACTTGACTTGTAGAGTTCACAATAGATTAATATAATTTCAAAGAGCACTATGGCTTTCAGTACTTTGGACAGTGCAAAATAATTTGGGGGGGAAAAATCTATCCAAAGAAGTTCCTGTTTTTACTGTGCATTAACCTACTGGATGTTTTGGAGTCCCATGCTCTTATTGACAATCGCTTAATAGCACAGAATAATCTGGAGCCGTGTAATTAGGAGACTGGAGTTGTACATGTCAAGGCACATTAGCAAAAACACAAGAACAACCACTATGCGAGAGCCTGGTTTTTTTTAGAACTCTGCAAAAAATGCAAGAACAATGGGCTTAACTTTCGTCTCTAAATCTGCTGCACGTTTACAGTTCAGCTCTAGGGCGGAATTGTAATCTTGCTCTCTGAAAAGGATAAAAAGGAAAGCACCAGTTGATTCTCTGCCTGCTCCTACATATAGAGGGTTCTGCTCAGGGCTCTTTTTTGTAGCAGGAACTCCTTTGCATATTAGGCTGCACCTCCTTGATGTAGCCAATCCTCCTGGAGCTTACAGGGCTCTTAGTACAGGGCCTACTGTGAGCTCCAAGAGGACTGGCTACATCAGGGGGGTGGCCTAATATGCAAAGGAGTTCCTGCTACAACAAAAAGCCCTGATTCTGCTGGTCACGCTGGAGTGTGACATGACACGAAGTTCTACAGCTAATGAGCAAATCAAAAAGGAGTAAGTCAACAGGACAGGACAGTGCACATTCAGGGGATTTTATTGAGATCAAAGCAGGCTAGGATGCTGTTAACAACCCAGGAGTCAAGTGGTCAATGCAGTGTAGACAGAACAATAGAAGCTATTATGCCACTTTGCTGCTGGCCACCAGTTGCCATCCATGGAAGCAGAATACCAGAAGCCATCCTAGTTGATTTAAAAGAGCCAAGGTTCCCCCCGCCCCGGAAAAAGAGGTGCTGGAACTCTAGAGGGAAATGAAGGAGAAACAACAGGTGCCCCTCATGAAATTTTAAACATTCTTTTGAGAATTTTTAAGAGGCTCCAGAACTCCAATCCACCACATTCCTTCAGGAAAAAAAAGCTCTAAATAGGGTTATTCTGCCGGGCAGTGAATACACAGGATTTGATGAGCAAAATTTGAGGAGCAGATTTTCATTGTCAGTTTTACAAGACTCAAAATAACTTAGCAAAATTTAGTCTCATTGGAAAAAAAAATTAGGAGAGAGCTTTTAAAGTCCTTCATTTGTTGGAAAGCATATTACAATCATTTTTGTCGTACACAGTCTTGGCGATTCCATTACGTCATGCTAGATTTGTGTTAGGAAAAAAAACCCCTATTATTTCTTTGACACTAGCATAAATGGCATAGGCTACCGGAACAATCACTCTTTAAATAAAGCACTCCTTTCCCAGACTCAGTTTAATCTTTTTAAGATGGAAGATGACCACGGACACCTGTTACAAAATCTCTACTGCAGAGAAGATGGGTAATGGCACTTCCCGAGGTTTGCTGCCTTCTCCCACACCCCTTTCAAAAGAGTAGTCTCTTAAAACTCCCCACTCACTTGCAATTCAAATGCACAATATATCAACATTTTAGTAAGCGTAAGCTCATAGGCAGATGCCTACCTGACTTTTAAGGAAAAGTTAAACTAAGCCAAGAATCGAGTGCTATCCACAGATGTAGCAGGGGGCTACAAACGGGAAAACCCACACACCAAAATGAGAGCAAATATATATATATAAATATATACTGCTCTTGTCTACATTGTTTCTTAACTGCCAAGGACTGCCATCTAAGCACTGTGAGCTTTCATTGTGCGGCTTGCCGTGGAGGGTGACGCTTTATAATTCCCCTTTCATTTGCTCAGAGTCATGGTAATTTTCCAGTCCTGCGTACAATAGCACACTGTGGATTGCCCGGGTTTCCAACAGTGCAGGGAAAAGGCAACCTGGAAAGTTCTTTCCCCAAATCTAAGCTTCCAGCCAACGCTACGCAGCATTATGAGCACAGCGATGGGTATTTGGGTTTTCTCGCCAAGTGCCGAATGCAAAGTGCTGGGAATCTCAGCTGTCGCCTTCTAGCCTTAACAGCTGCAACGACGGCTTTGAAGCCTGATGAAATCTCAAAAGCCAGAGGAGTGACTCGGAGGGGCTTCCCTTGCCCTTCTCCATGACACAAAGAGAGTCACACAGAAAGAAGAACTGGAGAGTAAGCTCAAAGTTCCGTGTCAAGAAAACCTCTCACTCGTATGTAATGTCAATTTCATCCAATAAAGAAACAGAGAATCGTTTTGCGACAGTCTTTTTCTTATTTCATATGCACAAAGTGCTTAGGGGTACAAAAATAGTTGAACAGTGCACTGAAAGTCCAAGCCAAAAGAACCTTTCACAAGACTTGGCTTCCTTCCACCTACAAATTGGCTTGCAAGTATATTCTTCAATTTCCCACCCAATGACCTTCCCGATTTTTAAAATGCATATATACGGCAAGAGGCTAAACTGGTCTAATATCCTGTTTCGCTGGTTAGCTTTTTCTTGGCTTCTCATACAATAATCTTTTTCAAAAATTTCTCAAGATGCTGTCTCTTAAAATATTCTTTTTCCCCACTAGACCCTTAATCCTGATTTAGCCCGGTCTCCAAGCTGACATTCTGCACTAAAGGCATAGAGTTGGTTTCTCTGATTCTCTGAGTCTAGTGTAGAATGTCAGTTTGGAGACCGGGCTAAACCAAGATTAAAGATCTAGTGTGAAATTGTTTTTTGTTTTTTTAATTGGATGAAATTGACATTACATACAAGCGAGAGGTTTTCTTAACATGGAGCTTCGGGCTCATTCTCCAGTTCTCCGCAACACAGCAATGAACAGATCAGCTTGCCATCACAGTAGCGTCACCATGGGGATCCTTCCAAATTCACCAGCTGCCACGTCCAACCAACAAGGAGGTCACCGAAGGGTACGGAGAAAGATAGTCACCAGATATCCTCTACTGTACCTGGATTCAGCTCCTGTTAAGGGGAGGGGGGGTGTCTCCATCCTTCAGCTGTTATCATTTTACTTCCCCCCAAAAAATGTATTCCACTTTGAACTCACTCATGTCGAAAAGCAGTACATAAATAAAGTAACAAATAAATAAAACATGGCTCATTCCTCCCTCCCAAAGACTACTCGAACAAAGCTCATTTCTGCAGCTTTTAGAATAAAATAACTATCTCCCATTAGCCGCTCCAACTGCCAACAGTTCCATTCGGTGTCCAAAACACAGAATTGCCTTTTAGAGGCATCGTTATTTACTAGGGCCCTTTCACCTTGAAGCAGTCACTTCTTTTTCTAAACTCAATTCCCAAGCCAGGGTTGGAAAATGTCGTTATCTATCCCAACCGCCCTACTGATAGGACAGAATTAAGACCCAAACCATTAAGGGCAGCTTTTGCGGTTTTTATCCAGGCTGCGTTTATCATTCCACAATCCAACACGTAGTTAAGTCCCATTGATTTTTTTTTTTTTTAGCATGAATATAGGCCTGGTGGCACAATGACTGTGCATGCACTCGTTATGCGCTTTGCTGCAGTGGACTCAAACAGAGCAAATAACTTGCAGTTAATTAGTTACACCGAGATTTTCCCCCTCCCTTGTCGCGAATGTTCCATGAATGTGTTCCAATTCTCGGTTTTATTAGCAATCTGAAAGCGCTAAATGATTTCTGTAATTAAAGCTCGGTCCACCCTCTCCTTTCCATGGCACGATGGCACCGGTTGCAACTGATATTTTAAATCATGCCGAGGCTGAGCTATCAGCGAATGGGGACAAAAGGAAGGGACACGGGTCATTTCTTCTACCCTACTGCTATCCAAGTCCTGCCAAACGGAAGCAATCTTCAGCCAATACAGGTAAGTATGCTTTTCAACTACTGTCAGGGCTGCAAGCCCTTAAGACACAAACGCAGAAATTCCATACCAAGGAAAGCCGGATTCTGCAATCTGCATTGTTCTATTTGTTCATAATTTATTCTGCTCAAATGTGCATCAAATTCTGGCAGCCCTAGTCCTGGAGCTATAAAGGTCAACGAACGGTCGCCCACGATTCACAGGGAATCTTATTTGGCCATCTTTCCCGCTGCTGAGATTTCACAGCTTTCATGCCGTACCTGCCATGTGCCACAAGAAAAGGCCCTGACAGAAGCTCTTCTTTGCAACCACAATGCCCGGCCAATGAGAAAATATTTTGAAGGTGGGAGAACCCAGGACAGGGGTAGCCAAACTGTGGCTCGGGAGCCGCATGCGGCTCTTTCACACCTATTGTGCGGCTCTTGAAGCCCCCACTGCCCCGTTGGCCAGCTTGGAGAAGGCATTTGTCACTTTAAATCACTTCTCCAAGCCAAGTCAGCTGGTGGCTTGGAAAATGCATTTGAAGTTAGAGTTGTTCTAACCTCTTCATTTGACTTCTACATATGACCTCTGGCTTGACTGTGTATATATGAAATTCAATAAATAGCCAATAAAATTCAGCTGCAGGTCAACAACAGAGAGGAAAACAGTGAGGGCAAATTAGTAAGAATAAAGGATCTCTCTCCGCTCACAAGAGGCACAAAATATTGCTAGAAAGGGGAAAGTTTTCTTGGTATCGTTGAAGACACTGGCACAAATTGGGTGAGCCATTTCAGTCCAGCCCTATTATGTGCTGTATATTTGTATAACTAACAGGAAAAGGCTAGCCACTGAGTTCTTCCAAGACCCAAATGCAACAGAGTAAAGATTATGAACAAATGCATAAATGCATAAAACTCTCTCCATTCTACCGCGCAAAGACGGCATGACTCTCTTATTCCATTGGCACCCCATGGAGGTAATAGCTGGTCCAGTACCTAAATTTTAACAGCCTGTGATCAGGCATTGAGAGTTCTCCCTGGTAGCAGGCAAAACCCTTCGATTTACTAAAATGACCCTCTGACGGCTGGTGCTGGGCCGCTGGAAAATGTAATTCTGAAACCAACTCCGCTCGTTCCATCAGAATGTCACGAATAAGGAGCCTTTAATAGATGGAACGTACAGCGTTTTACGTCGAGTACTGATAGTGTAGGAGCATCTTTTCCCAGCTTTGTTGCAGCTAATGTCAACTGTCAAGCTTGAACCTGAGAGGCAAATTATAAATAAATAAATAACAGCCCAAAATAACCCCCAAAGCCAGAGCAAGATCTGATGTTGTCAGGGGTGGAATTCTAGCAGAAGCTTCTTTGCATATTACACCGCTGATGTAGCCAATCCTCCAAGAGCTTACAAGGCTCTTTTCTGTAAGCTCTTGGAGGATTGGCTACATCAGGGGGGTGCGGCCTAAGGAGCTCCTGCTAGAATTCTACCCCTGGATGTCATCAAATTTTGGACTCAAATTGGGGGGGAGAGAGAGAGTGAGATTGTAGGATTGGCAGCACCAGACTGGGAAATACCTGGAGATTTGGGGGTGGAACCTGAGGAAGGCAGGGCTTGGGGAGGGAAGGGACTTCAGTGGGTTATACTGCCATAGAGTCCACCTTCCAAACCAGACATTTTCTCTAGGTGAACTGATCTCTGTTGCTTGGAGATCAATTCTAATCCCAGCAGATTTCCAGGCTGGCAACCCATGTGTGTGTGTGGTGTGGTGTGTGGGTGTGGTTAAAGACCTGCTTTTGATTTTCTTTAAAAAAGGTAAAGGTAGTCCCCGTTTTTGACTCTTGGGTGATGTTGCTTTCACAACGTTTTCATGGCAGACTTTTTACGGGGTGGTTTGCCATTGACTTCCCCAGTCATCTACACTTTCCCCCCAGCAAGCTGGGTACTCATTTGACCGACCTTGGAAGGATGGAAGGCTGAGTCAACCTGGAGCTGGCTACTTTACAGAGATGTTAATGTCCTGCCCTGGTTCTTGTGAAATGACAGGCCAGGAAGAAGCACAGCTCCACGCTGTTTTTTGTCTCTAGGATCATTTTCTCTGTTTGCCAGCCTACTGGAAACGGAAACACTTTAAAATGAAACCTTCCTTTTTTCAATGCAATCAGATCACAAATGAGATCGAGATGCTAAAAATTACAGGGGTCCACCATGTACCCATATCTGCTCTCTGCCTCTTGTACAAGCACATATACTACTCCACAACTTCCGTCAATTAGCATAAACCCCACACCATGGAAACCTTATTTAAAGTTGCCGCTTTTTTTCTTTCTCCGTGCATTGCCTTTCTTCCAGATAGGAACACAGGAATAGATTATACATCATATCTGCCAAACTCTGTCCTAGAAACGAGTTTGGGACACAGGAATTTAACAATAAATATAGCTGCCACCACACTATTTTTAAAAAGTTAACAGTAGTAACCAGGCCTCAGATTCAGCAGGAGCTCACAGGAACACAGCTCCTGAACCTTTCTGAGGGTTCCCCCTCTTCCTCCCCACCTACCTTGTCCTCTGAATAGTAGGTGCAGTTGCATAACAATCCCTGGATTAGGAGAGCGGACAGGCAGCCACCAGCAGGGCAGCTTTACCCCCCCCCCCCCAAAAAAGCCCTCATTAACCCCTGGAGAAGCCCACACCACCCTTTCTCCACTTCTTATGTGGTTTTGGGTGGCAGGTGGCTTGCTGGCCTTTTGACTTGGGCGAGGGGGTGGCCCAGGAGAGCCCCAGGCGAGCGAGGCCTGCTTGGGCTGGCTGAATCGCTAGCCAGCCCAAGCAGGCCTCACTTGCCCGGGGCTCTCCTTTCTTGCGCCGGGTTGCTTTTGGCTGGGGGGGGGTGGCATATGCTAATGAGTTTTGCTAATGAGCTCCAACACCTATTTTTCTACAAAACTATCCCTGCTAGTAACCTAAATTTGTTTCCGGATGATCTAAAACCAATATGCTATAGGAACACCACTATACTGTAGCTAATGGAATGCTCATCTTGACCTGAGAACACACAAGGTCAGATACCTATTCAGATACCCATTCAGCCATAAGGATCACTGATTGTGGGGAAAAATGTTCCTTCCTCCCTCTTCACCTTCCATCCTTCTCCCATCTTAATTGCACATCTCCTAATTGTACATTTCCTAATTGTAGATTTCAAGAGGTTGGATGGATGTTGAGCTACCTCATCTTTGAATGCTATGCTGATCCTTTGAGGTCTGGGGACAACGGACTCATTTAGCTCTCTCCACTGCAACATCCTCCACCAGTTTATTCAATGATGGTCAAGCTAAGGTTGCCAGCCCAATGCCAACAAATGCCCGGAATTATTATTTTTTTTTTTTTGGGGGGGGGGGTCCTGGACAAGGTAGAGATGGGAGATGAGGTCACTTCCTTCCCATACTTCTAGGAATCCTTTCCATTTTGGTGGTCTTTGCCATGAAGATTTGAGGGAATTCCTAGAAGTGACATAACTTCCAAGTTGAGGGTCCTAAGGCTGAGACACCACTTCCAAGTGACTCTGGGAATTCTCCCAGCCTCTATAATCTTTACTGTAGATACTGGAGGGAATTTTTAGACTGTCACAACTGACGCCATTGCCTCCCCCATTTTTCTCCCACCACTAAAATTAGTGAGGGCAGGAGATGGATGGCAGGCATGGGAAGTTACTTGCTGCCACTAAGCAAATGGCAGCCTTAAGGCTCAGGGCCGCTCACAACAACAAAATGAAAACCATCAATTTAAAAATTGCATAACGTTAATACGTCAATTTAAAATTCAATCATTAAGCCCTACGTTAGTGACACTCAGCATGATGCCTTAGGCTCCATGGTAGAAACTGCGGTTTCCTCTAAAGTTGCTGTTTCCTTCAAGGGAATTCATCTGTGTAAAGGCTGGAGATCAGCTGTAATTCAGGGAGAATTCTGGGCCCCACCTTGATGTTGGTGACCCTACTCCATCATAAGACAATGCTTGGCTTATAACTAGGCTTGCCAATCCCCAGGCCCCAGCGGGGGTTCTTCCGCTTTCCCAGACTCCTTCCCACCCCCAGTCAGCTGGCTGGTGGGGGGAAGCCCCGCCCCCAGAGGACCATGTGCCTTTCCACCTCCGGAGGCTTCAGTCTCCGATTGAAAAGGCTTCCTCTTGGGATGGTGTGTCTGTGTTACTTTGAAGAAGCTGGCAGCAACTCGTGAGTAGAGAGGTCAATCCCTCGTTTCAGAGTCGCCAGAAACGGGGGGAGGGAGAGGGAAACGTCTGCTGAGCACTTCCTTATTCCCTATGGGGAGATCGATTCTCATACGGTATAATGGGGAATTGATCTGGAGGTTTCGAGGGCTCTGGGGGAGCTGTTTTTTGAGGTAGATGCACCAAATTTTCAGTATAGTATCTGAAAGTACCCCCTAAGTTTCAAAACGATTGGACCAGGAGGTCCAATTCTATGAGCCCCAAAAGAAGGTGCCCCTATTCTTTATTATTTCCTATGGAAGGAAGACATTTAAAAGGTGTCCTGTCCCTTTAAATGTGATGGCCAGAACTCCGTTGGAGTTCAATTATGCTTGTCACACCCTTGTTCCTGGCTCCACCCCCAAAGTCCCCAGATATTTCTTGAATTGGACTTGGCAACCCTACTTATAACATCTCAGCACATTATGATTGGGCCCAGTACCCCATAGCAGCCATTTTGTGGTGGCATCCATTCCTCTCTCTCAAGATTCCGGAATTGCCTATAGGCTCAACAACTGTGGGCATGTCCTTTCTGTTGTAAACATTGCCACAACAGGTTCTACCAGGAATTACAGAATGGGGCATGTCAGACCAGCATTTAATAGAGGCCATGATAACAGGCCTTCCAACCATGGCCAGGTAAGATCAGGAAAGGGAGAGCTTGCAAGGAGCCAATGGTGGTTAGGCATACAAGTCTCCTTTTGCAGTGACGTAAGCTAGAGTACAATGACAGAACTTGAACTTAAGAAACTGCACAAGGATTTTTTTAAACAAATTCCAAAAACTAGCCCTTTATATCAATCTAATTCCAGCAAGGATTAGGAAGAGTTGCCCATCAGTAATCTGTGATCAAGCCAGTTTGGTGTAGTGTTTAAGTGTGGCGGACTCTTATCTGGGAGAACAGGTTGGATTCACTACTTCTCCACTTGCAGCTGCTGGAATGGCCTTGGGTCAACCATAGCTCTCGTAGGAGTTGTCCTTGAAAAGGCAGCTGCTGTGAGAGCTCTCTCAGTCCCACCTACCTCATAGGCAGTGTTCTCTCTAAGCTGTGGAGTCTTATGAGCAAACATTCTACCTTGAGAGCTACTGGCAGTAAAATTGTGAGCAACTGCATAAATTACTTTGCTCTGGAGCCATTTTTCCTGATCTAAGACAAAAATGTGTGAGCCACAGGCTAAAAAACTGTGAGCTAGCTCACATTAACTCAGGGAACATTGTTCACAGGGTGCCCGTTGTTGGGTGGAGGGGAAGTAAAGGAGATTGTGAGCACTCTGAGATTCAGAGTACAGGGCGGGATATAAATCCAATATCATCTTCTTTACAGGTATAACTCTGTTCAAGGAAAAGTAACCAAACTGAGGAGCACCTCAAGACTGAACATGAGACATGTCATGTTAAAGTGCAGAGACCACGATCTTTCGTGGGCTTGATGGCTTGCTACATTGGCAGTGATGGTCAGTTGGTATTTCCAAGGCTAACTAATGACATTTAATTCAATGGCTTCTGACGGCTAGATGTTTCTTCTAAAAAAATTTGGGAGATGGGCCATGTCCAGAACTTCTTAAGTCTGGCAAAGTGACTGCATTTTGTGCCTTCCAGCTATATCCTCCCCATGAGAGCCAGGGGTGTAGTGGTTAGAATAGGGTTGCCAACACTGGTTTCAAAAATTCCTGGGGGTCTGGGGGCAGTGCCCAGGGAGGGTAGATTTGGGAGAGGCGGAAGTTCAGCTGGGATGTGATGAGGCAGCCATTTCCTCCAAGGGAACTAATCTCTGCGATCTGGACACCACTTGTAGTTCCAAGAGAACTCCAGGCCCCATTTGAAGTTGGTAAACCTAAGACAAAATGTTGGGCTAGGATCTTGGAAGAACTCTTCCTTCTATCGTAATGTCAGCTTCCTGTGTTGCATTTTCCCAGTGGGAAATTAAGATGACTATAAACTGAATTTTAAGGTTAGAATCTACGTCTGAGCCTGGATTGACCACTGAGGTAAAACAAACAGATTTTCTGGGTAAAGTGGGAAAGAAGAAAGAAAGAAAGAAAGAAAGAAAGAAAGAAAGAAAGAAAGAAAGAAAGAAAGAAAGAAAGAAAGAAAGAAAGAAAGAAAGAAGAAAGAAAGAAAGAAAGAAAGAAAGAAAGAAAGAAAGAAAGAAGAAAGAAAGAAAGAAAGAAAGAAAGAAAGAAGAAGAAGAAGAAAGAAAGAAAGAAAGAAGAGAGAGAAGAGAGAGAGAGAAAGAACGAGAGAGAGAGAAAGAGAGAGAGAGAGAAGAAGAGAGAGAGAGAAGAACGAGAGAGAGAGAGAGAGAGAGAGAGAAGAGAGAGAAGAGAGAGAGAGAGAAAGAGAGAGAAAGAAGAGAGAGAAAGAGAGAGAAAGAGAGAGAAAGAGAGAGAAAAGAGAGAGAAAGAGAGAGAAGAGAGAAAGATGAGAAAGAGAGAAAGAGAGAAAGAGAGAAAGAAAGAAAGAAAGAAAGAAAGAAAGAAAGAAAGAAAGAAAGAAAGAAAGAAAGAAAGAAAGAAAGAAAGAAAGAAAGAAAGAAAGAAAAACACACAAATTGAGGTAAATATTATCAATGAAATAGGAGATGCCCATGTTCAGAACTTAAGCTGTTAAATGCCAGAAAGAAACACTCCTCAGACAGATTTATATCATTTTACAACAGCACTCTGTCCCACTTCAGGCCCAGCGAATTCTTTAATACGCTTCAGTGCTTTCACACACACTACCTAATGCAGTTTCAATACACTTCAGTGACCTTTCGCAATTGGATTTCACTATTTCACACAGTAAAATCCAGTCACACAGTGCATTGAAAGTGGACTAGAAGCATGTCATGTAGTGTGTGTGAAATCATTTCCACAACAACAAAATGTAACCACAGATCTGATAATCCCTCAGGTCTTTGTACTCCTGCCAACCAAACCCCATAGCTCTTGCAAGAGTTGTCCTAGAAAGGGCAGCTGCTGTGAGAGCTCTTTCAGTCCCACCTACTTTACAGGGTGTCTGTTGTGGGGGAGGAAGATAAAGGTGATTGTGAGCCACTCTGAGACTCTGAGATTCAGAGTGAAGGACAGGATATAAATTAAATATCATCTTCTTCGGTTCCCTTTTTAAAGTCAACTACGTTTGTGGTCAAGAAGACATTGGATTTATATTCCGCCGTCCACTCAGAGTGGCTCACAATCTCCTTTACCTTCCTCCCCCACAACAGACACCCTGTGAGGTGGGTGGGGCTGGAGAGGGCTCTCACAGCAGCTGCCTTTCCAGGACAACCTCTGCCAGAGCTATGGCTGACCCAAGGCCATCCCAGCAGGTGCAAGTGGAGGAGTGGGGAATCAAACCCGGTTCTCCCAGAGAAGAGTCCGTGCACTTAACCACTACACCAAACTGGCTCTCGAGTACTGCACTTGAATCTAGTACTGCATTTGTAATGCACTTGAATCTAGGACAGGGACGGCCAAACTTGCTTAACATAAGAGCCACTCAGAATAAATGACAGATGTCTGAGAGCTGTAAGACATGAACGTCAGATATCTGAGAGCAAGGAAGGAAGGAAGGCAAATAGATCGGGGAGAGGTGGAAAAAAGCAGCATTACCTTTAAATGCATTCTCCAAGCCGCCGGCTGGCTTGACTTGGAGAAGTGATTTAAAGAGACATATGCCTTCTCTA
Source organism: Heteronotia binoei (assembly GCF_032191835.1). Classification (NCBI taxonomy): domain Eukaryota; kingdom Metazoa; phylum Chordata; class Lepidosauria; order Squamata; family Gekkonidae; genus Heteronotia; species Heteronotia binoei. The sequence goes on along the minus strand of NC_083228.1, from coordinate 17,043,982 downwards.
AGCCAGCCAAAGGGGCAATGGGGGCTTCAAGAGCCACACAATATGTGTGAAAGAGTCACATGTGGCTCCCGAGTTTGGCCACTCCTGGTACTGGACTTCCTTTTCTCCATCCTGAACCTATGTCTGTCATTGGGCGCCTCCGAGTTTTTTTGGCAGAGGGTCAAAGAGCGGTCCCTCTCCACATCTTCCACTCTGTTCAAAGCCTCTATTATGCCCCCCCTTAGATGTCTTTTCTCCCCAGAAAAAGCTAACATTGCTTTATTCCTTCTCTGCAGCAACAGTGCAGATGGGTTTCATTCTAACCGCCCACTGCATCTTTCCTCCCCCTTTTCTTCTCTTCCCATCTTCACCTCCTCTAAAGACCGCCATCAATACACAAAAACATTGGCAGGTTTCCTAGGCTCCCCCCTCAGGCAGCTGCCGCTGAGTTCAGTCAATATACCAAATCCTCTGACAAGGGAAAACAACAGAGTGAGGAGCTTGAATCTGGAAGGGCAACTGGGATTCATCTGATCGCAGGCCCGAAACTCTTTCCTAGACTTCGGCAGTTCTTCGGTACCGACTTCCACTTATTAACACCTTTCAATAAAAAAGTTTAAGGCATCCTTCGCACAGGTAGATTTAAGGAGCTCTCTGGAGAAGGAGAAACTGCATTCGAAATCAGCGGGTTAAAAAACAAGTCTCGTGAACGGTTCTGCGCTTTCTGAAGCTTGTAAACCGCTTCTCAATCCCAAACGACCTCCTTTCTAATTCGAAAGCAACCTGACCGGGAGTATGGTCTTCTCTTATCTTTGGAATTTTAAATTGAATGTAGGTACTTCTCAGAAATGCCAATAAAACTGGGGGAAAGTCAGGTTTACAAATGTAGTCCCCAAACTGCAAAGCTGCAGGATCAATTAGGATCAAAAGTCCTAGCCTGAAGGAATGTTAGATTAACCAGCTCCACCGTAAACATTCAAAACCTAGGAAAGAAGACATATGGCCACCATTTGCAGATCTCACCCTCTGCTTCAGGTTAACAGTGAGGATGGGAGCGGTAGTGGGGGGGGGACGGATTGCATGGGAGGTGGTGGAAGCTATGATCATAGATGGGTTCAAGAGGGGATTGGATAAACATCTGGAGCAGAGGTCCATCAGTGGCTATTAGCCACAGGGTATTGATGGAACTCTCTCTCTCAGACAGTGATGCTCAGTATTCCTTGTGCTGGGGGGGGGAGCACAGTGGGAGGGCTTCTAGTGTCCTGGCCCCACTGATGAACCTCCTGATTGCATCGGGGGGGGGGGGGGTTGGCCACTGTGTGGCACAAGGGTGTTGGACTGGATGGGCCATTGGCTTGATCCAACATGGCGTCTCTTATGTTCTTAACGATCCAATTGTAAAAGTCAGTAAGCCAGCAAGCATGGGTAAAAGTCTCTTCACAAGATATGACAGATTGATACGGATCTTAGCAGTAATTTAATTCAAATTGGAATTAAAGCATGACAGAGAATCGCACGTGTTCTTTTTCTCTGATATTGAAACACCATTCCAGCGGCATATCGGTAAACATTTCCGGCATAGCGCAATACGCTCATTTGCTTATAGCATAGGGCGCCTCATTTCAGTCACCATATTTTAAAGGCGTAAACAATGTAGAGATGAAAGCAGAGAGCAGCAGAGGCAATGAGGATCCATTTACAGCTATGCATATGAATGACTTGTTTTTAACTTAGCATTGTGCTGAACTCCATAATTAATTTAAATATTTGCATATGAAAAATAAGAGCATTAAACCTTGACCTCATTCTTTGGATCCCCAGGAAGGAGTACAAGTCCTCATCCTTATTCTTCTATTTATTTATTTATTACACTTGTTATCGACCTTTCTACCCTATGAAACTCAAGGCAACTTAAAATGTAAATAGAATATTTAAAAGACAAAAGCACGTAAGAGGCCATGATTTAAAATCACCATTTAAAACTGCCAATACGCCAGAAAAACTAAACTCATGGAATGCTGCCACAATAAAACCACCTTTATTTATTTATTACACTTGTTATCGACCTTTCTACCCTATGAAACTCAAGGCAACTTAAAATGTAAATAGAATATTTAAAAGACAAAAGCACGTAAGAGGCCATGATTTAAAATCACCATTTAAAACTGCCAATACGCCAGAAAAACTAAACTCATGGAATGCTGCCACAATAAAACCACCTTTGGCTGCCTCCTAAATATCAAAAGTATAATGGTAACAGTTCTCTGTTTTGCAACCCACCCCATACACACAAGATCCATTTTATCAGTTAAGAACATAAGAAGCAGCCCTGCTGGAACAGACCAGAGCACCATCTAATCCAGCATCCCATCTCACACAGTGGCCGTCTAGTTCCTCCAAAGAGACAACAATAGGGCATAGAGGCTGAGGCCTTCCCCTGATCAGAAACTAAGAGCCCTGCTGGATCAGACCAATGGTTCATCTAGTCCAGCATCCTGCCTCACACAATGGCCAACCAGTTCCTCCGGAGGGCCAACAACAGGGTACGGAGGTTGAGGCCTTCATAAGAACAGAAGAAGAGCCCTGCTGGATCAGACCAGTGGTTCACCTGTTCCAGCATCCTGCCTCACACAGTGGCCAACCAGTTCCTCTGGAGGTCCAGAGGACAAGGCCTTTCTCTGATATTGCCTCCTGGCACTGGGATCCAGAGGTTTACTGCCTCTGAATGTGGATGTTCCCTTAAGTAACCATGGCTAGTAGCCACTGATAGACTTATCATTCATGAGTCTATCCAATCCTCTTATAAAGCCGTCTTCACCTGTGGCCATCACTATATCCAGATAACCAGAGTCGTGATAGAGGAAGAACCATTAATTCCCCTCCCCCATCAAACAAGGAAGACTTTAGCTGCCATCCAGCCAAGCATGACAGACGCATGGTCCTCCCACTCACGGATCATCCCCGTTAGGTAAACTCGTATAAGGAGACAATAGCTTGCCTTAGATCACCGAGTGAGTTCACAGCTGAGATTTGAATGGGGAACCTTCCAGATCACAGCTCATATTCTCACCAGCTTCATTTCCTCAAAAGCTCCTGTATTGCTTGCCAATAACCTCTCCTCAATGTGGGACTCTTGTCAGAAACAAATAAAGTTGGTGTGCTTTCCAGCCATGCCAGCCAAAGGTACAGAACTCCCTCTTTTTTAAGCCAAGTCACTGACCTGTTTTGATAACATTGCTATAGCGATTAGAAGAGATTTTTTAAAAGAGAGAGCCAGACCAAAGTGCTCTTAAATACAAACTGGGCTCGTGCTATTTAACCTTGAACAGATCCAAGCGCGGTCTTTGAAATTCGGTCCCCCTCCCCTCGACAGAAGCCCAAAACGGTGACTCTGATCATCCGCTTAAAAGACTCAGAGACGTGTCACTTCCCGGAGCACCAATTTAATGGGGAAAAATATATATCATTCTCAAGTACGTTTCCCAGACTTGAGGCATGAGAAAAGAAGACAGGTGGAATGCAAGTTAACGGGAATAAGTGGAAGCTTTTAGCCTTCCCAACACAATATTTAAAATTACCCTCCCTAGCATTGCTAAGCAAAATGTTTTAAGAGCAAACGTCGGAGAAAGGGAGAAAGGAAAGAATTGTTAAGCACATTGTGGCTCACATTAAGAAATAAGGAGCCACTGTTACAGACGGAACGGTTGCCTTCCCTTTAGCTCACTGGTAAATTCCTGTCTTGCTTCTATGGGGTTGTCAGCTTGCCTGCTCTTTCACAGACGGCCTTGAGCCATTTCTGACCTGGTGCCTGTTTGAAGTTAGTTGAGACATTTATTTATTTATATCCCGCCCTTCCGGGCAAAGGTAGGCTCAGGAGGGCTCACAGATTAAGGGTCACACAATCAGATTAGTGTTACAACACCAGATAAAACAACAGTAAGGACATAAAAACATAAGAACAATTATTAAAACATCAACAGGTGCTAGTGAGAGCCAGTTTGGTGCAGTGGATAAGTGAGCGGACTCTTATCTGGGAGAACCGGGTTTGATTCCCCACTCCTCCACTTGCACCTGCTGAGATGGCCTTGGGTCAGCCATAGCTCTGGCAGAGGTTGTCCTTGAAAGGGCAGCTGCTATAAAAGCACTCTCAGCCCCATCTACCTCACAGGGTGTTTGTTGTGGGGTGGGGGAGGTAGAGGAGATTGTGACCGCTCTGAGACTTTGAGATTCAGAGTATAGGGTGCGATATAAATCCAAAACCTTCTTAGTACAATAGTTTCAGACTACAATTAGAATTCTAATGGTGGTAAGTAGCTAGATGGTCAACATCAGATGTTCTAAGAGGTCCCAGGATCGCCATAACATGATGAGATAGATCCATTGGTAGGATTTATGTGCCTGCCCCATTGCTGCAGAGCCCCGTGGCGCAGAGTGTTAAAGTTGCAGTACTGCAGTCCTAAGCTCTGCTCACGACCTGAGTTCAATCCCTGGTGGAAGCTGGGTTTTCAGGTAGCTGGCTCGAGGTTGACTCAGCCTTCCATCCTTCTGAGGTCGGTAAAATGAGTACCCAGCTTGCTGGGGGGGGAGCGTAGATGACTGGGGAAGGCAATGGCAAACCACCCCGTAAAAAAGTCTGCCGTGAAAACGTGAAAGCAACGTCACCCCAGAGTCGGAAATGACTGGTGCTTGCACAGGGGACTTTTCCTTTCCCTGTTGCTGCAGGTGTTGCCATTATGAAAATGTGTGGTGGAAGAGTGCTGTTTTACAGGCCCTGTGGAACTGTGAAAGCTCTCGCAGGGCCCTGACCTCCTCCGGCAACTCATTCCACCAGCTAGGGGCAGCAACAGAAAAGGCCCTAGTTCTAGTTGATTTAAGCCTAACTTCTCTGATGCTGGGAACTATCAGCAGGTTTTGAGACCCGGACCGAAGTGCTCACTGGGGCATATACAGGGAAAGGCGGTCCCTAAGGTATGCAGGACTATATGGCCTGTGATGAAACATTGTGAGATTACTTTAGTGCAAGGGTGGGGAACCTCCATCCCGAGGGCCGTATACGGCCTTTGAGGTGTGGCCTTCAGGGATTGCTGGGCCGAACTGAGTCATGGGGCAGCCTCTCTGGGGCCTGGCTAGCCAGCAAGGATTGTGGAGCCCAGCCGCGCTGTGCAGCAGCCTCCCCAGGGCCAGGCAGGGATCACAGGGCTCAGACGTACTCTGCAGCAGCCTCCCTGGGGCCTGACTGGCCGGCCAGAATTGCTGCAGGGCCTGGAAAAGTTACTGTCACCGTTCAGTTTGCACTTGATTATCCCCGATGGTGTGGCCTAATATGCTAATGAGTGTGTGACTTAATATGCTAATATTAGGGGATGTGGTCTAATATGCTACTGAGTTCCTGCTGGGCTTTTTCTACAAAAAAAGCCCTGGACCTATGCATTTGCCTTGGGCGGCGGGCCGGATGTGTGTGTGTGTGTGTGTGTGTGTGCGTGCCAGACTAGGCTCTCCCAAAATGACTTCAAATAGAAAAACAATTATTTGCATTAATTTTGCCAGCCTGAATCGTTCTCCCTCGGCAAAGCACTGTTTTTTTAAGTTGATAATTTGTTATGGCCCGTGAATGATGTTATAAATATCCATATGGCCCTTGGCAGAAAAAAGGTTCCCCAGCCCTGCTTTAGTGTTATACGGAAGAGGTTGTTGATACTGATTAACTGTGAAGCTGTAGGAATTGTGGTTCATGGAGTATTTGATTTGAAGGAAAATGGAGTTGAGCCTTCCATTGCTTGAAGATTTGTCGAAACCGGAGCTACAAGTTGACTCCCTATACTTTGGTGCTCTATTATCTTCCATGAATGCACTTTTTGAGAATTTTGTCTCTGTCTCTATGTATTTGTGTATTCCTACCATTATCACAGTATTGTATTGCTATATAGTCTTAGTAATTGTTGGTCACTATAACCGTTTCTGGTTGTAGTGTTCTTCATTGCTCTTTCAAAGGCAGCCCAATTAGTGGGGTGGGAGGGAAGGTGATTGTACGGTACATGCTGAAAAACCCCATTACATTGTAATATATACTATTTACCAGAGCTTTTTTTTGCAGAAAAAGCCCAGCAGGAACTCATTTGCAAATCAGGCCACACCTCCTGACATTACCATTGTTTTGCATAGTGCTTTTTGTAGAAAATTCCAGTTGGGACTCATTTGCATATTAGGCCACATCTCCTGACACCTAGCCAGGCAGAACTATGTTCCTGTGCATTCCTGCTCAAAAAAAGCCCTGCATTAGGAATTCAGTAACTATTCCTTAAATAGTATTTACTGAAAAGTTACTTCCCATGCCCTGGAAGGATGTGTCTTCGGCACCTAGGTGGCCAAACTTGCTTAACATAAAGAGCTGCAAAGATTAAACATCAGATGTTTGAGAGCCGCAACACATGGGTTAAGGTACGTAAACGGAGCAAATGCCAAAGGTTGCCGTCACAGGGACCCTGAGGGATGCAAAGATGGAGAGGAGGTTCACATTTGCTGAAAAAGAGGTGATAATGAGGCTGAGGAAACTGCACCAAGGCTCCTTGAGCAACGGCTTCCCCACCTAATGAGTTCTGAAGGGAGATCGGCTCACAGACTGATGAAGCTGGCAACGAATTCTGCTGGCTGTCAAAAGAGAGATCGGCCAAGATTAGCCCACGCTGCTTTCTGAAAACAGAAGGAAGAGCGTGGGCAACGGGAGCGATAAAACTTCTCCACTCGCCCCCATTATCCATGCCTCCAATATGCAGGCCGTACAGCTAAGGGTTGGATAACCAAGGCACCGGCGGCAAACGCTTCTGTCAAATCCCGAGCCCACGGTTTGGCGCTGCGCTTCATTGGCTGCAAGGGGACAAGCTGGAACACGAATCTGGACAAGATGGAGGCTGGTTGGGACAGCTAACGTTTTGCACAGGATGGTTCAGCCAGCTCGAAATGGGGGCACCTCGCCTGCCACTGACTGTCACAAGAGCCTTGAGGTAGCCACTCTTTGACCCAGAATGCTTTGAAGAATAAGTCTGCACCAGGGCTTTTTTTTGGTAGCAGGAACTCCTTTGCATATTAGGCCACACCCCCTGGATATAGCCAGTCCTCCTGAAGCTTACAGTAGGCCCTGTACTAAAAGCCCTGTAAGCTCTTGGAGGATTGGCTACATCAGGGATATGTGGCCTCATATGCAAATGAGTTCCTGCTATAAAAAAGCCCTGCCTAAATCCAGTTATCAGACACTGTTAAAGAAACATAATATTGCAAGAGTGCTAATCTTTTAAGCATCTTTTACGTTTTTAAAAACTATTTAACTGTGTTTGCCTGTGTCCTTTATAAAGTTTGTATCTCCGCTACCAGGCATTACCTTTTATAAGACACAAGGCCTTAGGGTTGCCAAGTCCAATTCAAGAAATATCTGGGGACTTTGGGGGTGGAGCCAGGAACAAGGGTGTGACAAGCTAACTGAACTCCAAAGGGAGTTCTGGCCATCACATTTAAAGGGACAGCACACCTTTTTAAATGTCTTCCTTCCACAGGAAATAATGGATAGGGATGCCTTCTTTTGGGGCTCATAGAATTGGACCCCCTGGTCCAATCATTTTGAAACTTGGAGGGTACTTTGTGGAGAGGCACTAGATACTATACTGAAAATTTTGTGCCTCTACCTCAAAAAACAGCTCCCATAGAGCCCCCAAAACCTTCAGATCAATTCCCCATTATACCCTATGAGAATCGATCTCCACATAGGGAATAATGAAGTGCTCAGCAGACGTTTCCCTTTCCCGCCCCCCCCCCCCCGTTTCTGGTGACTCTGAAGCGAGGGTTTGACCTCTCTACTCACAAGTTGCTGCCAACTTCTTCAAAGTAACACAGACACACCATCCCAAGAGGAAGCCTTTTCAATCGGAGACTGAAGCCTCCGGAGGTGGAAAGGCACATGATCCTCTGGGGGCGGGGCTTTCCCCCGCCGGCCAGCTGAGTGGGAGCAGTAAGAAGCCTGGGAAAGCGGAAGAACCCCCGCTGGAACCTGGGGATTGGCAAGCCTACATGGCTTAGCCCGACAAGGTCTCATTTTTGTCAGATCTGGCCCACATAACATATTTATTTATTTATTTATTTATTACTTTACATTTATATCCCGCCCTCTCCGCAAGCGGACTCAGGGCGGCTTACAATATCATAAAAACAATCAATTCCATAAAACATATAAAAACATAGTTCACTTATCAATTTAAAACTATTTGCGCTGTCTCAATCCAGTCTGGCAGTATTGGGTTCTGACTATGAGTTCAACACCCCTGGGCTAGATAAGCTACTCCTTCTCTCCTGGACACCAGCAGTTGGGCTGTCTCACTCATCTGGCACCAGCAGGCTGAGCTAGCTGCGATCATCAAAGATAGTGCTTGACCACCAGAGGCACACAAAGAAAGAGAAAGCCAAAGGGCACTGTGAAGAATGATTAATGGGAAAACCAGGACGGCTGGCACGGTTTGTGCTACTGAAGGGAACCAGGTTTCAGAACAGAGTGACATCCTGTGCGCACACAAAGGAGTCGCTCTCCCTCCATTCCATCATCTTTCTTCCTCAAACAGCAGCAGCCATTTTTATAACATGAAGTGAAAGAAACCAACACTGTTTCTAGGAGAGACACTATGGGTCACAAGAGGAAAAGCCCACCCACCCCCCTCCTCCTCCCACAGCATTTCACTAGAAAAATCAAGAAATAGAGAAGAAACACAACCGTATGGAATAAAGCAGTGATAGTGAACATAATGGCACTTGTGGAGCATTCAGAGCACTTCACATACATTAGCACAATAGGTCTTCCGGGCGCAGATACCAGAGCGCACTGGAAATGTCACACAAAAGCTGCCAGAGCACCTCAGCTGCCTGCGATTTGCCGCTGCGGCCTTGCCTCCTTCCGCAAGCCTCTGCTGCCCCTACATTGGGGAAAGTCTGATCCATTGAGACAGCGAAGCAAGAGGGAGGCAGTTCAGTAGGAGCCCCTGTTCTGGACTAGCATCCTGATCACCCGAAGCCATGTCCAGTAGAGCAACTTGCACCGAAAAAGAACTCATTTGCATTCTAAAGATAGGTCATTTTTGCAAGCTTATCCGCTTTTAACATAGGGCTGCCAAGTCTCCCCCTCCCCGGGGGCAGGGGATTTCCTGCTTTGGCAGGCCCCAACCCCCAGAAAGGAGGAGGCTGCTGGGGGATCCCCCCCCCAAAGAGTCCCTTCACCGCACGGCATGTCCAGCACCCCGAAATGACATCACGTCAGGCACATCAAGCACAGACATTCTAGGAATTCATGGGAAACTCTATGGTTTCACATGGGAATGCTCTAGCAATTTGGGTGCAAACTCTATGCTACCATATGCTACCATAGAGCTTTCCCCAAAATTGCTAGAGCGTCCCCACATGTAACCATAGAGTTTTCCACAAATTCATAGAGCGCCCCCCCCCCGCATGACATGCCCATTGTGATACCTCACTTCTGGGTGATGTCATCACACCATGCACACTGCGCACGCATGCAGAAAGTCCCCTGCCAACAGTTGCAAGGGACCTGGCAATCCTAGTTTAACAGCCCACAGGCCATGAACTGAATGAATGAAAGTTTAATACGGTCAAAGACCAATCAATTAAATACAAATAACTTAATAAGATACAGTCAGGCAATAGTAAAATGGGAATAAAACATACACAGTATAAAATATAATTAGGCAATACTATAATGAGAATAAAACATAGACAGTATAAAATATAATTTCCTCCCCAAAACACTGATTAAATTCCAGAAGCAAGGCGTTCAATTGGGTATTCCCCTTAAGAATTGCTTCCGGAGACTTATGGCTCGCGAAGCAAACTTTGCCACACATAAAGTGGTTCCTTTGTTCCTATCAGCCAATAATCTGTCTAGCTGAAATCTAATATTTCTTCCAGGGACACTGGCACAGATCGGGAGTATATACTCGGCCCTAATATGCTGATATAATTTACATTGGAATAGTACATGCTCCCTATCTTCCGGTTTATTGTCCCCACAAATACACAGTCTCTCCTCGTATAATTGTCCTGTGTATCTGCCTTCAATAATAGCTGACGGGAACATATCAAATCTGAGAAGAGTAAATGCTCTCCTATACTCTGCTTTGTCAAGATTTTGCAAGTATGGCATCAGTGTTATTTTATGTAACTCCTCTATTCCTGGTAAATAGCCTTTAAGCTGATTCAGATCATGCTGTCTTTCAACATCCAAGATCCTCTGTTTAAGAAAGGGTTTAACCAGATTATGCTCCATATTGAGCAAAAATTGTTTAGATAGTCCATAATAGCCCAACTTGGACTCCATTTCTCTGATCCACAGAGGAACAAATGAATCTCTTATTATCAGCCCCGCCAAACTGGTGAGCTGAATCGTTAGTTTGTACCAGTAGAGAATAGCAGCAATCCACAATCTTGCTTTCACTGTAACCATACCCGTTTCTACTCTGATAAGTGAGTTGGGAGCACATGGAGGGACTTGTAGTATATGCCTAAGGAATTTGGATTGCACTTTCTCCACTAACTGCCAGAGATGCTGATATGGTGTTATACTCAAAGGTGCCCCATATAACATTTGGGCGAGGGCCTTGGCCTTAAAGACCTTGACTGCAGCCGCCACGTTCTGCCCCCCGGAGGTCCAGTAGAATTTCTCTATGGCTCCTGAGCTTTTTGCTGCACTAGTTGTAACGTAGTCCACGTGTGCCCCTGAGGCCTGAAAAACTACCCCTAAATACTTAAAGCAGCGTGTCTGTTCAATAGCCCTGTCGTTTATCTTCCAATGATATACCTTAGGTCTTTTTGCAAAGGCTAAAATTTTTGATTTTGAGTAATTTATTTCAACCTGGTTAACTTGACAGTAATGCGCTAGAATCTTCATTGCTCTCTTTAGCCCAATTGGGGTCCTAGAGATCAGCACTGCATCATCTGCATATAGCAGAAGCGGGATATGCCTATCTGCAATCTTTGGAGCATGCACCTCTGGACCACTTAGATGTTCCCCCAGATCGTTTATAAAGAGGTTGAACAAGAGTGGGGCCAAGATGCAGCCTTGCTTAACTCCCCTCCCTACTTGGATAGCTTTCGTGAGATGTCCCTTCGGGTTTATCCTTATTCTGATCTTGGTGTTCCTATATAATGCCTTTATCAATGCCAGTAGCCTCTATTCGATTCCCATCCCTCTCAGTTTTTCCCACAGTATGTCCCTCTGTACCATGTCAAAGGCAGATTTGAAATCTATAAAGGCAGCGTATAGGGCAGCGGTGCTGTTAGAGGAATATTTGGTAATAAGATGGTCCAATACTACACAATGGTCCAAAGTGGAACATCCCGGTCTAAACCCAGCCTGTTCTTCTCTCAAGATGTTATTATGCTCGATCCACTCCCACAGTTTCTCTTTAAGATGGCTGGCATATAATTTGCTTAGGATACTTAAAAGACTAATAGGTCTATAGTTATTTGGATCATTTCTATCTCCTTTCTTATGAATAGGTACAATAATTCCAGTATCCCAGCCCGCGGGTACCCTCGCTGTCCTGTCTATTTCGGAGAATAATTTGGCGAGTACTGGAGCCATGAACTGTAAAAACAATACTTAAACTTGAAAACTAAGACCGATTCCCCACTAGCTTTGCCCCACTCTCACTCTCCTCTTCTCCGCGGGGCTTCCATCGGATTTCGCACAAGCTTCCCCGGGGCTGCAACTCGCTTTGCCTCTTTTGCCTGACAATCTGAGCTTTGCTGCAGGCTGCTTTAGCCTGGTTTGCCTCCCTGGGAGGGAGAAGTCAGTGTTTGCCCGTTCAGGCACGGAATGTTGGGGGCAGGGTCTGGCTGTCTTAACGCCCAGATCCCCGCTCTTTGCTGTCAGTCCTGTGGAAGATCTGCCCTCCCGCCCACCCTGTCTGTTATGAAGGCGTTTGCTGGTTGCCTCATTTGGGGGGGGGGGGGGCGGGTAGGAATTTTTTATGCCCAGCCGATTGGCAGTTGCTGGGGTGTGTTTTTTGCCTACCCTGCATAGGGGTGCAGTGGATTGTGGATTTGGCTATGGGGAGGTGCTGGTAAATAGGCGGTCACTTTAGTTGGCAGGTTTTTGGGGTTTAGGGCACTATGCGGCTAGGGGAGGACTGTGAAGCATCCCCCTTTTGGGGAATTAGGGGTCTGGCATGATCAACCTTGGGGTTTGGTGACCCGGGGCGTGGAGAATGCAGACCATCCTGGAGGCTCGACTAGAGGGTGCCTTTCCGTCGAGACGTGCATCTGGGTTTGGGCCCTCTGGTGCATGCCTCCCTGCTGGGCCTGCCTGGCAGGAGCTGAGTCACACAGCTCCGGCTGGGGGGCTGGGTCTCTCGCCCGCTAATGGCAAGGGAGCAGTCGCGGTGACCCCTAGCCCTGGCCAGGCTGCTGGTTGGGTGCCCTTGCCATTTATTATGATATTTAATAAAGTGGCCCAATTTTATACCAATGCATTGTGTCTGACTCTTTATTCTGACCTTGGGGGGCAAACAGAAACCGTTTTTTAGAGGATCTTGTTTGCTGCGCGAAAGAGGCGGAGCGAGTTGCAGCCTCGGGGCATTTTGTGCGAAATCCAACGAAAGCCCCACAGAGAAGAGGAGAGTGAGAGCGGGGTAAGGCTAGTGAGGAATTGGTCTCAGAGTTAAAACATGGCAAGGCAGAAATTTGCCACCTCCACAGTGCAGTTCTAAAAGAGGCTGTTTAAGAGTAGTCTTAGCCTGGAGGTGTCAGAAAAGGTCAAAAACTTGGATAACCATTTAATAAGAATGCTTTTTTTTCCTGGTTATTGCATACTTTGAGCAGAAACAGTTTGGGGACAATGAAAGGACAGTCACAAAAAGACTGATCTGGGGGCATCTTTAGGAAGCCTTTCATCTGGGCAGCTGGAAGCGCACTGAAGCATGTGAGCATATATGACCGTCTCCATTTTGGAACCAGCCGTATATTCAACTAAAGGGGGATTCCTACCACCTTGCTTGCGAGTCGTGACCACACTTGTGTATCTGAAAACATCTCTCTCAAAACTCAAAAGTGTGACTTCTAAATACGTGGAATTATAACGCTGACACAAACGTTCTGCATTGCAGCGAAAAGGGAAGAGGAGGCCTCGTCGCCTTACGGCGGAAACAAATTAGTTATTTTGATGAAATCTGTAAGATTTCCCAAGCATTATATTTCCTCTAATTGTTACAAGCAGCACTCAGTAATTAGTTCTTGAAAAATCCTCATAAAGCAGATTACGGAAAATAAGCAACACGTCTAAAATTACAAACCTTCATTGACGTGCGTGCGTCTGCCGGATAAATCAACATGATCTAGCGATTAATATACATTTCAATTGATACAAGTGCAGAATCCTTTTTTGTTTTGTTTTGGTTTTTTTAGACTGCAGTTCGGCAGGCTGTTTGCTTGGAATAAAGATGGATATTTTTAAATTCCCCCTGACAAGTTGGAAACACGCAAGCAGACCAACCAATCAGAGCATTTACATATTTCTATCTGTCTCTCCAAAACAGTTAGACCTTAATCAACTTTGACACTGCTAAAACAGCAAAGACTACATGAGAAATAAAGTGGGTAACGCTATCACCTCACCTTTCAGGATTCATCTAAATCCTTCTAAACTAAAACCTTTTTTTATTCACTCAAAGTGAACTGACACAGTTATTATGTAAAACGATGAGGAGTAACCATCTGGGCCGAAAAAAACTCCACAATCGGAACTCTACCAATCAGATCTAGCGACGTCACCGTAGCATGAGCTCTGCTCCTCCTATAGGCTTGCCAGCTCTGGGTTGGGAAATACCTAGAGATATGGGGGGTGGAGCCTGAAGAGGGTGGGGTTTGGGGAGGGGAGGGACTTTAGAGGGATATAATGCCATACAGTCCGCCTTCCAAATCAGCCACTTTCCCCCAGGGGAACTGACCTCTGTAACCTGGAGACCAGTTGTAATTTTGGGAGATCTCCAGCCGCCCTCTGGAGACTAAACATATGAAGAAAAACTCCATGAAAATTAACTAAACTATGAACAAATAAAATTAATATAAATTTATTATGATAATATTTTTATTCAACTGAATAACCACAAAAGTACCTAAGTGCTTGTTAAAGAATTATCTCCAAGATTTATATCCTAGAAACTCTCATTGAGTCATAAACAGTATATCCTTGGTAGATATAGCATCTAGTCATTATATAATGAAAGCATAAAGGGCTCTTTTGTAGCAGGAACTCCTTTGCATATTAGGCCACACACCCCTGATATAGCCAATCCTCCTGGTGCTTACAGTAGGCCCTGTACTAAGAGCCTTGTAAGCTCTTGGAGGTGTGTCCTTAATATGCAAAGGAGTTCTTGCTACAAAAAAAGCCCTGGTCCCTGTACATAAAGTCTCTAATATGCATGGTTTTTCTAGGACACAGTCCAATGGAGGCTCCTTTAAATGGAAGGTACTAGGCTTCACAGATCATATGCTAAGTCAGAGGACCACAGCATGTCTGTACAGCCTTCAGCCTATATAGCCTTCAGCTCAATATTTTAGCCTTCAATCTAGTCTGCTTTGAATTTCAGCCTAACCTTTACTGCTTTAGCCTTCAGTCTGCAGCTTTAAGCTTCAACCTGCTTTGGACTTCAACTTAGCCTTATAAACTTGCTGGCTTTCATTTTCACTTCACACTTCCTTCCTCAGACATGGAAAATATTCCAACAGAAAAGAACAGCTTCACACAAACCTGGGAATCGTCACATTCAGCATAGCTCCGGAACCCATCTCAAATGTTCCAATTTAAGCCTTTCTGTCAAACCGGGGAGAGCGGGGGAGGAGGAGGAGAAGACTGTACATTTATACCCCACTCTTCTCTCTGAATCAGAGACTCAGAGTGGCTTACAATCTCCTATATCTTCTCCCCTGACAACAGACACCCTGTGAGGTAGGTGAGGCTGAGAGGACTCTCACAGCAGCTGCCCTTTCAAGGACTATGGCTAACCCAAGACCATTCCAGCAGGTGCAAGGTGTCAGCTTGTGTTCATATTGATCCTAATCAGATTGATCCTAACCAGATTGCCTATACTGTTTTGCTAACCACTAACCCAGTTGACCTGTGACAGTATTTGAGTTGTGCTAGGGTGAAAGAGCAGGGGAGGGGGGAGTTGGGCGCCAAGGGTTGTAAAAGGTGTTTTGAAGTGCAGAAACTATGCGGCTCGCTCCCAGCCGCTACAAGGCCAGCGGCAGGAAAGAGGGGCAGTGATGGCTAGCTAGCTGAGATAACGGCGCGTGAACCTCGCACCCTTTAGAAGTAGAAAGTAACTGTATTGTGAGAACGATTTAAATCCCCAGGCTTTGATCCTTGTCCATAAATGCCAATGCTTTCCTTTGCATGTTATCACTTTCAAAGACCTCTCGTAGCGGTAACATGGATGTAACCAATAGAGGATACTCATTTTCAAATGAAAAGAGACTCTTCATTGTTGGAACGTCCATGAACCCTACGCTGACGCAAGGAACAAAACACAGCACATGAAGAGGAGCACACGTTTGCGGAATGGGTGCATGTGCCATTAGGTTTGCCACGTGCCCATCCACAGCAAGTAATCCCCCATCTTTGGCCCCAGTCCCCCACCCATGGAAAACTGAGCAGGTGGGAAATGGCTGCAAAATATCTCCCATCGTGACACTCTAGGGATTTCCCCATTTCTCTATGGTCTTCGTCACAGAGCTCAAAGTGAGTCACTGGAGTATCAACTGGCAGCAGTGTCATATGCTCCCCAAACTTCCACCCTCCAAATCTCCTGACGTTTGCTGAGGTAGGACTGGTCAGAGAGCCAGGACTGGCTTCAGGGCCAGTTATCCAACCAAGCAGTTGTTTGGAACAACACCACAAAGAGGGCTTAAAGACACCACAGGTCTTGCTCCCAGCTATCATCAGCACAGGAAGAGACAAGCATCACCTCCTGACCTGTGGCTCAGTGGCAGAGCATCTGCTTGGCATGCAGAAGGTCCCAGGTTCTATCTCTGGCATCTCCAAAAAAAGAGTCCAGGCAAATAGGTGTGAAAAACCTCAGCTTGAGACCCTGGAGAGCTGCTGCCAGTCTGAGAAGACAATACTGACTTTGATGGACCAAAGGTCTGATTTGGTATAAGGCAGCTTCATATGTTCACCCATTAAAACAATCAGGCTTTGCTGATTTGGGGAGGGACCGTGGCTCAGTGGTAGAGCATCTGCGTGGGAAGAAGAAGGTCCCAGGTTCAATCCCTGGCATCTCCAAAAAAGGGTCCAGGCAAATAGGTGTGAAAAACCTCAGCTTGAGACCTGCTGGAGAGCCGCTGCCAGTCTGAGAAGACAATACTGACTTTGATGGACCAAGGGTCTGATTCAGTATAAGGCAGCTTCATATGTTCATATGTTTGGGGAGGTATGGTGGCTCAGTGGTAGAGCATCTGCTTGGGAAGCAGAAGGTCCCAGGTTCAATCCCTGGCATCTCCAAAAAGGGGTTCAGGCAAAGGTGTGAAAAACCTCAGCTTGAGACCCTGGAGAGCCGCTGCCAGTCTGAGAAGACAATACTGACTTTGATGGACCAAGGGTCTGATTCGGTAGAAGGCAGCTTCATATGTTCACCCATTAAAACCATCAGCTGATGTGAAAGACCACTCCCTAAGAACCCTGGGAGAGCTACTGCTGGACAGAGTGCACAATCCTGTCCTCGATAGACTAACTGTCCAACACAGCATACAGCAGCTTTATATGTGCACATGGATCAGTACTGTTATTAGCACAGGCCAAGTACTCGACCCCAGCCACTGGCATCACAGCCCAAGGACATATTCTGCTAGAGGCAACAGGCAGAGCTGGCTCAGATCTGTCAGCCGTACATCAAGACCTGAATCAGTTACAGACCCCACTCGGCCACTGCTGGAAAGCACAGCTCCGCGTCGCTTCCTCTGCTCGCTCCTGCGATGCTCAGCCATGCCAAGTACGAGATACGGCCTCGTCCCTCGATGAGCTTCCCTGCTTATTAACAGGGAAACTCGCAGCACGGTGATATCATTGCACATGGTTTGCATCGATAAACGTTAGCAAGGGAGAGGAGGAGGAAACTCGAGGCCCTCAACTTTGGCAGCAGCCATGCTTTGCTGTAGTGTGCAATTCTGACCTTCGTTGCCAATCTGGGCTGGCTGTTATTTAATGCATATACAGCGAGTACAAGCGAACGAACCCTTTGGAGACTGAAAACCTTATGCACTGTTGGCACTGAGTTCAACAAGAAGTAGTAGACAGACGGGGAGGCAGAAACAGAATATTAAGAAGAGACTAGAAGGGGGAAAGAGAAGTGTGGACAAGCAGACTGGACAAGCCAGAGATCCTGAGTTAGTAAAGAAAGGGAGCATGAGCTATGAGGTACACAGGACTTTTTTGTAGCAGGAACTCCTTTGCATATTAGGCCACACACCCCGGATGCAGCCAATCCTCCTGGAGCTTACAGGAGGCCCTGTACTAAAAGCCCTGTAAGCTCTTGGAGGATTGGCTACATCAGAGGGGTATGGCCTAATATGCAAAGGAGTTCCTGCTACAAAAAATGCCCTAGAGGTACACAAAGGAAAGGGGGTGCTAAAGAAGTCAAAATGAAAACTGCTAGCTTAAGAACACTTCACCCAAACATTCTGGGTGGAAAAAAGTGTTGTAGCCCTCCTGAATTAACGGTAATGCTGCCAGTCTGGGACTGGAAACCAGCAGGAAACGTACTGTGTGGTGAGGGGCCCTCACCGGTTACATTAGGAGGCCACCAGCAACACAGTTATGTCACTTCCTGTACAACACAGAAGTGATGTCATTGTGTACAGGCAACACTCAAATATTCACTCCAAACTCTTGGGTGAATTCTAGTGAATAGCCCGTATGTGATGATGTAGCTTCTGGTTCACGGAGGAAGTGACATTGCCACATTACCTGGAAGGGACCCCACCATTCAGTAAGTCTTCCATTTCCCCCCTAGAATTTTACCCTGCTGTCCAATGGAGTGGTGGCAGCTAAAGCCAACAGGGCGTGAACCATCACCCACAAAGCAGTAGACCTAGTTAATACAAGTGAATAGTTAATAGAAGTAGACTTCAGAGTTACTAAGAGCTGTAAACTCTACATATGAACCTATGAAGCTGCCTTATACTGAATCAGGCCCTCGGTCCATCAAAGTCAATATTGTCTACTCAGACTGGCAGCAGCTCTCCAGGGTCTCAAGCTGAGGTTTTTCACACCTACTTGCCTGGGCCCTTTTTAAATTGGATATGCCAGGGATTGAACCTGGGACCTTCTGCTTGCCAAGCAGATGCTCTACCACAGAGCCACCGTCCCTCCCCAAATAAGCGCTTACTGAGGCATATGCAGTGTAATTCTAAACAGCATTACACCCTTCTAAATATATTGGACTTAGAATGGTGCCTCTCTGTTTAGGTCTGCAGCGATGTTCTTCAAATAAGGACACAAAAAGGAGCCAAACACTTTTAGCATACAGCTACAAACTCTACTGGATTGGATCAATAGATTAAATCAACTGAGGCTTCTGTTTATCGATCAGAGTAAGCAATTTTAATAGGCACACATATTTTGAAGAAACTTTTTGGTGCATCGCTGTAATGGGGGATACATTTGTTTTGTTTCTAATTGTGCCAATACTTTGACTCCACATGCCCATTTCAGGGGTCTAAGCACACTGAGCATGGATCACAGTAATTCTTCCAACGGCCCTCTTAGACAGACCAATATCATCCCAATATATTACCAGGGGTTTTTATGTAGAAAAATAGGTGGTGAAGCTCATTAGCATAACTCATTAGCATATGCCCCCCCCAGCCTGATGCAAGAAAGGAGAGCCCCAGGCAAGAGAGGCCTGCTCGGGCTGGCTAGAGATCCAGCCAGTCCAAGCAGGCCTCACTCATCTGGGACTCTCCTAGGCTGCCTGCCCCCTACAATCAAAAGGGCAGCAAGCCACCCGCCACCCAAAATCACATAAGAAGTGGGGAAAGGGGGGTACAGACTTCTCCAGGTGTTAATGAGGGCCCCTGGTGGCTGGCTGGCTGCCCATTCTCCTAATCCAGGATTGTTATGCAGCTGCGCCTCCTATTCAATGAACAAGGTAGGTGGGGAGGAGGAGGGGCCGTCAGAAAGGTTCGAGAGCTGTGCTCCTGTGCGTTCCTGCTGAATAGGAGGCCTGCATATTACCCGAGCGTGGGAAACTTCCTTAACTCAGTTTTCCACTTCGGTACTAAACCCAGAGAGCTCCGTGACGCAGAGTGGTAAAGCTGCAGTACTGCAGCCCGAGCTCTCTGCTCACGACCTGAGTCTGATCCTGGCAGAAGCTGGGTTCAGGTAGCCGACTCAAGGTTGACTCAGCCTTCCATCCATCCAAGGTCGGTCAAATGAGTCCCCAGCTTGCTGGGGGGAAAGTGTAGATGACTGGGGAAGGCAATGGCAAACCACCCCGTAAAAAGCCTGCCATGAAAACGTAATGTGACATCACCCGAGTCAGAAACGACTGGGGCTTGCACAGGGGACTACCTCTATCTTTATACTAAACCCAGAGGCTCTTAAGGGAAAGATTTTAAAACTAAGGCTTAGAAAATACCACCAAAATGTGCACTACCTCTATATGGCAGTTGCTAGTGGAAAGAGCTATCAAGTTGCAGCCAACTAACAGCAACCTGTAGGGTTTTCAAGACAAGTGACTAACAGAGGTGGTTTGCCATTGCCTGCCTCCGCTAAGCAACCCTGGAATTTCTTAACGGTCTCCCATCCAAGTACTAAACCAGGGTCCACCCTTCTGAGATCCAGGGCTTTTTTGGGAGCAGGAATGCACAGGAACGTAGTTCCAGCTGGGTTGATGTCAGGGGGTGTGGCCCAATATGCAAATGAGACCGTGTTGGACTTTTTTTCTACAAAAAGCCCTGTGCAAAACAATGGTGATGTCAGGAATGTGGCCTAATATTAAAATGAGTTCCTGTTGGACTTTTTTCTACAAAAAGCCCTGTGCAAAACAATGGTGATGTCAGGGATGTGGCCTAATATTAAAATGAGTTCCTGTTGGACTTTTTTCTACAAAAAGCCCTGTGCAAAACAATGGTGATGTCAGGGATGTGGCCTAATATTAAAATGAGTTCCTGTTGGACTTTTTTCTACAAAAAGCCCTGTGCAAAACAATGGTGATGTCAGGGATGTGGCCTAATATTAAAATGAGTTCCTGTTGGACTTTTTTCTACAAAAAGCCCTGTGCAAAACAATGGTGATGTCAGGGATGTGGCCTAATATTAAAATGAGTTCCTGTTGGACTTTTTTCTACAAAAAGCCCTGTGCAAAACAATGGTGATGTCAGGGATGTGGCCTAATATTAAAATGAGTTCCTGTTGGACTTTTTTCTACAAAAAGCCCTGTGCAAAACAATGGTGATGTCAGGGATGTGGCCTAATATTAAAATGAGTTCCTGTTGGACTTTTTTCTACAAAAAGCCCTGTGCAAAACAATGGTGATGTCAGGGATGTGGCCTAATATTAAAATGAGTTCCTGTTGGACTTTTTTCTACAAAAAGCCCTGTGCAAAACAATGGTGATGTCAGGGATGTGGCCTAATATTAAAATGAGTTCCTGTTGGACTTTTTTCTACAAAAAGCCCTGTGCAAAACAATGGTGATGTCAGGGATGTGGCCTAATATTAAAATGAGTTCCTGTTGGACTTTTTTCTACAAAAAGCCCTGTGCAAAACAATGGTGATGTCAGGGATGTGGCCTAATATTAAAATGAGTTCCTGTTGGACTTTTTTCTACAAAAAGCCCTGTGCAAAACAATGGTGATGTCAGGGATGTGGCCTAATATTAAAATGAGTTCCTGTTGGACTTTTTTCTACAAAAAGCCCTGTGCAAAACAATGGTGATGTCAGGAATGTGGCCTAATATTAAAATGAGTTCCTGTTGGACTTTTTTCTACAAAAAGCCCTGTGCAAAACAATGGTGATGTCAGGGATGTGGCCTAATATTAAAATGAGTTCCTGTTGGACTTTTTTCTACAAAAAGCCCTGTGCAAAACAATGGTGATGTCAGGGATGTGGCCTAATATTAAAATGAGTTCCTGTTGGACTTTTTTCTACAAAAAGCCCTGTGCAAAACAATGGTGATGTCAGGGATGTGGCCTAATATTAAAATGAGTTCCTGTTGGACTTTTTTCTACAAAAAGCCCTGGGCAAAACAATGGTGATGTCAGGGATGTGGCCTAATATTAAAATGAGTTCCTGTTGGACTTTTTTCTACAAAAAGCCCTGTGCAAAACAATGGTGATGTCAGGGATGTGGCCTAATATTAAAATGAGTTCCTGTTGGACTTTTTTCTACAAAAAGCCCTGTGCAAAACAATGGTGATGTCAGGGATGTGGCCTAATATTAAAATGAGTTCCTGTTGGACTTTTTTCTACAAAAAGCCCTGTGCAAAACAATGGTGATGTCAGGGATGTGGCCTAATATTAAAATGAGTTCCTGTTGGACTTTTTTCTACAAAAAGCCCTGTGCAAAACAATGGTGATGTCAGGGATGTGGCCTAATATTAAAATGAGTTCCTGTTGGACTTTTTTCTACAAAAAGCCCTGTGCAAAACAATGGTGATGTCAGGGATGTGGCCTAATATTAAAATGAGTTCCTGTTGGACTTTTTTCTACAAAAAGCCCTGTGCAAAACAATGGTGATGTCAGGGATGTGGCCTAATATTAAAATGAGTTCCTGTTGGACTTTTTTCTACAAAAAGCCCTGTGCAAAACAATGGTGATGTCAGGAATGTGGCCTAATATTAAAATGAGTTCCTGTTGGGCTTTTTCCACCAAAAAGGCGCTGCTCCATTCCAAATAAGACCACCTCTGGCTTTTCAGGAAATAACAAACAGAAAAATGTTCTAACCCCCCCCCCCAACATTTAAATTAGCTTTGAGACGGATCTCGAGAATTTCCTAGGCAACAAACTTCCAACTCGGCAGCGGAGTTAGAACCAGGAGATTCAAACTGTGTGCGGACGGTGGCAGCCACACGCGCATGTCAAATGTGTCCCCATTCCAGCTACAGCAGGGCAGGATGTGGCCTTTGAAATTAATGGTTTCACTAATGCAATGTGCCATCCTCAAAATGAGGAAGAGATGGAAGATGCATTTAGTCGATAATCAGACTTCTAGGAGTTCAGCTGAGTGTAGGATGATTTTGCAAAAAAAAAAAAAAAGAAATGAAATGATGGCAAAAAAGACATGATCATTGTACATAATTATTATGTGCTATTATTTGTTCATTTAATACAACTGGGTAGGAAGGCTGCCTCAATTCGCCTCTCTCGGCAATCGGCCGCAGTAAGATGCCTATTATGCAGCACTTTGCTTTTTAAACTTTTTAAGTGCTACGTACAAAAGACGGAAAGGTGGGAGAGGAAAAGACCCAAAAATGATTTTTAACTACAACCGTCGCTGGGTAATAACCAGTTCTCAAATTGATCTGCCATCTTTTGAAGCCTTTAAAAGACGATGCAAGCTCTGAATGTTAATCCGGGCCAGGGAACATCGTGCCGACTCGCCAACCCGGGATCGAGTGGGGGCGTGGCAAAGGAGAAGGAAGTTAATTCAATGGGGTACGCTCTCAAAATTCAGGAGCAGAGGGAGGCGACGCAGCAGAAACAGTCAATGCAGGGAATTTCACTACTGCAGAAATGGTCTCGGTCTCATTTTGTTTCCAAAACTTTACACCCCCTATGAGCCCACAGGATAGAACGGAGGGATTGAGCTGCCGCTGTGGGTGGCGGGGGTCACCAGAAGTTAGCCTTGCCCAGGGTACCAGATAGTCTAAGGCCGACCCTGCCTGAAGAGCCAAAAGGGTTCTTTCTTAGTCTTCTGGGTAACGTGATTTGATAGACCCGAGAACAGCAAGCGGAGAAGCTGTTTTGCATGCCAAGGACCCCGACAGAGAGCCTTCCTTCTTTCTCGCTGAGGACAATTCATCACTGAAGCTTTTGTAACCAGCCAGTGTATGACAGAGACCTTCAGTACAACAGCTGCTTTTCCAAATTAAAAGTAGTATGTGCCTAGCCTTGCCAGGGAGAGAAAACTAATGGGGAAATAATCTGACTTCAATATAGCCATAGTCTGTGTTGCGTGCTGGACCTGACTCATACAAGAATCTCTTTGCACAAAGAACTTCACAAAACTGGGAAAGCTCTACATGCCATGGAGGGGAATCTGCCACCCTGGAGTGCCACTGCCATCCTCTGTAGACAACGCTGGCCTAAGTGGACCAGTAATTGACTCAATATAGCACACATCCAGGTGTTCACCTGCTACCTGAAATCATTCTAATTGGCACCTTCCCCTCATAGAAATCCATGCAGGTCTAAACCCATAAATCAGTGCAGAGGAATAAATTGATGCAGCATGGTTAGCTGCCAAGCTGCAGGGAGGGGATTCTCCCACCCTGGAAACCCCTACTGCGGGCTGGCAGGGGGATGCCCACCCAACGTCACCGGCACGATGACGTCACTCACAAGTGACATCATCGAGCCAGCGACGTCGCGTGCCAGCCGCTCTAGGAGTAGGCTTCCCAACCCCCCCCCCCCACCCTGCTGGGGGACCCCTGAATTAGCAGCCTAATCCCCTGCTCTCTAAAAATCTGATAGTGGGGGTGGAACGGCGTCGTGTCTCTTTCCATGCCTGGCTTCAGGCTTCTCCCTTCCTCCGGCTCACAAAGACCCGCCCACCGCTGGCCTGCTATTCGCTCCAGTCTGGCCTCCCTTCGCGAGGTACATGCTGGGACTTGTAGTCCTTGCATCCTCTCACGTCTGCTGAGCATTATTCTCTATGTGGAGATTGATTCTCATAGGGTATAATGGGGAATTGATCTGGAGGTTTCGAGGGCTCTGGGGGAGCTGTTTTTTGAGGTAGAGGCACCAAATTTTCAGTATAGTATCTAGTGACTCTCCCCAAAGTATCTCCCAAGTTTCAAAACGATTGGACCAGGGGGTCCCATTCTATGAGCCCCAAAAGAAGGAGCCCCTATCCTTCATTATTTCCTATGGAAGGAAGACATTTAAAATGGTGTGCGGTTCCTTTAAATGTGATGGCCAGAACTCCCTTGGAGTTCAATTATGCTTGTCACACCCTTGTTCCTGGCTCCACCCCGATGTCTCCTGGCTCCACCCCCAAAGTCCCCAGATATTTCTTGAATTGGACTTGGCAACCCTATCTAGGAGCTTCCAGAAAAACTCTATGGTTCTCCCAGACGCTCTAGCAATTTGGGAGGAAAGCTGTATGGAGGATTTGGCAACCCTAAGCATGACTGGACTGGAGTGAAGAAGGCCACCAGGCCTCAGCCTAATCTAACACACGAGACTGATGTAAAGGGGCGGGGAGAAGGAACCATAACCACCCCATATTACCATCACCTTGAATCTCTTAGAGCAGGGGTCCCCAACATTTTTTGAACCAGGAGACATCTTTGGAATCCTGATATAGTATGGTGAGCTGTAAGGAGGCAGAGCCAGCCGCAAAATGGCTGCCACAGCTTATCTCCATTCATACATTGAAGGTTCTCAGGCTGTGGTGGCAGCTGCCACCAACGCAACATACATAAGTATCTTCAGAGCCAATTCAATCTCCAGTGCCCAATCAGAAGCCTTGCTGGGCAAAAAGCCCCCCTCCCCCGGTCTCCCCTCTCCAAAAACATTTGGTGGGCTCTAAAAGGGATGTTGGCGGGTGCATTCAAGACCCCTGCATTGCAGGAACAGCAAAGGACAAACATAAAGAGGTATTGTTAAATTAAAAAGAACTCATTCCAATTTTCAAGTTGCTATTTTAAGAAGCCCCGTGGGTTCAAAGGGTTCCGTTTTTAAGAGTGCTTCCTTTTATTTTCAACAACAAAGCCATTTTTGTCAACCATCCAAGTAAGCTACCCAATGCCTCATGCTCCAAACGCCCCAGGAAATGTGTTTCTCTCTTCCGCTTGTATTTCACGGTTTTGCTTTGTGTGTAATGAAGCTCAAAGTTCTTCACTGCCAAACCCCCACTTGACTTGTGCAAGTCGCTCTTTGCAAGATGCGTGAGACTGCGAGAATGGAAGGCGACGGGTAGCTTCCTGCACTGAAGACAGCATAACTTCACATTAGCCAATCTATATTTTTCTTATTTTACAACACAGTGTAGCAAATTGCCCATTAAGTGCTTCATCGTGCTGCTAGGCACAAGTGATCAATAGCCTCCCCCCACCACCACCCTTTTCTCACACCCAATAAGAAATGCAAACCCTGGATTTCCTCTTTGTCTAGTGGGGTTATCTGGCTTAAACACTTGTTGAAGTGTTATTTATATATTTGTTAGTGGGGGAGCTTTGAAACAGCAAGGGAATCACCGCTTAATCACCTTATGCCAAGACTGATCATAAATGGAGACGTTCTTTCAATTACTTCGGAATTTCCTGGCTTGTAAAATGCCTCAATCTTAGGATGTAGACACATTTATCCAGGGCTTTTTTTTTTTTGTAGCAGGAACTCCTTTGCGTATTGGGCCACACACTCCTGATGTAGCCAATCCTCCTGGAGCTTACAGGAGACCCTGTACTAAGAGCCCAATAAGCCCTTGGAGGATTGGCTACATCAGGGGGTGTGGCCTAATATACAAAAGAGCGCCTACTACAAAAACAAAAAAAGTCCCGCATTTATCATTGGAGTAAACACTGCTCCTTTTTCAAGTCTTCTTCTGCCTTGTTAAGTCTGCTCATTAGAAGGTAACGGAAAGGTGGGAATGCATACAGAGTGACTGTGCTTATTGTAGCTCACCTTTGTATACAGATACTCATTCTTGCTTGTTTGTTGTTTCTAGGCTTGCTAGCTATGATGGTCTTTGGTCTTTTCCATGGGACAGCCATGCAGGTTTGGTGCAATGCCTTCTGGTTCCAGAAATATTAAATGTATGGCTCCTAAAGCTGGTGAAATCCCCTGGCATTCCCCAGTGAGCTACTCAGCAAAAGGCTCCAAGTCCATCACTCCCAACTTAGCGCTGATTCTCTTATCCAGGAGAATTCAGGAGGAGGAGAATGAAAACGGAGAGCAAAACGTGCAGATAATGAATGGGACATTGTTCAAGTGCCACCTGTTTTAAAAGAGTAAAGCTAAAAACCAAGAACAAATAACAGCAAAAAAAAAATGACCAACTTAAAAATAGCTCAGCAGAAATTAAGCAGCAGGACAATGCAATAAATTATTTTAATATTTAAAAATGCTTCAGTTGCTGATTCTAATAAAATGCCCCATGCCTCAGCAAAAGTCCACACTAATGGCTTGTCGTAACCTCTCAAAGATCTCTAGTTGCGACCAAGAAAATCCCTTACGCTACCTAACATAATGGCACATTTTAATTATACTGCGTAACTGTATAACTGAAACCTACCCTATGTGAGTTACAATATTTTCACGATGAAAAACGGTGAAAGAGATATCGCTTAATCATTCTTCGTTCTTGTTCTATACCAGCCTGCATTTGTGCACTCACAATTGTGCACAAATACAGTACAGTTTCAGCTCACAAACTGGTTTTCGCATCAGAAAGGCAATGAACTCAACTTCTTTGGTCATTCCTGAATCCGCAAAACTCATCAGAAGCTTCCCCCGGCTGCGGGACAGGCAACAGAAAACAGCAGTTTTTGCCAGCGGCAGGCTGGGTCTAAAAATATTGGTTGCCAGGAGACATAGGGGGCCCACCCACAACTATGAGGCTATCATTTCATTTTTGTAAGAAAGAAATAAAAATTTCAACAAAAAAATATATGTGGGAAAAAAGTACGATTAAAATTTTGTTCGGAAGTGATGTCATCATACCGGGCACGTTGCATGGGGGGCGCTCTAGCATTTTGGGTTAAAAACTCTACGGTGCTGGTCAAAAGGAAAGGCAGAGCCCCCCCTTGACGACCCAAAGAAGGCTATGTTGATATCATGGGGTCTGTGTCAAGTCCCCACTGCTGACAATAATGAGATCCTCGGTATTTTTAAATAGATTCATTTACTGCAGATAGAGTAGGACATATCACTGACGGGTCAGTGTGAAGATTGAATAATGAAAGCAGAGCAAGCATTATATAGAGGGGCACGAGGGGTTAGCAAATGGCAGTAACATTCAGACCTAAAGGTTACAATAACATTGCTAGTTTACTACAAAATTCTACAAAGCACTCGGGAACTGGTAAGAGACCTGAGAAAAGACAGGGAGGGTTAGAGGCTTCGACACCTCACATCCTTCTGAAGACACAACACAGGGCTGAGAGGGCTCTCACAGCAGTTCCCCTTTCAAGCACAACTCCTATGATAGCTATGGCTAACCCAAGGCCATTCCAGCAGCTGCAAGTGGAGGAGTGGGGAATCAAACCCGGTTCTCCCAGATAAAGAGTTTGTGCTCTTAACCACTACACCACAGTGGCCCTTTCAAGGACAACTCCTGCGAGAGCTATGGCTGACCCAAGGCCATTCCAGCAGCTGCAAGTGGAGGAGTGGGGAATCAAACCCAGTTCTCCCAGATAAGAGTCCGCACACTTAACCACTACACCAAACTGGAGGGAGTCCTGCATACGCAGGAATTCCTCTGAAATATCATCCCATGGGAAGGTCAGATCAGAAAACTTTAGAATCATCAGTGTAGAGTTGGAAAACAACGCAAAGGGGGTAAAAGAAGACTGCAGTTGTCCAAGGACATATGAGCCATCCTGTACCTCCACGTCTCATATCATTCAACTCCAGACAGACAGGGAAGCAAGACAAAAAAAAAATCTGTTTTCCTCAGAAGCAGAGGGAAAGTAACGATTTACAAATTCTGGGGCTCTGTCAGACATCTGTGAACCGCTGCCAACAGATGTTATTTTAATTATGATTAAAATGCAACAGAAATTATAATAATCCAGTGAGTCACGGTTTTTTTTTTTTAATTCATTTGCATCGAGCAGTTGGTGGGGGAGGCTGTTTTGAGGATCACCAAGAAAGGCTGTTCCAGAGGGAGGGGAAAGAAGATAACTCAGCCGCAATGGGAAGAACCAGCTGGGAAGACACAAAAAGCGACGACAGAGTTCGACGGGAGAAATTATTGGTGGCCAGATGTATCGCCACATTGGGAAAATGAAGTCGTACGTACAAGTCCATATGTGGCTTTGCTGAAAGTAGAGAGTAGATGATTGCATTGGTGGGGGGAGGGAGAATTCATGAGACACTTCTGCTCAAGGGGTGGCCAACTACAGTCACTGTTTATACCGGGGAGTCCCCAGCCTTTCTGAGTCTCCAAGCACCTTTGGAATTCTAACACAGGGTGGCACGTGCAGCCACAAAATGGCTGCTGCAGGAGGCGGGGCCAAGCCCAACGTTCCTGGGAGTGAGGTTAGGGAATCTTCTAGCGGTAATTCCTCAATGCTTCTGTTTAACAGGATGCTTTCTTGGAAGAAGAAGGAGAAAACTGCGGATTTGTACCCCGTCCTTCTCTCTGAATCAGAGACTCAGAGCAGCTTACAATCTCCTATATCTTCTTCCCCCCCCCCACAACAGACACTCTTTGAGGTGGGTGGGGCTGAGAGGGCTCTCACGGCAGCTGCCCTTTCAAGGACAACTCCTGCGATAGCTATGGCTAACCCAAGGCCATTCCAGCGGCTGCAAGTGGAGGAGTGGGGAATCAAACCCAGTTCTCCTAGATAAGAGTCTGCGCACTTAACCACTACACCAAATTGGAGTTATAAGGAGGAAGTTCTGGGGAAGTCACGTCTCCCAGTGCGGACCAAGCCTTTGCAAAGATCACTGGGTTCCACAGAATGCAAACTCACGGGGTTCGGTACTTATTAACATAAACCGTATTACACACCGCAGGGGGGAGAAAAACAAACAAATGCTGCTAGCTCACTTTCTAAATACAATCCAGCAGAGATACCGATCAGGTAGGATGACAGATGCAACAAAGCACTCAAAGAACAGCTACAGCACCCTTAGAATTGCCTGGGCCAAAAGTAAAACTCCACAAACTTAAGACGCAAGCAGGAATCAGAGTTAAACCCCGCTGGGCTATTTTTCCCCCTGGCGCTCCAAACCAGGCTTCCAACTTCGTCCGGTTGAATATAAGGCGAGGGGGACAGAGGCCGATTTGAGGCCTTCTTTTTTTTTTTTTGCATCATCGCTATTATGAGAGGTTGCTAAGGGAATGACTCTCGGTTAAGGTCAAACAGACTAAATGCAGCCAAGACAGCACTGGGGGTTTAAAAGAAGAAGAAGGATGCCTCTCAGTTCTCTTCCCCCTCAACTGGAGATCATAAGCAGTCCCGACTCTTACTGCATGTTGAAATTCAATATTAATGCCCAGGGAGAGGGGATGGGAACAAAGATGCTATAGCCACAGAGAGGTCAGGGGAGAACTCTGCAAGAGACCCGCTGATGCGGAAAGAAGAGCCTGCCAGGGAAACCAAGCGGCATGGGAGAAAAAGGGCAGCCAAATTCAAAACCCGCCAATCCCAAAGCGTGGATTCAAGCGCGGCAATCAAGACTCCAAAAACTCTAATTAAACAGAAGCCATTAGAAACCACATAAAAAGGAAAGCCTTTCAGCGCCGTCTCCCATTTTAGACACTTCCTGCCTTACAGCTATCCAAGAGAGGGAAGAGCAGGGGGAAAGACTTGGTATATATCAGGGGAGGCCAAACTGTGGCTTGGGAGTCAAAGCAGCTTCGCTGTGTGATTGAAAAAGTCTGGCAAAGCAAGCTCTCCCTTTCCCCTCCTCCCCATTGGAGGAGCCTCAGCCAATGGAGGAAACAGAAGCTTTGGTCTGTAGCTCCTGTGCAATTGAGCAAGCCTGGCAAAGCAAGCTGTGGTGCAGCAGGAAGCAAGAGAGGGGAAGAAGGAAGCCGATGACAGCCAGTTGCCTGGGGGCCTGATAGGAGCCTTCCAGGGCCTCATTCGGCCCCTGGGTCACATGTTTAACACCCGTGGTTTAAAACTTTGAACGCATCTATGTTAATACCAGTTCCCTTTCCCCTCCCTTGATTAAAACTCAATAAAATATCGTAACCAAAAAAAGACGGGACATCTCTCTCTCCCCTCAGGAGGAGAGATCCATGTCATAGAAAGCCCCACCAAACTGCCATTCATCACAACCTCTGTTGCTGGAGACTTCCACGGTCCTCCTTCTAGCAGCACTCCCTCAAGGGGAAAGGAAAGGCTATCGGTACCATACCTTATCTTGTCCTTCCGCCATCTTCCTCTTCCAGAAGGGCCGTTTTAAGTGGGAGAAAGACTCCTCAGCCGGATGTCTGAAGGTGGGATGTCGCTGACCATTCCAAAACCAAACCTCTGCCTCCAGGGCAGACAGCGCAGCTACAAAAACTGGAACTTCTTGGCAAGGATAAATTGACTCAATCCATGGACCGTCCGTCAAGTATGTCACACGCCAAGAATGAGAAGAGGGATGGGGAGCGCAGTTGCAGCAAGGGAGGAATTGGCCATCAATGGATGAGTAATCAAGTTAAAGATGTATTATTTAAAGCATGATCTGATTTATGCGCAGCCCTCATGCAACTAATGAGAAGAAGGAGACTGGATTTAAACCCCATCCTTCACTTGGGAGTCTCAGAGCACCTTCGAAACTCCTTTCCCTTCCCCTCCCCACAACAGGCACCCCGTGAGGTAGGTGGGGCTGAAAGAGCTCTTTTGAGAACTGCTCTTTCGAGAACAGCTCTGAGAGAGTTATGACTGACGCAAGGTCACTCCAGCAGCTGCATGTGGAGGAGTGGGGAATCAAACCCGGCGCTCTCAGATTAGAGTCCATGCACTTAATCACTAAACAAAATTGACTCTCTCTGAACAGCGCTGGCTTTAGAGCAAATAGGGCCCTAGGCAGGCACCCCCCCACACCGCACTGTGCTTGCCTCCCTGCCACCTCTGTGCTCTGCTCCCCCCCCCCTTTCAGGAAGCTCACTGTGACTAAAACTGAGTCCTTCCAGCTTCTTGCAGCCGGCACCAATGCATTCTGTTAAGAGACGGATGGAGGAGGTACCTCCCCCTTCCTTTCCGGAACAGGAAGTGAGGGGGGAGCGAAGCTTCCTCCATCCATCTCTTAACAAAATGCGCAAGCGCAGGCTGCGAGAAGTTGGTAGGGCTCAGTTTTAGTCATTGAGAGCTTTGAGGGGGGTGAGTGAGCAGAGCGCGGCCACGGTGTGGGGGGGCAGGAGGGAGGCAAACTAGGCCGTTGTCTTGGGCACCAGGAGCGGGGAATGAAATTGGGCACCTCCCAGCACCCTAGGCAACCGCCTAGTTTGTCTAGTGGGCGAGCCGGTCCGGTCTCCAAACAAGATGCCCTGTCTTGTTGTACCCCTTCTTGCTCCCACCTGCTGCTGTACAGCTCTTGAAGTTCAAGACACCCTCTTTTGGGAACATCGCTCCCCGAGATGAGGGAGCTCAGCATTGGGAAAGGCGTGACAAGCAAAGCCAGAAGTGCACCTAATTACTCAACACGTTAGGCAGCCACTTATTTCCCAACTCTGCCTAATGTGAGCTCTGTCTTCAGTTTAACAAAAAAAAGAAAGACAATACACAGCGCTAACATGCTGATCTCTGCAGAAAAAATAATTGGAGTGCTCCAGTGCACCGTCTCATTGCCAAACCTAAAACGGAACACACAGACGATGTGCAAATAGGAAAAGAATTCACACACATTTGTAGCTCTGATTAAGCTAAGGCCACGTGATGGGAAGCTGTTCAGGCCACTGTGGCATACCATCAGAATAACCAAGTGGGACCAGTGTTATCTTCTTGGTCATCAGTTCTGCTATAATCCCAACGCATCAGACGTAAGACAAAACCTCCTCTATTTTTGTTATCATGTTGTCAGATCTGTCAAATTAATAAAAACATCATTCTTTCCACAAAAGTTATAAGAACTTGGAGTAGTAGGGACATCAGACCTCATGGTAGGGGTCTCCCGCTGCCAGACCCCCTCTCTCCAGCACCATCCTGCTGGGAATTACCCCCCCCCCAAAAAAAGGGAGGAACATCAGAAATCAAAGTAACATGTCTATGTGACCCAGAAGTGATGTAAAAACTTTGGTTTTTACTCAAGAACTCTATGGTAGAAGCTAGAGTGACATAGAAACATCAGGGAGCAACAATCTGATTTTGGGGCAAAAACTCTGTGGCAGAAGCTACTAGAGTTTTTGCCCAAAAAACAGATCATTGCCCCCCTGATGTTTCTATGTCACTTCTGGGCCATGTAGACACAGGGCCTTTTTTGAGCTTGAATGCAATTCTGGCTGGCTTGATGTCGAGGGTGTGGTTCCTGCTGAGTTCCTGCTGGACTTTCTCTACAAAAATGTCCTATGTGGAACAATGGTGTTGTCAGGGGTGTGGCCTAATATGCAAATGAGTTCCTGATGGACTTTGTCTACAGAAAAGTCCTATGTGAAATGATGGTTGTGTCAGGGGTGTGGTCTAATATGCAAATGAGTTCCTGCTGGACTTTTTCCTGCAAAAAAGTCCTATGTAAAACCATGGTGGTGACAGGGTGTGCGGCCTAATATGCAAATGAGTTCCTGCTGGGCTTTTTCTAAAACAAAATCTTTGTAGGAATATAGCTGAAATGCCAGGCACTCCTCCCTGCTCCTGCTAAGCACCCCTCCACCCCCATCCCGCCACCTGCTCAGAAGGACCTGGCTACCCTATGGGGCAATGCCAACCAAACGCCACAAAGGCACACAGCCCAAAATTTGCTGCAAAAATTTGCTCGGAATTTATAGCAAACAGAGTCATACATCGGATACAAAGCATGCTGACCCAAACACACATCAAAAGCAATCATTAAACAATGCATAAGGAGCACCAACTCCATTCTATGTTGCTCTCACAAATGTAAAAGTATATCGGTTCTAGAGGCTCCATAGAGTTCCAATTGTCCAGAAAAAGTCCAAAAGTCCCCGTGAGATGTAACTGCACAACATTACATCTCACGGGGACTTTGTATTAGATGTATGGACTCTGTTTACCATAAATTCCCAGCAAATTTTCGCAGCAAATTTTGAGCTGTGTGCCTTTGTGGCTTTTGGTTGGCATTTCCAGACACAACTACCTAGGGGAGGGACGGTGGCTCAGTGGTAGAGCATCTGCTTGGTAAGCAGAAGGTCCCAGGTTCAATCCCCGGCATCTCCAACTAAAAAGGGTCCAGGTAAGTAGGTGTGAAACACATCAGCTTGAGACCCTGGAGAGCCACTGCCAGTTAGGGGAGGGACGAAGGCTCAGTGGTAGAGCATCTGCTTGGGAAGCAGAAGGTCCCAGGTT
This sequence comes from Heteronotia binoei, assembly GCF_032191835.1. Taxonomy (NCBI): domain Eukaryota; kingdom Metazoa; phylum Chordata; class Lepidosauria; order Squamata; family Gekkonidae; genus Heteronotia; species Heteronotia binoei. Next base: position 17,010,610 of record NC_083228.1, on the reverse strand, counting down.
CAATCCCTGGCATCTCCAAAAATGGGTCCAGGCAAATAGGTATGAAAAACCTCCGCTTGAGACCCTGGAGAGCCGCTGCCAGTCTGAGAAGACAATACTGACTTTGATGGACCGAGGGTCTGATTCAGTAGAAGGCAGCTTCATATGTTCATATGTACCTCATTTTTTTTTACCCTGTGGTGCATACAGGAGTACATTGAGCTCAGCCACCCACAAGAGTTGTTTTGGCAGCCTTCCGCATTTTGATCCCATCTTTCCTCCAAGGAGATCAGGGTTGGGTGCACGGTTCCCATCTCCTTTGGTCTTCTCTCGCAACCCTTCGAAGGAGGTGAGGCCCAAACAGAGCGACAGACCCAAGGATAGCTTCAGGACACAGCAGAGACTGAGGACAACCCAGAAGTAGCTCTGGCTTCTAGTGGCTTTGCCATGTATTTTTATTATACTGTTTTAAATGCTAGCATCCTTGGTTTGGACAGGAAGCTGGGATATAAATGTTGTAAATAAAATATATTTCACTTGCTCAGCTGGGATCCAGACAGAGGGTTATATGAAAAGCCCTTTCACACAGACATGGAGGAGTATTTACCAGCTTTTCTTTAAGATGGCAGCCCTCTGGGACTCATGAACCACTGCCAGAAGGGAAGGCGGAACAGTTCACGGTGTGTGGGCTTTTGAATCTTGACCACCAGACTACTACTCCAGACAACATCCATCCTATATTCCAGTAGAAATGCACCTTTAGGGAGCCAATTTGGAGTAGTGGTTAAGTGCTCAGACTCTTATCTGGGAGAACCGGGTTTGATTCCCCACTCCTACACTTTCAGGAATGGCCTTGGGTCAACCATAGCTCTCGCAGGAGTTGTCCTTGAAAGGGCAGCTTCTGAGAGAGCCCTCTCAGATCCACCCACCTCACAAAATGTTTGTTGTGGGGGCGGGGGGAAGATAAAGGAGATGATTGTGAGTTACTATGAAACTCTGAGATTCAGAGCGGAGGGCGGAATATAAATACAGTGTCGTCATCTTCTTCTTTACTGTACATAAAGGTGGCATGCCAATTCAAGAAATTCTGGAAAGACTCTGACACTTTTTTAAAAAAAAGTATCACAAAACCCAACAGTCCATGAAGAATGGGAGTGGTGGAATAACAAAATGAGACCATCATTTGTCTCCCTTCTAATTTGTGCAATATTCTAGATGAAAAAGAGTCCCGAACCACGGAGCTCCAAAGCGTGCACAGAAGGAGATGATCGTGTTGCAGGCATCTTCTCTGTGGCAGCCTTCACAAGTCTGGGTCTGGTGTCTGCAGGGGGGAAACGCACTGCATGTTGTCATCCCCACTGAGCACCATCTTGTAAGTGGCCAACAGAAGGGCTGGATGTGCAGAAACTCAGCTGGGTCTCTAGGATGATGGGAAGGACCCCCTACTTCCCACTTCCTGGCCGGTGTTCCAATAGTGCTGGATGAACAGATTAAAACCACAAGCGAGACACGCAACCATATGTTCTTTCCAGAAAGCTGAGCGTAGATCCAGCAAGTTTCCATACGTACATTGTGACCCACAAAGCCATCATGAGATCAGCAGTCAACAAAGGACCCCATGAGGCCAGACAAAACAAATAATTGCAGGGGGGTGGGGAGGAGAAACCTAGAGTTACAGCTGTCATCAGGATAGGGCCTTCTCGCTCCACCCAAGGAAAAACCACTACAATGAACTCTCACAGGACAAGGGCTGTTGTTGTCTTGATGTTAAAGTTGTGTTTACGGAGACTAGAGCAATAGATGTGTCCTTATAATCCCACACACTCCAGTTGTCTCACTGCAGGCTGACTTCCTTGCCCTTCACCTGCTTTACTGTCGTTCTTCCTGTCTACAACAGGAAAGGGAAAAGGCTCTTGGAGCCAAAGCAAATCTCTCTTTCCTCTGCTTCTCTTACTAGTGCTTTAAGAAGATGATATTGGATTTTATATCCTGCCCTTCAGTCTGAATTTCAGAGTCTCAGAGCAGCCACAATCTCCTTTATCTTCCCCACACACCACAACAGACACCCTGTGAGGTAGGTGGGGCTGAGAGAGCTCTCACATCAGCTGCCCTTTCAAGGACAACCTCTGCGATAGCTATGGCTGACCCAAGGCCATTCCAGCAGCTGCAAGTGGAGGAGTGCAGAATCAAACCCAGTTCTCCCAGATAAGAGTCTGTGCACTTAACCATTACACCAAACTGACTTCTGCTTGACTCTACATCTCTTGGATTTCCAAATCTTCCCAGTTGGGGCACTTCCCACACTTCTTAGTTGCATACTACCCCACCATCAACAGCTCCTTCACCATCAACACTTCTTAGTTGCAGTCTCATGCCACCCCAACATCAGCAGCACCATCAACAGCTCCTTCACCATCAACTCTTCTCTTGGTTGCACACTCATGCCACCCCAACCATCAACAGCTCCTTCACCATCAACACTTTTCTTAGTTGCACTGTCATGCCACCCCATCATCAACAACACCATCAACAGCTCTTTCATCATCAATACTTCTCTTAGTTGAAGTCTCATGCCACCCCACCATCAACAGCAACACCAACAGCTCCTTCACCATCAGCACTTCTTAGTTGCACTCTCATGCCACCCCACCATCAACAGCTCCTTCACCATCAACACTTTTCTTAGTTGCACTGTCATGCCACCCCATCAACCAGAACACCATCAACTGCATCAACAGCTCCTTCACCATCAACACTTTTCTTAGTTGCACTGTCATGCCACCCCACCATCAACAACATCATCAACTGCATCATCAACAGCTCCTTCACCATCAATACTTCTCTTAGTTGCATTCTCATGCCACCCCACCATCAATAGCTCCCTTTAGGTGCCATCATCTCTTTTCGCTCCACTTTTCTCTGGAACCACTGTAAACCTACAGTCACCCAAAGCCACTTTTCTCCTAATCACCAGTAAAAAAAAGATAAAGACAGTCCCCTGTGCAAGCACCAGTCGTTTCCCACTCTGGGGTGATGTTGTTTTCACAGCAGACTTTTTATGGGGTGGTTTGCCATTGCCTTCCCCAGTCATCTACACTTTCCCCCCAGCAAGCTGGGGACTCATTTTACCGACCTCGGAAGAATGGAAGGCTGAGTCAACCTGAGCCGGCTACCTGAAACCAGCATCCCTTGGGATCGAACTCAGGTCGTGAGCAGAGGCTCAGTAGCCTTTCTCTTTCTTCTGGAGACCACCCCTCTCTTCCAGAAACATCTACTACACCACTCAAGCCAACTGATCTCAGGGTGGGTAAATGTCATAGTCATATTGCCAGAAACCATCCATGACTACACAGCACAGTAATTGTCACTTTACCTATCACAGCAGAAGGCCTAAAGATCTATTCTGCCTTCTTTCAACTTGTGGGTCTTCTTCCAACTTGCGGCTCTACCTCTAACTTATGTGGAAAGCTCTTTAGGTGGAAGGAAGGCTTCCAGCTTTGCTCAGTGGAGGGGTTGGATACAAACCACTCTCCGTTCAATAGACAAATGGAAACTCAAGGAAGTCGTTGCAACCATTAAGTCAACTTGACTTAAGTCAGCCATATTAAATCAACCATATCCTTGTTTTGTGTTGCCATGGGCACAAGGCACGTCCCTGCAACTGACCTACTCCACCCAAATAATAACCTATGTCATCAAACCATATCACAGTTCCAAATTGGACTGTGCTGACCATATTAAATGTCCTTTCGCCTTTTAATTTTACTACGCAGCAATGCTGATTGGAAGTGAAAAAGAAACAGATCTCTGGTCTGAAAGTCACTCTTGCATACGTCTTGCACAAACTAAAATGCAATCAGTGCAGGGTGGGATCCAACCGACAGTAACCTTAGCAATATGAAAGGGTATTAGAAACGTGTCCCTAGCACTGTCATGCACGTGTCCCTCTTTTTGTGCGCTACGATTGAGTGATGAACATAAACCAGTGATTAATTTGTTGGGTCTTGAGTAGATATCAGAACTAGTTACCTTTGCAATTTCTGTTGGCAGTTTTTCCCAGTAAAAATTAATACACAAAATAACTGAACCAAAGAGTTATGACCCATGCTCATTATGCCAGTATTCCAGAAATGGAAATCCACCTTCATACTGCTTCCCTTTCATAATTTATATAACAGATAGTTAAAATCTACGTACACCACAGTCAGGGGAGTTTTCTTGTTTAGCCTTCAAAGCCTTATGTTTAACAGCCTCCTCACCGTCAAGGCAAGTTCATTTGGTCTTATAGCTTTCCAAAATACAAGCAGGGGGAAAAGGAAATCTAATTCTACTTGTAGGTCCATAGTTTCATTTTTAAAAGGTAAAGGTAGTCCCCTGTGCAAGCACCAGTCACTTCCGACTCTGGGGTGACGTTGCTTTCACATTTTCACAACAGTCTTTGTATGGGTTGGTTTGCCATTGCTTTCCTCAGTCATCTACACTTTATCCCCAGCAAGCTGGGTACTCTTTTTACCAACCCTTGGAAGGATGGAAGGCTGCGTCAACCTCAAACCAGCTACCTGAACCCAGCTTCCACTGGGATCGAACTCAGGTCGTGAGCACAGCTTAGGACTGCAGAACAGCAGCTTTAACACTCTGCGTCACGGGGCTCTTTTCAGCAGATCTCAGGGTGGGCAAACGTCACAATCATATCGCCAGAAACCATCCATGACTACACAGCACAGTAACTGTTGCTTTACCTATCCCAGCAGAAGGCCTAAAGATGTCACCATTGAAGAAAGGAAGTCTAGCTTTTGGCTTGGAAGACTGTCTAATAGGAGGCCCTTCTCCCCGACCCAGTTAAGAGCAATTTGATTTGTATACATCTCCCATTTTATGTACACATGCACACACATACCTGCCCACACAATCCCAGCTATATTAACAGTGCAATCCTAAGGAGAGTTACTCCAGTCTAAGCCCATTGAAATGAATGGGCTTCGACTGGGGTGACACTCTTTAGGATTGCACTGTTCATTGTGCAAAGTTCCTCTCCCCCCCCCCCACTCCCCACCACCCGCCAGCTTAATAATAATCAGCAGTTTGAGGGGGATGGTGGCCCAGAAGCCCATTTGTTGTTGTTGTTCAGTTGCACAGTCAAGTCCGACTCTTTGCGACCCCATGGACAAAGTCACACCAGGTCCTCCTGTCTTCCATAATCCTTCGAAGGTCCTCCTGTCTTCCATCATCCTTCGAAGTCTGCTCAAATTCGTGTTTGTTACATCAGTAACGCTGTCCAGCCATCTCATCTTTTGCCGTCCCCTTCTTCTTTTGCCTTCTGTCTTTCCCAGCATCAGGATCTTCTCCAGCGAGTGCTCAAAACAAATCTTTGTTTGCAAAAAGGAATTCTCCTCTCTCCCTTTCCCCAGCTCTTCTGCCAGCTCCAATAATTTTGTCGCTGTTGTCAGTTTGTACTTTGTTTCCCATCACTATAAAAATTTAACATTTCTTACAAGAAAGGAAGCACACTTGACTGAGTGTTCTTCTAATGTTATTCCACTGCCACCATCTTCTCTCCATGTTTAGGCTATGCATGCACTTCCATCTTCTTATGATTTGGGGCTGTCTGGACATTTCCAAGAATAAATGAAACACTGGGGGTCCCTTTGGCTTATGGAACATTGTTAACCTGCAAGACAACTTGTAAAACCATACAGGACAAAAACATAGAACTAGTCTGTTCCTAGGAACAGACACAGGGCTTATTTTTCAAGCAAATAAGACAGAGGAATGGTCAAACAAAGCATAAAAGTAAAGGTAGTCCCCTGTGCAAGCAATGGGTCATTCCCAACCCACAGGGTGACATCATATTAGGGCGTTTTTGCAGCAGACTTTTTTATAAGGTGGCTTGTCATTGCCTTCCCCAGTCACCTACGCTTTCCCCCCCAGCAAGCTGGGTACTCATTTTACTGACTTTGGAAGAATGGAAGACTGAGTCAACCTTGAGCTGGTACTTGAACCCAGCTTCCACCGGGTTCAAACTCAGGTTGTGAGCAGAGCTCGGACCGCAGTACTCACCACCCTGAGCATAAAGGTAGTCCCCTGTGCAAGCACTGAGCATAAAGGTAGTCCCCTGTGCAAGCACCAGTCATCTCTGACTCTGGGGCGACATTGCATCACAATGTTTTCACTGCAGACCCCCTTTTACAGGGTGGTTTGCTATTGCCTTCCCCAGTCACCTACACTTTAGCCCCAAGCATGCTGGGTACTCATTTTACTGACTTCGGAAGGACGGAAGGCTGAGTCAACCTCGAGCTGGCTACCTGAACTCAACTTCTGCCAGGATCCAACTCAGATCGTGAGCAGAGCTTAGGACTGCAGTACTATAACAACAACAAACATATCGCTGATGCACTTTGTGAAGAGCACAGAGACTTCAGGCACGCCAACCGTTGAATGTTCTATGACTTCTCACAACAGATGTGTGAAACCGCCCCCCCCCCCCGTGTTATATAAGTCCAGTGGCACCTTGAAGACTAACAAAACTTAATTCTGGGTATAAGCTTTCAGATACATGCAACTTCTTCAGATGGATCTTAAAGGTGCCACTGGACCAGAACTTTGTTCTGCGGCTTCAGGCCAACGCGGCTGCCCACCTGTGTTCGATATGTTAGACAAAGGAGTGCTTCAGCAAACCGTACATCCCACACATAACTTCTGCAAGAGTCTTGACACACACACACACATCAGGCAAGGAAGTCTGCTCCAGAGACTGAATCCATGACAACCAACACAGACCTGACAAAGGTCAACCCACTGTCTTTCCAGAAATACTTCCCAAGTGCGCATTCTAATGAACATGCCTTACTCATTGCACTGGATCAACAGCGATCACCAATGCTCATTCACTGCATTTCACTGTCACCACGCTCAGCACACGGGAAACACCCATTCATATCGAACATGAAATGTCCAGTTTCCTTTCTGCGCTTCTTTTACATCACAACCTGCCGCTGTAGTCCACAGTGAGGAAGAGGAGGAGAAGACTGCAGATTTATACCCCGCCCTTCTCTCTGAATCAGAGACTCAGAGCAGCTTACAATCTCCTACATCTTCTCCCCCTACAACAGACACCCTGGGAGGTGGGTGGGGCTGGAGAGGGCTCTCACAGCAGCTGCCCTTTCAAGGACAGAGGCTCAGAGCGGCCTACAATCTCCTTTCCCTTCCTCCCCCACAACAGACACCCTGTGAGGTGGGTGGGGCTGAGAGAGCAGCTGCCTTTTCAAAGGACAACCTCTGGGAGAGCTACGGCTGACCCAAGGCCATTCCACAGCTACAAGTGGAGGAGTGGGGAATCAAACCCAGATCTCCCAGTTAAGAGTCTGCATACTTAATCACTACACCAAACCAGTACACCAAACTATAATAGCCAAGGTACTTGCTTACGTACCTTCTATGTGCTCCTTGGACATCCAGTCATGCGCCTGTACTCAAGTAGACCTTCTCCACTTCTGCCTTTCATGCAACCACTGAACCAACACATCAATCTACCAGCTTGCTTCATAGTTGCTACAACTATCCATATATCAGAGTTTTACCGTATACAGCTTACGAGATCAACCGGTTAATAGCCATATTCCATATCCCAGTGCAGACTCCACACTATTGGGAGATTTAGTAGAAAATCGATATGCTTCCGGTATCAAAATACCAGTACAACTTACGAACAGAGAAAGCATCGAAGGAGGGGGAGAAAACCAACACAGAACACACCCATGATCAGGTAACAACAATTTATTAGTGTGCATGCCAGGGGTGGAATTCTAGCAGGAACTCCTTTGCATATTAGGCCACACACCCCTGATGTAGCCAATCCTCCAAGAGCTTACAGGGCTCTTACAAAAAAGAACAAATAGAAACCAACACACCGTCAGCTGTAATAGCACATAAACAAGAGAACAATTTTCATTAATGTCAATGCCAACAAAATCTTGTAATATTTTTACATAATGTTGTTGCCTCTTAACATGGAGCATTAAAGCAACAGGCGGAGTACATAAAGTCCAATAAACAAAGAAATTAATTCACAAAGTCCATTATAAGTTCACACTCATTTGTTCTCAAATGGAAACCATCAAGTCCATGAGATGTCCAATATGAAGTCCTAGTCCACACGAGGATTCTAGACAATCCCTCGTTCCGATGACTTCCGAGAGCCAGTTTGGTGTAGTGGTTAAGTGTGTGGACTCTTATCTGGGAGAACCGGGTTTGATTCCCCACTCCTCCACTTGCACCTGCTGGAATGGCCCTGGGTCAGCCATAGCTCTGGCAGAGGTTGTCCTTGAAAGAGCAGCTGCTGTGAGAGCCCTCTCAGCCCCACCCACCTCACAGGGTGACTGTTGTGGGGGGAGAAGATACAGGAGATTGTAAGCCGCTCTGAGTCTCTGATTCAAGAGAGAAGGGCAGGGTAAAAATCTGCAATTCTTCTTCTTCTTCCTCAGTGAACCCGATAGTAATGGCATGTACCAAACTATGCCCTCATAGTGTTTTTTATGTCCACCCTGGATATTTTGTGGGTCCAATTAGTTAACTGCAGGATTGTCAAATGTTTTCAAATAATTATTTTAGACAAGGCATTCTATTTGATTCCAAAGCACTTAAGGCAAATATTTCTAAGACAAAGTAGTCTTGCCTACAAAAAAAGAGCATTGTAAGCTCTTGGAGGATTGGCTACATCAGGGGTGTGTGGCCTAATATGCAAAGGAGCTCCTGCAAAAAACATCTGGAGAGCCAGTCTGGTGCAGTGATTAAGTGTGCGGACTCTTATCTGGGAGAACCGGTTTTGATTCCCCACTCCTCCACTTGCACCTGCTAGCATGGCCTTGGGTCAGCCATAGCTCTGGCAGAGGTTGTCCTTGAAAGGGCAGCTGCTGTGAGAGTCCTCTCCGGCCCCACCCACCTCACAGGGTGTCTGTTGTGGGGGAGGAAGGTAAAGGAGATTGTAAGCCGCTCTGAGACTCTTCGGAGTAGAGGGCGGGATATAAATCCAATATCATCTCTTCTGCTGCTAGAATTCCACCCCTGGTGTTTACCAAAGGCTTATGTACGTAGGAGGGGAAATGTATTAACACATAAAAGGCAGGGTCAGATTAAGCATACGGACAAACAAAACTGGAGGCAATTTGGTTTCAATTTAGCACCGGTGATTACAGTTCTTGGAAAGGATGGCCTAGAACAGGGGAAGGGAACATTGGCTCTCCATATGTTTTTTGCCTACCACTCCCATCAGCCCCAGCCAGCATCTGGGACTGATGGGAGCTGTAGGCAAAAAACATCTGGAGAGCCAACGTTCCCTACCCCTGGCCTAGAAGCACTCCAATTCAAGGCATTCACAATACTTCTATGAATCTCACGCACCTTCAGAAATACCAGATTTAAAGCTGCTCTAAAGCTTTTTGTTTTGTTGTTTTTTTAAACAAATGCTCCATTGGCTCCCTTTGCCAAACAGACATTGTGAAACTATGCCTGTGAAAGATTTCCTAACTACAATGATATTTTTTTGTTCGTTTGCCTCATTTAAAAACCTACTTATTATCTCCGTAATTTCCAATTTACCTTCAAATGCAGCCATTGTTTTCTGCCTCCTTGTAGGAAAAAGGGGGGGGGGAGCACTTTTCATCAAAACAGCCAATTCTACGAAAAACACAATTAGCTTTCAAACGCCTGCGATTGCGTCATCCAATTTATTCTCCTTGTCAAATGTTCATTTTACCTGGGCAATACATGCACTGTGGGTTTTTTTCCCTGCATAGGGACAAATCTTGGTTTCCACTCACCAGAAAAGTACTCGGCACAGTTCTCCTTTCTGCCCTACTTCCCCCTCCCCGTGACTCCATTTTCCCCCCTCACACCCTGGGCCACCATAACAAAAGCTACCACACTCTTCAGTTTTCATAGGCAAATCTATTTCTTCAGAAGGTATATACGATGTATAGAATATGCAGTGAGGATGAATGAACTTTCACGAAGAGACGCATTTATTTTATACCTGCATACCCGGCAACATCCCAGCACAGGGTGGTTTGAAGACCAGAAATGGAACATCTTGAGAAGGTCAGATGTTCACCCACAAAACTCAGTACATTTCAATTTTAAAGGTCCCTTTTGGGATTTCCCTTTTGGGGTGCACATAGATAGCTAGAGACATACGAGAAGAGCCTTTTCCTAAGGCAAATGGATCACAACAGAATTAAAACTGGCAACATTTGGAATTTAGACAACAAAGAAAGTCCTTCTTCAAAGTCAGAAGTAGTAGCCTACTCAAATATGGAAATTCCTAGACCTCCCATTGAACCACGGGGGAAGAACCAGAAGGTGAGACGGAAAGAATTATAGCCACATCATATTAACCCTAGGCTTTTATGCTCTCAAACTATCAGTCCCACCCCCCTTATCTGTCCCAGCAGCCTTTGACACAGGGCCACGGTCAGCATACCCTGCTGTGGGGCTTATGCAGGACCCAGTTCTGCTAACCTGCATGCTCTAACCTCAGTGGCTTGGTTGCAAGCACTCAGGGCTGGCCCTGCCAGTAGGCAAACTAGGTGATCGCCTAGGGTGCTAGCCTTCTGGGGTCACAAAATTGGGCAACTCCCCACATGACTCTGTGAGGTTATTAGGGGGCACCAGAGGTCAGCTTTGCCTAGAGTGCCGGACAGTCCAGGCCCAACCCTTCAAGCACTCCACCGCCCACACTGCCAGCTGCACGCACTACTCAGCATAAGAAAAGTTACATGGTAGGTGCAAGCATCTGTGACCACGGGCTGTGAGAGGACTTGTAGGAGGGTGGGGGGATGATGCACAGGAATGTGGGTTTGGGGGGTGCAAAGGGAGGTGAGAGCAGCGGAGGAGAGGTGTGCTGGCTACCCAGGGCTCGCCAAAATTTCAAACTGTCCCTGCTTTGAGGTTACTCAAAATCCGTTTCCCACCCAATGTTACGACAACCCACTTAAAACGGAAGGCCAATTGTGTTGTAGAGTGAAGGCTCTATAGGCTGAAGAAACATCCGCCCTGATCCTTTTCCTAATGTACTGATGAAGAGTTCTGAAGGACTCAAAAGACTTCTTCCTACCCACGCGAAGTTTGGGTTACATTTTTTAAAAGGAGCATGCCACTCATTTTCATTTTACAATTACTTATGGACTGACATGCCTACCTAGAGTCTTTGCCCGTAGCAGAATTCATCCGTACTTCCAGGGCTGGAATTCTAGCAGGAGCTCCTTTGCATATTAGGCCACACCCCCTTGATGCAGCCAATCCTCCAAGAGCTTACAAAGCTCTTTTTTGTAAGCTCCAGGAGGATTGGCTACATCAGGGGAGTGTGGCCTAATATTCCAAGGAGCTCCTGCTAGAATTCTACCTCTGGTGACATACGCTCTCTGTTTCTCTTCCACAGCTGAACCCTGCGTGTTTAGAGTACAGACCCATGGGCCTAGTAACATGGGTAGTGCTTTAGCCCAGCTCAAAACTTCTGCAGGTGGATCACAGTTCACCCACGTGCCCGGTTGTTTTGAGGAGTCTTTGCACGGCAATAGATTATTTTAAAGGATCAATAGAAATAACCAGGTACACCCTTACACGTCTGAGATGCAGAGGAATTGGCCGTGTTAGTCCATCGCTGCAAAATAGTAATGAGTCTGGTAGCACCTTTAAGGCTAACATGTGTTATTGTACCGTAAGCCAGTCTGGTGTAGCGGTTAAGTGTGCGGACTCTTATCTGGGAGAACCGGGTTTGATTCCCCACTCCTCTACTTGCACCTGCTGGCATGGCCTTGGGTCAGCCGCAGCTCTGGCAGAGGTTGTCCTTGAAAGGGCAATTTCTGTGAGAACTGTCTCAGCCCCACCCACTTTACATGGTGCCTGTTGTGCGGGAGGAAGATAAAGGAGACTGTGAGCCGCTCTGAGATTCGGCGTGGAGGGCAGGATACAAATCCAGTATCGTCATTATCTTCTTCTTTCGAGAAACGCAGCTCTGGCAAAGCATCTGATGAGGAGAGCTGTGCTTCTCTGAAGGCTACGCTACAATAAAAAACTGTTAGTCTTAAATGTGCTAATGGACTCTTTACTAGATTTGAGATGGACCTATATGCCTCAAAATCCGTAGTTGTGCAGCAACAGCAGGATCTGCTGATTGTGGGTCGATCGCAAGCTAGTGTGACTTCTTCAACTGCCATGCAGAGCTAAACATAACCACTGATCTACTGGCACCCCTATCCTATGCATCTGTTTGCGGTCCTAGAACATCTCTGCAAGGCTGGTGTGACAGCAGAGACCCAATTTATAGGTGCCTGGAGTGGCGTGACACTGCTGCGTGGTAGAGTCTCACGGCCTTCCACTAATAAGGGTGGATTATGATGCGAGACCCCTCTTGTGCCCATGTTATCAGGGCTTTTTTTGGAGCAGGAACTCCTTTGCATATTAGGTTACACCCCCCCTGATGCAGCCAATCCTCCTGGAGCTTACAGTAGGCCCTGTAAGAAGAGCCCTGTAAGCTCTTGGAGGATTGGCTACCTCAGGGGGTTGTGGCCTAATATACAAGAAGAAGAAGAAGATATTGGATTTATATCCCGCCCTCCACTCCGAAGAGTCTCAGAGCGGCTCACAATCTCCTTTACCTTCCTCCCCCACAACAGACACCCTGTGAGGTGGGTGGGGCTGGAGAGGGCTCCCACAGCAGCTGCCCTTTCAAGGACAACCTCTGCCAGAGCTATGGCTGACCCAAGGCCATGCTAGCAGGTGCAAATGGAGGAGTGGAGAATCAAACCCGGTTCTCCCAGATAAGAGTCCGCACACTTAACCACTACACCAAACTGGCTCTCCTGCTACCAAGTTCCTGCTACCAAAAAAGTCCTGCACTTTACCAATCTTGCCTGGGCAGAAGGGAAATGTCAGCGCAAAGCTCCCATGTCATCGATGCTTTCCATCTGGATGTCGTGAATGTTAAGCCTTAGTTTGCACATGCAGGAGAATGATGGGGGGCAGGACGCAGTGGCAGAATGGCAGGTACTACCTTCAGACAGCACATAGAACCCGTGTTGAAATGCCTCTGTAAAAGTTTCCCCAAAGTAGACGAGAGACCACAGCAAGCAAAGGAAGGAGGCGGGAGTTTTCTTCCTGCTGAGCTAGCTTTCTGCTTGCAAGGAGTTCACTTTCCGAAGGAGCATTCGGCACTGCAGTCTAGCACCAGCACTCTGAAGTGCGGCGTTCCATTCTACCACCTAATTGTCCCACAGCCTTGTCCTTAAACCAACGAGGCCCTTGGGGGAGGGAGGCTGAGAGCCGGGGCTGGCAAAACGGCACCTAAACACAACAAACTGGAGTAGCAGAACGAAGTAGGAGTCCAGTTGCATCTTTAAGACCAACAAGGTTTGATTCAGAACGCAAGCTTTCGTGTCCTTTGCTTGGGAAGCAGAAGGTCCCAGGTTCAATCCCCGGCATCTCCAAAAAGGGTCCGGGCAAATAGGCGTGAAAAGCCTCCGCTTGAGACCCTGGAGAGCCGTTGCCAGTCTGAGAAGACAATACTGACTTTGATGGACCAAGGGTCTGATTCAGTAGAAGGCAGCTTCATATGTTCATTTCAGTCCTCTAAGCACACTTCATCAGACGAGGAATCAGGTACAGTGAGCAGAGCTCCATATAACTGATGTAGGCAGTGGTTTAGAATGCAAAATGGCACAAATTTACGATCGAATGACATTCTAAACCCCTGCCTACCAGCTATATGGAGCTCTGCTCACTGTACCTGATTCCTTGTCTGATGAAGTGTACTCGGAGCAAACAAAAGCTGACATTCTGAATAAAACTTTGTTGGTCTTAAAGGTGCCACTTGACTCTGTCCTACTGCTTCAGACCAACGCGGCTGCCCACTTGGATCTATAACCTGGAGCAGCGTGAGCCCCATGTGCCAAACTCATTGGTCAGCATAGTGAGCCACTGGATCAGAGCACAAATGCTTCTGCAGGGATACTAATGCTTGCAACGAGGACGGCACTGCTGGGAAGCACATTTAGCATCATGGGGGTGGGGGGGGGGAATGCCAGACGTCAGAGCCCTGTAGCTGTGGCAGTGTTCTCAGAGAACGCCTAGTAGCTATTGAGTCACTACAGCTGTTTCTTCCTCTCCCCCCAGTTCTTAGGAAGCCTGGATTGAGCAGCAGAACATCTGCAAACCCGGCAGTGGGGGTGAGATAACAAACGACGAGAGCATCAGAAAAGATCATGCTCCAAAAAAGATTCGAAGGGGACTTCTGGCGCATCCATGCGTAATTCCATCAGCGCCGTGTGCAGCAGCAGCAAAAGAAAGAGAATCAAATCGGGGGTGGGCGACAAAAACACCAGGAAACCCATGATGCAGCGCCCCGTTCTGTCCTTAACTCACCCTTCATGCCGGGACTCTGACCTCCTTGGGGGACAAGCCGGTCGCTCAGCAGACCCCCAAAACAAAGAGGCACACTGCAGACAGCTTAAAAATATCCAAAAGGAAAGAAGGTTTTCTCCAGAGACACCACCAGTGTTGATCTGACACCCCACCAGGCTTCCAGCTGCTCAGGTGAGGGACGCTCGTTTTCAGAGGCCTGCTGCCCACGAGCGGACGGATTAAAACAACACTTATTAGGGCCTCGCCAGAAAGTTTTGCGAGGCTTAATGAGCTGGACCCAAACAGATTACAGCCCGGCACAGACTCTCGCCTGCACTCCCCAGAGCATAACTCAGGCTTCTGTTTCGTAATAGCTCCTTCCTCGCATGTACAGCAGAAGCACCACCATTAAAAAAAACAAAACTAATGCGCTAAACAGAAACAAATTACCAAGCTGCTTTTGCCTGATGAAGGGTTTCTATCTCCCAAACACCTTCGGCTCGCTGCTGGTACGTGTCGTTTTGTGATCGACGTGCTGGAGGAAATCTCGTAAGGATCCTGAGAGAGTCCCCTGGGAAAAAGAGGATTTCGGCTAGCCAACTCCTGTTCTTTCCTGCAGCCCCAGTCTGCTCCGAGTCTCGTTAGCAGCACGAAAAGGGGATTAGCAAACTTTTTTTGCCCACAACTGCCAGACCCACTATTTCTTGCAGCCCCGTAGCTAGGGGCTGCGGTGGGAGGGGGCCATGGGGGTGAGAGCAGGAAGCTGGAGAGGCTGGGGGCCACCCCTCTTCCTCCCCCACCCTGTGTAACTGAGAGCCAGCCAATAAGATGATTGGCTTGCCCTTTAAATGGCACTCTTGGGTGCCCCTCCTGTGGAATTAAATCACACTGAAGTGGGAGGGAGAGGGGCGGCCCTGGGATGGGGGTGAGGAGCCCCAAAAGCCTGTCAGGGGGCTGTGCCCCACTGGCCCCTGGTTAGCTACGGGCCTATTTCTTGGCTACTTTCAGACGGCTTGAAGGAGAAGCGTGGCTGGGCAGAACGCCTGCACGTGCCAGGAGCTTTTGCCAGCAACCACGCACTTGAAAAATCCCCCCCCCCCCCTTCACTGCTGCTGGGAATTGAAGCACCACTCAAAATAGACACCGAATCCTTTGGTATATTACAGGGGTGGCCAACGGTAGCTCTCCAGATGTTTTTTTTCCTACAACTCTGGCTGGGGCTGATGGGAGTTGTAGGCAAAAAAAACATCTGGAGAGCTACCGTTGGCCACCCTGGTATATTATAAAGCCTGAACCTTGACTCATCGAGAAGCCCCAAAAGCCCCAGGGAATCGTACTGGAGACTCCAATTGACAGAGAGACAGGACATATAGGAGGGCACCATCCCAAAGAAATGCAACTTCGGTTTTCTTTTCTTTTTTTGTATCAATGCAATGGCATAAACACCAACTGAGCAAACATATTTATTTTATTTTATTTTTTTAAAAAAAAGCTCTTTCCAACTTGTCGATGAATCATGCTCGAGAAAAATATATATAGTAATATAATATTCCCGGTGCATATAAATAGGTCTCTTTCGAGAGGGGGGGGGGAGTAATTACTACTCAAATACAGTGCTGTTGAAATAATGCATGCACTAATCAGCCCTGACTTCTTCATCAAACCTCCCCCCCCCCATAACCTCCTTAAGAAGTCTTCAGTTTTGCAAAAGGCAGGCTGATTAATTGACAATGTTTTCCTCCTCTGCGAAAACTCCGCATTTGAAATCATTTCTCGACGCAGCTGCTCTGTCAGACCCGGTAACGGTTGGGGACAGTTTGCAGCCAGTTATTAAACCGGTCTCTTCCGTCCATACCCAAAATGTCCCCGGAATCGAAGGCAATGACATGAATTCTTTTTAGAACCAAATAAACACAGGTGCTTTGTTAACCGCTTGCCTGCCTGGGACCACCTGGAATTGCCAGCTAGCCAGAGACAAAACAGCACAACTGGTTCCGATGCAAAAAACGGGCTGGGGATGCTTGCCACAATGTGAACATCTCTGCTTGCAAAGGTCAGGTGGGGCCATAAAACTAACCGAGGCAGGGGCTGAGAGGGGGGCTGGCACCTTCTATACCACTGACATTGGCTTTCTCCTCTCCTCAAAACCACTATTGGGGAAAGAGTCAGATTCTCTGTTCTGCACACATCTGCAGCTCTTCACTCCTTGATCAGTTACCTTCCAAGCAACCAAAGCTTCCAACCTCAAAGGGATCTTTAGAAGACATACACGAAATACGCTTCTCCACCATCTCTCTCGCCTCCCTTTTTAACTCCCTTCTTCTCCATCCATCAGAAAAAAGATGTTTTATTTCAAAATCACTTGGCAATAACTCCCTCGGCCAGCTCCCCCTCGAGTTTGCACGAGGCATCCTTTATTTCTTCCAACAGCCATTAAAAAGTACATCCAGTAGAGGCAGAAACCTCAAAAATGCCCTTCTGGGTGTTTATCCAATGAATATTTCTCTTCCAGACACCTCCCTCTCCCTTGCCATCAAGAAGGTAGAATGATTGACAGGTGTCAGAGAGCAAGAGGTTGATCAGAGGCAGCCATGGAGATGGGGTACTGCGCTGGACTGATATATGATTTCCCCCCATCACAGTTCTGACATCAAATCAGAGAATCTAGCCAGCCTTGATTTTCCCCATCACAGTTCTGACATCAGATCAGAGCATCTGATCATCCTTGCTTATGATAACATCCAAATGCATATAAATGTTCTATTCCTTCGGCTAGCACCGGCAACAGACTGCAAACACAAAACCAGAAGCCAACCGAATGCCTCTCTTCTTTGAAAGATGTTTTTTTAAACCCAGGTGGCTGCCAGAGTTTGCAAGAAAAACCAGAGAGAATCTTGGTGCACCCTGAGATATTCATTGGCCTGACTTTTTTTTTGGGGGGGGGGGAGCGGAAAAGAGATCAGCTTAGACTCCATCCCCAACGAATGGGGAGTTTTGCTTACACCCCCATTCCAGTTTGCTCTTTTGGGGTCCCCCCTCATTTTCCTGCATAAAGAGTGCTCGGGTGGGGGCCAAGTCTTAGAAGAAGAGGGACCAGTCTTAGAAGAGCCTCTACAGCCAGAACTTATTCCTGCTCACTCCAAAGCAATTCCCTGTGCCAACCTCAAAGCAAGCGGCCTTATCGGAACCACCTCGGACCCAAATATCTTGCGGGTGGCTCGCCTTCTTTCTGGACCAACCGCCCTTTCAAGAGCATTCCTTCCTCGTTAAGAGACAGAAAAGGCCACCGGCTGCGGAGGGGAGAAAGGTTTAAGAGATCGCCCCCTCGTTCATCCATTGGCTACGCTGACAAGCTCTCCTCTTTCCCCGGGCTCTGCTTTCGAGTAAACGCGCCTACTAGGATCTGGCTAGCAACAAATGCTCGGAGAGGGGCGTCCGAATCTCCCCCATCTTCTTGCCGCGTCCTCTCCCCCCAACGGGGCACTCTCCCTTCTCGAAGCGACGGCCGATTCCTCGCCCTATTCCACCCTCCCTCCTCCCCGCGACAAGGCTGTCGATGAAACCGCCAGAGTTTAGCGCCGGCCACCCGGCTAGGGTCTCCCTCCAGCGGCTGGGAACCCGCAGCTCGGATCTCGCCTTTCCCTTTCCTTGGGAAACAGCGCCCACCTTCGGCCGCGAGCGGGGAAAGTTGCGCCAAACGCACGGAGCAGAGCGCACGGCCGCCCACAAAGGCTGGGCTTCGCCGCTCCTCGCCGGGCATGCTGCCCGCCCTCGCTCCTCTCTCCGCGTCCGGCCGACAGAGAGAGAGAGAAGGAGGCGCGCCGGCCAGGGGGAAAGGGAAAGCAAGCTTGCCCGAGTCAACCACAAGCCCCTGGAACGCGGCCACCTACGTTACCAAACGCCGGAAAACCAGTGCTCTGGAAAGGCCGGGCGCCTTTTCGCTCCAAGCGATCGCCCACCGCGCGGAGCTCCCGGGTCCCCCTAGCCGATCGCCGCCGCCTGGAGCGACGCGCGCGCACACCGCCGACTGCCGGAGGCGCGCTTACCTTCCTGCACGGCGTGGAAAGGGTTGTTGGCTTCTATGAGCTTGATGGTGTAGGTGATTTTCTCGCTCTGCAGAATGTCATCGTTGAGGCTCAGGTCGGCCACCGCCTGCTTGAAGATCTCGTCGTCCTTGGCCGAGTTGCCCTCGAAGATGGCACCTGGGACCGGGAAGGAAGGAAGGAAGGAAGCAAACGGGCCTCCGTCAGTGTGGCCAAGGAGCGCCGCGGCAGGCCTTGAAACACTTCCCCCAAATTCGGCGGGGCTCGCCGTTCAACAAGGCAGAGCGCGGGGGGGGGGGGGTTGGCCCTCTCCGGTCGCGTTCACAAGACCAGTCCCTGTGTCGGGGGCGTTAATTTACCGGGAAAACTGGGGAGGAGGGGGGGGGGTCGACACCTTTCCTATAATCGCACTCCTTTACCCGCTGTCTCCCGTGCACCGAAGCAAGGCAGAAAAGACACTCGGGTTACACAGCGGTTATTTCGCTGGGGGAAGTTAGAGGACACTCCGAGGTAACTGGTTTGCAGTAACGACCCGAGCGCTGGGAAATGATACAGCTAACCCACTTAAAACGAGGCTACTTTTCTTTTCTTTTTTTTTAAGGGAACCGTTTTGTAGTCCGCCCGGAAATCCTCTGCGCCACGGCGGCTTAAATACGCTGCGTAAAAGCGCTTTTGCGCAGGGGAGATTCCTGGCATGTGCCCTTAATTAGCCAATAGGGAGGACCTGTGACCCGGAGAAGGATAATGACTTCCAGTCTACAAGTCCCCCCGCCCCGTGCACCTGTTTGCACGCAAGGCTGACCCTGCCACTAGGCCATCTAGGCGGTTGCCTGGGGCGCCAGCATTCTGGGGGGGCCCACGTGACTCGGCAACCTGACCAGTGCCAAGGAGTGCCAGAAGTTAACCTTGCCTAGGGTGCCAGACAAGTCTAGGGCCAGCCCTTGCATGCAAATAACCGACTGGGTTTTACGGGCTTTCCCCTAAATCAAACCGCAAGAGATGAAGCTCTGTCACGCAAGGGCACGGAAGGGTCGCGGGACGTTTAACCCCGAAAGACCGTCAAGGAGAAGGGGGTGGACTGGCGAAGTATCAATTTGACGATTCCACCGGCTCCGTGGCTTTCAAGGGGGGGGGGGGGTTGCCCATCGTTTCGCTCCTTTGGAAACAGGGCCACTCGCACAGAGCCAGAGAGAGGCTCTAACTTCTGCCTGGGCTCGCTCCCCCCCCCTCCTTTTGCGCACGCACACCACCGCATGTCAATGAGAAAGCCGAGCTCGACGCTCGGGCACCTGGAGGCTTTCTCGTTCCGGGGCCTCGCCGGTGCAGCTTTTCAAACATCTGGCGAGGAAGACGCCTCCTGCCACGATCGAAGGGGGGGGGGAGAGGGTGACTGGGGGTTGCCTCTCTCTCCCCTGCGCCGCGTGGCGAGAAGCTGCTTCGCTATTCCCCCCCCCCCCCAACCGGCAGCCACACCCCACCCGCCTGCGCTCCCCCGGAGCCGTGGCGCGCCGTCCACCTGCCGCCGCCACTGTGTGCAAAATGCCAAGGCGGAGGGGTCACCGTCTCGAAGACGGGGGGGGGGGGGGGCTTCTTACGGGCTGCATCCCTGGGCGTGATTGGGGGGGGGGAGCGGGCGTCTGCCCGGGCAAAGGACCGGGGGGGGGATCCTAGGGCCGGATATTGGAAGTGGGGGGTGCCCAATTCGCAGCTGCCCGCCCCGTTGCCAGAGTTCCCGCCTCCCAAGGCGCCCCCCCCTTAGAGGGAATGAACTATGGAAAGGTGTGTGTGTGTGCGCGTGGGGCGAGGGGGGTGTCTTTCGTTTGGGCGATCGCGGCCGCGTTCCCCTTGCAGGGCGCCGCAGTGCTGTCGTTCGGCCTTGCGCTCTGGAGCCTGCCGCTCGGTTGCGCGCGGTCTGCCGGAGCTGGCGCGCAGAGTTCCCCGGCGATACGCCACCTACGGCCGAGTGACTCCCCGAGGCGCTTCCCCGCCGCCTATCCGGGCTCCCCGGCCACCACCCCCCCCCCCAGCTCCCGATCCTGGGCTCCTTTCCCCCTCCCACGCCTCCTTTCCACTTTTGGCCAGAACTTGCGCCGGCTGCCTTATGTGGGTCTGAACGGCCGGCGGCAGCCCCTCCCCCCATCCCTTCGCAAAGGGGGCTTTTCACCTCAGCCCCCCCCCCCCCCCAAAAAAAGAGCTTTCCCTGTCGCTCTATTCTGGAGCCTTCGCGACGCCTACTTCCTGCCAGAGGGCAAGATTTCCCCCCCCCCCCTTCTCTTTAGCACGTTAGGAGGGAAAGCGGGCACTGCAGAATCCGGCCTTTTCTTGGGGAGAGTCGATTTTGGAAAAGCCCTTGGCCTTCCCCCCCCCCCCCCGCTCGCCTTTTTCTAAGCAAAGTTCCTCTGAGAGAAGCCAACTCGCTCCCTGCTTTCACCTAACCCCCTCACACACCAGGGCCGGCCCTAGACTGTCTGGCACCCTAGGCGAGGCTGACTTCCCCCCCCCTCCACTGATAACGCCACCGAGCCACATGGAGGCGCCCGGTTTGGTGCCCCAAGAAGGCTGCCGCCCTAGGCAATTGCCTAGTTTGCCTAGTGGCAGGCGCCCTCTCCCCCCACCCAACCCCCGCGCCATTCAGCCTTCTAATCTCAGAGGCTCCGACCAAGGTGAGGGCGTCGGAGTCTACGCCACGCCAGATCAGAGAATCCCCCCCCCCTACGCTGGCCGGGCGCGCACACGCCGGAAAAGTGTGTCCCCCTCTGTCCCTCCTTCAGAGAACCGCGCCTGCCCCTGGCAGGAGGAGGGTTAATCTGCAACAAAGTTTCTCCCCCCCCCCCGCCCCGGCTCGGCGTCTGGGGAAGGGAAGAGAGTTTTCGCTTTTCCCTTTTTAAAAAAAAAAAAAAAAAAAGGCGAAAAGGGGTGGGAGAGAGAGACGCAAGGAAGAACCCGGGCGCAAACAGGTCGACCGGCTCTGCTGGAAGGAGGCGGGAAACGCCGCGCAAATGCCCGGCGAGACAAGCCCAGCCGCCGTGGAAATTAGCAGGACTTGCTTCCGAGTAAAGGCGCCGCGAATCGCCCGCCAGGCGGTGCAGCCCCGAACTTTGCGCTCGAGGGGCATTCAGGTGGCTTGCGGGCGGGGTGGGGGGGGGGGGAGAAGGGGAGGCGATTCTCTCCCCCCAGCCTCTCTCTCTCTCTCTGGAGTTCAGCTCTCTCCATCTCCCCCACACACACACACACACACCAGGGCTGGGATCGCCTTTGAAGGAGACCCCCCTCCCCTCCTCTTCACGAATTCTTGGCCACCTGCGCCCCCCCCCCCTTCCCGCCCCAGCCGCCTTCCCTCTCTTACCGATGTGGATGATGGAGTCCGCTCGCACCGAAACGCACTGAAATATCCACGGCAGAAAGCAGAGCCTCAGCACTTCCATCGCCAGCCTTTCGCGCAGCGCATCAGCCCGGATTTCTTGGAATTTGGATTGGATTTTATTTCGGTGGAGGAAAGCTGGAGAAGGGGGCGGCGGGCGGGCGGGCGAGAGAGGCGCCGCGCGATCCCCAGATCCTTCCGGCTCGCCGTTCTCCTCTTCTTCTCTCTTTTTTCCCCTCCCCAAAACAAGATCCCCTGTAGAGCCGTAGATCCTTCCAAGCCTTTCCCCCCCAAAAAACCCCAAAACCCACGAAGTAATTTCCCAAACAGCTGGAGATCTGGAGGGAGGGAGGGAGGGAGGAGGGGGGGGCAAGCCGAGAACCAGGCGGCCGGGGAGGGGGGCGGGTGGGTGGGGGGGCGTCGGGCGGGAAAGCCAACCGAGTGCGACCCGATCCCGCTTGGACGGCGAGCGGAGAGACGATAGATCCGTTGGGGGGGGGGGGGGTTTGCGCCTGGCTCGGAGAGAGGCGACGACAGCGGCGGCGACAGCAGCAGCAGCAGCGGCGGCGGCCAGCGCCAGACTTCAGCTCCGGAGCGCTCCGGGGGCGCGCGTGTGCGTGTGCGTGTGGAGCGCGCGCCCGCGTCTCGGAGCCCCGGCAAACTGCGGAGGCGCCCCCCCTCCTTTCCCCGATCCGCCTCTCTCCGAACCCAGCCCCCCCCCGCGCCGATCCGGAGCCACGTGATTGCAGAGCCTCCGCCACTCCATAGAGCCCGGGCGCAAAAGGCAACGGCGAGAGGGAGGAGAGGGAGGGGGCGAGAGAGCGCACAGGCGCAGCAGGAGGCGGCGTGGGGTTGATGGGGGGGGGGGGGGACGAGGCGAGTTGGGGCTCCGGGAGCAAGCCTTTGCTTGCGGGGGAGGGTCTGGTTTGGGGGCGAGGGGGTTCCACCACCACCCCCCTTTGGAGAGGGGGGGCACCTGGAGCCAAGCCACATCGGGACAGGTTTTCCCAGGACCGGATCTACATGTTTTTTTTGGGGGGGTGGGGGAATTAAAAAAGGACACCCCCCCCCCCCCTTTGGGGCCATTCTATCTTATGGGCCCGTTGAATACATCGGACTCCATCCCCAATTTGGCGCCCGGGGCAAGCACCCCCCCCCCCCCATCCGGCGGCGGGGTTTTCTTCTCCAAGGTTCGGAAGGGAAACTCGGCGAGGCAGTGGAAGGAAAAGGAAAGGAGTCTGCGGAGGCTGGACAGCGCCCGGCTGCGAGAAGGGGGAGCCTCCCCTTTCCCCGGCGGGTCGTCTCCGGCAGGGCTGGACTCGGAGCGGCCGAAGAGGGACCGGACTCCTCCGCGGCCCTGGGGCTGGACGCTGCGCCCACCGCAGCCAGCCCAGCGCCCCGGCTTCTTCCCCAGAAACGGAGACGCGCAAAGAGGAGGAAGAGGCGCGCTGCGCTCCACGCTGGGGCTTCGCCGCTGCCCAGGCAAGGGGGCTGGGGAGAAAACCCGGCGGCTTCGCTCTCGTACCTCGGACAGCTCCTTTCCCGAGCCGGCGGGGAGTCTGGGCCCTTTCGCCCCAGCCCTGCGAGAGGGCAGAGGGAAAGTTACGATCGCGTGCGTTAAAAAGAGCCCATTTTTATGCCTTGCACAAGCGCGCACATCGTTGCGCCTCCTGCCTGCTTTTCGGGAGGGAGGGGGAAGAATCAGATTCTCCTTCTCTCTTTTTAATTCTTATTTTTCAGGGCGGTGGTGTCTATTATCGATTTTGTCGTCTGTGCCTTAGACTGAAGCAGACCGCCTGCCTAGCAAGGTCAGTACAACTGTCCACTCAAACTGGCAGCAGCTCTCCGGGGTCTCAGCAGAGGTCTTTCCCATCTCCTACTGCCTGGTCCTTTTTAAACTGGAGATGCCAGGGATTGAACCTGGGACCTTCCGCATGCCTGGTCCTGTTTTAACTGGAGATGTCAGAGATTCAACCTGGGACCTTCTGTGTGCCTGGTCCTTTTTTAACAGGAGATGCCGGGGATTGAACCTGGGACCTTCCGCAGGCCTGGTCCTTTTTTAACTGGCGATGTCAGAGATTCAACCTGGGACCTTCTGCATGCCTGGTCCTTTTTTAATCGGAGATGCCAGGGATTGAACCTGGGACCTTCCGCATGCCTGGTCCTTTTTTAACCAGAGATTGAACCTGGGAACCATGGGACCTTTCACATGCCTGGTTCTTTTTAAACCGGAGATGTCCGGGATTGAACCTGGAACTTTCTGCATGCCTGGTCCTTTTTTAACCGGAGGTGTCAGAGATTCAACCTGGGACCCTCTGCATGCCTGGTCCTTTTTTAACTGGAGATGCCAGGGATTGAACCTGGGACCTTCTACATGCCAAGCAGATGCTCTGCCATTGAGTCATAGCCCTTAGGAAGTCACCACCTCTGAATATACAGCTATGATCTGTCCATGCGGGTACCAGTCTCTCCTAGTCTTGTTTCGGGATCCAAGATTATATCCCGGAAGAGGGTGAGTTTCTCCATCACATTCCCTTTTAAAACGTCAGCGATTTTTATATATATATATATATATATATATATATATATATATATATATATATATATATATATATATATATATATATATATATATATATATATATATATGAATATTGAACTCTTGTCCTGGGGAAAGTGGTACATGAAAGGCTCCTTGTTTGCTTCCTTTTTTTAAAAAAAGAAAGAAAGAAAAGCCAGAGCCTTCAATGAAATCTCATGCCGAAATTGGACATGCGAAGACTGATTCATCCCCCTTCAAACAAACAGACTAGTGATTGCAGGCACCCAGACGTGAGAAGCCTTCAAAATACGCTACCAGGATCCTGAGAAAACAAATTCATGCAAGGAGCCGGAGACGTAATTAAAACCACTGCCAGGAAAAAATGAGTGGAGGAGTCGGGTGTTAACCAGATTATTAAGTGGCTCTGAGCTGAGAAGGGTGTGGGGGGGGGCATGAATACAATGTTAGTTTCTGACCAGCAAAACTTGAAAAGCTGTCAAGATTTGCAAGAACAACGGCCATGGATGGACCACTGAAGCTGGCAGCCCACTGGCCGTGAAATCAGGGGCAAAGTGTTGCCGTGACGAGTGGGCCCCTGGCCAAAAATGTCCAGGCGGGGGCCAACCATCAATGCAAAACAGCCCAACCCCTAAACACAAGTAGTCCAAAATGTTTCAGGCTATCGAATTAATAATACTCTTCGTCCAGTTTTAAAGCACTGAAAAATGTGTGACAATCATCCTTCCTTCCAAATCATTGATAAGATGACTGGAAGATGGGAGAAAAGAAAAGGTCTCCTGTGCAAGGAAGATGGGAACCCCTCCACAAATTACACAGTACCATCCACCACCACAACCACCCTGCTGGTTAAGATATTCTTCCCAAGCCCTGCTCTCTATGCGGAGGCAAGGCAGACCGCAGCTAGAGACAGGGCTTTTTCAGTGGTGGCACCTTGCCTTTACTCAACCATCCTTTGAAATCATTGATAACATAACTGGAAGATGGGAACCCCTCCACAAATTACACAGAAACATCCAGCCCACCCACCTACCCTGTTCCTAAGCCCTGCTGTCTATGCAGAGGCAAAGCAGCCAGCAAACAAAGATAGGACTTTTTCAGCGGTGGCACCTTGCCTTCAGAAGGCTCTCTTTGGAGTGGGAATATGTTCAAATGTCTTAAAGACGGGGAGGGGACAGGCACCAGAACCCATGAGCAGAAATGCAGTATATCTACCGCATTGTAACCATTAACCCTCATTCCTGGCAACACTAGTCATGTATAGATTTGGTCTTGCTTTTCAGTACTAATAAACTTTATCTATGGTTTCATCAGAGGAGTTTGTTTGACTGATAGCTGGCTGCAGGGGGGGGGGGTTGTAGCAGAAACTCCTTTGCATACTAGGCCGCGCTCCCCTGATGTAGCCAATCCTCCTGGAGCTTACAGGGCTCTTTGTACAGGGCCTACTGTAAGCTCTTGGAGGACTGGCTACATCAGGGATATGTGGCCTAATATACAAAGGAGTTCCTGCTACAAAAAATAAAGCCCTGCTATAAAGACTGAGCCTGGGGACTTGTTTCCTCCTTACTGGGCAATGGGGGAGAAAACTGCATATCTTCCATTATATCTGCACATTTTCCATTATGTCTTCGTAAGCAAAAGGGCAAGAAGCTGAGGGTCAAGCCAAAGAACCAGTGAGCTGCAGAGGTCAGGGGCTGGACTAGAACAGTGGCGATCTGGGTTCAAATCCCCCACGCACTCCCTCACTTTTCAGCCTAATCTACCTCAACAGGTTGTTGCAAAGAGGAAATGGAGGAGGAAGAGCCATCTGTGCTGTCCTGAACTCCTTCAAGGAAAGGCAGGAGACTGGAAGCCCCATTGAACAGAAGGAAACTGGAATGGACAGGGAGAAATCTGTGAATGAGTCTCCCTGGGGGATTTGCAGGAGGGGGCTGATTCATCTCAGAACTGCAGCATTTACTTTATTTGCAATCTCCGTTTCATTCTCACAACAACCCTATGAGGTAGGTTGGGCTAAGAGTCTGTGACTCACCCAAGGGCACTATAATATAGTACAGGGGTGTCGAACTCATTTGTTGTGAGGGCCGGATCTGACATAAATGAGACGTTGTTGGGCCGGGCCATGTCGGGTTGGGTCAGGCCATGTTGTTCCAGGCCATTTAAGATTAGGTAGCAGATATATAAACTTTATAATGGACACAAACACAATTAAAGTTTTTTTAAAAAAAAAATAATAATAAAACATGCTTAAAACATTAACACTCAGTGGTCTTAAAGGTGCTTTCTTTGTATTTCTCCTGTGGGATCCAGGGAACTGAGCAAAGAAAGCTCTGGCTCTTTCCTTCCTTCCCCAGGAGACCAGGAGGGGGAGGAGCCCCAGCCAATAGAAGGAAGAGAGGCTTGGCTCAGTAGCTCTGCTGTGCAACTGAGAGAGCCTGGCAAAGCAAGCTCTGCCTCCCCGCCCCCTTCCTCCCCAAGGGAGGAGCCTCAGTCAATGGAGAAAGTAGAGGTTTTGCTCTGCAGCTCCTGTGCAATTGAGCAAGCCTTGCAAAGCAAGCTGTTATGCAGAAGGAAGCGCAAGAGAGGGAGAAGGAAGCAGATGACAGCCAGTTCCTTGAGGGCCTGATTCGGCCCCCAGACTGCATGTTTGACACCCCTGATAGAGTGGGGTTCGATGCACTGAAGAGGCATAGTAGTAGTGAACATCAGCTCTTTATTAGGTACAGCATTAGCTAGGCTGCACTTAAAGACTGAGGAACTGGGCCAATGGAGTCAACTATATACAACTCAGGGTTCCCACGCAAGCACTTGATTGGGTCATTCAAACCAGCAGGGGGCTTGTGATTGGTGCAGGGCAGCAGGGATTTGGATCCTGCTGCCCATTGTTCCCAAGTCCCCAAGCTCCGTTCGTATGGCTCCAATGAGCCCGGCAGGAACACCCTACTCAGTCTTCACTTGAGTCCGCATACACAACAGGCACCCAGCAACATTCTATGGCAGCATGGGGGATTTGAACCTGAGGCTCCCAGATCATGGTCTGACACCCTGACCACTACACTACACTGGTTCTCTCAGAGCAGGGAGGGGGGCATTTTAACCCCGTGGCACACACTGCTTACCACTTTCAGGTTGGTGTACTGGTGAAGAGCGGCAGACTCTGAGCCGGGAGAACCAGGTTCGATTCCCCACTCCTCCACATGCAGCCAGCTGGGTGACCTCGGGCCAGTCACAGCATTCACTCAGAGAGGTGTTTTCTCAAGAGCAGTTCTCGGAACTCTCTCAGCCCCACCTCCCTCTCAGGGTGTCTGCTGTGGGGAGAAGAAAGGAAAGGAGATTGTAAGCCACCCTGAGACCTCGAGTGAAGGACAAGGTATAAATCCAACTTCTTTTTTCTTCTTAAGTCAGGTCCCCAGAGGTGACAGTGAACCAGTATCTGAATTGCCACCTTTGTGGTCGCTACTTAACGTTAAGAGGGAAGGGGGGGGGACTATTTATGGGGATGCTCAAGGCTTTTTTTGAGCAGGAACACAGAGGAATGCACTTCTGGCTGGCTTGGTGTCAGGGGTCTGCGGCCTAATATGCAAATGAGTTCCTTCTGGGCTTTTTTCTACAAAAAAGGCCCTGTGTGAAACAATGGTGTTATCAGGGGTGTGGCCTAATATGCAAATGACTTCCTGCTGGGCTGTTTCTACACAAAAGGGCCCTGTGCGAAACAATGGCACTATCAGGGGGTGTGACCTAATACGCAAAAGAGTTCCTGCTGGGCTTTTCCTACCAAAAAAAAGGTCCTGGGGATGCCGCCATTTTGTCTCGCTAAGGCCTTTTCGGCACAAGCCAGTCAAAGTCACGGGTTCTTAAAACATGAATCACTTGTTTCCAATGACTTCCCCCATTGTAAGAAGCAGGGCGTTTCGCTGCGTTGCACTCATCCTCTGGAAGGGAAAGTGAACTTTCAAAGGTGGCACATGGAACCCCTGGGAGGCCACACACCACCGCCACCCATGCGCCACAATCGGCTACGGCTCCTCATCGTGGGCAGAGTCTGATCTACCCATAAGACTAGGGCTGGTGCCAGGGTTTTTGGTGCCCTAGGCGAGCTACCCACTAGCACCCCCCTCCCCGAAATTTAAAAAACAGAGAATTGTAGGAGAAATGAAGAAATTTGAAACTATTTACATTTTTAATTTACAGGCTTCTTATTTTAAATTATTTTTTTAAAAAAAAATTGTGAGATTAAGCAATACAAATTGTGAGAATACTACTTGATCCTTTTAGCTGGAGGTGCCAGGGACAAGACCTTGTGCATGTGAGAAAGAGGCTCTACCACTGAGCTAAGGCTCCCACCCCAGGGCTCTGTTAAAGTAGAGTAGGAAGGAGGAGTGGCAGCAGACAACTTCAACAACTTAGGGGAGGGACGGTGGCTCAGTGGCAGAGCATCTGCTTGGGAAGCAGAAGGTCCCAGGTTCAATCCCTGGCATCTCCAAAAAAGGGTCCAGGCAAATAGGTGTGAAAAACCTCAGCTTGAGACCCTGGAGAGCCGCTGCCAGTCGGAGAAGACAATACTGACTTTGATGGACCAAGGGTCTGATTCAGTAGAAGGCAGCTTCATATGTTCATATGTTCAACAGGAGCTCGTTTTTAGAAACTGTAATCGGCTCTTCTCCAGCTTTTAAAATTGGTTAATTTATCCCTGCCAGGCTTTGAGGAGTTCACTGGGCAGGTGCCATCTGCTTTCACATTTCCCGGGTCTGTTACAGACCTGGGGAACACAAAACCGGCTGGGCAGACTCTGCACTCCATGAAGCCTGCTTTCTATTGGGGGAGGCAGGCTCCAAGGAGCACACACACTGCATGTGGGGAGATGGGGCACCCGGTGGAGTCCCCTAGACCAGGTGGTGCCCTAGGTGGCTGCCTACTTGGCCTACTCCCATGCACCAGCCACGCATAAGACCTTCACCAGCTTTTGGTGGCCCTCCAGGCTGCAACATCCGGACCATTTGCCAAGCACCGAACAGTCTAACCGGCAGCGCCTGCCTTTCACACAGCCTCCTGCTGTTGCAGAAAGAGAGACTGATGCAATCAGAGAGGCCATTTCAGGATGGGGGAAGATGCTTGGTAAAGTTTAAAAGGCCTGCTCTTGGGTATGCCCAGAAATCATATTGCAGAAAAGCTATTTTAAGAACATTTGGGGTGTGTTGGGGTGTTTTAATCCCTCGTTAACAACCAAGAACAATGTTATGAACGCTATCACTCTTCGTAAATTAGTCTGCCTTCCTCGTATACAGAACCACTCAATTGTCTCCATCACTAGATAGTCAGAGGTGCAAACGAGACAAGAGACTGTGGATCCATCTTTTAAAATTTCTAATAACGGAGGGGGCCTTAATCGGATTAGGACCATAGCACCAGAGGAGTAGAGTTTCCACCAGACCGGTGTAAATCACTTCCCCCCCCCCCACCGCTCAAATTACACTATTAGCCATAGGGTAAATTTTAACAATTCTTGAATTTTTTCCAGCAAGAACAAACAGCAGTTCAGTTGTGTGGGGGTGGGGGGAGGTACATCAGGAAAAAAGGCATGCCGGTAAGCAGGGATTTTTTTAGTAGAAAAAGCCCAGTGGGAACTCATTTGCATATTAGGCCACACCCTCGATGCCAAGCCTGCCGGAATTGTGTTCCTGTGCGTTCCTGCTGGGAAAAAAATAAAAGCCCTGCAGGTTCAAGAGTTAAAAAGAAAAGTGTTTGGTTGAGTTGCAACCAACTCATGCTGAGCTCCATACAGTTCCAACTCATAACTTTCCGAGGCAAGAGATGAACAGAGGCAGTTTGCCATTACTTTCCTCTATGTAGCATCACCTGGTCTTTCTTGGTGGTCCCTCATCCAAGTGCTAACCTTGGACAGCAGGGCTTCTTTGTGGCAGGAACTCCTTTGCATATTAGGTCACGCATCCCCTGATGTAGCCAATCCTCCTGGAGCTGACAGTAGCCCCTGTGCTAAGAGCCCTGTAAGCTCTTGGGGGATTGGCTACATCAGGGGCGTGTGGCCTAATTTGCAAAGGAGTTCCTGCTTACAAAAAAAAAACCCCTGGACAACCCTGCTTAGCTTCCAAGATGAGGCTGGGCTATTCTAGGCTCGTAGGGCTGCTTTAATAGTTTCTTACTTAATATATTAATTCACTGCCTTTCTCCCCAGAGGGACCCAAAGTGACTTACAACATTAATAAATGCAATGCTTTTTTTAAAAAAATGTACAATTTAAATAAAACAAAACAGAAATTAACCACCCTATAATATGGGTCATTCTTCAACACAATGGTTCTTTCAAAGGAATGAACCACAGGCTAAGGGCCAAAAAGCCCTTTGGTCTTTGCCCTTCTGCTGGTACCCAAAGGCTCATGCCTTCTCAAAAGTTGTGGGTCAGATGCTATAGTGATTCCAGCATAATTCTTTCATTAGCAAAAACCCAACTGCAAACGCATGCAGCTAACCACAACTGTATACACAGATACTGTATACACAGAAACGCCACCCAAAACACACCTCCAGCAATAAACAACCCAGTAGAAAAACAGGTGCTGGGAACTTTATTTTGCATGGGCTTCATTCAAATAGATATTACCAAATTGGCTGGCTCAGCAAGGGTGGCCACTCTTGAGTGTAGCTGCAAGGAGCCTCTCAAACAATGGGCTTCATTCAGATGGATATTGCCTGATTGGCTGGCTCAGCAAGGGCAGCCAATTTTAATGCAACTGCAAGGAGCCTCTCCAACAAAGGGTCTTCGTTAGAAGCTTCCAATACACTACACCTTGGTACACGTCCATGTTAATATCTGGAGACAGGAAGAGCTGAGAAATGCACCGCTCAGGCGTTACAGCTGGCAGCAATGAGGTTCCTCTCACTGTGCTGTCCCCACATCAACCACCCTATAATATGGGTCATTCTTCAACACAATGGTTCTTTCAAAGGAATGAAAGCGCCTCCTCCAGAATGATGGTCCACTCCCAATATATCCCACAGCAACCATTAAAGCCAGCTTGGTGTAGTGATTACGTATGTGGATTCTAATCTGGGAGAACCTGGTTTGATTCCCCATTCCTCCACATGCACTTGTTGGAGTGATGTTGGGTCAGTCACAAGTTCTCTCAGAGCTGTTCTTTCAAGAGCAGTTCTCTCAAGAGCTCTCTCAGCCCCATGTACCTCACAGGATGTCTGTTGTGGGAAGGGGAAGGAGATTGCAAGCCCCTCTGAGACTCCAAGTGAAGGGCCAAGGTATAAATCCAATCTCTTTTTCTTCTTCTAACAGAAATTTAAAGAGATGGAAAGCTCCGGTCCTTAGCTCCAGCGCATCACTGAGCTTTTATGCACGTAACAAAGCATTAGTAAGACTAAAATTAGATACTCCATCAGCTCCAGGAAAACAACAGCCCTGAGACTCACTCATTGCCTCTCTCCTATCACATCTAGGCAGGGCTTTTTTTGTAGGAAAAAGCCCAGCAGGAACTTATTTGCATCTTAGGCCACACCCCCTGACGTCATCATTGTTTCACACAGGGCTTTTTTGTAGAAAAAGCACAGCAGGGGCTCATTTGCATGTTAGGTCACACCCCTGGTGCCAAGCCAGTTGGAACTGCATTCCTGTGTGTTCCTGCTCAAAAAAAAGCCCTGCATCTAGGTAAGCTCGACAAATGATGCAATCTCATTAGGGTATGATTCCCCCCCCCCCCCCCAATCTTTACAAACAACAGTCAACAAACGAGAGCAAAAGCAGGGAAAACTGCAACATGATGATGCCATGGCTAACACTAATGATGCCAAATCACTTTTTGATGTTAAGGAGAGAAGATTCAGGGCTTCGAAGATAGCCCAAAATACAGGTATTCCTAGCATTGTGCTCCAAGGTAAAAACTACGCTTTGAACCAAAATCTTTCCTCTTGCAAGTTCTAGGACCAATGTTCCCTCTAAGCCACATTTGTGTGAGCTAGCTCACAGTTTTTTAGCCTCCAGCTCTCACATTTTTGCCTTCACTCAGGAAAAATGGCCCCGGAGCAATCTCATTTATGCAGTAGCTCACAACTTTAATGCCAGTAGCTCACGAAGTAGAATTTTGGCTCACAAAGACTCGCAGCTCAGAGGGAGTATTGTCTAGTGTGGGGCCCATCTGTGCCCTCCTCCACTGGGGGTGCCACCTCCGTGGCTCTGGGAATGGCAGGGGTTCTTGTGGCCTCAGAAATGGAGGGCAGCGGGGTTAACTCCACCCCACTAGCACCTCCCGTGGAATACGGTTCAGCATGCTCGCTCGCTCTGTTTGACACCCTCTCCACCTCTTCCTCCCTGGCTGTTAGCGTAATTCCCCCTTTTATTCCCTCACACCTCTGTCCCTAGGGCTTTTCCTCATTCCCATTCACCTACAACTTTGTCACTCTGCTCTCCTGTCACCCCAATGGCTGGTTACCCCATCCCCGTCCTCTCTTCCCACCCCTGGGCCGTGCCCACTTCCATTTCCCTCCGCCCCTCCTTCCCTTGTGGCCGAACTGCATCTCCCTCCTCTTCCGCTGCCAGAGACTGCGCTACCGCCCGGGCCTTCATCCAGGGCATGGCGGCAGGCTGCTGCAAAAGCCAGCCAGGTTGGTGCATTGAGGACTCACATTGGGGCAGGTCGCCTCTTCTGTCATCCCCGACATTGTGTTGGGGGCCCCACTGAGCCCATTGCCAGGAGGGCCAGTAAAGGGTGGCATTCACGGCGCGGGTGCAGCTGCTGGCCCCCAGCTCCCGGTCAGGCCCTGTTGCCCTTAGAGCACGGGGGAAGGAACAGGCTGTGGCAGGGGTTGCTGGGCATCGGGAGAGGCCAGGATGTCACGGCTTGGACATCTAGGACTGCAGAAAACATTTTCTCAATTGTGCATATGCGAGTCTGTAGAATGCGAGGGTAAGTTCGATGGAGGGTAAAGTTAAAGGGGAGGTGATGCATCTATGGAAATGAAATGCTGAAACGCTAAAATCAAGGTCTGGGGAGCATCTTTTCATTTATGTAACCAGGGTTTTTTTTTTAGATAATAAGGTAGTTTTTACAGGTTGTCTATGAGAGGCTTTGGAAACAGTTCATATTAAAAAATAAATCATTTCCTATAGACTTGCTCAGAGGCTCTGGTTTTACAGATACAATTTCCTACAAATCAATGCCCAGCCATTAAGCCCCATTCTCAGTATTTCACATAATAAAAAGACATCTAATCCAGGTAATTGGGTCCTGAGACAAAGATCGATACAATTTTTTCCTCTATTTTGACGACTCGAGTGACTAAAAATGTTTTCTCATTTACCTTTCTTTCAAATGAGTTCTATACTTCCTGATTGCAAAGCTGAGAGCACCCAATATTATACAGAATTCAGAGTCCTAGATTTCAGGTTAACTTCACAGTGGCAGGTGTTTTTCCCATGATCTGCAAGCACAAATTACAAACTGGCCTGGAGAGAAACGTCCTTTCCTTTTAACAGAAACCTAATGTGTGGAAATGGTATGGAGCTGGAAAACATCACCTGGTAAGGAATATCTCATTTAAAAAGGTAAAGGTAGTCCCCTGTGCAAGCACCAGTCATTTCCAACTCTGGGGAAACGCAACTCTGTTGCTTTTACGTTTGCAAGGCAGACTTTTTACGGGGTGGTTTGCCATTGCCTTTCTCAGTCATCTACACTTTAACCCCCAGCAAGCTAGGTACTCATTTTACTGACTTTGGAAGGATGGAAGGTTGAGTCAACCTTGAGCTGGCTACCTGAACCCAGCTTCCGCCGGGATCAAACTCAGGTCATGAGCAGAGCTTGGACTGCGGTACTACAGCTTACCACTCTGTGCCACGGGGCTCCTAATATCTCATTCAGCCCCTATTAAATGAACAGATTATATCCCTCTAGGCCAGCAGGGAACCTGAACCATGAGGGGCACAGTACACAATATCTCACTATCTGACACAATGGATGTTTTTCATTGGCCATAAGGAGCAAGTACCCGCATGATCTTTAAAGATGGTGCTGGAGCATATATTCACTTTATATTCTACTGTTCTCTCTCTATAACTATATCCGAGGCTGCTTGAGACATAAAGCAATACAACAGCAATATGCTAAAACCCAATAAACATAACAAAGAGAAGATAAAATCAACCGTTAAAAGCGCAACTATAAAACACAGCAAAATCCACCATCAGTCAGTGATTTTCAAATGTTCTGCATTCAAGGAATACTCCCCATATTGACTTGCCTGACGGAAAACTGCTCGACATCTGCCAGGAATCTGCTGTGTATCGAAGATGAGTGTGGGGGCTGTGCTAGAGTGCCCAGTCTGTTCACCCCACACAGTCATCCACATACATTGAAATGCAGCAAAATGCTCTCCCACAGTGCTGCCCTGATACTAGACGGAAAGTGAAGCTTGTTGAGTGCTGTTGATCTGCTTGTTCAGACCTCTGTGATTTTGGAGACTGTCTGGAAGCATTAAAATGTATCAAACCACAGCAAAACCACATAAATCTGTTTCTTGTCCGTTCCTAGATGGGAGGCCCTCTAGGAACTCAGCGAGCTCTTAAGTTTCATATTAGACAGAAGATGGTAGGTCAACAACATTCAAATCGTGCTTTTATATGGACTTTAAAAGGTAAATATAGTCCCCTGTGCAAGCACCAGTCATTTCCGACTCTGGGGTGACGTCACATCACAACATTTTTGTGGCAGACTCTTTTACGGGGTGGTTTGCCATTGCCTTCCCCATCATCTACACTTTCCCCCCAGCAAGCTGGATACTCATTTTACCAACCTCGGAAGGATGGAAGGCTGAGTCAACCCTGAGCGGGCTACCTGAACCCAGCTTCCACTGGGATTGAACTCAGGTTGTGAGCAGAGAGCTCAGACTGCAGTACTACAGTTTTACCACTCTGTGCCACAGGGCTCTTTACACTTTTTTTTTTAAGCGTGTGTCTTCTCTACTGATTTTCTCCTGTTAACAGACGATTTCACAGACAAAAGAAGCATCGACTCTCCAAAGCTTATATCCCAGAATTCTTGTCGTTCTCCAAGGCTGAAATCAAATGGGCGGTTTGGCTCGATATAGTTGCTATACCCTAATGGATTTAATGGGCTTGTTCACACACCCACATCTGGCAGCTGTTTCCCCAGTTGTACTCAGTCCATTGTAAAACAAGTTGGACATGGAGTAAATAAACAGTAGATGAATAGATAGTGCTTTTGGATCCCTGCACATTCATCCCATGTTGTCGGATGTCTGAACTCCCCTGGTGTGCACTCAAACCAGTTCGGAAGCATGAACTTTTAGTTCTGGTTTTGCCATTCTGTTTTTTGAACTGGTAGAACGTATGTGCATGAACACACATGTGCACCCAAGAAATTTAAAAAAAAAAAACCTTCAATGGTTTTTTTAAAAAAAATAAGACTAGACCATGCACTCTGTGGTTGACACACAGCACTAATCTGAATGGTCAGCCATGGAAGAAGTAGACGGGGGGTGGGGAGGCCAGATCAGAGTGGAATCCAAAACCTCCATCACAAAATGTGATGGAGTAATTAGGGGCAGCCCAAACCGTGCCAACCTGCCAGTCTGACCACAGCCCAAGATGCAACTGGACTTGAATCTAAGTGTTCTACTGCAGACTTGAATCTAAGTGTTCTACTGCTGATAGGGGCTATCATCTGAAACTTTCAAGATTCACGTTGCTTTTAAATCTTTGCTGTTCCTAAAGAATTTTTTCTACTGTTATGCTGGCTTTTACCTTTTTTTTCCCCATGGGTTTTTAAACCTTTAGATGCCATTGGGTTCTTCTCAGTATTGCTGTCCTTATTGCCAAAAGTTTACATTTTAATGATTTGCTGTTTTTATGGTTATCATGACAATATCTTGTGTATGTTAGCTGGCTTGAGAATCGACAGGCTGAGGACAAAACCAGTTGGGGTGGTTGGATTTTTGTGAATGAACTCCAAAGAGGTTTTTGCCCCTTCTACAAAACTGGTGTGTGGGATCCCAATATTGAACTGTGTCATAGGAAGACCTTCAGGAAGGATTGCTTTACTGCTATTCACAGGTCTAACCAATTGCTTTAATCCAATCTTCACTATACTCAGGGCTTTTTACGTAGCAGGAATTCCTTTGTATATTAGGCCATGCACCCCTGATGTAGCCAATCCTCCAAGAGTTTATAGTAGGCCCTGCACTAAGAGTCCTGTAAGCTCTTGAAGGATTGGCTATATAAGAGGGGTGTGGCCTAATATGTAAAGGAATTCCTGCTACCAAAAAAAACCCTGGCTATACTTATTGTTCAGTTAATTGTGCATCTTGATTCTAACTATCCCTTCCTGGCAACTAACTCCCCACATCTATATGTAAGGCTTGAGGAAGTCTGTTTTAACGTATCTAAATAAGTGTGCATGTACACAAAAGCTTATACGCAGAATTAAACTCTGCTAGCCTCAATGGTACCCAATGGTACCCGTTCTGCCTTCAGTATCTAATATTTCTTCCCCTCTTCTTAAAGAAGGCAACAGTCTGAGATCAAGAGCCTTCTCAGTTGCAGCCCCAATACTCTGGAACACCCTCCCAGAAGCCATCAGGACCCTGCGGGACTTAGCGCAGTTGCGCAGGGCCTGCAAGACTGAACTGTTTCGGATGGCATATGACATCTAATGGGAGAGGGCTGCCACCACATCTGGATCTATCGCGCTTTAGTACTAACTGCCTAGGATCTGTATGCATTGAGAAAGGAAATATTATATGCATGAAGTAACATCAATACAATTTATCTGATTGTTTTATTGTTTTTTTAAAAAGCCCCGTGGGACAGAGTGTTAAAGCTGCAATACTGCAATCCTAAACTCTGCTCACGACCTGAGTTCGATCCCTGGCAGAAGCTGGGTTTTCAGGTAGCCGGCTCGAGGTTGACTCAGACTTTCATCCTTCCAAGGTCGGTCAAATGAGTCTCCAGCTTGCTGGGGGGGGGGGGGGGAAGCGCAGATGACTGGGGAAGGCAATGGCAAACCACCCCGTAAAAAGTCTGGCGTGAAAACGTTGTGAAAGCAACGTCACCCCAGAGTTGGAAACAACTGATGCTTGCACAGGGGACCTTTCCTTCCCTTTTCCTTTATTGTTTTAATCTTGCCAATTGTTTATTGTGTGTTTTATGTTGTTAGCTGCCTTGAGTCTGCATGGAATAGGCAGGATAGAAATCTAACATAAATAAATTAAATTAAATAATTAATTAAAAATGGAAAAGACAATGATGTTAAACCATCCCCGTTCAAAGCAGATGACTGCAGAGCCAGATTCGACAGGAAGTACGAGTGAGAGTTTCCACTTCTGCTACCGATTCAGCATCTTGTTCCCCCCCCCCCACCCTCCTTACACAAAAGCATGTACAATGGCAGATTACAGGATGCATCGGGAAACGGAATTCTCTCATTGCGTGATTTTCTGTAGCCGGCTGCTCCAAAAACGATCGGCCTGAGTGCCCCTCAAGGGCTCAAAGTGAAACGAAGCAAGAGCGCCAGAGGGCGTGCCGAGGAATCCATGGCAGAGGTTTCTATCGCTCAAGCGCATGCTTTGCTCCTGTTTCTCCCTTCAGGCAAACACAGAGGCTGCCTGGCAAGGGGGCAGATATACTGAGTTAACACGAAGGGCAAAGAAGAGACCTAACCAGGACACCACCCAGTGAGAAAGTCTCCTGCATAATTTTGAGGTGCTCCACAAACCAAGAAGGAAGGCTTTTGTCTCGACTGAGTTGACCTTCATTGAAATGAGAGCTAAACACTAAGCCAGGGGCATCAAACATGCGGCCCGTAGGCTGGATCAAGCCCCCGGACGGCTCCTATCAGGCCTGTGAGCAACTCACTGTCATCTGCTTTCTTCTTTCTCTTGTGCTTCCTTCTGCAACACAGCTTGCTTTGCCAGGCTTGCTCAATCGCACAGGAGCTACAGAGCAAAGCCTCTGTTTTCTCCAATGGCTGACCAGCACATGAAGTAACCTATGCACGAAAGCTCACAAAGCCCAGCCACTTCATGTTTTCCCCCTGGGTCTTAGGCTCAAAGCATCGACCATGAGATTTCTGTAACGAATGTCAGTATATCAAAAGTAGGTTTGCAACTCACAGACACGCACCTGAACAATGCCTGAAGAGCATACTCAAGATTGCTACAGCACAGACATTAACCGTTTTCGCACACTGCTCACCTCGGAGTCACGTCCCTCTCCACTGCTCAGCATCTTTTTGGATTTCCCACCATCTGCGCCGGAGGAGCAGGAAGAGCCGCGGCTTCTGCGTCGCAAACGGAAACTGGGTTTTAGCAATTTCCGTTTGCGACACAGAAGCCGCGACTCTTTCTGCTCCCCCGGCGCAGATGGTGGGAAATCTGAGCAGACGCTGCGCGGTGAAGAGGGACGTGACTCCGAGGTGAGCAGTGTGCGAAAACGGTAATTGTCTCCAGATTATGATGCAATCATTCAGAGCAAGAGGCGTCAGTTATCAGAGACTGTTAACTAAACAAAATATTGCAAGAGTGCTAATCTTTTAAATAGGTTTTATTTTAAGTTTTTTTAAAAAAAAAATTAATTGTGTTTGTCTGTGTCCTTTATAAAGTTTATATCTCCACCACCTGGCATCACATTTTATGACACACACGGCCTGGCCTGAAAAGGACTCAGTTATGTCTGATCCGGCCCTCATAACAAATGAGTTCGACACTCCTGCGCTAAGCCTTCAGGTATCATCAGTAGAAAGACAGTGTGGCATAATGGTTTCAGTGCAAGGCTAGAACAGGGTGCGAAGTCCCATTCAGCCACAACGTCTTGGTTACTGGCTCAGTCTCTCTGTCTAACCAACATCACAGGGCTGTTGTAAAGGCAACATGGAAAAGCAGAGAACCTTCTATGTCCCTTCTGTGAGAGCCAGTTTGGTGTAGTGGTTAAGTGTGCAGACTCTTATCTGGGAGAACAGGATTTGATTCCCCGCTCCTCCACTTGCACCTGCTGAAATGGCCTGGGGTCAGCCATAGCTCTGGCAGGCTGTCCTTGAAAGGACAGCTGCTGTGAGAGCCCTCTCAGCCCCACCTAACAGAGTGTCTGTTGTGGGGGAGGAAGATAAAGGAGATTGTGAGCTGCTCTGAGTGGAGGGCAGAATATAAATCCAATGTCTTCTTCTTCTTCCTCCTCCTCCACTTGCAGCTGCTGGAATGGCCTTGGGTTAGCCATAACTCTGGCAGAGGTTGTCCTTGAAAGGGCAGCTGCTGTGAGAGTCCTCTCAGCCCCACCTCAGAGTGTCTGTTGTGGGGGAGATTGTGAGCTGCTCTGACACTCTGAGTGGAGGGCGGAATATAAATCCAATGCCCCACTCTCAATTCTTCGGAGGAAGGACAGTCTAAAATAATTTAACTTCAATCAGTGTCAGCCAGATTTAATCAGAGAGGCTTAGAGTTAAGGGACTACATATTTATTTTTGAGACTACTCTGAATCCTGTGTGTTACGGAAACAGAACATTTAGAATAAAACATTTAAATGACCTTTCCTTCTAATTTTACATTTCCTTCAATATTTCAAACCAATGTGGATGCGTCAATATGGAATAAACGGAGTTTAAATTTGATTGACCGGTTGAAATGTAGACGATCGATCAAGATAGCGACGCGGCCCTAAAGAGAACGAGATCCTTCTAAACCCACTGAAATCAGTGGGATTGGATGGGCGCAACTTCGTTTCGAATTGCACAGTGAAACTTTTTAAAATCCGTCGCCAAATGCTTGACGGGGGAAAGCACCAGGCTTAGCATTTTGACAAGGCCATTTCAGTTTGCAAGCCACCCTCCATTCATACCAAGACTCAATGCTGTCTTTTGGCATCGCCACCACTAATAGCCAGAGGATGGGATTGAAGCTGCCAGCTCAACGAAGGCAATATGCCGATATGGGATGCTACCTTGTCCTGAAAAGCTGCCGGCTCTGGCCTGACTTCTTGGCTGGCCAAGTATGGCTCAAACGCAGGCGGAGGGTGTGATCCTATACAGAGTTACCCCTGACCTAGGTAGTCCAAGCTCTCCCCATCTTGTCCGATCGCGGATGCTAAGCAGAGTCGGCCTTTGGCTAGTATTCGGACAGAGACCTCCAAGAAATACCAGAGTCGTGATGCAGAGACGAGCAATGGCAAGCCGCCTCTGAACATCTCTAGCCGTGAAAGCCTTCTAGAGCAGGGGAGGCAAGACTTGCTTAACGTAAGAGCCACACAGGAAAAAAATGTCAGATGTTTGAGAGCCGCAAGGCATGAATGTCAGATGTTTTGAGGGAAGGAAGGCAAATAGATGGGAGGGAACGGTGGAAAGAAAGCAACTTTAAATGTTATCAAAGATTTCAGGTTTTCACGGCTGGTAACATCATTAGGGTTTGTAGAATCTTTCGGGCTCAAGTGCCGTGTTCTACTGGAGAAAGTTTTCCTTCCAGACATTTCGTTCTCAGCTGCGGAGAACATCCTCAGTGGCGTTGCAGCCAGAGCAGGTGCTCTGACCTTCTTGGCTGCTGTGCATTGAGTGGGGCCAGGGCTGCTGGAGAGCTGCTATTTGTAGGCTGGAGGGGGTGTGGTGAAAGGGCAATTGGTTTGTGGATGTGCCCATTGTTTGGTGGGGCTTCCTGGAAGGGTAGTGATAAGCAAACTGGCTGTTGAATGTGCCCATTGTTCTGTGTTAATTGCTGGGAGGGTTGGAAGGGGTGTGAAGGTAAGGAAGATGGTTGTTGACTGTGCTGATCGTGCAACTTTAAATGCATTCTCCAAGCTGCCAACTGCTTTGGCTTGGCAAAATGATTTAAAGAGAGAAATGCCTTCTCCAAGCCAGCCAACAGGGCAGTGGAGGCTTTGAGAGCCACACAATACGTGTGAAAGAGCCTCATGTGGCTCCCGAGCCAGTTTGGCCACCCCTGTTCTAGAGCCACCAAATGTCAGCTCTGGCTTGAAGGCAACAACAGAAAATACAGCGTCAAACGATAGTAGCACCTTTAAGAGCAACCAAGTTTTATTCAGAATGGAAGCTTTCCTATGCACGCCTACTTCATCAGACAATGGAATGGGGTGCAGTGAGCAGAGCTGCATATAGCTGGTGGGCCAGGGGTTACGAATGCAGAGTGGCACAAAGTTAGAATCCAATGGCAAAACAGCGAAATTAACACATTGAAAGAACATTCAATCTGGATAGCATTTGCATGGGAAACCAATGCAACAGTAACATGTCAGAATGGGAGAATGACGGTGAGAGTGTCATAAAACAATACATGGAATCTGTTAATTGCCCTATTGCTTGCAGGTCTGGGTTAAACTGAGGACATGTTTTCCCCAGAGGTGTTTCAGTCTGCCTAATTTACTTTTTAACATGTAACAGAAAATACTGAAATCAAACTGGCATCCATCGGAGTAACTCTGCAGAGAATTGCACTTCGACAGTTTATGGAACTGTTCACGGCATGCGTTTCTTATTGTCCGCTGCCCTGTTTTCCATTTTCTAACTTACATTTCCTTATGTCGTGCCTTATCCTGTTTTATTGCCTTGTTTTCTAGCCTTGTAAGCCAGCCTTATTACAATGTTTATTACCGGCTTTCTACCGTTCCTATCGCGTTGCTAAATTTTGTCATCCACCTTGATTAGAAATAAAGCAAACCCGGTCAATGCTAAAAAGCGAGCAGTCCTCAAAACAGCCTAACATGCTTTCCTGTTTCCTGGCCTGGCCACCTCCAGATTAGAAACCTTGCGTGGGTCCCGGGTAAATGAAAGAGGGCTAATGCAGACCTCTGTTCCCTGCTGTCAACCAAAATGGACATTTGCATTGTTCTGCGACTAGGCCGACATTTCCCATGCTGAGCTAATCTACGTGCCAGCCGTCCACGCTGTAAGAATAACTCGACTCTCCAGGATCCTCCATCATTGCTCTAAGAAGAGAAGTCATTCTGAAGTATTATTCCATAAGGGAATGATTTAAATCGTCGTATAAATGGAACACCGGAGGGTCCTCGCAAACACACACTTTGGAAACAGCAATATTCACACACAAGGTTTGACCTTTCCAGAGTCATTATCATTGTGCAGCATGCTCCCAAAAAATACTGCAGAACTCTTAGCGTAGGAGTATCACGCATGCGGTCTGGGGGCCAAATCAGACCCCCAGAGGGCTCCTATCAGGCCCCTGAGCAACTGGCTGCCATCTGCTTCCTTCTGCATTACAGCTCACTATGCCAGGCTTGCTCAATCACATAGGAGCTGCAGAGCAAAACCTCTATTTTCTCCATTGGCTGAGGCTCCTCCCTTGGGGAGGAAAGGGGGAGGAAGCAGAGCTTGTTTTTCAAGGCTCTGTCAATCACACGGCAGAGCTACTGAGCCAAGGCTCTCTTCCTTCTATTGGCTGAGGCTCCTCCCTCCCCTGTCCTCTGGGGAAGGAAGGAAAGAGCCAGAGCTTCCTTTGCCCAGATCCCTGGATCCCATGGGAGAAATACAAAGAAAGCAGCTTTAAGACCAAGCGCTAACATTTTAAGCATGTTTTAAGGTTTGTTAGTGTTTTTTTTTAATTGTGTTTGCCTGTTTCCTGTATAAAGTTTATATCTCTGCTTCCTAACCTTAAATGGGTACATACATGGCCCGGCCCAACAAGAACTCATTTATGTCAGATCCGGTTCTCACAACAAATGAGTTCGACACCCCTCTCTTAGCGCTCACCTCCGCCGAGATCCTGTTGTCTGGATTTCCGTTTTCAGAAGAAATATGCAAGGAGTCCTTCCCCTTGTATTGAACGGGCTTCGCTGCTGTACAAAGCGAATCTTCTGCCAAATTCACAGCAGCTGCAACCACTGAGTGTCTCAAAAAGCGCACGGGGGGGGGGGGGGGGCGGTTAGCCTGTGAAGATAAGGAAGTCATTCAGCAGCAGGGCTTAGCACCTGAGCCGCTCCGGACTTCTTTGCCTCATCAGAAACACTGCAAGACAAAGCTGCCGCTGCCAGTTTGAAAGTGGGGAGCGTTTGCATTCAGGCATTAGACCTGTATCTGATGTACATGTGCTATAAAGCCACAGCTGACCTGGACCATGAAGTCACAGTGCCATCTAGCAGGGCTTTTGTTTGTATCAGGAACTCCTTTGCATATTAGGTCACACACCCCTGATGTAGCCAATCCTCCGGGAGCTTACAGGGCTCTTCGTACAGGGCCTTCTGTAAGCTCCAGGAGGATTGGCTACATCAGAGGTATGTAGCCTAAGATGC
This sequence comes from Heteronotia binoei, assembly GCF_032191835.1. Lineage (NCBI taxonomy): Eukaryota > Metazoa > Chordata > Lepidosauria > Squamata > Gekkonidae > Heteronotia > Heteronotia binoei. The sequence goes on along the minus strand of NC_083228.1, from coordinate 16,966,999 downwards.
AAAGGAGCTCCTGCTACAAAAAAGCCCTGCCATCTAGTCACAGCTGACCTGTGACACTAAGTTACAGCTAGCCTGGGCTATCCAGCCACAGCTGACCTTTGACATCCAGTCGCAGCTGACCTGAACTATGAAGTCACAGTGCCATCCAGTCGCAGCTGACCTGTACCTTCCAGTCACAGACAGTGTTCCCTCTAAGCTGAGGTAGTGTGAGCTAAGTTTTTTAGCCTCCGGCTCACACATTTTTGTCTTAGCTCAGGAAAGATGGCCCCAGAACAAACCTATTTATGCAGTAGCTCACAATTTTATTACCAGGAGCTCATAAAGAAGGATGTTTGCTCACAAGACTCCACAGCTTAAAGGAAGCATTGGTCACAGATGACGGGGGGCAGCACAGTGGGAGGGCTTCTAGTGTCCTGACCCCACTGGTGGACCACCAGATAGCACCTGGGGTTTTTTTGGCCACTGTGTGACACAGTGTTGGACTGGCTGGGCCATTGGCCTGATCCAGCATGGCTTCTCTTATGGCCTATACCATCCACCCACAGCTGTTCTGTGTCATCTAGTCACAGGTGCCCTGGGCCATGAAGTTGCCTGTGACTTGGGCCACCCAGCCAAGGTTGATCTATACCATAAAGTCATAGTGCCATCCAGTCACTATCTGGGTTACCCCAGAATGTCTGCCAAAAAGGCTCCCAGGATGCACCTGGGCCTAGGCGGATGATGTAAAAAGGGGTGGAGAGAGTAATATAAACTGGGTGGAGTCAGAGGTTTATTAAAAGTGCTTGCTTCCAAGGGGAGAGTGTCTCTAGGAGCTGGGCCTGGGAAGAGAACAGATTGCTGCACTCTGGTCAGCAGGTGGCGTCCATATTGACCTCGTGGCCAGGCTCGGTTGTCTGGCTGGATGCAAAACGGAAGAAGCCTGAAGTATGAGGTACCCTTAGAACATCTGGTAACTTACTAAGCTTAGGGTTGCCTGTTCTACTTTAATGTCTTGTAGGGAATGCGATTAAAACCAACTTTTGTTTGTTCTTCTGGTTGCTGACCATGTGCTGTGGTAAAAATATGCTTGTAACCATTTTTTCCCCCTTTTTAATAAACATTTTAATATTTTGAATACTGGCAGGAATTCTTTGTACCACATAGTTCCCCAACCACCTCAGAGCACACTACTTTTAGAGGAGCGTCCCACAAAGGGAGATGGCACACAGTTGGCAGCAGTGCCACGCCTCCAGGGGTCTCCCAGAGAAAGACATTGGTCTCCATAGTAACCAGGTGCTGGATAGCAAAGGACCTTGAGGCCAGGCTTCAGAACTGGAATGTGAGATTGAGAGCCTTGTTCCTTTCAGTCGGGGCCCCTAAACTGAGCAGGTGGTGGCAGCACATCCTAACGGCAGGAAGTGGAATAGCAGCCTCCAAGAAGGGGAACAAGCCCAGGAGTGGGGCTAACGGACCAGTTCTGAAAGTCAAATCAGGCTGCTTCCTTCACACATATGTTGCATCTGGTTTGCCACTGTCCTCCTCTGCAGAGTCTTCTTTGGTGGTCACCCATCCAAGCTTAGCTTCTAAGATCCAATGAGATCAGGCTGTGCCATGCTGCCTTCTCTCCATACCTCATGTATTGTAATAGGTCATAAATGTAGGGCACTTTGACATGACCATCATTGATTCATTCACTCATTCCATACATTTTGTATACTGTGCCGGGTTTGCCACTGCCTTCCTCTGCAGAGTCTTCCTTGGTGGTCACTCCATCCCAGCTTAGCTTTTAAGATCCAATGGGATCAGACTATACCATGCTGCCTTCCCTCCATACAACATGTAAGACATTTATAGGTCATAAACGTAGGGCACTGCACAGCTTCATTCCATACGTTTTGCATACTGAGCTTCTCATTTCTTAAAAAAATCCTGCGCCAGTTAACAATTAGCTTAAAGTCACAAAGCAAGCCAATCAATAAAACTCAATAACAGCTGAAGATAAAATCTGCACCAAATCTGGTAGGAATAAAACAATTAGATGATCCAACATAAAAGCGCGGCAGCCGTAAACACTCATCGCAATAAACAACAATAAACCAGCAACAATGTTTCAAGAGCGATAAAACCGCAGAGATCAAAACGAACACAAAATAAAACAGCGGTATGTCAACAGCACCGTACCCGTGAGCCACACTGGAAAGAAAAACCGCGTGGAAATGCTGGGTGGTCTTAATATTGGACCAAGCAAAGTTGTTCAAGTAGGTAATGTCCCCAGCAGGAACTCATTTGCATTTGTAGAAAAAGCCCAGCAGGAACTCATTTGCATTTTAGGCCACACCTCCTGATGTCACCACTGTTTTGTACATGGCATTTTCTTATGGGAAAAGCCCAGCAGGAACATATTTGCATATTCGGCCACACCCCCTGACACCAAGCCAGCTGGAACGGGGCAGTGGTGGTTGCGGGGGGGGGCACAGTGGGAGGCCTTCTAGTGTCTTGGCCCCACTGATGGACCTCCTGATGGCACCTGGGTTTTTTGGCCACTGTGTGACACAGAGTGTTGGACTGGATGGCCATTGGCCTGATCCAACATGGCTTCTCTTATGTTCTTATGTGACACAGAGTGTTGGACTGGATGGCCATTGGCCTGATCCAATATGGCTTCTCTTATGTTCTTATGTTCCTAACTGTTTAACAAAGCAGGAGTCAAGTCGCACCTTTAAGACCAACCAAGTTTTATTTAGAACATAAGCTTTCATGTGCTCTCTAAGCACACTTCATCAGATGAGGGGATCAGGTATTGGGGCTGGAATACATGCAGTTTGTTGATGAAGAGGGCAAACTAACTGATCCCATGGTCCCATAAAACAGTGTGGCTTGGTCATTTGGTCTGGATAGCCGTAAAAGGTAATAAAATTCCCTGCCAAATGGCGTTTCTGCAAATCTAGGTGATTCACAAAAGGACATGTATATTCTAGTTGTAGTTCACCCAAAGACTCCTGCTTTGTTCAACTGCTTCAGACCAACACAGCTGCCCACCTGGATCTCTGTTCTTAACTGTGTTCCTGCTCAAAAGAAGCCCAGGTCCCCAAACGGTGCCCGCCGAAGTGTTCCCTGCTGCCTGCCTGGTTCTGGAGTGTTGCGCAGGGAACAAACTCCCCCACCCTTCTTTGGAGACTGAAAGCAAACCGCCAAGCCAAGAGCTGATCGTGGACTCCCTCTACCTCTGTAGTGCTTCAGGAATCACTCTGGCATCTTCTGAGAGCAAAAGAAGAAACAAAGAGCGGGTGGGGGAAAGCTTAACCCCAGAACTGGAATTAAGAACCTGCAAGGGCCAAAAATTAAAAGCAGGATCTAAAGAAAAATCATAACCCAAAATACATGTATTCCTTTTAAAAGGTAAAGGTAGTCCCCTGTGCAAGCACCAAGTTGTTACCGACCCATGGGGTGATGCCACATCAGGACATTTTCTTGGCAGACTTTTTACGGGGTGGTTTGCCATTGCCTTCCCCAGTCATCCACACTTTCCCCCCAGCAAGCTGGGGACTCATTTGACCGACCTCGGAAAGATGGAAGGCTGAGTCAACCTCGAGCCGGCTACCTGAACCCAGCTTCCGCCGGTGAACTCAGGTCGTGAGCAGAACTTAGGACTGCAATACTGCTGCTTTAACACTCTGCGCCACGGGGCACATATGTATTTATTCCAGAAAGTGAAAAGCATTTAGGGGCCCATCCATTGGAAGGGAACGCCCCCCTTCCAATCAGCAGTGTAGGAGACAGTGGGCAAGTCCTTAAAATATCTGCCTGGTCTACAGGAACCTGCCACACAATTCCCCCTTCCCCATCTGAAAACAAGCCACCTGTCGGAAGGGAGGAAAACCTGGCGCTCCCACCGACACTGCCTTTCCTCCAAGGAGCTCCAGGCAGGGCACATGGTTGGTTTATTTATCATTTAGATTTGATTTGAACTTCTCCGAGTTCGCAGAGCTCAGGGCGGTTAACAACAGAGACTGTACAAGTTAAAATCTTAAGTTAAAATAGCTTTAAAAACTCCACATCCGACGGCAACCAAATGAGTACAAATTGCACTGCTGTCTCGCCAATAAGTGAGAAAAGGCAGGAGGGTGGGGAAGGGAGTGCCAGGGACGATGGCACCTGTTGCTATCCTCGAACCAAAAGCCTGGTGGAACATCTCTGCCCTGTAAGCTCTGAGGAACTGCGCCAGGTCCTGCAGGGTGTGGATGGGATTTTGCAGAGAGTTCTGCCAAGTCGAGGACAACTGTGCATCTTTAGGGCTAGTGATCACCAGTAAGTTGTTCTCAACAGAGGGTGAAGCTCTTCGGGGGCCATACCAGAGGAGACGGTCCCAAAGATACATGGATCCCAGACCGCTCGAGGCCTTAAAGGTCAGAACCAAAACCTTGAACCTGACCTGGGACTCCACTGGAAGCCAGACTTTTGGACTTTTCTTCGGTTATCAGAGCTCTATGGAGCCCTCAGAAATGTACTGTTCCGTCTTAAGGGGACTCTGGGACTTTTTTTTTAATCATTGGAGCTCTACGGAGCCCTTATAAAAGTCTATGGGCGTTTTCACACTGACCTTACTCCGGAGCGATGTCCCTCTCCACCGCGCAGCATCTGCGCGGATTTCGCACTAATTGCTCCGCAGAACCCGGAAGAGCCGCAAAGTCCCATGGCTTTTGTGTCGCAAATGTAAACTGGGTTTTGGCGGTTTACATTTGCGACGCAAAAGCCGTGGGACTTTGCGGCTCTTCCGGGTTCTGCGGAGCAATTAGTGCGAAATCCGCGCAGACGCTGCGCGGTGAAGAGGGACGTCGCTCCGGATTAAGGTCAGTGCGAAAACGCCCCGTGTTTATACGAGCAATAGTGAACGGAGTCGATGCTCTTTGTAAATTGCTCTCAGGCTGTCTGTGTTGTCTTGCGTGAGTCAGCAGGTGTGAGTAAATGTATAAATTGGTTTATTATATCTTGAATAAGCATCTGCAGCATTTTTTGGACTGTGTGCCCTAGTGGTTTCTAGTATATTCTTCTTTGCACACTTCCCTCCTTTGGGTTTCTTTTGGCAGGTCAAATGTATGCTGTCCTTGGCATTTCCCTTAGGCCCAATCCTCCCCCTAAGCTGTGGAGTCTTGTGAGCAAATAGTCTCCTTTGTGAGCTAAAGGCATTCAAGTTGTGAGCTACCGCATAAATTAGTTTGCTGTGGGGCCATTTTTCCTGAGCGGAGACAAAAATGTATGAGCTGGAGGCTAAAAAACTGCGAGCGAGCTCACACTAATACAGCTTAGAGGGAGCACTGCTTAGGACCCACCCTGCCGCATTCTGGGCCGGTTGGGAGTTTCTGGATCAGTCTCAAGGGCAGAATGACGTAAATGAGTTACAGCAATCCGTTCTGGAGGCAGCCACTCCACTGAAGTTCTCCCTTCCTCACTGAATGCTCTCCTAGGAAGAGTTGCCTTTGACGCAAGCTGAGATGAAGACTCCACTGGTGGTGTTACATCTTTGATAGCCGAGTCATCACTCGATGCTGCATTCATCGGGGTGGTCCTGCATGGGTCAACCGGACCTACCTCTAAGACTCCAAGGAGGGACTTCTCCAAACTCAGCTCTGCTAAATAGGTACTCCCACTATAAGCAGATTATAGATCTTCGTAAGGCTGTGAAACAGCAGTAAAGGCTTCCCGCCTCTTCAGCTCCGGAGCTGGCTCTTAAAAATAGATATTCGACTTTGTCTTGTTAAGCAGCACTCCAAGCGCCGTCTTATTAAGCACTGTCAAAGGTGGCTGTCACAACAGCTCCCACCTTTTCGCCCTTATTCCCTATGCGATACGCATCGAGCACCTTTACTTATTAGCTGCTCTGTCTTTCGTGCGTGGAATCTTTCTAAAGTCTGCAGCAATTAAAATGAAAATTATTGTGTTTACAAGATTTAGGTTCTTTTTTTTTGCAATCAGCAGGAAGTAAGGGCATAATTGCCGCAAAAAAATTACGGTTGTATTAGGCTTCAGAACAAGAGGCGTCGGAGTCTATTTTTAGCTGGGTATGATACTGTAAACACAAAACTTCGTCATGAGGCTTCGAGCTGGGAGGAGAGGAGTCCTTGGAAGTCAAAGCAGATGCTGCCCATCATGAACTTCTAAAGGTCGAATGAACAGCTCAAAACTCCATAGACAGAAAGATAAGTAGGATGCCAATAGATGGGATCCATGGTTTCTCTCAGACTCGTGGCATTCTTGAGTAATTTGTTATGCCCTGTGAAGAAATGCATCTTTTTTACTCTGGAGGTTGGAAATCAACAAAACTGTCACTCTTTTTAAGAAGTTCTCTCTAGGTAGAGAGCAGGCAGGTGGGTGAGGGGGGGAAATCAGCTCAATTGCTTTCCAGAGGTACCTCAGCCCACCTTCATGGAGATTTATCAGGAGAGATAATGGGTGGCTCAAGATCTTCCTCTTCCCCAAGCAGGGAACAGAGATTTGGAGGAACTGGATACTAGAGAGACTTCAGGAAGGTTCAGTTCACAGATCCAAGTGGGCAGCCGTGTTGGTCTGAAGCAGTTGAACAAAACAGGAGTCAAGTTGCACCTTTAAGACCAACAAAGTTTTATTCAGAACATAAGCTAAAAGTACACTTCTTGATCCTCGTCTGAAGAAGTATGCTTTTAGCACACAAAAGCTTACGTTCTGAATAAAACTTTGTTGGTCTTAAAGGTGCAACCTGACTCCTGCCTGGTTCAGTTCACGTTCTGTTCACCGGTTACAAGAGCCAATTTTTTGCCAGTCAATTCAGCCGTCTGCCAACAATTCAAGCCTGATTGTTTGGTTATTTCTCAGGTATTCAAAACATACTGCACCTTTAGCTGGTTTTCACACATGTATATTCTCACAAACTCTGACAAGAGCTCTAGTTGGCCTCTTTTCTCCCAGCTCTGCCACTGCAGTACCCCATATCACTTAACTAAAGAGTGAAAATCAATCAGCCAGCATTGATTATAAATAAACCCTATTTGTTGAGGGAAAAATCTCTCCTATTTAGAATTCAATTAAATCCATGTGTGTGGGGGTGGGGAGTGGAAAGTGCTGTCAAGTGGTCGCTGGCATGACAACCTGTAAGATTTTCAAAGCAAGAGGTAAACAGGTGTTTTGCCATTGCCTGTCGCTGCCTAGCAACCCTGGACTTCTTTGGTGGTCTTCCATTCAAGTACTAACCCAGGTTGACCTTGCTTAGCTCCCAAGATCTGATGAGATTGGGCAAGCCTGAGCAATCCGGAATTTTCATACCACTGTTAAAACATATACATGCCCATACATGACACTATCCAGCCCTTTTCACCGTTCACCAAAATGTCCATGTGGAGGCTTTCCTCCAGGGCTTAAAAGCCAGTTTGGTGTCGTGGTTAACTCCGCGGACTCTTATCTGGGAGAACCGGGTTTGATTCCCCACTCCTCCACTTGCAGCTGCTGGAATGGCCTTGGGTCAGCCAGAGCTCTCACACAGCTGTACTTGAAAGAGCAGCTTCTGTGAGAGCTCTCTCAGTCCCACCCACCTCACAAGGTGTCTGTTGTGGGGGAAGAAGATAAAGGAGATTGTAAGCCACTCTGAGACTCTGATTCAGACAGAAGGGTGCGGTGGCTAAAAAGGCAAATGCAATTTTGGGCTGTATCAACAGAAGTATAGTGTCCAGATCACGTGAAGTGATGGTATTGCTTTATTCTGCTCTGGTAAGACCTCACCTGGAGTATTGTGTTCAGTTTTGGGCACCACATTTTAAGAAAGCTATAGACAAGCTAGAACAGGTCCAGAGGAGGGCAACGAAGATGGTGAAGGGTCTGGAGACCAAGTTCTATGAGGAAAGGTTGAAGGAGCTGGAGATGTTTAGCCTGGAGAGGAGGCAGCTGAGAGGTGATATGATCACCATCTTCAAGGACTTGAAGGGCTGTCATGTGTAGAGGATGGTGTGGAATTCTTTTCTGTGGCCCCAGAAGGTAGAACCAGAACCAATGGGTTGAAATTAAATCAAAAGAGTTTCCAGCTCAACATTAGGAAGAATTTCCTGACCGTTAGAGCAATTCCTCAGTGGAACAGGCTTCCTCGGGAGGTGGTGGGCTCTCCTTCCTTGGAGGTTTTTCAACAGAGGCTAGGTGGCCATCTAACAGCAATGAAGATCCTGTGAATTTAGGAGGAGGTAGTTGTGAGTTTCCTGCATTGTGCAGGGGGGTATAGATGACCCTGGAGGTATCTTCCAACTCTATGATTCTATGATAAATCTATGCTCTTCTTCTTTTCAACTAGTACTGCCTTAGAAATTTTTAACAGGGCTTTTTTTGCAGCAGGAACTCCGTTGCATATTAGGCCACACCCTGATGTAGCCAATCCTCATGGAGCTTACAGTAGGCTGTGTACTAAGAGCCCTGTAAGTTCTTGGAGGGCTGGCTACATCAGGGTGTGTGTGGCCTAACATGCAAAGGAGTTCCTGCTACAAAAAAAAAAGCCCTGGTTTTTTAACTATTAGCAAGAGAGACGTCTGAGGACTCAAAGCAAAGCGCTTGGTAAAAACCTTCTTGGCCCTGTGAATACAGCGGAGTGTATTTTAAACAGGTTGTGTTTATATAGCAGGTTTATATTCACAACTCCTTAAGGACGTGGGCGAAGGCGGTAGAATTCTGAAGTGGTTGCCATTTTTTTTTCTCCTGAATACCCAAGGTCAGATAAATCATGAAAATGTAACACCTCCTCAGCTGCCTGACAATAGCCATTGTGTAGTATAATGTTACCGGGGGGGGGGGGGGAGGGTTGTGAGTGAAGGAGAAGGAGGGAGAGATGTGGAAAGTTTTTTATTTTTCTCTTAAAGAATGCTGAAAGGGAACTCTCACTCTTGAAGGTTCAGTGACGCTGGGCTGCCTGGCATCTTCATTATCCTCCTGTGTTCCTTGATGGCTGGCTGTTTCCTGCTGAAGTGCCGAGGAGTCTCTCCATCTTGTCCTAAGTAACTAGCATCACCACACGAGAGAGATGGTTTGAGCATTCTTGCTGTCACCAAGGTCTCAGGAGAACAACAGAGAGGAGGAAAACAATCATCCTTTTCTTTTCTCCGCTGAGAAAAGAAGCCGTTTCCCTCCAGGTTTTCGCTGAAGTGAGCTTTCCTAGGTCGAGCAAAAGAAAACGGGAGGTTTCCCAGACGGAGTCTCAAGAGGCATGAGAGGCTCAAGAGTGCACCCCTGCATGTTTTTGTCATCTGCTGAGGACTTGCGTGTGTGAATCAGCCACAGCATCCCATTTTGTTCTCCAAGTGCCCAAAGATACTGCCAGAGCAGCGGCAATTCTGTTCATAGGTTGCAATCTAAAATTAGGCACCTATGAGCAGGGGGAAAGGCTGGGGGAGGTACGAAAGAAGGAAGGTACTGTGGATCTGGCCTCCTGGGTTCAGAATACATTATTACCACCTTAAATTGATCTTTTAAAATCACAACAGTTAAGCACAGATGAAATTCTAGGTGCTCTCCAGGCCCCACCTGGAGGCCGGTGCTTTGATGGTTTTACAGTTTGCTTTACCATAAAACTCACTGCTTTTATGGTTTTGCTTCGTTTTTAATGGCTGGCTGTCGCATCCGCTGACCCAAGCAGTTCTTGTTTCATCTCATTTTATACCACTTTGTGAATAACAAGTCCCAGAGACGGGAGAGTTACAACCCACTGCACCACACAACACAACTTCCTGTTATGTTACTAGACTCAGTACACTGTTAACTTTAGGTGTGTGAGGTAACATGGATTCCTGTTAGTGTATCCTCTTTTATATGCACAGGGCTTTTTTCAAAAGCAGGGACGAGTTCCGGCTGGCTTGATGCCAGGGGTGGGGCCTAATATGCAAATGAGTCCCTGCTGGGCTTTTTCTACAAAAAAAAAAGCTCTGTACATGCACAAGATTCTTTAACACTGTACCTGAGATTACACAGGGAGATTACATATTTTTGTAATAATTTTATTAAGGCATCCTTCTCATATTTGTAAGGGTAAAGGTAATCCCTTGTGCAAGCACCAGTCATTTCTGATTCTGGGGTGACGTTGCTTTCACATTTTCACAGCAAACTTTATACGGGGTGATTTGCCATTGCCTTCCCCAGTCATTTACACTATACCTCCAGCAAGGTGGATACCCATTTTTCCAACCTCGAATGGATGAAAGGCTGAGTCAGCCTCGAGCTGGCTACCTGAACCCAGCTTCCGCCGGGATCGAACTCAGGTCAGGAACAGAGCTTGGACTGCAGTGCTGCAGCTTACCACTCTGCGCCACGGGGCACCTTTCTCATATTTGTATTAAATATCTATTTTTCCTGCATTGCGTAGGGGGTTGGACTAGATGACCTGGAGGTCCCTTCCAACTCTATGATTCTCTGTATAATTATGCCTTTATAGATCCCCCCTGAAGAAGCCTACACAGTAAAACACATAGGGGCCTTGTACAATACTAAATCAGTCAACTATCACCTGGTATTCCCCCCCTCCTTTTTTGGCATTTTGCTGGATGCAGCCCATTTTTTCTTCATCCAGAGGTTACATGAGTCACAAATCAAGACTAGAGATGGGCATGGGCTGGGAAAATGGAGGTTCGTGGAGGTTTGTGGTTTGTGAGTTTCACAAACCACAAACTTTCGCAGACTTCCACAGTTTATGAACCTCTGATACAGTGGGAGCTCAAAGGAGCGCAGCTCCTGAACCTTTCTGAGAGTTCCTCCTCCTCCTTCTGAGAGTTCCACCTCCTTGTCCATTGAATAGTATGTGCAGCGGCATAACAATCCCTGGATGAGCTCCACCACCAATTTTTCTACAAAACAACCCCTGCTCATAGTGCAATATAACCAAAAAATACTGGAGTGACAGTAAAGATTAAATTAAAACAGCAACCCAACAGTGGTTCAGCTCAAGGACCATTCCAGACAAAGACCCCAGGATTTATTATCTCCATTTCAATATTATAACATCTTCAGCAGTGGAGTGAGCTTAAATGAATTCTTAGGGTTGTCAAGTCAAGAAATATCTGGGGACTTTGGGGGTGAAGCCAGGAGACTTTGGGGGTGAAGCCAGGAAACTTTGGGGGTGAAGCCAGGAGACATTGGGGGTGGAACTATAAGCAAAGTTGTGACAAGCACAACTGAACTCCAAAGGAAGTTCTGGCCATCACATTGAAGGGGACCACATACCTTTTTAATGCCTTCTCTACATTAGAAATAATGAAGGATAGGGGCACCTTCTTTTGGGGCTCATAAAATTGGACCCCCTGGTCCAATCTTTTTGAAACTTGGCGAGCATTTTGAGGAGACTCATCAGATGCTACGCTGAAAATCTGGTACCTCTACCTCAAAACAGCGCCCCTCCAGAACCCCAGATACCCCGGGATTAATTCTCCATTCTGCCCCCACCTGGGGATTGGTACCTCTACTCACGAGCTGCTGAACTTTCAAGTTTTCCACAGTAACACAGGGCAACCAAAGGTTCAAGTTTACCTTCACTTCACACTATGCAAACGACCTCTGCAAGGATTGTGCAACAAACAGAGGGTATTGTTTCCTCTCACAGCCATGTTGTTCTGCCTCCCCACCCAACTCCCCTTCAGCCTTAAAGATGCAGGCACACCATCCAAAGAGGAAGGCTTTCTCAAGTAGAGACTGAAGCCTTCGGAGGTGGAAAGGCCCGTGACGGTTGTGGGGGCGGGACTTCCTCCCACCAGCCAGCTGACTGGGGCGGGAAGGAGCCTGAGAAAGCAGGAGAACCCCCTCCGGGACCTGGGGATTGGCAAGCCTAATTGTTCTGGACCTCAATGTTCATGGAAATTACTCCTGAACATTTTTACTTAGTATTTGTGAAAGTCCAATATTAATTTTATGGTGCTTTCCACCCAATTTCAATCATTTCGCATTTTAAGTTAAATTTGTTTCATAGGAATTAGTCCTTCATTCCATGTGACACACGCACTCATAATGTGTCACAGTGGACTGCCTAAAAAAATCATGGTCTGTGAGCGATCTGTCTAAACCAGGGGTGTCAAACTCATTTGTTATGAGGGCCGGATCTGACATAAATGAGACCTTGTAGGGCCGGGCCATGTTGGGCCGGGCCATATGTGTACCCATTTAAGATTAGATAGCAGAGATATAAACTTTATAAAGGACATGAACAAACACAATTAAAGCTTTTTTTAAAAAAACCCCACAAACTTAAAACATCAGCACTCATTGGTCTTAAAGGTGCTTTCTTTGTATCTCTCCCATGGGATCCAGGGAACTGGGCAAAGGAAGACCTGGCTCTTTCCTGCCTTCCCCAGGAGACCAGGAGGGAGAGGAGTCTCAGCCAATAGAAGGAAGAGAGGCTTGGTTCAGTAGCTGGGCTCTGCGATTGTGATAGCATGGCAAAGCAAGCTCTTCCTCCCCAAGTGAGGAGCCTCAGTCAATGGAGAAAATAGAGGTTTTGCTCTATTGCTCTATTTGCTCTGTGCGATTGAGCAAGCCTTGCGAAACAAGCTGTTATACAGAAGTAAACAAGAGAGAGGGAGAAGGAAGCAGACGACAGTCAGTTGCTCGGGGGCCTGATTCGGCCCCTAGGTCAGATGTTTGACACCCCTGCTCTAAACCATGAATGCGTGGACCCGGCAAACAGACCATGAACTGGCCACTGGTACGTGATGAGATTAGGTTCATGGACTGGTCCATGCCAATCCCTAATTGAGAGCTCATTTCTCTGGATACTACAGAGTGGATAGTGGGTGTTACACAGCAGAGAATCGGGCAGAGCCTTCTACTGGCTTGCAAACCAGGACCCTGAAGCCTGGGCAAACTGGCCAATTAGGATGCTAGGCAAGGGTCGTTTTGTAGAAAAATAGGTGGCGGAGCTCATCAGCATAATTCATTAGCATAACTCATTAGGATAAGATGCCCCCCCAGCCAAAAGTAACTTGACGCAAGAGAGGAGAGCCATGGGTATGTGAGGCCTGCTTGGGCTGGCTAGAGATGCATCCCTCCCAAACAGGCCTCACTTGCCTGGGGCTTTCCTGGGCTGCCCCTCCCCCCAGTCCAAAGGCCAGCAAGCCACCCGCCACCCAAAATCACCTAAGAAGTGGAGAAAGGGTGGCGTGGGCTTCTCCAGGGGTTAATAAGGGCTGCTGGGGGTGTGGCAAAGCTCCTGGTGGCTGGCTGGCTGCCGCTCTCCTGATCCAGCCGCTGCACCTACTATTCAATGGACCAGGTAGGTGGGGAGGAAGAGGGGGAACCATGAGAAAGGTTCAAGAGCTGTGCTCCTGTGAGCTCCTGCTGAATCTGAGGCCTGATGCTAGGTATGTAACAACATGTAACAAAGGCATGCAAATGAAGGATTCTGGAGTGAAGTGACAATAGGGGAAATTGCCTGCTGGGGGGGAGTGGCTAGCCATGGCCAGGTTGTATATAGTTCACTAGGTTGCCTGTGTTCCTCTATGACTGTTTCTTCTTGAATAAAGTGTTCTTGGTGGATTCAGAGCTGGTCGAACTCACTATCTAACACTGGGCTCAAAAGTGTATTCGTTGTTAAGGTTTTTTAGCTATCATCATCATCATCATCATAGCTTTTTGTAGCAGGAGCTCTTTTGCATGTTAGGCCACACCCCTCTGATGTAGCCAATCCTCCTGAAGCTTACAGGTCTCTTCGTACAGGGCCTACTGTAAGGTCTTGGAGGATTGGCTACATCAGGGGTGTGTGGCCTTATATGCAAAGGAGTTCCTGCTACAAAAAAAGCCCTGATTTATTATTATTATTATTACCCATTCCTGTCTACTGCAAGACTCTAGGTGATGTACAACTGCATATAAAAACAAAGAAAACCATAAAATAAAATGCACAAACAACACTACTGCAACAGTTTTAAAAGAACTCAGATGACAAGCTACACATCACTTCCCATTCCAGACTGCCCAGCCACCTTGTGGACAGGGGACTAGGAGGACCAGAACATATCTGGAGAGCAATGAGAGGGTTTCAGGCAGAATGAAAACCGTTGCTGCCCTCAACTGAAAGCCTGATGGAACATCTCTGCCTTAAGGGCTGGGCTGTGTGGTGGACACTGTGGCATTATACCCTATTGAAGTCCCTCCCCAAACGCCTTCCTCAGGATCCTCCACCCAGATCTTCAGGTATTCCCCAACCTGGAGCTGACAACCCTACGGTGACCCCCACAGGCCTGCCTCTGCAGAGCAATCCTGGACTTCCTTTAAGGTTAGGCTTCCCAATCCCCAGGTCCCAGTGGGGGATCCCCTGGTTTTACAGGCTCCACTCCACTTCCTGCCAGCTGGCCGGCGGGGGGAAGCCCCGCCCCCACAGCCACCATGTACCTCTGCAGGTTTAGAAACCTGCAAACAGGCCCCCTTTCAAAATTTGTGTGTGTGTGCCTTTACATTTGAGCAGGAAGTACTTCATGGGGAAGGGTCAGCAGCAGAGCTTCTGAGAGCACAGCCCCTCAGTTTGTTTTGCTTTGGTTTCAGAGCAAGTAAGTGTGTGTGAGAGAGAGTGTGTGTGTGTGTGAAAGAGAGCAGCTGTAGCCCCTATACTTTTCAGATATCATTGTGGAGGAACCAGGCCCAGTAAGTGTGTGTGTGCATGAGTGTGTGTGTGTGAGAGAGAGAGAGAGAGAGAGAGCACACACAGCCCCTGTACTTTTCAGATGTCTATGTAGGGGAGCCAGTAAGAGTGTGTCTCTGTCCCTGTGCTTGTTTTGCATTGTTTTCAGAGTCTTTGTATAGGAGCCTGTTTATGGGATGGAGGGCGACTCCACCTTTCTCTCTTTTTGTTTGCCTGTGTTGGGCTGAAGAACAGCAGTTCCTGTGAGTAAAGCCCCAGTGAGATCACAAAAATGTGAGCTTGCAAACTCTGTGCATTTTTTGGCTGCTTTTTGTGTGTTTACACTTTCATTTACTAGAATTGCAGCTATTGGGGAATGAGGAAATGATGACTATTCAGGTGAACTGCACTGCTGTATTTTGGAAATGGGAAAGTCTGGCTCCGCCCCTAAGGTCTACTGGCTCCACCCCCAAAGTCTCCTGGCTCCACCCCCATAGTCCCCAGATATTTTCTGAATTAGACTTGGCAAGCCTATTTGAGGTCTCCCATCCAAGTACAAACCAGGGCTGACCCAGCTTAGCAGCCAAGGATCTGGTAAGATTGAGCTAGCCCAGACCATGCAAGTCATGGAATGTGCCACAGAGCACATAATTCAGATTCCAGTTTCTTTTTTAAAGCAAGTTTCTAGCCCCTAAGGCCTTTTCATCGATTTCTTCCTGCATTTCATCCAAGTCTCAGACAGAGCTTGGTCAGATTAGCTTTAGCAGCAGGGGTCATGTCATAGAAAAAGTGGTGCCAGAGCTCATTCTCTCAGCTTGTCTTCACGAACGAAGATTTAAGAAAGGTGCAGTATTCCACGTCTGCTGCAGGCTCGCTGGTGGCTGACAAGACCAATGCAGGACAGGCAGATCTGGCCACAGTGGCTGCAGGGAAAAGTCTGATTTGGGGTTGGTGCTGTAGCAGTGCGATTCTTCCTCAATCTCCTTTTGTCCTCAAGACCAGCTATGCGTGCGTTCTCAAAGGAAGAGACAGCCTGGTGGATGGTGTGCCTTCATGCTTTGCGATCTGAGGCTAGGTCAGACCACTGGTGATGGTTGATGCAACAGGTAGCAAGGGATTTCTTCAAGGAGTCCTTGTACCTCTTCTTTGGTGCCCCTCTATTTCGATGGCCAGTGGAAAGTTTGCCATACAGGGCAATCTTGGGAAGGCGGTGGTTTTCCATCCTGGAAATATGCCCTGCCCAGCGCAGCTGCATCTTCAACAGCAGTGCCTCAATGCTTGTAACCTCCGCCCGCTTGAGGACTTCAGTGTTGGTCACAAAGTCACTCCAGTGGATGTTGAGGATGGTGCGAAGGCAGCGCTGATGAAAGCGCTCAAGGAGTCACAGGTGATGATGGTATAAAACCCACAATTCGGAGCCGTAGATAAGGGTTGTCATCACAATCGCTTTGTAAACATTGATCTTTGTGCCTTTTTTCAGATGCTTGTTGCTCCACACTCTTTTATGCAGTTGGCCAAATGCACGGTTTGCCTTTGCCAGCCTATTGTCAATCTCCTTGTCGATCTTGGCATCTGAGGAGATGATGCACCCCGGGTAGCTGAACTGCTGGACTGTCTTCAAAACTGATTCACCCACAGTGATGCAAGGAGGGTGATAATCTTCCTGGGGTGCAGGCTGGTGGAGAACTTCTGTCTTCTTCAGACTAACTTCTAGGCCGAATAGCTTGGCAGCCTCTGCAAAGCAGGACGTCATATGCTGCAGAGCTGATACCGAGTGGGAGACAAGTGCAGCATCATCAGCAAACAGTAGCTCTCGGATAAGTTTTTCCATTGTCTTGGAGTGGGCCTTTAGTCGCCTCAGGTTGAACAGGCTGCCATCGGTGCAATAGCGGATGTAGACACCATCGTCATCATCTAAATCTACTGCGGCTCTTTGAAGCATCATGCTAAAGCTCATTAGCACAACTGATTTGCACATGCCACAGACCTCCGACATCACGGAAGGTGTACTAAATTATACCAGCTCAGCACCCACCTTAAAATGCTTCTTGAATTAGAATTGTCCTGATAAAACCTGACTCTCATCATACTTTTAACATTCCTTTTTCCTATGTGGCCACAGTGGCATGATAGAGATTTCCATCTGTCTGCTTTATATGTTTTGGTTACTTCCCCCTTTTCGGTGGGGAACAATATTAGACAGTTTGTCAAATCTTAGAGTTCAGCAAAATTCTCACAGGGGGTTTGAACTAAGGAGCCCAGAAGCAAGTATCAAGGGGGGGGGGGGGTTATTAAAAAAGAAAGAGCACAATAAAATGTAGAGGTTCCAGAGCTCTGCTCTTGTGAGCTCCTGCCCAAAATGAGACCTGTTTAGCAGCATTGCTGTTTCCTAGGCCTTCAGGTCACAATCCGGTCATCAAGATTCATTTGGAAATGAGCATCCACAGGGTGAAATTTTGGAAGCGAAAATAATTCCTAAATCATTGTGTGGTTGATCGTGGGTCAGTTTTCAGTACTTTGTATAGCTCATTAACCTTCTCTAGGGCCAGCAGGCCAACATAAATATTAGTAACTCTTGCAAGAAAAATTTATGCAAGATCAGCGAAACCCTGCCAAACTCATCTTTTTGACAAAGCGTGGGTTACCAAGAGAAATTAAACTACAGAACACTCGCACACGGGCCTTTTCGGCTGCGGCCCCATATCTTTGGAACCAACTCCCAGAGGAGGTGCGGGCCCTGCGGAGCCTTGATCAGTTCCACAGGGCCTGCAAGACCACCCTTTTTAAATTAGCTTTTATGAACAGCTGAATTACAATTTTATAATGAAGAAATATCCGCCATCAGCACTAACTAGAATAGCGTCAATGATAATGTTATGGTTTGTTTTAATTAATGCTCTAACTGGTTTTTAAGGTTAAATTAATGCCCAATTTTAATGTTTCTTACTGTAATTGTTTTATTAATGTACCATTGGTCATTGTGTTGTTTATTACTGTTTCATTTATTAATGTGCCATTGGTCATTATGTTGTTAGCCGCCCTGAGCCTGCTTCGGCGGGGGGAGGGCGGGATACAAATAAAATTTTACTTACTTACTTACTACTTACCTTAGCACAAAATCGGGATAGAGGTAGTATGGAATACACACAGCCTTAAATCAGGAATAGGAAATTTTTGCAGCCCAATTGCCAAAAAAAACCCCATCATGCAACATCTACCTGTGAACAAAGTTGAAGTCCCATGGCACCTTTAAGATCATCAAAGTTTAATTCAAAGTGTGAGCTTTCGTGCGCATGCACACTTCCTCAAATGTATGCTTGCACATAAAAGCTCACACTCGGAATACAAATGAAATTTTCATTACGACATCCAGCCAGAACAATCCTAATACTTCGACAAGGGACACCGGAACAAAATACTGCAAGGTACAGACTATACGGTGTACAAAAATGAAATATAAAATAAATATAAGAAATTCATTTAAAAACACACACACTAAAAAACTGATTTACGGTTTTACAAAGGAAGCAGTACTTTTCGAATGCAACAACATGCCACCCAAAATTTACCCACAAACTTAGTCATCAAATGGCTTTCATCTGATAACAGTTTATTACGGCAACCCGAGTCCCTCTGCCCAGGCATCTCTTTTATAAGAGGTTGAATTAACCTATCTTGATCCTCATTGTACCACTTACATCTAAGCAGGCCTCGGATTCAGCAGGAGCACACAGGAGCACAGCTCCTGAACCTTTCTGAGGGTTTCCCCCTCCTCCTCCCCACTTTGTCCATGGAATAGGAGGTGCAGCTGCCTAGCAATCCCTGGATCAGCTCCACCACCTATTTTTTGACGAAATGACCCCTGCATCTAGGCATCATAGTTTCTGTCTCCTCTCTCCTTCTCCTAAATGGAGGCCTAAAGTGAACCATCCTAAAACACACACCCCATTAGCTGTAGCTGTTCTTTTGTAGGTTTGCCAGCTCTGGGGTGGAAAATGCCTAGAGATTTAGGGGGCAGGGCTGCAGGGGCTGGGTTTGGGGAGGGGAGGGGAGGGAACCTCAGCAGGAGAGAATGCCATGGAGTCCACCTTCCCAAGGAATTAATCTTGGGCATCTGGGGATCAAATACAACAGCAGGAGATCTCCAGCTGCAAGAGTGGAGACTGTCTGGAGGGCAATTGTTCTTCAGAGGAACTTGCTTTATTGGGGACCTTGGAGGAGGTGGAGGAGAAGGAGGAGGAAGGAGGAGGAGGAGGAAGGAGGAGGAGGAAGGAGGAGGACAAGGAGAAGGAGGAGGAGGAAGGAGGAGGACAAGGAGAAGGAGGAGGAGGAAGGAGGAGGAGGAAGAAGGAGGAGAAGGACAAGGAAAAGAAGGAGAAGGAAGGAGGAGGAAGAAGGAGGAGGAGAAGGAGGAGGAAAAGGAGAAGGAAGAGGAGGAGGAGGAAGAGGAAGAAGGAGGACAAGGAGAAGGAGGAGGAGGAAGGAGGAGGAGGACAAGGAGAAGGAGGAAGGAGGAGGAGAAGGACAAGGAGAAGGAGGAGGAGGAAGAAGGAGGAGGAGGAGAAAAAGGAGGAGGAGGAGAAGGTGGAGAAGGAGGAGGAGAAGGAGGAAAAGGAAGATGAGGAGGAAGAGGAAGAAGAGGAGGAAGAAGGAGGACAAAGAGGAGGAGGAGGAAGAGGAGAAGGAGAAGGCAAAGAAGGTGGAGGAGAAGAAGAAGAAGAAATTGGATTTATATTTTTCCCTATACTCTGAATCTCAGAGTCTCAGAGTGGTCACAATTTCCTTTTACCTTCCCCACACACACACACACACACACACCGCAACAGACACTCTGTGAGGTAGGTGGGGCTGAGAGAGCTCTTACAGCAGCTGCCCTTTCAAGGACAACTCCTGTGAGAGCTCTGGCTGACCCAAGACCATTCCAGCAGCTGCAAGCGGAGGAGCGGGGAATCAAACCCAGTTCTCCCAGATAAGAGTCCGCACACTTAACCACTACACCAAACTGGCTTCAAAGAAGCCTTTGAAGGAGGCCTGGTTTTGCTGAAGCACAGCCAGGAAACTACCAGCTTAGGCAGTTAATGCTGCGAGTTTGCCTCTCCCCAGTATTCACGCCCGCACAAAAAGAAGAAGAAGGGGGGAGAGGAGGATTTTGCAGAACCAATTTTTTACAGTTAGGGTTATATTGTAATTCCATTGCATTAACATAAATGGCAGGCAGCCATCGGGAGAATGCCGCGAATATTCCCCAAGGGATTTTTGTTTTCTTCTGGAGCAGGGCCACTCTTCATCAAGCTCCGCGCACACACCATTGCTTTCAATAATAGATGCAATGAAGGCTTGATAATGGAAACATTAGCTCAACGCACACTGTAGGCCTCGCTTCCAAAAAGCGGGGCTTTTCGGGTTGGGGGAAGCCCCGGGTTATTGCATCTCTGCCTCCAAAAAAATCAAGCCTCTGTTCAATCGTCAAGCTCTTTCTTGAAGGTATCCCTCCCCCCTCTTCTTAGAAAACCTGGGATTCCTGAGCTGAATTTCGAGTTATGTCATCGCTCGCTGAGATTCAGTTGAGCGTAGTTGGTAGCCTGCCAAACTGGGATGAGGGAAGGGCAGGTTCAATTTCCAGCATTGTTTAGAACGGGGATGGCCAGACTGTGGTTCTTTCACGCATGCTGTGTGGCTCTCAAAGACCCCACCGCCTAACACATTCAGGAAAACCTCTCCATAAAGTGGGGTACACCACTGAGCATGCTCACATTGCAAGTGTTCCAAGAGGGAATGACCACTGCTGGCCTGAGGAAAAAGAAAGAGAGAAGAATTGCAGATTTATACCCCGCCCTTCTCTCTGCATCAGAGACTCAAAGTGGCTTACAATCTCCTATATCTTCTCCCGCCACAAAAGACACCCTGTGAGGTGGGTGGGGCTAAGAGAGCTTTCGCAGCAGCTGCCCTTTCAAGGACAACTCTTGCGAGAGCTATAGCTAACCCAAGGTCATTCCAGCAGCTGCAGGTGGAGGAGTGGGGAATCAAACCCGATTCTCCCAGATAAGAGTCCGCACATTTAATCACTACATCAAACTGGTTCTGAAGTATGGGGGTGGGGGGAAAGGCACCCCTGGTAAGACTGAACCCAGGAACTAGCACCTGAAACAGGTGTAGCCACCTTGCCATTCACCCCAAGTTGGACTTTTAAATGTTCTCTCATATGGAGGGGGGGGGAACAGTGGGAGGACTTCTAGTGTCCTGGCTCCGATCTCCTGATGGGACCTGGGTTTTTTGGCCACTGTGTGACAGAGTGCTGGACTGGATGGGCCATTGGCCTGATCCAACATGGCTTCTCTTATGTTCTTACCTTACACTCAAGCAGACTGTACCAGCACTGCCATGAGCAGGGCCTTCCGCAGGTGCCAACCTATAAATGGAGCAAAAGCAACAACATGTGGCCTTCTCCACTGTGGCCCCTCTATCATGTGGAATGTGGAATGGCCATCTAAGGAAGTCAGGAAGGCTCCCACGCACCTGGCTTTCTGCAAACTAGGCAAAACTGAATTATTCAAAAGGGCTTTTCTATGTTGGCAACAGGGGTAGGATGGTACAAAAGGCATCACAAAGGGACTTGGATAAATTACTGAAGATTGTGACCTATACTACTATGTCTAGCTTGCTGTGCGTTGGATGCTATTGTGTAGTTTTGCATCGTTTAATTAGTCTCGTGAATAATTATGCTTTGCTTCAGTTCTGTTTTTAGACTTCAGTTGGTTCAAGAATCCAAATCTTATTGCACTGCTTATTTAATTTCCTGTCTTGTTGATTGTATGGAGCCACTTCATGTTAAAAAAAAAGAGCCCCATGGCACAGAGTAGTAAAGCTGCAGTACTGCAGTCCTAAGCTCTGCTCATGACCTAAGTTTGATCCCAGTGGAAGCTGGGTTCAGGTAGCCAGATCAAGGTTGACTCAACCTTCCATTCTTTCAAGGTCAGTCAAACAAAGAAGATATTGGATTTATATTCCACCTTCCACTCCGAAGAGTCTCAGAGCGGCTCACAATCTCCTTTACCTTCCTCCCCCACAACAGACAGACAACAGGTGGGTGGGGCTGGAGAGGGCTCTCACAGCAGCTGCCCTTTCAAGGACAACCTCTGCCAGAGCTATGGCTGACCCAAGGCCATTCTAGCAGGTGCAAGTGGAGGAGTGGGGAATCAAACCCGGTTCTCCCAGACAAGACTCCGCACACTTAACCATTACACCAAACTGGTACTCTCTGAGTATCCAGCTTGCTGGGGGGAGTGTAGATGACTGGGGAAGGCAATGGCAAATCACCCCATAAAAAAGTCTGTTGTGAAAACGTTGTGATGTGATGTCACCCCAGAGTCAGAAATGACTGGTGCTTGCACAGGGGGACTACCTTTACCTTTTTTTTTTTTTACTTCCTGTAATCCACCTTGAATCAGATCATATAATTAATTCTATATCAAGAGCAGTGTTGTTCATGAAAAGAGTCCAAAGCCATCTACAGCACTACTGTATGCTCTGCTTTGGAGGCTATTGGAACAACTTCTGTCTCTAAGAGCTGTCCTTGGTCCTACAGCTTATATTGTGTAAGTGGCTAATGCACCGCTTTGATTTCTCTGTGCAGCAGTTTCCCAGGCAAATTTTCACCAGCTTTATTTTCAGTCTGGCAGAGACTGACCGAGAGAGAGATCTCGGGGTCATGGTAGATAACTCACTGAAAATGTGGAGACTGTGTGTGATTGCAATAAAAAAGGCCAACGTCATGCTGGGAATTATTAGGAAGGGAATTGAAAACAAATTAGCCAGTATCATAGTGCCCCTGTATAAATTGATGGTGTGGCCTCATTTGGAGTACTGTGTACAATTCTGGTCACCTCACTTCAAAAAAGATATTATAGCATTGGACAAAGTGCAGAAGAGGGCAACTAGAATGATTAAAGGGTTGGAACACTTTCCCTGTGAAGAAAGGTTAAAATGCTTGGGGCTCTTTAGCTTGGAGAAATGTCAACTGAGGGGTGACATGATAGAGGTTTACAAGATTATGCATGGGATGGAGAAGGTAGAGAAAGAAGTACTTTTCTCCCTTTCTGAGAACTTGTGGGCACTCAACGAAATTGCTGAGCAGTCGGGTTAGAACAGGTAAAAGGAAGCACTTCTTCACCCAAAGGGTGATTAGCACATGGAATAAACTGCCACAGGAGGTGGTGGCAGCTACAAGCATAGTCAGCTTCAAGAGAGGATTGGATAAACATATGGAGCAGAGGTATCAGTGGCTATTAGTGATGCTCTGTATTCTTGGTGCATGTGGGGGGCACAGTGGGAGGGCTTCTGGCCCCACTGGTGGACCTCCTGATGGTACTTGGGGTTTTGGCCACTGTGTTGGACTGGATGGGCCATTGGCCTGATTCAACATTGCTTCTCTTATGTTCTTATTAATACCAGGGCCGGATTAATAAATAGGCCAAGTAGGCACCGGCCTATGGGCCCCCATGCCTTTAGGGGTCCAGGGCCAGCTTTTCCTCCTAGTTTTCCCCCTGCTTGCAGCCTTCCCAACCAGGAAGCACAGACAGCAACTGAATTGCTCTTTGAAAGGGGGGCCTCCTGATTTCAACTGCATAGGGGCCTCCACAGGGTTTAGTCTGGCAATCAATAAATCAATCAATTTTTATTTGTATCCCGCCCTCCCCGCCGAAGAAGGCTCAGGGCGGCTAACAACATAATCAATACATTAGTTTACAAGGTATTTGAACATAACTAATTAACACATTAATTAAAATTCTTCTAAAACTCTAAAATCAATAAAATCATTAAAATTAATATACTGTTTCACTAGCAGTTTCCCTTAATCGGTGAAGGCCAATTGGAACAGGGTGGTCTTGCAGGCCCTGCGGAACTGTTTAAATTCCCGCAGGGCTCGCAGATCCTCTGGAAGCTGGTTCCATAGGCATGGAGCCATAACAGAGAAAGCCCGATCACGGGTACTCTGAAGCTTTACCTCTCTCAGCCCGGGGATAGTCAGCAAGTTCTTCCCAGCTGACCTCAGCGCTCTCTGGGGTTCGTATGAGGAAAGACGGTCCCTAAGGTAGGCAGGTCCTCAGCCATATAGGGCTTTAAAGGTAATAACCAGCACTTTGTAACGAATCCGGTATATGACTGGCAGCCAGTGCAGTTCACGCAGCCCCGGCTGTATGTGCTCCCACTTTGGGAGCCCCAACAGTAGTCTAGCAGCCGCGTTCTGCACCAGCTGCAGCTTCCAGGTTCGGCACAAAGGCAGCCCCATGTAGAGGGCATTACAGTAATCCAGTCTCGAGGTGACCGTTGCATGAATCACTGTTGCCAGATCCCGACGCTCTAGGAAGGGAGCCAACTGCCTTGCCCACCTCAGATGAAAAAAGGCTGACTTGGCAGTGGCTGCTATCTGGGCCTCCATTGATAATGAAGGCTCCAGTAAAACTCGCAGGCTCCTGACCTGGCACGCCGCTTTGAGCAGCGCCCCGTCGAAGACCGGGAGAGGTATTTCCCCTCCCAGAGCGCCCCGACCTAGGCAAAGGACTTCTGTCTTCGCTGGATTCAATTTCAGCCCGCTCAGCCTTAACCAGGTTGCCACAGCCTGCAGAACCAGGTCTAAGTTCTTTGGGGCGCAGTCAGGTCGGCCGTCCATTAACAGATAGAGCTGGGTGTCATCCGCATACTGGTGACACCCAAGCTCATACCTCCTGGCGATCTGGGCAAGGGGGCGCATATAGATATTAAATAGCATCGGTGAGAGAACTGCTCCCTGGGGCACCCCACAATTTAGTGTGTGCCTCTGGGACAGCTCACCCCCGATTGCCACCCTTTGTCCCCGATCCTCTAGGAAGGAGGAGAGCCATTGTAGGGCTGACCCCTTAACCCCAACATCGGCGAGGCGGCGGGTCAGTAACCGATGGTCGACCATGTCGAACGCGGCCAACAGGTCTAACAACATCAGCACCGCCACACTGTCCCGATCCAGATGCTGCTGGAGGTCATCTGTCAAGGCAACCAGCACTGTCTCCGTTCCATGGCCCGGACGAAAGCCAGACTGGCAAGGCACTGATTAATACTATATATTTTAATACTGTTATGCATGTGGACTCAAGGGAAGACTTTGGATGTTTCCGCCGGGCTCATTGGAGCCATACGGACTGAGCTTGGGGACTTGGGAACAAATGCCTGCAGGATTCAAATCCCTGCAGCCCAGGACCAATCACAAGCCTCCATCGGTTTGAATGACCCAATAACATGCTTGCGCGGGAACCCAGAGATGTATATAAGTTTGGCCCGTGGGCCCCAACGCCAGTCTTGTAATGTCACCTTATACTATGTCAAAGAGCTTGTTATCACTTACTCTGAGACTCTGCCATACATAGTACCCACTATATTATAGTGGTGACGAGGATGGGATCCGGATGTGCGAGGTCCAGGGCACCCCGGCACCGCCAAGCGGATTGAGCTCCAGCACCACCGTGCAACAAGCACTGCCACCTAGCCCGATCATGGCTGCCGCGTCCGGATTGCAAAACTCCATTCCGAAGTTCGACATGGCTCAGCCCGAGGCCTGGGAAGCCTGGGTCAAAAGACTCAAGTAGCACCTCGTGGCACAGCGAATCAAGGATGATGAATCAAGAAGGCCATCCTGCTGAACAACTGCAGCATCACCACACTACAGCTAGCGGAGAGCCTGGTTGCGCCGGAGACGCTTGAGGCGTCTTCCTTTGACAAGATCATCGAAGCGCTGACCGGCCATTTCGTCCCGAAGCCTACTCTCCTCACCCGGAAGCTACAGTTCCTCAACAGCTTCCAGGAGCCGAATGAGACCGTAGCGACCTTCCTGGCCCACCTGCGAGACCTTGGCAGGAAGGCGGAGTACGGTACACAATTGTAAGAGACCCTGCTCGTGAAGTTCACTCACGGCCTCAGGGACATGAAGGCATGTCGGAAAATCATGACAGAATCAAAACCGACCTTGGCCCTACAAATAGCCATCGCCGCTGAGGATGCGCAAAAGGAGAAGGCCCACCTCCCAGGAACCAGCACTCACCAGCTGCAACTGGCCGCAGAATTGGACAACTTGGACGGGGACGACGGCCTCAAGCTGCACCAGGCGGGCCAACAAAAGCCAAGGCCACGAGCGATTAAATCAACCACCCCAAGACCTGCACCAGCTGTGGGGAGCCACATGAGCGGCGCACGTGCAAGTTCAGGAGCATGACTTGCAATACATGTGGGAAGCCTGGGTACATAGCTCGGGTGTGCCGGTCGGCGGCACTGCGCCAAGGGAAACTTCCTCACCAACAGAATGGCCACCGCCATGAGGTTGCACTAGTGGAAGACATCCAGGCACTCACCACTTCGGGGACCCAAGTATGCCAGTTGCCCCTTCCCTCCCCAGATAAATATTACGTAACTGTGTTCATGGAAGGCAAGCCCTGTAAAATGGAGGTAGACTCCGGGGTGGGCCAGACAGTCATTTCGGCCACATGTTCAGGGAGATGTGCCCCAGGGGGGAAGCCCAGTTACAACCAACCTCATTCATAGTCTGGGACTATCGGAAGCGGGAGGTTGCAGTCCTGGGAGTGGGTCTGATCCACATTAGGTACGGAAAGTTCAAGGGCAAGCTCCCCCTCATCGTGGTGGAGGGCGATCTGTGCAGCCTTCCAGGTCGGTCCTGGTTCCAGGCCCTGGTCATCCAAGTGACGGGGATCCATTACACCCCCGTTCAAAGAGATTTCCAAAAGGTGTGCGAAGAGTTTCCCGCTGTTGTCGACGGAACCCTGGGTACTTATATCGAGGCCCCTGTAGCATTACAACTGGACCCCAATGTGCAGCCCATACAGCTGAAGATCAGGCACGTGCCACTAGCTCTTAGGCCCAAGATCGAAGAGGAGCTCGTGCCCTCATAGCACAAGGGGTTCTGGAACCAGTCGCTAATGCGAAGTGGGAGACTCCCATAGTAACCCCGATCAAACCCAATGGCAGCATATGCATCTGCACTGACCACAAATGTACAATTAATAAGGTGTTGCAAGGCCATACATACCCCATCCCGGTGGTGAGCCATGTGTTAGCATCCTTAGCGGGAGCAAAAATTTTTGGGAAACTAGATTTGGCGCAGGCATACCAACAGCTCTCTGTGGACGCTGCCACAGCAGAAGCTCACACCATCGTGGCACACTGGGGGACCTTCAGAGTTCAGGGTCAGTGTGGCTCCAGGACTGTTTCAGAACTTGATGGACTCCCTTCTGAAAGGCATTCCCGGAGTCCAGCCGTTCTTCGATGATGTGCTGATTGTGGCAGCCACTGAGGACGAATTCACCGACCACCTCCGAATGATGTTGCAGTGTTTTGAGGGGGCAGGTTTGAAGGTAAAACAGGAGAAATGTGTATTGGGAGTGCCCACCATAGACTTTCTGGGGTATACGGTGGACGCGAGCAGTATTCATCCAGCCCAGGACAAAATAAAGGCCATTTGTGATGCGCCAGCTCCCACCAACAAGGCAGAACTACAGTCGTTCTTGGGAATTCTTAATTTCTACCATGCCTTCCTTCCCCACAAGGCGGCGGTAGCAGAGCCCTTATGCAGACTGCTGGACAAAAGGGCACCATGGGTTTGGGGTCATCAGCAAGCTGCTGCTTTCCAAGCAGTAAAAGACATTTTAACTTCAAACAGCTTGCTAGTGCACTTCGACGAGCGGCTACCCATCATGCTTGCGTACGATGCCTCGCCTTATGGGGTCGGTGCCGTGTTGGCCCATGTGTGATATGAACACACTAAAACTTCCGCACTCTAGTCACAAATCTACACTGAAGCTCTACTGCAGCTGTCTGGCTCTATTCCCTCCTATACACCTCTGATTCCCCCAGTCTGTTGCCTTCAAGAGACCAATGGAGGAGAAAAGCTTTGTTCCCCCTTCAGCGGGGAGGTGGGGGGGATCACTGAAATGAGGAATGAAAAGGAAAAGTCACAACAGATTTAAATCTGGGTCTCCCAGTTCTTAGTTCAATACTCTAATTCAGGGGCGTCAAACATGCTGCCTAGATCAGGCTCCCGGAAGGCTCCTATCAGGCCCATGAACAACTCACTGTTGCCTGCTTCCTTCTCCCTCCCTTACTTCCTTCTCCATCACAGCTTGCTTTGTCAGGTATGTTTAATCATGCTACAGAGCAAAGTCTCTATTGTCTCCACAGGCCGACAAGCACATGAAACAACTTATGTACAAAAGCTCACAATGCCCCGCCATTTCATGTTTTCCCCTGGGTCTTAGGCTCAAAGCATGGACCTATGAGATTTCTGTAATGAATCTCAGTAAATCAAAAGTAGGTTTGCAGCTTATAGATACACACCTGAACAACACCTGAACAGCATACTCAAGATTGCTACAGCACAGAGATTTTGATGCAATAATTCAGAGTAAGAGGTGTCAGTTATCAGAGACTGTTAAATAAATAAAATACTGCAGCAAAAGTTCCAATGTTTTAAGCATGTTTTATTTAATTGTGTTTGTGTCCTTTATAAAGTTTATATCTCTGCTACCTGGCATTACATTTTATGACACACATGGCCCGGCCCAAGAAAGTCTCATTTATGTGAGATCCAGCCCTCATAACAAATGGGTTCAACACCTCTGCTCAAACTACTACAGCACACTAGTTCTTTATCACAGCATAATACGAAACAACTCCAGTGTCCACTGTGGAAGTGTCCTCTCTAGCCCATGGCTAAACCCATCCAAGAGGCTCAGAAGTGCCATTGTGCATCCTTCAACACAGAAGAAATGGTAATTAAACGGCGCGAGCACTGAAAATCCAATTTTGAATGAGAAAGGATCCATGCTGCCATTCATTTCAAAGAACTGCTCAATGTCTGTGTCTTCCTTAATAGTAGCGCAAAGCTATTTCCCGAGCCAAGCACGTTCTGTTGCCAACATCCTATTCAGCTCAATGCATTCTACGTTGGCACAGAACCAAAGCATATCATGTAAACATGCCCAATCCTTTCTGTCCATGTTCCTTTCCTCTCTTTCCCTTTTATCCAAGGAGTTAGAGGGAATCCAGCACCTAGACTTCAAGGAGCACAAGCCCCAGTGGGATCAAAGCAGAGAGGGAGAATTGAGACTGCGCCCATCGGAGGGCTTAGAAAGAAGCTAAGAAATTGGGCCATGAATGTGTAAGCACCGAGATGTCAATCCAGAGACAGAGCTAAGGACTTTACCTGAAAGACCTTGGTCACAATGCGGGGAAATGGCATCTACATGAGCCAGAGTAGGGGGTTCGAGCAGCAGGCAGGACTGGGGAGATCCAAGTCATAAACCCAACTAATCCACGAATCCCACCAGATGACCTTTACAATGCCCTACAAATAGAAAACCAGCATAGCATGGGAAAAGATGGTGCAGATGATCTTCCCTTGTTGTGCTAGCTTTCTATGTCCATGGAGCTTCAAACACAAAGGGACTGAAAACATGTAATATTAAGGAGATTAGCACCAAATTATTCTGATTGTTTTAACTATTGAATGTGTAATTGTTGGGTTTTCTGATGCAATTTCACTTCCTGTTGTCATGAGTTAATTAAATGTATGTATATGCATGCTGATGCTTAGCCAGTGAGAGATAGAGCCAATGAGAATGTGTGCACGTATTTCCCGCTCAGGCTGGGTGTCAATATGTATAGTGACCATTGAAGGAAAGCCCTAATAGGCTAATCCATATATTTGGGAGGTGGTCTGGGGGAAACCATTTGGTCAGTTTTATTGCCCTTTGTGTAAAGCCCTCAGATCTCCATGCAGTTAGAGTTTGGACTTCAGAGAGTCGAGATGTAGTCTAGAGACTAGATAGGATACTGAATCCTTCTTTTGTTTTCTAGAAATCCCAGTAACCCTTTCCTCATAGAAAAGTAAACTACTTTTTATTCTTAAGCTAAAACGTCTGCCTGGCTTGTTTATTTGTGGTTCTCTCCACACAACTCTGCTAAAGTATTTGTAAACCCTAACAGTAATTCAATTTTATCGATTTTAATTGTTTGTTGTGGTTTTTATACTGTGAGCCACCCTGAGCCTGTTTCTGTGGGGAGGGCGGGATATAAATAAAATAAAATAAATATTTAAATGGACTCGATTTCTATGGACTTCTTGGATGTATTGATTTGAATTTTGTATGATTGACGACTTCAATTGATTTATTATTTCAATTGATTTATTATTTATTTATTATTTGACTATTTCGATCTATTATTTAGGAGAGCCAGTTTGGTGTAGTGGTTAAGTGTGCAGATTCTTATCTGGGAGAACAGCTTAGATGACGATGATATTGGATTTATTTCCCGCCCTCCACTCCGAAGAGTCTCAGAGCGGCTTACAATTTCCCATGTCTTCTCCCCCCACAACAGACACCCTGTGAGGTGGGTGGGCTCTCACAGCAGCTGCCCTTCCAAGGACAACCTCTGCCAGAGCTATGGTTGACCCAAGGCCATTCCAGCAGCTGCAAGTGGAGGAGTGGGGAATCAAACCTGGTTCTCCCAGATAAGAGTCCGTGCACTTAATCACTACTCCAGACTAGCTAGAGGGAACACCGCTCCCATCAGACTTTTTAAATGACTTTCTCCTCTGTGGCCACAGTGGCATAAGGAAGATTTCCATCTGTCTGCTTTATATGTTTTGGTTACTTTCCCCATTTTTTTGTGGGGGGGTGGAAATATTAGGAAGTTTGTCAAATCTTAAGAGTTCAGCACAATTCTCACAGGGGGGTGAGAAATGGTAATTAAACGGTGATGGGGGAGTTAAGAAAAAGAGCACAATAAAATTTAGAGGTTCTCGAGCTCCGCTCCTGTGAGCTCCTGCCCAAACTGAGGCCTGTTTGTGACAGTTATGGTTAAGGAGGACATTAGGTAATATGTTTTTTTAATTATGGCTGATTTTTGAGAATCGCAGAAAAGGCTTAATGCAATGATTAAATTGCTTTTCCCATTAGAAAGATGCATCTGTCCTCTTTCCCCATCTTTTTAAAACTACAACACTGTATTGTCCAGCGTGATCTCTGGAACCTTGAATAATTCCCTGTAATAAAAGTACTGGATAATTGGTTGCGTTTTTGTTAACCCAATGGGCATACGGAGGTGTTTATTTCTTTTCTCTTTTTTTCAGATGCGAGAACCTGAACAGTAATTTGGCTCCTCAAGCACTCGTTATACATCCTTTCAGAGGGGCAATATTTATTATGATCTTAAAAGTAGTGCACCGTGCTGAGCACCTTTACAGAAGGGCAGCATTAACATTTTAATAAATAAACTCGATTTGGGGGTGGGGAAGGCTGCATTAGGCCTGGGACATTAGTAGAAAAGTAACACACTGCCATTCTCCAAAATGTCAAATATACCAAAACACACACAAATTAAGCTCAAAGATTCTGAAACACAATTCCAAATCTGCAGGCTGAAAAAGAAGATAACGGAGGATAATAATTTGAGTGGGAGGAGCTGTGATATCATACTTAAGAGTGGCAGACTCTACTCTGGAGACCTGGGTTTGATTCCCCACTCTTCCACACACAGCCAGCTGGGTGACCTTGGACCAGCCACAGTTCTCTCAGAATTCTCTCAGCCCCCACCTACAGCACAAGGGGCTTGGTGTGGGGAGAGAAGAAGAGGTTCTGAAGCTATGCTCCTATGAGTTCCTGTCCAAAATTAGGCCTGGTTCAAGGTAAAAGGATAAGGATTTCTGTCTGAAAGACAATTCCTGCCAGTTAGAGTAGACAATATGGAACTTAACAGAGCCGAGGCAGTCTACAATCAGTGGCTGTACAAACACTTGTCAGGGATGCTTTAGGCCAGGGGTGTCAAACATGTGACCCAGAGGCCAAATCAGGCCCCTGGAGGGTTCCTATCAAGCCCTTGAGCAACTTTTTCTTGTCTGCTTCCTTCTCCCTCTCTTGCTTCCTTCTGCATCTCAGCTTGCTTTGCAAGGCTTGCTCAATCGCACAGGAGCTGCAGAGCAAGGCTTCTATTTTCTCCATTGGTTGAGGCTCCTCCCCTTCCTGGTCCCTGGGGAGGGAGGGAAAGAACCAGAGTTTCCTTTGCCCAGTTCCCTCGATCCCATGGGAGAAATACAAAGAAAGCACCATTAAGATCAACAAGTGCTACTGTTCTAAGCATGTTTTAAAATTTAAAAAAAAATCTTTAGTCATGTTTATCTGCATCCATTAAAAAGTTTATATTCCGGTGTCCTTTTAAAAGTTTATATCCCGGCTACCTAATCTTAAATAGGTACACACATGCCTGACATTCATTCATTCATTCGTTCATTCTTATTTTATTAGATTTATATCCCGCCTTCCCCTGCCAGGCTCAGGGCGGCAAACAACAATAAAAATAACTTAGTGCTAAAATAAAATCACAATAAAATCATTAGACATTTCATATAATTTTGTACAATTTAAAACAATCCTTTCACTTTCAGTTTCATTCCCTAGAGTCCAAGATGGCGTGGTTAGCTCTTATTGAGCACTACATTTAATAATGAAGTTAGATGTTGTTTAGCGCTCTACATTTATAATGGGATGGGTTCACATACCAATGCTGTGGGATGGTGGAATCTAATGATGTTAAGATGCCAGCCTAAACAATTCTGTCTTGCAGGCCCTGCGGAATTGTGGCAAGTCCCACAAGGCCCTGAAGTTTTCGGGGAGGGCGTTCCACAGGGCAGGGGCTGCCACCGAAAAGGCTCTCGCTCTAGTGGTAGACAGGCGAGCTTCTTTTGGCCCAGGGATCTTGAGGAGATTTTGTGAGCTTGATCAAAGTGCTCTCTGAGGCTCATATGGGCCCGGCCCAGCAAGGTCTCATTTATGTCAGATCCAGCCCTCAAAACAAATGAGTTCGACACCCCTGCTTTAGGCTGATCCTGGATTGAGTGTGGGGTTGGACTAGATGGCCTGTATGGCTCCGTCCAACTCTATGATTCCAGACCCAGTGCCTGACTCAAAAGAAGGCAGCTGCTCGTGTTGGGATCATCCTCAAACAGGCAGGAAATTTTCAACCATCTGGGATAAACCCCCAAACCGTTCAAGACCCAGATACACAAATGACAGGAGTGTAATTCTCGTATTGCCAAGAACGGGAGAAGTGCTCAATAAACACACACTGTCGCATCAGTGCTACGATTTTCGCAGAGAGGGACCTATGAACAGAAACAGAGGCCGTGAGCCAGCCATCGTTAAGCAGTTCTGAGTCCCACTGATGTAATTCCTGTTACATTGGGAGCCATTGAAGCCCAGGCTTAGCTCTCCCATTGTAGTCAATCAATTAACTTTGGTGGGCCGTATCAGATGCGGTTAATATATTCTTCTATTGGTTAAGAAGCACCAGAGGGTGAAATCCTCCTGGACTCAGGTCCCCACTGCAGTAGCAGGAGCAAAGCGGGAGGGGGGAAAGGAGTGCTATTGTGGTAATGCTGCACTATCACTTCTAGCCACATAATGGGAAGCAACATCACATGGCACCATGACCAGGGTGGGCCCTGCCACTAGGCAAACTAGGCGATCGCCTAGGGTGCCGGCTTTCAGGGGGCAACGAATTGGGCACTACAATGTGACTTGATGTTATTATTGGGTGGGGGCACCACAATTTAGCATTGGCTAGTGTGCTGGACAGTCTAGGACCAGCCCGGACCATGACATTCTAATAACCCTGTAAATCTCTATGATAAAACCCGAGAAATTCGGAGATTTGGGGTTGCCAGGTCCCCTTGTCCACCTGGCAGGGGGATTTGGGGGGTGTTCCAGGGGTGGGTGGGGATGTCGCATGATGTCCCCAATGTGATGACATCACCCCAAAGTGATGTCATCATATCAAAGACATCACACTGGAGACTCTCTGGTTTGGGTGCAAGCTCTATGGTTAAATTGGCTTTAAACCATAGAGTTTGCCCATAAACCAGTGTCCCCTGTATGACATCCCCAATGTGATGACATCACTTCTAGGTGATGTCATCACATTGGGGACATTGCATAGCAATATTTCTGTTTAGGGGTTTTCCCTGCCAGCCGGCTAGTCCTCATGAAAATGTCTGACATCACTTAAAGTAAAATGAGTGGAAGTGACATCATAGTGATGCCTAGCCCCACCCACCCCAAGTTACTAGCTCTCAGCTGGTGACCTGAAGTCCAGCATACAGTACCATCCTAAGCAGAGTTCTATTGAAGTCAGTGAGCTGAGAAATAAGAACAAGAAGACGACGACATTGGATTCATATCCTACCCTCCACTCTGAATCTCAGAGTCTCAGAGCAGCTCACAATCTCCTTTACCTTCCGCCCCCACAACAGACACCCTGTGAGGTGGGTGGGGCTGAGAGGTCTCTCACAGCAGCTGCCCTTTCAAGGACAACCTCTGCCAGAGCTATGGCTGACCCAAGGCCATTCCAGCAGCTGCAAGTGGAGGAGTGGGGAATCAAACCCGGTTCTCCCAGATAAGAGTTCAAGCACTTAACCACTACATCAAACTGGCTCTCATGTCATGGGCCGGGCTGAGCCTAGACTGTCTGGCACACTAGCCAATGCTAAGAAAGCTGCACCTCTGCTTAGAACAGCCCTGTAAATCAAGCACTGCCTAAGCCATACTGACTTTGAGAAGAGAGATGTGAGCACATCTTTTCCAACCCAGCCCTGCCTCGGTTCGACAGGGCAACGCTTGCTCATCGGGAGCTCACGAAACGAAGAAGATCCATTGTCAAAATCCATTTGATCATTTGTTTCTATCACCAGGTGGGACCTCGGGATCTTCCAGAAGGACTACATATGTCCAGGCAACAGAGATCAGCTCCCCTAGAGGAAATTTAAGAAATATAGCAACGCTCTCCGTGTGCAAATAACCACTCCAAAGATATTCAAAAACCACTAACTATCACAAAATGTGTCAACATAATACACAGTGAATGTAAAAATGCAGTAGGTAAGCCATATCAAATGTCTGTCACAACTACATTCCATACAAGAAGATAGGAATTATTAATCCAGAGTTTCCATTTTGTATTGGCAGTAGCTGCGACGAACATTTGCGATGGCTTACCTACTGTATTTTTGCATTCACTGTGTATCATGTTGATGTCAAGCACGGTTATTTCCCCCTAAGATGACTGAAGTATAGTCAAGTAAGAGCCCTGGTTATTCTCCATTACCTACAACCCCTTTCTCACGTCCCTGCAGCCATCTGGCAAAGGATGTTTATCTAACGGAATTGTCTTGCTGTGTCTCCGTGCCCTAACTCCCTCGTTTCATCTCAGGCCCTCCTCAGGCCTTATCTTGGTCACAGGTCAGTGTTAGACAGCTATTGCTAGGTAAAGAAAAATTACTGCTTTGCCCTTTGAACCCCAGATTCCAATAATGTGTGTTTGTAACTTTATGATGCCCTATATAGCATCCTGTAATCTCTGATTCCTCAGTCTTCTCAAAGACAATGTCTTATGCGCAACTTGGAGTTCAATAAAGAAGTTCATTTGATTCGGAAACAAAGGACTCCATTATTGAACTACTCGTGCTTGACAGTTGATACATTTTTGTGATACTTTGTGGGTGTTGAATATATTTGGAGTGGTTATTTGTACACGGAGAGTGTTGTCCCAATAACATAGTGACCCCTAGAGGAAATGGCAGTTTTGGACAGTAGACACTATGGCCTTGTACCCCACTGAGGCCTCTGTCCTCCCAAACTCCACCTCCAAATCTCCAGGAGTTTCCCTACCTGGATCTGGCAACTCTACACCCCCCCCCCAAAAAAAAAAATAGTGGCCATGGAGGATGCCACAACCCTATTCTATCATTATCTTGAGTCTTATATAAAACATTTGTTTTCTTTATGGCAGCCACTGACAGTGGCGGACTGGCCAAGGTATCAGCTTGCCCGATGGCAAGTGGGCCCCTAACGAAGTGGGCTCCCTTAAACATTAGACAATATGTTAAAAATGTTAATATCCTTTTAGTAGCTTGAAGATATAATAGACGTTGCAATATGATTACTGCAATGCAACTAATGCAACTAAAATTTACAGTAGATATTAAATATCTACATTTACTATCTACCGCATACTGCCGGTAAAATGTACAATATATGTACACTGCAATTACTAAAAATATATATACACTTACTTCACAAAAGATTTAATTGTACCTTTTTCCATTTATGTATTTTTGAAAAGTTTATTTCTTATAAAAATTAAATGATAGCCTTATAGTTGTGGGTGGGCCCTCTTTGTCTCCTGGCAACCAACATTTTGAGACCCAGTCCATCACTGGCTACTGGCCACTTTGTGACCAGAAACCTGAATCTGGCTTTCAAAACCATATTTAGTTTCACTGGTGATCCTTCAAGCTGGTTCTGGTGTTTAAAAAAAAAAATGTGACAATTCCAATCTCAGCAAATACTTACAGCCAGTTTGGTGTCGTGGTTAAGTGTGAGGACTCTTATCTGGAAGAACCGGGGTTTGATTCCCCACTCCTGCACTTGCACTTGCTGGAATGGCCTTGGGTCAGCCATAGCTCTCATAGAGGTTGTCCTTGAAAGGGCAGCTGCTGTGAGAGTCCTCTCAGCCCCACCCACCTCACAGGGTGTCTGTTGTTGGGGGAGAAGATATGAGATTCCGAGTATAGGGTGGAATATAATTCCAATATCTTCTTCTTAGAATTGTTTAATTCACATCTAGAGGCATCACTTGGATACGAAGCGATGCTGTAAAGTGTGTGACCTGCATCGCTAGCTACAACAGGGAACTCTACCCCTGAGGAAACGAAATCCTAGACCCCGGGCACTTCTCAATTGGGCAATGAAAGGCAGTGTGGAGTGGTGGTTAAGAGTGGCAGACTTTAAGGTGGGGAACTGGGTTTGATTCCCCACTCCTCCAGATGGGTGACCTTGGGTCAGTCACAACAATCTCAGAGTTCTCTCAGCCCCACCTCCCTCACAGGGCATCTGTTGTGGAGAGAGGAAGGGAAGGTGATTGTAAGACTCCATCAGGTAGTAAAGGACGGGGTATAAAACCAACTCTTCTTCAATTCATTTGGAAAAATGGGACATTTATTTAGGTGGAAAATTATATGCTGTCTCTCAGGAGACCTGCATGGAGCAGCTTAACAGCTCAGATAATAAAAGGAAACCATTACAACACGCCATCAGAAAACAAACAGGCCGGCGCTATTATAGAACATTCAAATGCCAATAGATAAAATAATAGCAATGAACCTTCGAAGGGGAGGATTTCAGGGAACCATCTCGTTCCCCTCCCACCAGTTCAGTCCTTATTTCCATTCAATTATGGCTCTCAACAGATTGGGGGGAATTGTGCCACAAAGGAGGCTCCGCAATCCACAAAGAGACCCCGTCTACCTGACATTTTAAAAGCGACAGCTTATTTTTACTAAAACCAGCGCTGAACTTAATTGCCTGTTGCCGCCTCCCTTGGCAGAACAAGAACGTGTGCCTTCCGGCGGCTTGAAACCTATCCCTTGCCATACAGCTGTGGCGAAATACAACCCCAACTCCTTGTGAACTTCAGAGGAACTCAATCAGCCGAGGGCAAAAAACCATGGGTGCCATTGGCATTCCGGATGTCCATGTGGAGGGATGGAGCTTTGGAATGCCATGGCACCCTGCAGTAACAGTGAGAGTGGCACAATCAGGCAGGGGGGCTCCCTCTAAGCCAGGGATGTCAAACATGCAGTTCAGGGGCTGAATCAGGCCCCCCCGGAGGGCTCCTATCAGGCCCCCAAGCAACTGGCTGTCATCTGCTTCCTTCTCCCTCTCTCTTGCTTCCTTCTGCATCACAGCTTGCTTCGCCGGGCTTGCTCAACTGCACAGGAGCTACAGAGCAAGCCTCTGTTTTCTCCATTGGCTGAGGCGCCTCCCTTGGGGAGGGAGGAAAAGCTTATTTTGCCAGGCTCTCTCAATCACACAGCAGAGCTACTGAGCCAGGCCTCTCTTCCTTCTATTGGCTGAGGCTCCCCCTCCCCAGTCCCTGGGGAAGGATCCAGTTCCCGGGATCCCATGGAAGAAATACAAAGAAAGCACATTCAAAACCAATGAGTGCCAACATTTTAAGCATGTTTTAAGTTTTTTTAAATATATATTTGTGTTTGTTCTTTATAAAATTTAGATCTTCGCTACTTAATCTTAAATAAATATACACATGGCCCGGCCCCTCAAGGCCTCATTTATGTCAGATCCGGCCTTCATAACAAATGAGTTCGACACCCCTGCTCTAAGCTGTGGAATTTTGTGAGCGAAAATTCTACTTTATGAGTGTTGTGTCTATGAACTGATGTTGTTGTATTGCACTGGGGTTCGTGCCTGGCTTATTGGAGCCTGTAGGCCTGAGCTTGGGGACTCAGGAACAATGGGCAGTAGGATCCAAATCCCGGCTGCCCTGCTCCAATCATGGGCCCCCTGCTGGTTTCAATGATCCAATGGCGTCCTTGAACAGGAACTTTGATGTGTTTGTTTGTTTGTTTGTTTGTTTGTTTGTTTATATGTCAATTTATATCCCGCCCTTCCCACCGAAGCGGCTCAGGGAGGCTTACAACATATAAAATCTAACATAGGTTTAGCTTTAAAAACATCAATTTACAACAATTTAAAACAGTAAGATAATAAAACATATAAAACAGCGGTCTGTCGAAATGTTACACTACAGCCTTCCAAAGTTTCCAGTGTCAGTTAGTTATAAGCCAGCCGGAAGAGGACTGTCTTGCAGGCCCTGCGGAACTGCCCAAGGTCCCGCAGGGCCCGCACCTCTTCCGGCAGCTGGTTCCACCAACATGGCACCGTTACCGAAAAGGCCCGGTCCCTGGTAGATTTCAGACGGGCTTCCTTTGGCCCGGGGATTACAAGCAGGTTTTGAGTTGGCCCCGCTGGCCCAGTTGGCCCAGTTCCCCAGTCTTTGAGCTCAGCCTTTACTTAATAAAGAAGTACTTAATAAAGAAGCTACAATCACTACCACCTCGTCTCTTCCTTGCGTTGAACCCACTATATTATAGCGAGCTTCTGGCATGAAAATTGCAAGCTCCTGCATAAGTTAGTTTGCTCTGGGACCATTTCTTCTGAGCTAAGACAAAAATGTGTGAGCCAGAGGCTAAAAAAAAACTGAGTTAGCTCACACTAAGGCTGATTCCGCACTCACCTTGCTCCGGGGGCAGGCTTCTGTTTCTGTGCGGGGCAAGCTGGCAATTTTGCACCAGTTGTTTGCCCCACGATTTGCCACGCCGCAGAGTGAACCTGCTTTTTCAGGTCTAAACGGTAGTGCGGCAAATCGCGGGTTTGCCCCGCGCAAAATGGCGGTGCAGAACAACTGGTGTGGAATCACCAGCTCGCTCCGTACAGAAACAGAAGCCAGAGCAAGGTAAGTGCGGATTCAGCCTAACTCAGCTTAGAGGGAGCACTAGGGGGGACCAAGGAGAGGCAGAAGATATTTGTTGTCTACATAGGAATAATATATATTACTAGAAGGCAAGGAATATTACTCTTCTAATCGAGTTCGTTATGCAGTTGGAAATCTCTGCTTGTACAACACGGAAGCCTGCGGTTTACAAAAGGCCATCCTCTGGCTTCTTTGCATATGGGATTTCTTTTGGTAGCTGCATCTCTCTACTAGGAACGTTCTAACAGGCAACAGAGAAGAGTTCTTTTGTTCCAAAGACCAGATTCATTAAACATCCATAAGCCCAGTAGGCATACCACACAGAATTTCATCTGAATGCAACTTGAGGGAAAGCAATTTCCGCCTCGCTTTAATTGATTTTCACCAGACTTTCAAATATCCAAGAACAACACATGGGAAATTATCTAGAATGGCTTCGAGTAGGAGTTAGCGAGGCCCCAGTTCATATATTGCCTCATCCATTGAGAGAGAGAGAAAGCAGTGGCAATAGACCACTCAGCCCCTTAGTGGCTTCCATGGAAATAATTTCAGGTGGTAACCATGTTGGTCTGTAGTACTGTAGCAAAATACAAGTCCAGAAGCACCTTCAAGACCAACAAGATTTTCCAGGTGAAAAGTAGTGAGTCAGATGCTATAGTGATTCTAGCATAGCTCTTTTATTAGTGAAAACCCAACTGAAAACACACATAGCTAGCCACAACTATATACACAGAAACTATATACACAGACACTCCACCCACAACCCAATAGACCAACCCAAGCACTCAGAACCCTCAATTTCATGGGCTTCATTCAAATGGATATTTCCTGATTGGCTGGCTCAGCAAGAGCGGCCACTGTGAGTGTAGCTGCAAGGAGCCTCTCAAGAATGGGCTTCATTCAAATGGATATTACCTGACTGGCTGGCTCAGCAAGAGTACGCCGCTCTGAGTGTAGCTGCAAGGAGCCTCTCAAACAATGGGCTTCATTCAGATGGATATTATCTGATTGCCTGGCTCAGCAAGGGTGCCTAATCTGAATGCAGCTGCAAGGAGCCTCTCACACCATGGGTGCTCACTTGAAGCTCCCAATACACTATACCAGGTTATAAGTTTTCATGTATTGAATCTCAAATGCTTATACCCTGGAAATTCTTGCTGGGGCTACTGGACTAGAAACAGGACAGTCTTGTAAGAGCTTAGACAGTTAAATAGCCTAAGGTGGCAGCCGAAAGGATATGAAAGAGACCTTTCCTCAAGAGAGTGGGATGGGAAGCTGTGTTGCAAGGAAGCAAAACAGAGAACAAGCGCTGTTCAGGAAAAGAAGCATCTGTGCTCTAAAGAGCTTATTGTATGAAAAGACAGACATCCCTGAATGTCACCTGTGTTTTGAGTTGCTGTAGCTGGATGGGATCTTCTGGAGGGAAAGAGGCCCTGGACCCACAGAGCTTCGTAGGTTGGTCCATCACTGACATCAGATCAGGCAGTCTGTGTTCAGGAACAAGGCTTTTGTTGTTGTTGTTGTTGCAGGAGCTCCTTTGCATATTAGGCCACACACCCCTGATGTAGCCAGTCCTCCAAGAGCTTACAGGGCTCTTAGTACAGGGCCTACTGTAAGCTCCAGGAGCATTGGCTGCATGAGGGGTGTGCAGCCTAATATGCAAAGAAGTTCCTACTACTCAAAAAAAGCCCTGTTCAGGAGCAATGTGGACCTTCAGAACTTGGAATACTTGGAATGCAGATGCCAGATTCTCATTTCATTTTCCCATGCATTCATGTAAATATTTCTAGGATGAGAGCAGGCATCACTTCCTAGAAATTACAAAAACAGCTGCTCCGTGGACTTGTGCGACGGTTAGATTGCCACATATTTGCAAAATTTTAATGTCGCTTTTCAGGCATTTCAAAAACAGTCTGCAGGGTAATAAAGACAACAAATGAAACATTAATGTAGCTTAACCATCGACCCCCTCATCATTAAAGAAGAAGATGATACTGGATTTATATCCCACCCTCCAGTCCGAATTTCAGAGTCTTAGAGCGGCTCACAATCTATCTTCCTCCTGCACAGTAGACACCCTGTGAGGTGGGTGGGGCTGAGAAGACTCTCACAGGACAACCTCTGCCAGAGCTCTGGCTGACCCAAGGCCATTCCAGCAGGTGCAACTGGAGGAGTGGGAAATCAAACCCGGTTCTCCCAGATAAGAGTCTGCACACTCCACTACCAGTACACCAAACTGGCTACAGCAAACTCTGGCACTGGAAATTCCTGGCAAAGCAATTAAAAAACATAGTCATTGAAATGCGATAGCAGCAATAATAGGAGTAAAGCCGAGGAATAGCAGTTAAAAGGACAACCCCCCCCCAAAAAAAATTATGCTTCTCTGCAATATTTGTAAAGATTAAAACTGGCCAAATTCCAGGAAGGGGGTGGGATTCTGGAGCTCTGGGTCAACCACAGAGAAGGCTCTGAAATGTTCAGAGGTCAAGTTGATCTTCCTGACAGTTTGGAACAGAGCTATCCCCACAAATCTTACATCATGAGGAAGTTCTTGAAGTCAGGGACAGCCGACTTCTGCATTTTGGACGGCCATTATGTTTCTCCTCACAGTGATCCAAGGTCATACATTTTAGGGGATTATATGACAGTTCAATGTTTAACTTTTCATAAATGTACGTGTAATACCTAAATGAGATGCAAAGTTAAGTGTGGAACGTTTGACAACACTCCCCTTCTTATGAACGAAACTGCGGGGAAATTTTATTTTATCATTTTTATGTTGGAACTCTCTGTCTGGGGAAAGTGATGCACTATATTCTTGGTGCTTGGGAGGGGCAACCCTGGGAGGACTTCTAGTGTCCTGGCCCTACTGGTGGACCTCCTGATGGCACCTTGTTTTTCTGGCCACTGTGTGACACAGAGTGTTGAACTGGATGGGCCATTGGCCTGATCCAACAGGGCTTCTCTTATGTTCTTATGTGACACAGAGTGTTGGGCGGGATGGGCCAATCGCCTGATCCAACATGGCTTCTCTTATGTTCCTATGTGACACAGAGTGTTGGGCGGGATGGGCCAATCGCCTGATCCAACATGGCTTCTCTTATGTTCTTATGTGACACAGAGTGTTGGACTGGATGGGCCAATCGCCTGATCCAACATGGCTTCTCTTATGTTCTCATTGTGTGTGTTAATGGTCATCAGGTTGCTTCCGGTCTATAGTGACCCTATGAATTGATGACCTCCAAAGTGTCCTATCATTAACAGCCTTGCTCAGGCCATGCGAATTGAGCACCGTGACTTCCTTGACTGAGTTGATCCACTTCATGTTGGGTATTTCTCTTTCCCTGCTGCCTTCAGCTTTTCCTAGCGTGATTCTTGAGTCCAACGACACTTGCCTGCTCATAACATCACCAAAGTATGATAGCCTCGGCTGTATCATTTTAGCTTCTAGGGAGAGTTAAGTTCGAAAGGTTCCAATCCATCCTACAGGCCACAGATCGAGGCCATTGTGGACATCGCTATCGGTATAAGATAGGGGCGGCCGAACTGCAGCTCAGGAGCCACACGTGGCTCTCAAAGTCCCCACAGCCCCATCAGCCAGCCTGGAGAAGGCATTGTCTCCTTAAATCAATTCTCCAAGCCAAGCCAGCCAGCGACTTGGAGTATTCATTTAAAGTTGCTTTCTTTCCCCCCGCCCCATCTATTTGCCTTCCTTCCTCCCTCCCAC
The DNA here is from genome assembly GCF_032191835.1 of Heteronotia binoei. Taxonomy (NCBI): domain Eukaryota; kingdom Metazoa; phylum Chordata; class Lepidosauria; order Squamata; family Gekkonidae; genus Heteronotia; species Heteronotia binoei. Next base: position 16,924,271 of record NC_083228.1, on the reverse strand, counting down.
CCTCTCAAACATCTGACATTCATGTTCTTCCAAACCCCAGCATTGGAAATTCCTGGAGATTTGGAGGTAGTGGTTGGTAAGGGTGTTGGGGGAGAACTCAGCACTGGTGTGATGCCATCGAGTCTGCCCCTTGAAGCTGCTGTTTCCCCCAGGGGAACTGATCTGGTCCTTCCAGGAAAACTCCAGGTTCCACCTGGGAGGTTGGCACCTCTAACACTTCCCCCCACTGAGTTTCAGAAGGGGCAAGTCACAGAAGAGAGGAGAAGAGGACCCAGATGCCAGTAGTAAGAACATAAGAGAAGCCATGTTGGATCAGGCCAATGGCCCATCCAGTCCAACAGTCTGTATCACACAATAGCCAAAAAACCCGATGGCCATCAGGAGGTCCATCAGTGGGGCCAGGACATTAGAAGTCCTCACACTGTTGCCCCTTTCAAGCACCAAGAATACAGAGCATCACTGCCCCAGAGAGAGTTCCATCTATACCCTGTGGCTAATAGTCACTGATGGACCTCTGCTCCATATGTTTATCCAATCCCCTCTTAAAGCCATCTATGATTGTAGCTGCCACCACCTCCTGTGGCAGTGAATTCCAGCTGTTAATCACCATTTGGGTGAAGGGGGACTTGCTTTTATCCGTTCTAACCCGACTGCTCAGCATTTTCATTGAGTGCCCACAAGTTCTTGTATTGTGAGAAAGGGAGAAAAGTACTTCTTTCTCTACCTTCTCTATCCCATAGTCATTCAGTATCCCATAGTCATTCAGAACCAGCAAGGGATGAAACCTGGCTGGAGAGGGCAGAGCTTAGGAAGAACTCCCCACTAAAGTGGCTCAGAGCAGAAGTCTCTGGTTCAAACATCATCTCAGCAGGCGGTCTTAGGAGAGGGACTCCAACACAAGAGGGGTAGATTTAAGACTGACCTACCTAAGACTGAGAGCCAGTTTGGTGTAGTGATTAAGTGTGCAGACTCTTATCTGGGAGAACCAGGTTTGATTCCCCATTCTCCACTTGCACCTGCTGGCATGGCCTTGGGTCAGCCATAGCTCTGGCAGAGTTGTCCTTGAAAGAGCAGCTGCTGTGAGAGGCCTCTCAGCCCCACCCGCCTCACAGGGTGTCTGTTGTGGGGGGAGAAGATATAGGAGATTGTAAGCCGCTCTGAGTCTCTGATTCTGGGAGAAGGGCGGGGTATAAATCTGCAGTCTTCTATTTCAGGGTCCTTGTAAGAAAGACAGAGAAAACAGGACATGCCATGAAGGCTTCAAGAGTGCTATACAAAGGCTGAGCGTTCAGCGATGATTATGCTGCTGCCTTTCCTGCAGAAATGAACTGCGCCGCAGCCGCTTTCCCCACTATATTGGAGAGAACGCAGCGGATTCCGCTTAACCTTATTAATTTTATTTGTTTACTCCCGTCTCCCTCGTCAAATCAAGGCACCCGAGCTTAATACAGAATGCTTCAGTAGCACAGTCAGAACGTTTGCTGGGTTTTCAATTAAGCCAAGAATGATATTATTACACCATATTTCACAGATCTGTGCTTTGTTTCCTTTATCCTTGGCGGCGGAGCATCATCACTCTGCCCTGCAGACACTGAGACAGGAGGTGGGGACTTTGGCAGTTCTACGGCCGGGCTTCCTTTAGAGGCCTAGGCCTGGATTTTAGAGGCCCTGCTTCCCGTGACGACCCCAGAATTGCGAGCAGAATGGAGATGGGGTTGGTACCTCTAGACAGCCTCCCGTATCACAAAACAGAGAGGGAGAGAGAGGGAGAGCGCAGATGAAGCCGTTCACCGTTGCAATATGTGTCAGAAGAAAAGGTTTCATGCGCGCATTTCTGTCAGTCATCCATTCTTTTTCCAAGTGCAGGATCCTGGCCCTAATGACTGTGGGCACTCTAGAAGAAGAAGATAGAAGATATTGGATTTATATCCCGCCCTCCACTCCAAAGAGTCTCAGAGCAGCTCACAATCTCCTTTCCCTTCCTCCCCCTCAACAGACACTCTGTGAGGTGGGTGGGGCTGGAGAGGGCTCTCCCAGCAGCTGCCCTTTCAAGGACAGAGTCTCAGAGAGGCTCACAATCTCCTTTATCTTCCTCCCCCACAACCTCTGCCAGAGCTATGGCTGACCCAAGGCCATTCCAGCAGGTGCAAGTGGAGGAGTGGGGAATCCAACCCGGTTCTCCCAGATAAGAGTCCGCACACTTAACCACTACACCAAACTGGCTCTCTAGATCAGGGAAACTCATTTCTATGAGGGCCGGATCTGACATCAATGCAGCAATGAGACAACATTTATAAATTTCTTAAAGAGTAAGTCATTCTTCATTCTGAGCACGAACAAAGCCTATTCTTCTTATTGCTGGCCAAAAACCTCTAAAACAATACTAGCAAAACCTGAAAAGCCTGTTGAACGGATGTCAGTGTAGGGTTGCCAATCCCCAGGTGGGGGCAGGGGATCCCCTGGTTTGGAGGCCCTCCCCCCGCTTCAGGATCATCAGAAAGCGGGGGGGAGGGGAGGGAAACTCTGTTATTCCCTATAGAGATTTATTCCCATAGAAAATCATGGAGAATTGATCCGCGGGTATCTGGGGCTCTGGGGAGGCGGTTTTTTGGGGTAGAGGCACCAAATTTTCAGTATACCATCTAGAGCCTCTCCTCAAAATACCCCCCAAGTTTCAAAAAGATTGGACCAGGGGGTCCAATTCTATGAGCCCCAAAAGGAGGTGCTCCTATCCTTCATGATTTCCTATGGAAGGAAGAAATTGAAAAGGTGTGCCATCCCTTCAAATGTGATGGCCAGAACTCCCTTTGAAGTTCAATGATGCTTGTCACAGCCTTGATCTTGGCTCCACCCCTAATGTCTCCTGGCTCCTCCCCCAAAGTCCCCAGATATTTCTTGAATTGGACTTGGCAACCCTATGTCATTGAGAGAGTTGAGTGGGTGGAGCACAGGAAATAACAGAGCACTGGATCATTCATACTGCCCTGCAGTTCTCTTAAAGATCTCTTTCTAGTGGGAAGAAAACAAAATTAAGGCAAGCAGGTGTCCCCGGGCAATCGCTTCAAAATGAGCTTTGACCAGTCAGAGCTAAGCATTTTTAAATGATGGCACGAAAGGGGGTTTAGCATGGGTCGTTTTGTAGAAAAACAGTTGGTGGAGCTCATTAGCATAATTTATTAGCATATGCAGGCCCCCCCCACCAACCAAAAGCAACCCGATGCAAGAGAGCCCTGGGTGAGCGAGGCCTTCTTGGGCTGGCTGGATCTCTAGCCAGCCGAAGCAGGCCTTGTTCACCTAGGACTCTCCTTGCTCCCGCCCTCCAGAGTCAAAAGGCCAGCAAGCCACCTGCCACCCGAAATCACATAAGAAGTGGAGAAATGGTGGTGTGGGCTTCTCTAGGGGTTAAGGAGGGCTGCTGGGGGTGTGGCAAAACTGCCAGTTGGCTGTCTGCCCGCTCTCCTAATCCAGGGATTGTTACGCAGCTGCACCTACTATTCAATGGACATGGTAGGTGGGGAGGAGGAGGGGGAACCCTCAGAAAGGTTCAGGAGCTGTGCTCCTGTGAGCTCCTGCTGAATTCAAGGTCTGGACTTTAGAATTCTCATTAAACATAGGTAGTGAGATAGTTTTTGGAGGAACTGGGGCTATATTGTGACTTCTGAAATGAAACCTCAGAAGAGAAAGTTGAATGTCCCTGGCATGTTTCGAGTTCTACTGAAGCTGGGCAATTTCTGCAAGAGCAGGGCATGACTCACATCTGTACCATCTTACGCACTTTCCAAATATTTATGAAACTACAGACGGCGGCACAGGAAGAGCAGTTTACGGAAGAGCTGATTCATAAGTGGGGACATAATTTTACAAAGGAATATCGTAATATGAAATAAAAACTTTGCACTAGACTACTAAAGGTACACAAAGCCTCATGGCGCAGAGTGGTAAAGCTGCAGTACTGCAGTTCTAAGCTCTGCTCACAACCTGAGTTCGATCCCGGTGGAAGCTGGGTTCAGGTAGCCAGCTCAAGGTTGACTCGAGAGCCAGTTTGGTGTAGTGGTTAAGTGTGTGGACTCTTATCTGGGAGAACCAGGTTTGATTCCCCACTCCTCCCCTTGCACCTGCTGAAATGGCCTTGGGTCAGCCGTAGCTCTGGCAGAGGTTGTCCTTGAAAAGGCAGCTGCTGGGAGAGCCCTCTTAGCCCCACCCACCTCACAGTGTGTCTGTTGTGGGGGGAGAAGATATAGGAGATTGTAAGCCGCTCTGCATCTCTGATTCAGGGAGAAGGGCGGGGTATAAATCTGCAATTCTTCTTCTCAGCCTTCCACCTTTCCAAGGTTGGTAATATGAGTACCCAGCTTGCTGGGGGGGAAGTGTAGATGACTGGGGAAGGCAAGGGCAAACCACCCCGTAAAAAGTCTGCTGTGAAAACATTGTGAAAGCAACATCACCCCAGAGTCGGAAACGACTGGTGCTTGCACAGGGGACTACCTTTACTAAAGGTATAGTCTTTTTATGTCTCTACACTGGACACTGATTAAGAATTTTTTGGTTTTCCATAACTGTGACAATGATATGGTCTCCGACCAAAAACGTTACGATACTTCCGCTTTTATGATACAAAGGTTCCTGACTGTTAACTATGAAAGCTATTCGAAGTAAGAGAGATAATTTTTTTTAGCGCCGGAAATGGCAGACCCAACCGGGGGCCAAAGGAAGCTGCCCTAGGAGCCTGATCTGAAGCACAGTGGGCGTCTTTCATCTGCTGGGTCTTGGTAAGGACTTTTTTTCTTTTTTGTAGCAGGAACTCCTTTGCATATTAGGCCACACACACACCCCTGATGTAGCCAATCCTCCTGGAATTTTGGAGGTGTTTTGAGGAGAGACCTCGGATGCTATGCTGAAAATGTAGTGTCTCTGCCTCAAAACACAGAGCCCCAGATACCCACAGATCAGTTCTGCATTATAACCCAACTGGATGCAGCTTGTGAAGCATCCTGTCTCAGGGGCCTCTTCTACTTCTGGGGTCCAGCCACAACACAGCAGCTGAGATGGAGGCGTCTCTCTCGATACAGTAAGTTCTCTTTAGAGCCAGACTGCGCACTTCCCCTGACTGGGTGTCCTCATTCTTGCTTCCCCGTGGCTCAGACTCCAGTTCCAATCCCTTGAGGAAGCGTCTCTTGAAGATCCTTCCTGTTGCTCCCTCTGGCTCTTGCACCCCTGGAAGGATCTAGTCCTCTGACACTGGGATACCTCCAGGCCATCCTTGGAACTCGCCTTCTAGATCTGAACCCAACAGAAAGCCTTCCGCTCTCCCCCCACTCTTCCTGCTGCTTGCCTTTAACTCCAGCTGTGTCTGCTTCTCATCTCTTTTATCCTAGGCTTTTAATGCTTGAGCAGGCTAGTGCTAACCCAAAGGTTTCTACTCCCCGAAGGTCACTGTGGTTCCGTTCCAACCTACTTGCATTTCTTCAGATGAATTCCAGCTAGTCTTTTGTGCTATACTTTTCTCTCCTTTCTCTCCCCAAGACGTGGGGCACAAAGCACCCGGAAGTGCTTGAGAGACAGAGGTTGCAGCAGAAGAACCCCAAAATACAAGGGATGCTAACCCTCTAAATCAAGGGTGTCAAACCTGGGACCCGGGGGCCAAGTCAGGCCCCTGGAGGGTTCCAATCAGGTCCCCGAGCAACTAGCTGTCATCCGCTTCCTTCTCCCTCTCTCTTGCTTCCTTCTGCATCACAGCTTGCTTTGGAGGGCTTGCTCAATCACGCAGGAGCTACAAAGCAAAACCTCTGTTTTCTCCATTGGCTGAGGCTCCTCCCTTGGGGAGGAAGGGGGAAAGGCAGAACTTGCTTTGCCACGCTCTCTCAATCACACAGCAGAGCTATTGAGCCAAGCCTCTCTTCTTTCTCTGGGCTGAGGCTCCTTCCCCCTGGTCCCCTGGGGAAGGAAGGAAAGAGCCAGAGCTTCCTTTGCCCAGTTCCCTGAATCCCATGGGAGAGATACAAAGAAAGCACCTTTAAGATCAACGAGTGCTAATGTTTTAAGCACATTTTATTTTAAGGGTTTTTAAAAAATATATGTTTGTCTGTGTCCCTTATAAAGTTGATATCTCTGCTACTAGGCATTACATTTTATGACACACCTTGCCCAGCCCAACAACAAGGTCTCATTTATGTCAGATCCGTCCCTCATAACAAATTCGTTTGTCGCCCCTGCTCTGAGTCAGGTGAGAACTTGGCTGAGAGTCTCAGTGGAGGCAGCTGAGAGATAGACTGAGATGGGGGAAAAATTGAGCGGACAAACATGGAACTTCCTTAACCCTTGGTTCATCAAGATCAGTGCTGTCTATTCAGACTAGCTGATGCTCTCCAGGGTCTCAGGCAGAGGTCTTTCACATCACCTTCCCTCTGGTTCTTTCAACTGGAGATGCCCGGGACTGAACCCTGGACCTTCTGCATGCCAAGCAAATGTGCTATCATTGAAAAGACACAATGCGGCCATGGAAATCTAAGTAGGTTGTGGCTAAGCTCAGGGCTTTTTTTGTAGCAGGAGATCCTTTGCATATTAGGCCACACACCCCTGAAGTAGCCAATCCTCCAAGAGCTTACAGGGCTCTTCTTACAGGACCTACTGTAAGCTCCAGGAGGATTGGCTACATCAGGGGTGTGTGGCCTACTATGCAAAGGAGTTCCTGCTACAAAAAAAGCCCTGGCTAAACTGCTTGAAGTACCTATAGGCAGGGGTGGAATTCTAGCTGGAGCTCCTTTGCATATTAGGCCACACACCCCTGATGTAGCCAATCCTCCAAGAGCTTACAAGACTCTTTTTTGTAAGCTCTTGGAGGATTGGCTACATCAGGGGTGTGTGACCTAATATGCAAAGGAGCTCCTGCTAGAATCCCACCCCTGCCTATAGGGATCTCTTTCTGCCTCACCGGATCGGGGAATATGGAACAAAAAAGATAAGCCACTGCAACCTGGTTTTAATATAATGTTCTTGACCTGTCCACGTGCAAACGATCCAGTTGTTGCCGCCAGCCTTTCGACACTTGCAATGTCAGCAGTCAGGCCTTAAAATGTGATCTTGGGGTCTATCAAGAAGACGACAACGACACTGGATTTATATTCCGCCCTCCACCCAAGAGTCTCAGAGTGGCTCACAATCTCCTTTATCTTCCTCCCCCACTACAAACACCCTGTGAGGTAGGTTAGGGTTGGGGCTGCGAGAGCTCTCCCAGAAGCTGCCCCTTTCAAGGACAACCTCTGCCAGAGCTATGGCTGACCCAAGGCCATTCCAGCAGGCGCAAGGGGGGGGGGATCAAACCTGGTTCTCCCAGATAACAGTACACACACTTAACCACTACACCAAACTGGCCATCTACAGAGGCATAACGTCCAAATCGCAAGATGTTACAGTCCTGCTGTACGCTGCATTGGTCAGGCCGCAGCTGGACTATTGTGTGCAGTTCTGGAGGCCTCGCTTCAAGAAGGGTGTGGGCAGGAGCGGATGCAGAGGAGAGCGACGAGGATGATCAGGGGCCTGGAGACCAAGCCCTAGGAGGAAAGGCTGTGGGACTTCGGAATGTTCAGCCTGGGGAAGAGGAGGTTGGAGGGGGGGGATGTGATTGCTCTCTTGAAGCATTTGAAGGGCTGTCACTTAGAGAAGGGCAGAGAGCTGTTCCTGTTCGCAGTAGAAGAGAGGATAGAAATTAATGGGTTTAAATTAAGGGCAGGAAGGTACCAGTTGGATATTAGGAAAAACCTTTTTTTACAGTAAGAGTTGTTCAACAGTGGAATCAGCTAGCTAGGGAGGGGGTGAGCCCCCCCCCCCTCACTGGCAGTCTTTAAGGAGTGGCTGGACACACATTTGTCAGGAATGCTCTAGGTTGATACTACATTGAGCAGGGGGTTGGACTAGATGGCCTCAATTGGCAAGATGGACCGTTGGTCTGACTCTGCTAGGAGAGCCAGTTGGTGTAGTGGTTAAGTGTGCGGACTCTTATCTGGGAGAACCAGGTTTGATTCCCCACTCCTCCACTTGCACCTGCTGAGATGGCCTTGGGTCAGCCATAGCTCTGGCAGAGGTTGTCCTTGAAAGGGCAGCTGCTGTGGGAGTCCTCTCCAGCCCCACCCACCTCACAGGGTGTCTGTTGTGGGGGAGGAAGGTAAAGGAGATTGTGAGCCGCTCTGAGACTCTTTGGAGTGGAGGGCGGGATATAAATCCAATATCTTCTTATTATTATTATTATTTTCTTATGACCCTGCCCCAAACATGGAGGGAGGGACAGAAGGTGAGCATTCCAGAGAATAAGGAAGCCATCTCTGAAAAAAAAAGGGTAAAGGTAGTCCCCCTATGCAAATAGTAATAATAATAAGTTTTATTTATATCCCGCCCTCCCCGCCGGGGCAGGCTCAGGGCGGCTTACAAGACATGATATGGTATCATGATACAACAATACAGGTAAAATCAATTCGCAATATAAATACAAATACATATATAAATTAATGTTAAAAAGCTAAAAAACAATACGGTGGTGCTACAGTCTCTATTTATCCAGGCAGTGTAATATCCAGTCTGGTCACGTCTTGAAGGCTTCTTGGAAGAGGGCAGTTTTGCAGGCCCTGCGGAACTGGTTGAGGTCCCCCAGGGCCCGCACCTCTTCCGGCAGCTGATTCCACCATTGGGGCGCTTTTATAGAGAAGGCCAGCTCCCTAGTTGTTTTAAGTTTGGCCTCCTTAGGCCCAGGGATTTCCAAAAGATTTTGTGACTGGAACGCAGTGCTCTCTGGGGAACATATGGAGCGAGGCGGTCCCTGAGGTAGGCAGGTCCTTGGCCATATAGGGCTTAGTAGGTGATAACCAGCACTTTGTAACGAACCCGGTATACAATTGGCAGCCAGTGCAGTTCCCACAGCCTAGGCCACACGTGTTCCCACCGGGGTAGTCCCACTAGCAGCCTGGCTGCTGCGTTCTGCACTAGCTGTAGTTTCCGCGTTCGGTACAGGGGCAGCCCCATGTAGAGGGCATTACAGTAGTCTAATCTCGAGGTGACCGTTGCATGGATCACTGTTGCCAGGTCGCCTTGCTCCAAGAAGCGGGCCAACTGCCTTGCCCGTCTAAGATGAAAAAAGGTGGGTTTGGCAGTGGCCGCTATCTGGGCCTCCATTGTCAAGCAAACACCGAGTCGTTACCAACCCATGAGGTGACATCACATCAGCACATTTTCTTGGCAAGCTGGGTACTCGTTTTATTGACCTCAGAAGGATGGAAGGCTGGGTCTACCTTGAGCTGGTTATCTGAACCCAGCTTCCAGTGGGATCGAACTCAGGTCGTGAGCAGAGCTTGGACTGCAGGACTGCAGCTTACCGCTCTGCGCCACAGGGCTCCTTCCACCTCTGAAAATAAGAGATTAAATTAGCTACCAACACCCTGAGAACTGCCAAGCACCACAACTTCCTGCCGTGCAGGCTACAAAGTTGGCATTAACTCTCAGAACATGAGCGGGTTGTAAAAAAGATATATGTAAACAGGTATGAGGGAAGGCGACAACTACTGGTGCTGGGGATTGCTAAATTAGCTACCAACACCCTGAGAAATGCCAGGCACCACAACTGGGGTCAGAGGAATATTCCAAGAAGTTTAAAAATAATGTCTTTGGGCTCTTCCACCTTAAGAACATAAGAGAAGCCATGCTGGATCAGTCCAATGGCCCATCCAGTCCAACACTCTGTTTCATAGAAGAACATAAGAGAAGCCCCGTTGGATCAGGACAATGGCCCATCCAGTCCAACACTCTGTGTCACAAGAGAAGCCATGTTGGATCAGGACAATGGCCCATCCAGTCCAACACTCTGTTTCACAAGAAAACCCTGTTGGATCAGGACAATGGCCCATCCAGTCCAACACTCTGTGTTCCACAGTGGCCAAAAAAAACCCCAGGTGCTATCAGGAGCTCCATCAGTGGGGCCAAGACACTAGAAGCCCTCCCACTGTTGCCCCCCATGCACCAAGAATGCAGAGCATCACTACCCTAGACACAGAGTTCCATCTATACCCTGTGGCTAATAGCCACTGATGGACCTCTGCTCCATATGTCTATCCACTCCCCTCTTGAAGCTGTCTATGCTTGTAGCCGCCGCCACCTCCTGTGGCAGTGAATTCCATGTGTTAATCATCCTTAGGGTGAAGAAGTATTTCCTTTTACCCATTCTAACCTGACTGCTCAGCAATTTCATCACCTCATTTTTATCACTTGCCTGTCACTGTTAGTTAGGGTCCCCCCCCCCCTTTATTGACACATTTTGCTCCTTCTAGTGGTCAAGTCTATATTACATCACAGCATGTCTGGAATAAAACGGTAAAGGCCCCCTGTGATGTCTGGAATATCTCCCTGCAGATGGAGGTTTTTATGCCAAACATACAATGATGTATTATACAACAGACCACTAGAGGGAGCCAAACATGAAGAAAAGAAAGGAAAAAACCCAAAGCCATAGGGACACTCAAGCATCAAAAATGAGAATGTGGAAGAGGGCGTTTGTTGAGCATTGAGGGGCTTTTATTATGTCTCTGCTAGGCACCCAATTGGGGGCTGGAGAAAGCAAAAGCACAGCTAGCTCCATAGGCCTATGTAGTGCACAGTAGACCCTCTAGCCACCTCCCAGCTCCTTGTGAGGAGGCCAGTCTAGGAACTTACTACCAGGGCACTTTAAAACTAATATCAAGGGGAAGGCAAAGCTCTTCCACCTTCCCCCAAGGTTGCTGCCACCAGACTGGTAAGTTTTTACAGGGCCCAATCCACCCTGGCTCCCGTGAGGGATCAATGGCCTCCAGATATCCAAAGAGATGCTTATGGCATTCACACCTTCTTCTGATTAGGGCCGAAAGGCACTGCCACCAAACAACAGGTCAAACAAAATGTCTTTCTAACAGTGGAGGTATTTTCCCAATGCCATGTCACAAAATAACAAAAAGCTTTAAAAGCTGTCTAGTTACCTTGACCCTCAGGCCAATTGTAGAGAGGCAAAAGGTTCAGAGTTCCACAGACATTCCTTTCTGGGACGGTCTGGCCAAATCCACCAGGGTTCCCAAGAATACTCTTACTGACCCTCCGGTCACCACAGCTCCTTGCCTAAGCAAGCAGCCCAGAAGACTAAAACTAGGAGAGGGGAAACCGCCTCTTTTACCAGCCCATCAGTCTCTAATTGTCAGTCAAGACCTTATTTTGCAGCTGGTGGTTCCACCCTGGGGCTTACAAGAGAAGGTGAGAAATCCTGTAGAATTTAGGTCAACTTAAAATTAGGGTTGCCAAGTCCAATTTAAGAAATATGTGGGGACTTTGGGGATGGAGCCAGGAGACATTGGGGGTGCAGCCAGGAGCAAGGGTGTGACAAGCATAATTGAACTCCAAAGGGAGTTCTGGCCATCACGTTTAAAGGGACTACACACCTTTTAAAATGCCTTCCTTCCGTAGGAAATAAGGAAGGATAGGGGCACCTTAATTTGGGGCGCATAGAATTGGACCCCCTGGTCCAATCTTTTTGAAACTTGGGGGGTATTTTAGAGAGAGGTACTGGATGCTATATGGAAAATTTGGTGCCTCTATCTCAAAAAAACAGCCCAACCCCTGAGACCCACAGATCAATTCTCCATTATGCTCTATGGGAATCGGTCTCCGTAGGGAATAATAGAGCTCCCAGCAGACATTTCCCTCCCCTCTCCCCACTTTCTGATGACCCTGAAGCAGGCGGAGGGTCTCCAAACCGGGGGATCCCCTGCCCCCACCTGGGGATTGGCAACTTTACTTAAAACTTAACCCTGGCACTACAGCCTGGTCCCAAGGTTTGATCATGAGGTTCCTAGACCAAGCGCCGGTTCCCTTGCCAGGAGCTTTGGGCAGATGGGCATATTCAAGGCTTTTTTTGTAGCAGGAACTCCGTTGCATATTAGGTCACACCTCTCTGATGTAGCCAATCCTCCGAGAGCTTCAAGTAGGCCCTGTAAGAAGAGCCCTATAAGCTCTTGGAGGATTGGCTACATCAGAGGGGTGTGGCCTAATATGCAAAGGAGTTTCCTGCTGCAAATAAAGCCCCAGGCACATTTTTTTAAAAACACTGGTCCAGGCTCTTTAGGTATAAAGAGTTAATGCAACCGTTGCCTGCTTTCCTCCATCTAAATAAAACCGGTTTGAATAGCAGCCTCCCAAATTCTCCAGGCTTCGGCTAATTAGTATTAATCTGACTTATAAATGTTGGCATGCGGGGAATGCCACTAATTTTAAACATATTTTATTTATACCTTGCAATATTTAGCGGTGAACATGTTTATGCTTCCACAAGCTCCAATATAAATTCTTTAACAGTTGGCAGCGAAATAGTCTGAGGCAGAGTACGTATGGTTTATATGGCATATAGAAACAGTGGGAGGAGGGATGTGGAGAGACTGGGAAAATCGGTAATTTGAATTTCAGACGTTTCCGCATCCGAGTATTAGTGAAAATATTTACATATATTCTGCAGATTTCACATTGTTTCTTTATACTTCCATATTGATTTTTTTAAAAAATAAATAAAAATGAAAGGCCATGTTCTTTTTTTTAAAAAAAGGAGCTCATAGTAGAGTCCATGGGGTTCCCAAGCAGTCTCCAGGATACTAGCCAAGATACAGAAATTATCAGATGCCATGTATTTAACTTACAATCTGTTTTGTTGTTCAGTTGCACAGTCGAGTCCGACTCTTTGCAACCCCATGGACAAAGTCACGCCAGGCCCTCCTGGCCTCCACCATCCTCCGAAGTCTGCTCAAATCCGTGTTTGTTACATCAGTAAAGCTGTCCAGCCATCTCATCTTTTGCCGTCCCCTTCTTCTTTTGCCTTTTGTCTTTCTCAGCATCAGGATCTTCTCCAGTGAGAGCTCCCTTCTCATTTGGTGGCCAAAGTATTTGAGCTTCAGCTTCAGCATCTGACCTTCCAGGGAACAGTCTGGGTTGATTTCCCTTCGGACTGTCTGATTTGATTTTCTTGCAGTCCAAGAGACTCTCTTCTTCTCCAGCACCACATCTCAAAAGCATCTATTCTTCTGCACTCGGCCTTCCTTATGGTCCAGCTCTCACAGCCGTACATTACTACTGGGAATACCATTGCTTTGACTATACGGACTTTTGTTGGAGGGTGATGTCTTTACTTTTTATTATAATGCCTAGGTTCGCCATAGCTGTCCTTCTAAGGAGCAAACGTCTTTTAATTTCATGACTACAGTCACCATCTGTATGGGTCCTTTAATACTGAACACAGGTGTTATGGTTTTATCTGCCGGCACGCTGGACCAGCAATTTGCCTTGAGTCATTTACGAGCGTGTGCTCTAATTGAGTCTCTTGTGGAGACCGTTTGGTCCCTGGGTATAACATCTGAACTTTGCACAGGGTACTTTGCACGTAAGTATACAATAGCACCATGGTATTTTGACTTTAATGTTACCATGTGTCGTGGCTTGATGAGCTAGCATTCTCTTATTTTAGAAGTATTGTGGCATATCCCGCGTTGACAAAAGATTGAAACAGACGTGGCAGAAGGTGACGACCTGTTCCCGGGAATTCCGACTTCAACTATAGGTGAGAATTGAATGCCTTCGCATCTTCTGGAACTGCTATCAAGTCCCTTTGGATTCAAGATATTGATACTTCATGATACTGTTATCAAGGGACTTGTTCTCTTTATGTATGGTGATACTGCTGCAAATATTAGTGATTTTGTCATCATAACCCTTGAGGTTGGGTTTTGCTTGCAATTCTGTGACTTGTTTGTTTAATGAGATACAAAAATTACCAGGCCCAGTCAGATTACTAATATCTTAGCGCCAAAGATAGTTTTTAAAAGCGATTTATGTGTATGTGTGTGAGAGGGCACATCTTAAAGTCATGATAACCTCTTGTGACTTCCGGAGCCCTGGAGAATATTCAGAGAGGTGGCTAAATAAAGCCTGTCCCCGTCCTCCCAGTTGCTGGTATTCCAAGGAGGTCTCCCATCCAGATACTGCCCAGAGTTGACCCTGCTTAGCTTCTAAGATCTGACGAGATCAGGGTTACCTGTGCTACCCAGGTCAGGGCTGAAATGTGTTTTTAACTGGCTGGATCCAGGCTTCCCACACCTGACTCACCTTCCCCACAAACACACAGCAGCTTTGGAGACGTATCATTTTCAAAGTTTGTGGGGGCCTGATTCAGCTCAGGATTGTGGTGTGGTGGCCAGAAGCTTCTGTCTTCCTCTCCTGCACTGTTTTCCTGAACCAAACCACCATGTGGGGGGGGGGAGTTATTGGCCCTACTATGGAGGTATCACAGATTTCATTATGAGACTGATGGACCTCTGCTCTTGCTCCCTTAGTTACTGGAGGCAGGGGAGAGCCATGAGGACTCTGGAGTATGGGTCATAGCCTTGATACGATCTTTTGCACTATGGCCTTTGATGCTTCCACACATGCCTGCTGCATCGGTTTTGCCCAGGGCTTAGAGGCCTCTGAGAAACGAGGTGGGGTCTGGGTAATGTTTCCAGTTCTGGACTGGGAAATACCTGCTCACCTATGTGTATTTTTCCCCCCAATTTGTGCAAGCTTGGGCCTTTGAACATAAGAGAAGCCATGTTGGATCAGACCAATGGCCCATCCAGTCCAACACTCCATGCCACACAGTAGCCCCCCCCCAAAAAAGGTGCCATCAGAAGGTCCATCAGTGAGGCTACAACACTAGAAGCCCTCCCACCATTGCCCCCCCAAGCACCAAGAATACAGAGAATCACTGCCCCAGAGAGAGATCCATCTATACCCTGTGGCTAATAGTCACCGATGGACCTCTGCTCCATATGTTTATCCAATCACCTCTTGAAGCCATCTGTGATTGTAGCTGCCACCACCTCCTGTGGCAGTGAATTCCATGTGTTAATCATCCTTTGGGTGAAGAAGTACTTCCTTTTATCTGTTCTAACCCGACTGCTCAGCAATTTCATTGAATGTCCATGAATTCTTGTATTGTGAGAAAGGGAGAAAAGTACTTCTTTCTCCTACCTTCTCTATCCCCTAAATAATCTTGTAAACTTCTATCATGTCACCCCTCAGTTGACATTTCTTCACGCTAAAAGCCCAAGTGTTTTAACCTTTCTTCGCAGGGAAAGTGTTCTATCCCTTTAATCAATCTAGTTGCTCTTTTCTGCACTTTTTCCAATGCTATATCTTCTTTGAGGTGAGGTTTGCAGAATGCTCTCACTTTCTCACTACAAGCACTTTTCACATTGCCAAATGCTTTAAGGAACATTGTCCCAACATATGAGTACTATGCTCACTTCTCATTGGCCCAATAGATACACATAGTGACGGATAATCCTGGTGGTTGAGCGTCACTTAATTAAACTAGCAGTGTAGAAAGCTATCCAGAGCATAAAACAGCATTCCAATTTTAGCTAAATGACAGTGTTTTCCTTCAAGCCAAAGTGTTCGAGAGGAGAAATGGTCACAAACGGGTGTAAATAGCTGTGATATGGATTCAAGCGGGCACCAGGCACGAAGGAAGGAAATGAATCCAGTTGAAGCTTCATGAAAAACCCCAGTCATGAATTCATGCAACTGAAGTCACATGCATTGCCCCTTCCTCTGGTTAATTATTATATTCGTTATCCCAGTTTGGTGTAATGGTTACATGCACAAACTCTTATCTAGGAGAACCAGGTTTGAATCCCCACTCCTCCACATGCACTTGCTGATGTGACTTTGAGTCAGTCATAAGCTGTCTCAGAGCTGTTCTCTCAAGAGCAGTTCTTGAAAGAGCTCTCTCAGCCTCACAGGGGGTCTGTTGTGGGGAGGGAAAGGCGACTGTAAGCCACTCCGAGACTCCTTCAGGTAGTGAAGAGCAGGGTATAAACCCAATATCTTCTTCTTCTTCTTTATCCTTTCCCTGTCGTTGTGCCTTCCACCCCATCAAATGCACCAGGTCCTTTTCCAGGCTTTCAGTGGGATCAAGTCAAACCATGCTTGCTACTAATCAATTTAAGAACTAAACCCGTTTATTAAGCACAGTTACACAGTGCTCTAGCCATGGCAGATAACCCAGGGAAGTACATGCAAAAACATTATATGACCTCCCTCACTACAGTTCCCATAGATTAAAACAGAGGACATAGGTAACAATGGCTCATAGGTAACAATTTCTCATAGGTAACAATGGCTCACATGCTTTCCCAAATGTTAAAATGGAGGATATGGTTGCCTATGGGGAACAATGGGGAAATGCTTGCCTATAGGGTAAAATGGAGGAAATGCTTGTCTACAAGGAAGGAATTGCTTACCCATAGGGAATGGTGCACAGGCTTGTTGTCGTTGTTAACCACTCAGTTGTGTCCGATTCTTGGCGATTCTATAGGCCTCTCCATGTTTCCCGATCTTGTCAAACCACCCCGTAAAAAGTCTGCCGTGAAAACGTTGTGAAAGCAACGTCACCCCAAAGTCGAAAACGACCGGTGCTTGCACAGGGGACACTACCTTGACCTTTACCTTTATGCTCAGGTTGGTGTTGACTATTATGGTGTCTAGTCGCCGTGTTCTTTGGTGGCCTGGTTTCCTTTTGCCGCTAACCCATCCCAGCATAATTGCTTTTTCACATGAGTTCTTCTCCATGACATGGCTGAAATAAGTCAGTCGCAGTTTTGTGGATTTTTCCTTCCAGTGGCATGTCTGGCTTTATGCACATGCTCACCCACAGGTTAAAATGGAGGACATGCTTACCCATTTATTGTATTTAATTTCATTTCTATCCCGCCCTCCCCGCCGAAGCAGGCTCAGGGCGGCTCACAGTATAAAACCACAACAAACAATTAAAACTGATACATATTATAAAATTATACATTCAATCATTAAAACAATCAAAATAATTGGGTGCTAGTCTCTTTGATGTCATATAATTTCAATTTCAATGGCGACAGTATTTCTTCCATTTCCCTACGATGCAGGCTCCGCGTCAAATGAAAGCCAACCGGAAGAGAGCGGTCTTACAGGCCTTGCAGAACTGGACAAGGTTCCGCAAGGCCCTCACTTCCTCCGGTAGTTGATTCCACCAGTGGGGTGCTGCGATCGAAAAGGCCGTCTCCTAGTGGTCTTTAATTTGGCCTCCTTCGGCCCAGGGATCGCTAGTAGATTTTGAGATCCAGATCTAAGTACCCTCTGAGGAACATGTGGGGAGAGACGGTCCCTAAGGTAGGCAGGTCCTAGGCCATACAGCGCTTTAAAGGTAATAACCAGCACCTTGCAGCGAATCCGGTATACTATTGGCAGCCAGTGCAGTTCCCGCAGTCCTGGCTGTATGTGCTACCACCCATAGAGAAACAGTGGTGCAAATGCTACCCATGAGGTTCCTTTGTGAGTCCATCTAGTGATCAACCATTCAGCAACAGGGAGCGAGACTGAGCAAGGCATTCTCAGGAATGGCAAGAATGAAACTGGGCACCCATAGCCGTGCTTGCCTTTGCTCCTGCAGCTTTGCACCCAAGCTCTTGAGATGGTATGCTCCCTCTGAGCTCTCCCGTTTCTCAAAGCTGGTAAGACAAATGGCTGAGCCACCATTCCTTAAAGGAAAATTGCTCGACCACCTCCATTGTGACTACATCAAGAAGTCATTTGCCTCTTGAGAAAGTGTCATTGACCTGTGGACTGACAACTTCCACATAAGACAAGCAACCGTAAATGATCAATGAAGTTTTGAGGACATTAGATCTACGAACCTCTGGTCTGGTAAAAATTGCCATTCTAAACCTGGATAGGGTTGCCAGCTCTGGGTTGGGAAATACCTGGTGTTTTTTTTGGGGGGGGGGGTGGAGTCTCAGGATGGCGAGGTTTGGGGAGAGAAGGGACTTCAGAACAGTACAATGCCATAGAGTCCACTCCCCAAAGCAGCCATTTTCTCCAGGCGAACCGATCTTGGTCAGCTGGGGAGCAGCTGTAATAGTGGGAATGTCCAGGCATGACCTGGAGGTTGCCAGCCCTCATTATCCAGTAACTTCTCCTCTCCTTCTAGAAAAAACACATAAATCAGAGTTGCAATCAGGAGTCATTTCATAGGAAAAAAGGCGATGAACTCATTAGCACAACTCCTTTGCCTATGCCACACACACCCTGACATTACCAGAAGGTGGACTAAATTCTATCAGCTCAGCATCTACCCTAAACTGCTTCTTGGATTATAATTGTCATCATACAACCTTACTCCCATCATCCTTTTTAAATTACTTTCTCCTGTGCGGCCACAGTGGCATTTCCATCTGTCTGCTTTATACGTTTGGGTTCTTCTCCCATTTTCGTGGGGGGGAAATATTAGAAAGTTTGTCAAATCTTAAGAGTTCAGCCAAATCCTCACAAGGGGTTTGAACAAGCAAGTATTCTGGGGAGGTAGGAAAGAAAGAGCACAATAAAATTTAGAGCTTTCGTAGCTCTGCTCCTGTGAGTTCCTGCCCAAAATGAGGCATGGTTGCAATTAAACACAGGCATGGAATCAAGAGGTTATGACCTGAGTATCCACCTCGGTTCTGAAAGGGCTTCAGCTTAGGGATGAATAATTAGGGGCACTTGGCTTCAGTTCACATCATCTGGAAATATACACTTAAGACAACACAGTTAGGGTGGAAGATCCCCGGCTATCATGAACTGCGTAACCACTACACATTTTTGAGGGGCTTAAAATAAATAGTGCCTCGTCAGCTGAGTATGGAAATAAACATTTTCACCGCTTTGCGCATCATCAGTCTCATTTCAGTGCAGGGTTGGATTGTCAATGTTTTGACTCACCGCCCAATTTTCAATAGTGCTGAATGCATAAAACGGCACGCAGACTAGACGAGCTTTAAAAGGGAGGACATTCGTCATCACTTGCTAGAGAAGACTCCTGCTCGAGATGCCTGGAGCGCAGTTCTCATGGTGGCCTGGATGGATATTTGAGCCTAAAGCAGGGGTGGCCAAACTTGCTTAACACAAGAGCCACACGGAATAAAGGTCAGATGTTTGAGAGCCACAAGACACGAACGTCAGATGTTTGAGAGAGGAAGGAAGGAAGGAAGGAAGGAAGGAAGGAAGGAAGGAAGGAAGGAAGGAAGGAAGGAAGGAAGGAAGGAAGGAAGGAAGGAAGGAAGGAAGGAAGGAAGGAAGGAAGGAAGGAAGGAAGATGTGAGAACCAGGGCTTTTTGTAGCAGGAACTCCTTTGCATATTAGGCTACACACCCCTGATGTAGCCAATCCTCCAAGAGCTTAGAGGGCTCTTCTTACAGGGCCTACTGTAAGTTCTTGGAGGGTTGGCTAACTCAGGGGTGTGTGGCTTAATATGCAAAGAAGTTCCTGCTACAAAAAAAAAAGCCCTGGGGAGAACAATGGTGTAACCTGCTTTGGCATCCCACTGCAAATCAAAGTGGGCTAAACGTCGAAATGCAGCATTCCTTGAAAACAGGCTCAATGGAAAACAGTTGACCTTCCTTCCAAATGAACATGAACAGAATTTGGCTGTTATAGCCTGTTCCTCTGCAAGAAAACCCAAATTGACTGCAAAAGGATCCACTTTATTTGCTTGAAAGTAAGTCCCACTCCCATCCATCTGATTTAATCCTGAGTTACAGCCAGAGTTTCTTTAGTAGCAAGAGCTCCTTTGCATATTAGGCCGCACACCCCTGATGCAGCCAATCCTCCAAGAATTTTCAGGGCTCTTCTTACAGGGCCTACCGAAAGCTCTTGGAGGATAGGCTACATCAGGGGTGTGTGGCCTAATATGCAAAGGAGTTCCTGCTACAAAAAAAAAAAAACCCTGGGTGCAGCCTAAAGCATAGTGTGGCCCAGGGCTGGCTCTGACACTAGACAAAGTAGGCAATTACCTAGGGCGCTGGCCTTCTGGGGGCACCGAATTGGGCAACCCCTCATGTGGCTCAGTGACCTTATCAGTGAAGGGAGGGGTGCCTTGCCTAGGGAGCAAGACAGTCTACGGCCTGCCCTCTCCTCTGGTCCACAGCCCTCTTCCCCGTATCTCACCTGTGCAACAACCTGACGTCATCCCTGATTTGCAAAGATGCGCGCTGAGTTCAGAATAAAGCAAGCAAATTATGTCTACAAATAAGCGGTTGAAGCTTATTGATTTTCATAGCATCATTCAAGTTTCCTTGGCACCAAAAATGGACGTCCTAAAGGGTGACTTTCAAGCAATTGGGGGTAGCAGTTTATTGCAAGGATGCCGTAGCTTGCTTTCCAAGCGGATGTTTGGCAGCGAGATCTCCCACGGTAACAGAAGGATAAACTCAACTCACTCCTCCGTCTCAGGTCTGCTGAGTGTCAAATTACCTTTGCTTAGCTTCCAGGGGGGCCACTGGCTCTCTCCAGCCTCTTCAAGAGCCTTGATTTCTTCAACACCACTCGGAGCTGTGAACCCAGGTCTGAAAAATTCCTATCCGAACTCTCTGCCCCCTACGCCACACCAGCTCTTCGCTTCCTAAGAAGGGCTCTGGTCTGTCTCTGCACAGCCCAGTTCTCTGGAGGCTCCAAGCGCAAGGGGACTTGACTCATTACTCAGCACGGCATTCTTCCAGCGATGGCCCACCTCTCTGGCAACTGGGCTGCAAATCAAATCCCCACCTATGATATATTGACACTCTCGGGCAGGTTACAGCATTCGCACGGCCAGCGCCGCTACTGTGCGGTTCTGCTTTTAGTTGACCCAGCTGAGAGGCACACAGCCATGAGCTTGCAGGTGAGACAAGCAAAATATAAGAACGTATGCCTTATTCAGCACCAACTGAACATATGAAGCTGCCTTATACTGAATCACACCCTTGGTCCATCAAGTCAGTATTGTCTACTCAGACTGGCAGCGGCTCAAGCTGAGGTTTTTCATACCTACTTGCCTGGAATCTTTTTAGTTGGAGATGCCGGGGATTGAACCTGGGACCTTCTGCTTACCAAGCAGATGCTCTACCACTAAAGAAGATATTGGATTTATATCCCGCCCTCCACTCCGAAGAGTCTCAGAGCGGCTCACAATCTTCTTTATCTTCCTCCCACACAACAGACACCCTGTGAGGTGGGTGGGGCTGAGAGAGCTCTCACAGCAGCTGCCCTTTCAAGGACAACCTCTGCCAGAGCTATGGCTGACCCAAGGCCATTCCAGCAGGTGCAAGTGGAGGAGTGGGGACTCAAACCCGGTTCTCCCAGATAAGAGTCCGCACACTTAGCCACTACACCAAACTGGCTCTCCCTCCCCTATGGCACTAAGCCACCATCCCTCCCCAATGCCAGGATAGGGACTCTGTCCTCCTGCTGCTTGGGAGTGCCACAAACCCTCGCTATCTGTTCCCCTTGCAGCACTCACGACAAGAGTTGTTTGTTTGTTTAGTTGATTAAAAGAGCCCCGTGGCACAGAATGGTAAAGCTGCAGTACTGCAGTCAGAGCCTTCTGCTCATGACCTGAGTTCAATTCCAGCGGAAGCTGGTTCAGGTAGCTGGCTCCAGGTTGACTCAGCCTTCCATCCTTCCGAGGTCGGTCAAATGAGTCCCCACCTTGCTGGGGGGAAAGTGTAGCTGACCGGGGAAGGCAATGGCAAACCACCCCATAAAAAGGTCTGCCGTGAAAACGTTGTGAAAGCAGCATCACCCCAGAGCCAAAGACGTCTGGTGCTTGCACAGGGGACCTTTCCTTTCCTTAGCCGATTTGTATTCCATCCTTTCCCAAGAATAGGCTCAGGGCGGATAACATCATTTTAAAATAACAATTTAAATTATACAGTTAAAAACAAATAAAATAGCAGTATATCAAGCGATACACAAGTTGTAAACCAGACTGTAGATGGTGGCGTAGCCAGGCCTCAGATTCAGCAGGAGCTCACAGGAGTCCAGCTCCCAAACCTTTCTGAGGGTTCCCCCTCCTCCTCCCCAACTACCTTGTCCAATGAAGAGTAGGTACAGCTGCATAAGTGGGCAGCCAGCCAGCCACCAGGGCCTTTGCCATGCCCCCAGCAGCCCTCATTAACCCCTGGAGAAGCCCACGCCACCCTTTCTCCACTTCTTATGTGATTTTGGGCAGCAGATAGCTTGCTGGCCTTTTGACTGGGGAGGGGCACGGCCCAGGAGAGCCCCAGGCGAGTGAGGCCTGCTTGAGCTGGCTGGATCTCTAGCCAGCCCAAGCAGGCCTCACTCACCTGGGGCTCTCTTCTCTTTCATTGGGTTGCTTTTTGCTGGGGTGGGGGTGGCATATGCTAATGAGTTCTGCTAATGAGCTCCACCACCTATTTTTCTACAAAATGACCACTGGGCATAGTTCACACATCTGTAGCATGCTACGGTCTGTAACTAGGGTTGCCAAGTCCAATTCAAGAAATATCTGGGGACTCTGGGGGTGGAGCCAGGAGACTTTGGGGGTGGAGCCAGGAGACATTAAAGGTGGAGCCAAGATCAAGGCTGTGACAAGCATAATTGAACCCCAAAGGGAGTTCTGGCCATCACATTTAAAGGGACGGCACACCTTTTCAATTCCTTCCTTCCATAGGAAATAATGAAGGATAGGGGCACCTTCTTTGGGGGCTCATAGAATTGGACCCCCTGGTCCAATCTTTTTGAAACTTGGCAGGTATTTTGGAGGGAGGCACTAGATGCTATACTGAAAATTTGGTGCCTCTACCTCAAAAAACAGGGTCCCCAGAGCCCCAGATACCCGCGGATCAATTCTCCATGATTTTCTATGGGAATAAATCTCCATAGGGAATAACAGAGTTCCCAGCAGACATTTCCCTCCCCTCCCCCCACTTTCTGACGACCCTGAAGCGGGGGGAGGGCCTCCAAACCGGGGGATCCCCTGCCCCCACCTGGGGATTGGCAACCCTATCTGTAACTAGTGTTGATGGTAACGCAGCAGAGATGGTTGTCATAGCGCAGAGGCCAGCTGATGGGGCAGGATGCCCACCGAAGGCACCCTTCCACGCACTCCTGTCTCAATACAAACCCTCATCACAGTCACAGGCAGCTTTAGGAGCTCGCTCCTTTTTGCCATCATGGGACAGCCGACTGACAACAACCCCGTTGGGTTTTCAAGGCAAGAGGTGCTTTGCCTTTGCCTGCCTCTGCGTAGCAACCCTGGGTTGCCTTGGAGGTCTCCCATCCATGTGCTAACCAGGACCGACTCTGCTTAGTTTTCGAGTTCTGACGAGATCGGGCTACCCTGCGCTATCCAGGTAAGGATAGCTTTAGGAATACTGTCAATTATTGATTTATCTTTATTTATTTATTCCTTTCGTTTCCTATCCCACCCTCTCCGCAAGTGGGCTCAGGGCAGTTAACAGTCAACCCAAACACAATTTAAAATTACAACTTAAAACAACAAAAATTAATAATTAACAATTAAAGATGCATTTCGTGGTGCTACTCAAAGTTCAGTATAGGTGTCATGGGTGCTGGGGACCCTGCAGAGGAAGTGGAGCCTGCAGAAGAAACTGTGCCCCTGCCACCTGCACCAGTGCCCCTGCCTCCTGCTGGAGAAGATCCCAGCCCCCCTGCCTCGCCCTCTCGGGTGGCGTGTGTGCGTGACCGCCTCCGTCAGGACCTCAGGGATCGGAGGAGGGCGGCACGCTCACAAGCAAGACGCTCCCTGAGCCCTGAGTTTTGAGAGGATTCTGGCCCTTCTAAGAGCAAGGATGCTTGAGTTGCAACAGGACTCTGGCTGCCTCTCTGAGCCAGCAATTAGCCCAAATGGGCAACAGACAGCAGAGGGCTATATAGCTGTAGGCTTTGGGAGGAGGCTTTGTGGAAGCAACTAGTCATCTCCCTGACGTTCTAGCATCCACTCCGGCTTGACTTTGGTTTCTGGACTCCCTGACTTTGGCTTGTGACTTCTGGACTCCCTGACCTCGGCTTCTGGACCTCGGACCTGTGATACTTGTACAGTGATTTGGATTTGGTGCCTCAGACCCTCCTGCTTACTGGCTACAGACCTCGGACTGCCCCTGGACTTTGCCTGACCTGGCCCCAGCCGTGACAATAGGCGAGATCAGGGCTTTTTTCGTAGCAGGGGCTCCTTTGCATATTAGGCCACACTCCCCTGCTGTAGCCAATCCTCCTGGAGCTTACAGTAGGCCCTGTAAGAAGAGCCTTGTAAGCTCTTGGGAGATTGGCTACATCCAGGACCTGATCTACATGTTTTCTTGGGGACGGGGGGATTAAAAAATGATGCCCCCTTATGGGCCATTCTATCTTATGGTCCCATAGAAAACAATGGACTCCATACCCAATTTGGCGCCCCCCTCCGTCATATCCCGGGGCAAGCCCCCCCTAGATCCGGCCCTGGCTACATCAGAGGAGTGTGGCCTAATATGCAAAGGAGTTCCTGCTACAAAAAAGCCCTTGGTGAGATCATAATTTTCTTTCTTCTAACAGTGATCTTGTGGTGGATATAATGCCTCATAAATGATGTCGCTCAGCAGTGTAGAGTAGCAGTCCTCTCTGGTTAGATATTAAACGCCTGTTGAAACAATTCAGTTTTACAGGCCCTGCGGAATTGGGAGAGATCCCGCGGGGCCCTTATGGCCTCTGGGAGGGCATTCCACATTGTTGGTGCTGCCACTGAGAAGGCCCTAGCTTATGTGCAGCACAGTCTGGCCCCCCATGGTCCGGGGACAGATCACAGATTTTGTGTTCCTGAGCACAGTGCTCTCTGGGGAACATATGGAGAAAGGCTATCCCACAGATAGGCAGGCCCTCGACCATAAAGGGCTTTAAAGGTCAATACCAGCACCTTGAAATGGACTCGGAATGCAATAGGTAGCCAGTGCAGCTCTTTCAGCACCGGTTGAATGAATTGAGGATTACATTCAATTAATTTAGTGGCAGTCTTAAATCACGGTCTTAAATTCTGGTTTTTATGATTTCTATTGTATTTGTATTATGAGCCACCTTGAGTTCTGTCACAGCAGGAAGGGGGCTAATAATAGTTTTAAAGAAATAAGTTAGCCCAAGTTGCAGCAGGTCTCCTGGCCTTATGCTTTTCACTAGGGTGAAAACCAAAATAGCCTCCTTAACTGTGTATCACGACCACCCCTTTGGAAACTGCAAAACTTGACTCTCCTCTTTCTAGGGATGTGTCAGAGAAGCCCTCTGGTCAAAGTCTGCCCTTTGGGTGAAGAGGCAGGGGAAAGAAGGGTCAGGCTAGGATCTGGGAAACTCAGCTTTAGATCACACACTATCCTCCCAACCTACCTCTCAGGGCCATTTGTGAGGCTGAAAATGAGAAGAATATTGCAAGGCACTGTGGGCTCCCATTGGAGAGAAAAGTGGGGGGGGGGGGGAGAAGAAAAAAGCAGAAAAAGAAAAAAAGGAGGAGTTTGGATTTATACTCCACTCTTTGTTCCCCAAAGGAGTCTCAGAGCTGCTTACAATCTCTTTTCCCTTCCTCTCCCCAAAATCAGGGTTTTTTTAAAATAGAAAAAGCCAGGGCTTTTTTTGAGCAGGAACATACAGGAACGCGGTTCCGGCTGGCTTGGTGTCAGAGCTGTGGCCTAACATGCAAATGAGTTCCTGTTGAGCTTTCTCTACAAAAAATCCCTATGTAAAACAATGGTGACATCAGGAAGTGTGATCTAATATGCAAATGAGTTCCTGCTGGCATTTCTACAACAAAAGCCCTGGGGAAAGCTCAATATGATTGCATATTAGGCCACACAACCCTGACATCAAGCCAGCCAGAACTGTATTCCTGTGTGTCCCTCCTAAAAAAAAAAGCCCTGCCCACAACATCCTGGGAGGCAGAAGAGGGCTGAGAGAGAACGCTGAGAACTGGTCTTGAGCAGAACAGCTCTGAGAGTTGTGACTGACCCAAGGTCACTCCAGCAGCTGCAAGTGGAGGAGTGGGGAATCAAGCCCAGTTCTCCTAGATAAGAGTCCATGCACTTCACCACCACGCCAAACCGAAGTCAAATAAACCCCCCCTGTGCCTGGACACTCCTTTCACTGCCAAGCCCAGGTTAGTTCCTCAGCTGCACACCTACTTAACCCTCTGAGGGCAATGTCTGCCTTCAGCGATGCTATGTAAACACTCCTGATTGGCTACGAAGCAGCGTGACATCATCTTGCTGAGCACACAGTCTTTGATGGTGTTGGGATCATGGGGCAAGATGTATGCCAAAATGGCACAGAAAACCAGGATCAGATCTATATATTTTTGAAGGGGGGGGGCAAAATTAAAAAAATGATGCCCCCTTATGGGCCATTCTATCTTATGGTCCCATAGAATACAATGGACTCCATGCCCAATTTGGTGCCCCCCCTCAGTCGGCGCTCGGGGCAAGCACCCCCCTGCCCCCCCTCCTGCCCCTGCAGAAAACAGCCAAGAGGTGCATCATTATTTTTAAAAATCCCAGAATAAAAACATTAAATGCATATGGGGGGGGGGGGTTAGTTTCCTCCCGGAATCCCCCACCCATTTCATCTGGCACTTTATTACAGCTCAGCCTCTCTTTCTAGCAGATGCCTTTGTTGCCTCTATTGACACGATCCGTGTTCACATGTGTAGGAAAGGTGCCACAGGAACTCAGCTCTTTGCTCGAGGGGTGGTTGCCACAGCCACTCCAAGCATAAAGAAACATTGCCCGTTTTCTCCCGCGATCAATCCATCGTTAAAAAAAACTGGAGGGGCTTTCACACAAGCCTAACGTGCGAAGCTCCTCTGCGAAGAACCGCTAATCCCATCGGATCAGAAAGGCCCTTCCTCGAGCCCGGCAACGTCTTCCTTTCGGGCATTTATCAAAACGGCATGCCGGAGGTTTTTATTTTTCTTATTTCCCACAAAAACAATTTGGGGGAGGAAAAACCAGAACCTGCAATAAAAGCGGTTTGTCTGTTTTCCTCCTAATAAATATGAAGCTCTTTCGGTAAACAGGCGAGGGGGAAGAAAGCAGCAGTCCAACAGTGCCCTCCCCTGTTTGCAGAAATCATCGTTGGTCTCTCTCCTGTCCAAAATCCAAAGTGTTCTCTTCTGATGCTTCTCCCCGCCCCCCCACCTCCACCGCACACTTCTTCGTAGAATGAAACCAGTTTTCTGTTGACTTTGGGGACTGTTTCTCATGTTACTTCTTACCGATAATAACAGCTCTATAGAGAAATCCACCCAAGCGTCTGACATGCAAAATGTGAATCTTCGAGATGAGCGAATTCTCCTAGTTCTGCTCCATTCACCATCTCCAGTTACTCTCCAGCAGGGGTGGGATTCTAGTAGGGGCTCCTTTGCATATTAGGCCACACACCCCTGATATAGCCAATCCTCCAAGAGCTTACAGGGTTCTTTTTTGTAAGCTCTTGGAGGATTGGCTACGTCAGGGGTGTGTGGCCTAATATGCAAAGGAGCTCCTGCTAGAATTCCACCCCTGGTCCTCAAATTCCTCTACAGTAATCTTCCGGCAACTTAAAGTGAATTTTGTGTTCCTTTGTTCAGCAAACAGTCAGTTGACTGAAAAGTACATTTGATCTTGACTCCTTGCTCTGGCTGAAAAACTTACAGGTAGGGGGG
This sequence comes from Heteronotia binoei, assembly GCF_032191835.1. Lineage (NCBI taxonomy): Eukaryota > Metazoa > Chordata > Lepidosauria > Squamata > Gekkonidae > Heteronotia > Heteronotia binoei. The sequence continues at coordinate 16,896,724 of NC_083228.1, read as the reverse complement.
TGGAGGGTAGGTGCTGCAGTCTGGAGCTAGGCTTACCAAACCACAGGTGGGACCTGGAGTCCTACCAGAATGACTGGTCTCCAGACTACAGAGATCAGTTTCCCCAGAACAAAACAGCAGCTTTGGAGGGTAGACTCTAGGGCAGGAGTGTCAAACATGCAGCCCAGGGGCTGAACCAGGCCCCTGGAGGACTCCTATCAGGCCCTCTACCGACTGGTTGTTGTCTGCTTCCTTCTCCCTCTGTCTTGCTTCCTTCTGCATCACAGCTTGCTTTGCCAGGCTTGCTCAATCAAAGCCTCTGTTTTCTCCATTTGCTAAGGCTCCTCCCTTGGGGAGGAAGGGGGGGAGGCAGAGCTTGCCTTGTCAGGCTCTCTGAACTGCACAACAGAGCGATTGAGCCAAGCCTCTCTTGGCTGAGGCTCCTCCCTCTCTTGGTCCCCTGGAGAGGGAAGGAAAGAGCCAAACCTTCCTTTGCCCAGTTCCCTGGATCTCATGGGAAAAATACAAAGAAAGCACCTTTGAGACCAATAAGTGCTAATATTTGAAGCATGTTTTATTTTAAAGTTTTTTAAAAAAAAAACCACACACATTTAATCATGTCTGTGTCTTTTATAAAGTTTATATCTCTGCTACCTAATTTTGAATAGATACACACATGGCCTGGCCCGACATGGCCCGGCCCGACAAGGTCCCATTTATGTCAGATCCAGCCCTCATAACACGAATTTGACACCCCTGCTCTAGGGCATCACATGCCCACAGAGTTTCCTCCTCTAGCCAAACTTTGCCTTCCTCGGGCACCTACCTGAATCTGCAGGAATTTCCCAAGCCAGAGTTGTCAACCTTACAACCTTACTGAGGGGAAGGTGCAATTTGTGTACCTCGTGTACCCCGTGATAACTTCATTTGGTACCTATGTACATGGTATCCTTTTTTCAGCACTTCCTCCCTTTGTTCCTTGGGCACCTGCAATTTTCCAGAAAGCCTCAGACAACCAACGGTGTCTATGCAGTGGTGCTATGCTGAGTTTTTCCTATGACTTCCACAGGTGGGGGTGGGAGAATCCAACATCCAACAGAATTGGTGCCCATAGGCTTTGCAGGTCACAAATATAGGGGCATTAGGGAGAAAAAAAGACAAACGGTGTGAAACGCCAGTGTGAGAATATTCAACAGGACTGATGGCCACATCAGTAACACCCTTGTCTAGGGCAAGTCGGTTGCAAGAGGATTCCATGATCATTCCTAGTGAACCTCATATACACTCCTGTTAGCTGGTTCTCTTAAAGCCACCATGTGGTGCCCAGTAGTCCCTTTAATCACCTCCCAGCTCCTTGCAAGGAGGCCAGTCTTAGGAACTTACTACCAGGACACTTTAAGACTAATCCCAAGAGGGAGGCAAAACTCTTCCACCTTCCCCCAAGGTCGTTGCCACAAGACTGGTATTTTTCAGGGCCCAATCCTACTCTGTTTTCCTGAAGGATCAGGGACACAAAACCTATTGTCCATCCCTGGACCAAAGAAGGCCAGGCTATGCTCCACATGGGCTAGGGCCTTCTCGGTGGCAGCACCAGAAATGTGGAATACTCTCCCTGAGGCCATAAAGGCCCTGCAGGATCTCTCTACTTTCCGCAGGACCCGCAAAACTGAACTGTTCCGACAGGCCTTTAACATCTAACATCTAACCAGGAGAGGACTGCCACCCCACATCGTTATAGAGCTACGATTACTATATGATCACCATCAGGAAAGAAGAACCCATCTATATTGAAGTGGTACAGCATCATGGAATTTTTTTTTTAAATTGTAACTGTATTTTAGTAGTTTTAAATTGCAAATATAAACATCTGAACTGACTGTTAGTCGCCCTGAGTCCACTTGCGGAGAGGGATAGATAGAAATTTAAGGTAATAAACAATCTCCAAATGACCAAAGGGATACTTATGGCATTCACACTCTCTTCTGAGAAGGACCAAAAGGCACTGGTCCCTTCTGCAAGCCACTGACAGCAAACAAAAGATTAAACAGCATTTATTCTGATAGTGCAGGTATTTCCCCAACACCATGTAACAAAATAACAAAAGCTTTACAAGCTGTCTTTTTACCTTGACCTTCAGGCCGATTGTAGAGAGGTTAAAGGTTCAGAGTTCCACAGGCACTCCCTTCTGGGATGGTCCAGCCAAATCCACCAGGATTCCCATTATTACTCTTACTGACCCTCAGATCACCACAGCTCCTTGCTTAAGGAAGCAGCCCAAAAGACTAGAACTAGGAGGAAAAATCTCCTCTTCTACCAGCCCACAAGTTTCTAATTGGCAATCTGGGGCTTGCAACAGAAGGTGGGAAATCCTGTAGAACTTAGGTCACTAAAACATAACCCTGGCAGTACACATCAAATCCTTTAAAATATCTTTCAATTTTAGACAATAATTCCCCTTCGTTTGCAATCTGGTTTGGTGTAGTGGTTAAGTGCGTGGACTCTTATCTGGGAGAACCGGGTTTGATTCCCCACTTGCAGCTGCTGGAATGGCCTTGGGTCAGCCATAGCTCTTGTAGGAGTTATCCTCGAAAGGACAGCTGCTGTGAGAGCCCTCTCAGTCCCACCCACCTCACAGGGGGGGTGTCTGTTGTGGTAGGAGAAGATAAAGGAGATTGTAAGTCGCTCTGAGGCTTTGATTCAGAGAGAAGGGCAGGGTATAAATCTGCAATTCTTCTTTATAGAAATCCCATAAGAATACATTTGATGAGAAGAAGAAGAAGAAGAAGAAGAAGAAGAAGAAGAAGAAGAAGAAGAAGAAGAAGAAGAAGAAGAAGAAGAAGAAGAAGAAGAAGAAGAAGAAGAAGAAGAAGAAGAAGAAGAAGAAGAAGATGATGATGATATTGGATTTATATCCCGCCCTCCACTCCAAAGAGTCTCAGAGCGGCTCACAATCTCCTTTACCTTCCTCCCCCACAACAGACACCCTGTGAGGTGGGTGGGGCTGGAGAGGGCTCTCACAGCAGCTGCCTTTTCAAGGACAACTTCTGCCACAGCTATGGCTGACCCAAGGCCATGCTAGCAGGTGCAAGTGGAGGAGTGGGGAATCAAACCCGGTTCTCCCAGATAAGAGTCCGCACACTTAACCACTACACCAAACTGGCTCTACAGATGTATCCACAGTAGGCAAGAACATCACTGCATGCCGTGTCACGCACAGAGAGTCCAACAGCAGCGTTCTGTACTCTAGAAAACTCTAGTAGAATGGCAGGCCTGCTCCCCCTCAAAGTGCATTGATTAAATGCACATATGGGTTGTACACAGAGTGCTTGTGCAAACATGTATAAGGGTAACTCAACAGATTGGGGAAAAAAGCCACTTAAGGGGAGAACACAATTTGGTCAGGCCTCAGATTCAGCAGGAGCTCACAGGAGCACAGTTCCTGAACCTTTCTGAGAGTTCCGCCTCCTCCTTCCCACCTTGTCCACTGAATAGTAGGTGCAGCTGCATAATAATCCCTGGATGAGCTCCACCACCTATTTCTCTCCAAAATGACCCCTGGAAGTGGTGAAGAGGCATGCAGGCAAAGCATGCTGAATTCTGCTGCCCACCTGTGGGTTCTGTGCCCCTAAGAACTTTTTAAAGTTTGTTTGGACCAGCATGGAAAGTACAGCAAACTGGCTGGCTCTTCCTCTCTTAACCGTGCTTTCCCCAGGTGGCTTTTTGAGCAGGAAAAACAGGGGTTGCACTTACCTGTAACCTTTGTTCACCGAGTGGCCTTCTGTGCAGTCCCACATGTGGGCCTGCACAGAGGCCACGATGATGAACCAAGCCTTCAAGCTGCAATGACGCACATTCAGGTGCAATGTGTAGTTTGGCTCAACGTAAGACTTAGACAGAGCAAGGGAGGTTGGTAAAAGGAGTACCCAGCTTGCTGGGGGTAAATCATAGATGACTGGGGAAGGCAACAGCAAAACCACCCCGTAAAAAGCCTGCCAAGAAAGCGTCATGATGTGACATCACCCCATGGGTCGGTAGCAACTCACTGTTTGCACAGAGGGAAGACCTTTAACTTCATACAAGACAAAAGCAACAGGAAGAGCCGAAGTGCTGTTAATACAGATCAGCCTGCAAAGATTAAAGGAAAGTTTTAAAAAAAATATTTATAGATTGGAACTTTGGTTCCCGAGTTTGGCGTTCGTGCTCTTTTTGAAGCCTCCATAAAACTGGGAAATAGAATTCCCGCTGGCCTTGCGTTTCTTTTTGCCTCTGGTAGAACCTCGCACTCAAGGCCCAGCTGTGCTGCGAAGACCCCCCGCCCACTCCGATCACTACACAGTTCTCCCCTGCAGCCGAATTGCTAATTCATGAGGCTATCGAGCTACTTGGGTGCCACCTAATTATAATGAACTCCCAATATTTCCATCCGCTCCAAACACCTACATTTCTGGTCTTTGATCAGCCTTTATTCAGCTACCCTCCTTCAAGCAGCCACGAGAGAGAGCTCTTTTTTTTTTTTTTTTGCTCTTTAAAAGGAGGAAGTTTTCATTCCAAGTTTATTTCCTATGACTTGAAGCAGGGGAAGAAACGTCCTTTAAGCATCACCCAACCCGATCTCATCAGATCTCCGAAGCTAAGCAGGACTGACCTTGATCAGTCCTTCAATGGGAGGCCACCAAGTGGGCTCACCAAGGAGACCACCAAGGCCAGAGCTGCTATATAGAGCCAGGCAATCATAAACCACCTCTGAACATCTCTTGCCTTGAAAGCCCTACAGCAGGGGTGTGGAATTCATTAGTTATGAGGGCTGGATCTGATATAAACGAGACCTTGTTGGGCCGGGCCATATTAGGCTGGGTTGGGCTGGGCCATGTCAGGCCAGGCAATTGTATACCTATTTATAATATAGTGGGTTCAATGCATTCAGGAGACACGGTTGCAGTGATCATAGCTCTATAACTGAGTTACAGCATGGTAACTAGTAGCTAAAGAAGACTGCTAACTGGCCACTGGGGCCCAACTATATATGCATCAAGGTTCCCATGCTAGAACACCATTGGCTCGTTTGAACCAGCAGGGGGCTTCTGATTGGACCAGGGCAGCAGGGATTTGGATCCTACTGCCCATTGTTCTAGAGTCCCCAAGCTCAATCCTCAAGGCTCCAATGAGCCAGGCAGGAAGACTGGTAAAGTAATGTAAGCGTGAGTCCACATACATGAGTCCACTATTTAAGATTAGGTAGCAGAGACATCAACTTTATAAAGGACAGACAAACAAGAGAAGCAAGAGAAAGGGAGAAAGAAGCAGATGACAGCCAGTTGCTCGGGGGCCTGATAGGAGCTCTCCGGGGGGGGGCTGATTTGGCCCCAGGCCTGCATGTTTGACACCCCTGCTCAACAGGGTGGCCATGAGTCAGCTGGAACTTGATGGCACTTTCCACCATCAGCTGAAATTTAGAAGGTTTGCTGTGTCTGTTATTTCTGGTGTTGATTGTGGCTATCCTTGTCAGTTCCCCAAACTTCTGGAAGCTCAGGCACACACAACTGGACACACGTTTTACCCTGAGAAAGGTGGCTTTTCCAGTGCACAAGAGTAAAGAACTAATCACCTTTAAAGAAGCCCAGCCCATGTTTCTGTGTGAGTCACAGACGGATTTCACAGTAGGCTTGTTCTGGGTGGAGAACCGTTTTGCCCCCAGCGCTTCTCTCTGGTTTTGCAAAAGCTGCTGCGGAGCTGCAAGCCGGCGTGCCGCTTTCCCGCGGCCTGCAAGATCCTCTTACAAGTGGTTTCTGCTTGCTGCAGAAAAGCAGCACACCAACTCTCAGCTTTGCGGCAGCTTGTGCAAAAATGGAGAGAAGCGCTGGGGGCAAAAGGGCTCTCCACCTGGAACAAGTCCTAGTGTGAAATCGGTCACAGTTCTGCATATGCTTCCGGAACTGTACCTTAGCAAACACTGAGATATGAAAAAGGTTTGAGTCCAGTGGCATCTTTAAGACCAAGGCAGTTTAATTCTGGGTATAAGCTTTCATGTGCATGCACGCTTCTTCAGCTACCACATGAAAGCCCAGAATTAAACTTGATTGGTGCCACTGGACTTTTCTTTGTTCTATTGCTACATGGCAACCAACCAGAAGCTACAGAGATATGAGGCTTCCACTCTTTCTGCATTGGGAACGAATGAAAGTTCCAATCACATCCAAGGCTGAATGACTTGCATCCTGTAAAGGCAAGACCAAAGTAATGAATAATGCAAAGGTCTACTTCCTCTGAAGGGGAGTACATCAGACTAAGAGATGCCTTTAATCATTTGGTTAGTTTTTTTCTCAGGGCATGGCAGCAGCAGCTCTCCCATGGCATACAGGTTGGGAGTTACTGCCCCAAGCACAGATTCAACATGTATTCATCTCAAAAGCTATAATGGAATAACAAGAAATTTCTAGGATCTTGGGATATAAATTCAAGAAAGCTGCAGAGACTTTTCTGTTGGGATTACAAATGGAAAGATTTCCAAAATAAGATAGAACTATAATTTGGTACTTGCTTTCAGCTGCTAGGACACTATATGTGCAATTATGGAAGCAAGAAAAAATACCAGAAAAATGGGATTGGATTGTAAAAGTTATGACATGGAGTGAGATGGATAAATTAACAAGAACTTTAAGAGATTATGATTTAGAAGATTTTAAAAGAGAGTGGAAAAAATTTAGAAGTTATGTAGAAGACGAGTGGAAAGTAAAAGGACTTTCGACAATTTTTGATAATGATTAAACTTTAAAAGAAAGAAGAATATTAATTTTAGTTCTTGGGAATTAAAGGTACCTTTTAATGTTAGTATTTTGAGTAAATAACACTGGCAGGGGTCAAGTAATGGGGGGAGGGGTGATTAGAAAGAAGCATATGGGATAGATGAAAAGAAGTTATTAATGGAAATTGTTACCATATGTTATCAATAATTTTTTTTTAAAGCTATTATGGAATGACACAACAACATCGCAGGGTTGGGGATGAACATTCTGGTTCCGGCAGCCCTGGTAACAAAGACCATGGGCCTGTTCCCACACAGGACTGGGGCCAGGGTTTTCGGCGCCCTAGGCCGCAGGCCTCCCTCCCCCAACTTCCTGCCCTGCCCCATGAAGGAATTTACCCATCCCCCAGCTAACCTGTGGCAGTGGGGGAGAGGACCCCAACCCGCTGGCAGAGAGCAGGCCACCAGGGGGATCTCTGCCCCCAAAGAGCTCCATCAGCGTTCACTTCCCCAGCATGATGACATCACCCAGAAGTGATGTCATTGCGCCGGGGACATCACCCAAGGGACAATCTAGGTCTTGCAATAAAACTCCATGGTGCCACTGGGAATGCTCTAGGATTCATGGTAAAACTCTATGGTACCACAGAGTTTTTAGAGCAAGTCCTAGTGCGTCCCTGGCATGACGTCCCCAGTGCGATGACATTACTTCTGGGTTGACAGGGCTCTCCAGGGGTGGGGATCCCGCCAGCAGCCTGCTCCCTGTGAGCAAATTGGGGCCCTCCTGGGCGGGGGATCCCCCACCCCCAGCGGGAACTTGGCAGCCCTATACCCAAGTCAGGGGACCTCATGCAAATGTGCCCTCAAATGACTTCTGTTCCTCCTCCCTGATCTCCCAACACACCACATGAAGGTACCTTACACTGCAAGACCCACTGGCTGGTGACATCATCGCATGCGCGAGGAATAAGTCTCCTGCCATCAGGCCTGGATTAACAATTAGGCCAAGTAGGGACTGGTCTGTGCGCCCCCACACCTTTAGGGGCCCCGGGCTGGCTCCCCCCAGTTTCCCCCCTGCTTGCAGCTCTCCCAGCCTGCACGCACAGCCAGCGACTGAGCCGCTCTTTGCCCAACTTGCCTGATGCAGCTAGCGCTGGTGTTATTGCCAAGTTTGCCTCTCTCTGCCTCTCCCCCACAGTTTTGTCAAGGGGGCTTCTGGGAAAGTGCCTGCAGGCTGCAGTGGGGGCTGCAGGCAGTGGGGCAGGCACTCCAATTCTGAGATAATTTGCGAGGGGGCCCCTGAGATTTTGACTGCCTAGGGGCCTCCACAGGGTTTGATCCGGTACTGCCCGCCATAGCGGCAGAGGGACCTGGCGACTCTTCTTGGGTGTGTGTCCTGAGAGTTTGAAAAGCACAGATCAGAAAAAGTGCAGCCAAATCCAGCAAGGCCCTCTATCTCTAGCTTCTTCCCAAAAGAACACCAGGAAATATATATTACTAGGAATTCTATCCTGAGCCTGTGGTCTTAACTTAGGGTTGCCAAGTCCAATTCAAGAAATATCTGGGGATTTTGGGGGTGGAGTCAGGAACAAGGGTGTGACAAGCATAATTGAACTTCAAGGGAGTTCTGGCCATCACATTTAAAGGGACAGCACACCTTTTTAAATATCTTCCTTTCATAGGAAATAATGGATAGGGGCACCTTCTTTTGGGGTTCATAGAATTGGACCCCCTGGTCCAATAGTTTTGAAACCTGGGGGGTACTTTGGGGAGAGGCACTAGATACTATACTGAAAATTTGGTGCCTCTACCTCAAAAAGCAGCTCCCCCAGAGCCCCCAAAACCTCCAGATCAATTCCCCATTATACCCTATGAGAATCAATCTCCACATAGGGAATAATGAAGTGCTCAGCAGACGTTCCTTCCCTCTCCCCCCGCCACCCCATTTTCTGATGACTCTGAAGTGAGGGGCTGGCCTCTCTACTCACGAGTTGCAGCCAACTTCTTCCAAGTAACACAGACACCCCATCCCAAGAGGAAGTCTTTCCAATCTGAGACTGGAGCCTCTGGAGGGGGAAAAATCACATGGTGGCTTTGAGGGTGGGGCTTCCCCCCACCGGCCAGCTGACTGGGGGCGGGAAGGAGACTGGGAAAGCGGAAGAACCCCCACTGGGACCTGGGGATTGGAAAGCCTATCTTAACTGTTTGACAATAATCAATACGAAGCAGCACTTGAGAGGCAACAATGGGAAGAGAATTCAGCACGCCATGCCACAGAGTTTATTATTTCCCTGTCGTTCATTCGCTATAGCTTTATTGCACATTTGGCATGAGAACCACATTCCCCGTGAAATAAGACAATTAGTCTCACTATTATGGCAGCAAAACATCTAATTGCTTTGCAGTGGAAGGATACTACACCACCTCCCATCGATCGATGGTATATAAAAGTCTGGGACTATTTCATATTTGATAAAATTGCTGAAAATATTAATGAATCAGAAAGCAGTCGCGCCTCCTACCTAGAAAAATGGCTTCCATTTCGGGAGAAAGAACACACCCTCTCATTGTTGAGCCAATCTCGACAATCACATCCTTCATTCAATGTTTTAGCCCACATCTGACTTGATAATTATTATTCATAGATTATAAACTGGTTGTATATTTTAATTATAAATGTATAGATATATATTCTAAAATGCAGCCAAATCCAGCAAGCCCCTCTATCTCTAGCTTCTTCCCAAAAGAACACTAGGAAATATATATATTGCTAGGCATCCTATCCTGAGCCTGTGGCCTTAACTGTTTGACAATAATCAATATGAAGCAGCACTTGAAATGCATCAATTGGAAGAGAACACAGTATGTCATGCCGCAGAGTTTATTATTTCCCTGTCATTCATTCACTATTAACTCAGCACTGAAGCTCAGATGCTTGAACATGCAATTATCAATAACACGCCGTCCTATATTACTTTGGGAGCTGTCATGATGCATGTCTATCTGGAGTATTCTTGTCATTCTTTTTTTTTTTAATGGATTTCAAGGAGCTGATTGCAACATTCAGGCTTTTATTTCACGACTGGGAACCTGGCTTTCAAGGCAAAGCCCGTCGAGAGGATATGCCAAAGTGGCAATAACGAAAAGGCGTGGCCTCTTCCAGGTTTGGTTCAATCATTAACGTTTGATGCTCATCTAATGACTTTTGAAAAACGATCCCGCGAGTGCACACACAGCAGTGGGTTACATCAGCATGGGCTGCTGGAGATTATTTCTTTCAACGTTGGCTGTCTTTGGTGCAGAAGATCAGGAACGCAGACTTCTCTGACCGGGGTGTCCTAAGCCGTTACACCATTCCGAGCTTACTGACTTCAGTACAGGGCCGGCCCATGGGAGTAGGCCAAGTAAGCGGCTGCCTCAGGCACCACTTGGCCTAGGGGTGCCGTAAGGCGCCCCCTCTCCCTGTGGCCACCTGTCCCCATTCACCTCCCAGAAGCCACCCCCCGCTGCCGTTCATCTTGCAGCACCCGCTCCCACTCACCTCCCCCGCGTCCCCCGCCCCACCACCGTTCACCTCCTAGCACCCACTCCCCACCCCGCTGCCATTTGCCTCCCAGCACCCATCCCCACTCAGCCCCGTGGTGCCCCCCGCCGCCATTCACCTCCCCAGCTCCCACCCCCGCTGCCATCCGAGCTCGGCTGGGCTGTCTGGGGGAGCATGGCAGTGACGTCATTATGGGGGAGGGCAGAGGAAAGGCCTTGCTTCAGTAGGCTCAGAAGAGTGTGACTCTGCTGTTAAGAGACTTTTCATGCCTTAATTTACAATATTTCTATTCTGTCTTTTTGTGCTATCAGGGCCACTGAGACAGCTAACAAATAACACAGTGTAATAAAAAAATACATCATAAAACCAATTAAAACAGAGCTAGCTATCCATCTATCAAATTAAAACATATAGCAGGAAGCCAGAATCGCTGAGGGAATACCAGACAAAACAAAAATGGTCTTTGCCTTCTGGCAGAAAGTGATAGGAGGGGACCGATATCCCTGGGGAGGGAGTTCCATAATTTTGGTGCCACAACTAAGAAGGCTCTCTCTCTCTCTTTCAAGTTACCACCTGTCTTACTTACTCCCGCATACTTACTCCTTACTCTTGCATACTTACTTGCAGGGCTGGCCATGCCACTAGGCAAACTAGGTGATTGCCTAGGGTGTGGCCTTTTGGGGGCACTAAAACGGATGCTACAATTCCTCTGTTTTTGAAAACTGGTTATCAGTGGGGAGGGACCCCAGAAGTTAGTCTTGCCTAGGGTGCAAGATAGTCTAGGGCCAGCCCTGATTGCTTGCTCCTGAATACTTAAGTCTTACTGACTTATTCCTATAAAACAAGCAACAGGTTCTTTAATTCCACCCGGCCCAGGACAGCCATTACTGATCCTTTAGCAGAGTTCTTCCTCATGCACTAGAAGGCCAAACTGGACATGACAGCAGCAGCTGTGTGCAGTTAAACACAGAGCCCTCCAGATCAGGGAGGAAGGAAAGGGAGAAGGACGGATTTAACAGCAAAGGGGGCTTGCAGGTGAATACAGAACTCTCCAACCACTCACGAGCCACTTTCTCCTCCTCCCCCAAACTCTGACACCAGAAACAAGCTCAGCTGGGCAAAAACTATTTGGGGAGGAGGGATACAGGGTGGGTTTAGTGTGCTGCATGCTCTTGCTGTTCAAAGTACAACTGCGCTCCTTTTTTCTCTGCAGTTGAGGCATATCTGCGTTCAAACACACATCCAGTTTATTCGTTTAAGTCCTTAAATGGTAGTTTGCAAGTGGGTTACAGCACCAGGAGAGAGGGGTGAACTGAGGGGAGGCAGCTTTGGATGGCTGAATGAAAAATTTGGGTTTCTATCCGTGCCGTGCACGAAATGACTACAAAAGACACCCAATGCTCACTAATGCTATGTATTGATGAATGCCAAAAATGAAAAAGGAAATATGCATTTGTTCATAGTTTGAGTCCAGTGGCGCCTTTAAGACCAACCGGAACTTTTTTTTGTAGAAAAAGCCCAGCAGGCACTCATTTGCATATTAGGCCACACCCCTGATGGTACCATTGTTTCACACAGGGCTTTTTAATAAAAAAGGCCCAGAAGGAACTCATTTGCATATTAGGTCATACCCCCTGGTGCTAAGCCATTTGGGGCTGTGTTCCTGCTCAAAAAAAAGCCCTGAGACCAACAAACTTTAATTGTGGGTATAAGCTTTTGTGTGCGTGCACACAAAAAGCTTACCCCTTGAATAAAACTTGGTCTTAAAAGTGTCACTAAACTCAAATTTTGTTCTATTGCTTCAGACCAACACAGCTACCCACCTGAATCTACATATTGATTCAGTCCAACTGATGGAGATTCTTGTGTTTTATATGAGGAAGAGGAAAGTAGAACCAAGTTACATTTGCAAGGGGGTCCACATTACGAAGGTTCAGAAGCACTGCTTTAAACCAAAAATGTATACCCAATAAAAGCAGACCATGCCAATAACAAAACAATTAGTCAAGTGATGAAGGCAATTTTAAACCATTTTTAAAAATCGCTCAAAAGATGGAGTGCCAACAAACACAGCATGTTTGTTCTCAAAGCCCACACACCTCACTATCTAGATGAGTTAAATGCTAAAAGGAGAATGGTTTCCTACCTTTGCAAAAATGGCTGCTTTCCTTTCTTCTCCTGGGAAGTGATTCAGTGGAAGAGTTTGGCCTTTGATAGCTCAGTCTTAAAAGTTCCTGGGGCTTAGCTTACTGGAGGAGACCAGCTAGAAAGCAGAAAGGTCTCTTGCCCAGCTCCTACTTTTCTTCTTATGGGAGAGAAAGCAGTTAAAAGAGATTCTGAGGAAAAGCAGCTGATGTTAATTTAGAGAGGGAAACTTGGCCATAAGTGCTTGGGGATTTTTGCTGCAAGAGAAACCTCATAGAAATCTAGGGTCCTACTCAAGGGTCAACCTCCACCCCATCTCAAAAGAATAATACTGTCCCGTGTCTGACATTATTCTTCTACTCCTATCTAAAAACACATATAAATCTGCCTTGATGTTTCAGGGGTGGAATTCTAGCAGGAGCTCCTTTGCATATTAAGCCACACACCCCTGATGTAGCCAATCCTCCGAGAGCTTACAAAAAAAGAGCCTTGTAAGGCAAAAAGGGCAACCTTAATTCAGACCTCTGGTTCCACATCGGCAACTAAGAATATGCAGGGCTTCTTTTGCAGGAAAAAAACCAGCAGGGGCTCCCCCGTGCCTTCTCCAGCATACCTGCTGCAGTGGGCATGCTGGGGAAGGCTGAAGCCATTGGGAAGAAGAAGACTGCAGACTTATACTCCCCACCATTCTCTCTGAATCAGAGCGGCTTACAGTCTCCTATATCTTCTCTCCCCACAACAGACACCCTGTGAGGTGGGCGGGGCTGAGAGGGCTCTGCCAGCAGCTGCCTTCGTAGCCAATCCTCTAAGAGCTTACAAGGCTCTTTTTTGTAAGCTCTCGGAGGATTGGCTACATCAGGGGGTGTGGCCTAATATGCAATCCACCAGCTGGCTTGGCTTGGAGGAGGGATTTAAAGAGAAATGCCTTCTCCAAGATGACCGATAGGACGTTGGGGCCTTTGAGAGCCACACAATATGCATGGAAGAGCCACACGTGGCTCCCGAGTCACAGTTTGACCATCCCTGGTGAAGATGATGGGGTAGGATGTGAGAAGTTTGCTGCTGGTTCCTTCTGTGCTTTGCATGCACAGTACACACTGCCATCTAAAGGAAAGCCCCTCCAAATAAGATCATTGTCTGAAGTCTATCATTATCTAACTGGCCACTGCGTCCATCCCCGCATACCAGGCAAAGGGACAGGCAGCCAAATCAATTTTCAGCAGGGCAGTGATTTAGCTGTAGCCAAAGATGGCAAAGCACGCGCTAACAATGGCATTCCTGAAAACAAGCCCTTCCTCCGTGCACAGGCTGAAAACCGGCAGCTTGCCAGCATTCCAAATGCAGAGGAAAACTGTGAAGAACTGGCAGAGGTTAATTTCCACTATGCGCATAACTTGGTGTCACGGTTATTATTGCAACCGATGTTTGCCGCACCGCAGCAGTTCTCCGGTAGCTGTTCCTTTAAGCGGGCCTCCCGTTTCTGCCCTGCTTGGAGTGTCACTTGAGTGCCTTTTTTTTTTTTTTGCACAGGAATGTTACATTTGCACAACGTGATGATCAAGTTACTGGCAACAGATCACACCGTTACACACACAGACCGACACAGATAACCAAGTATCCAAGGCAACAGTTCTGGGGCTTTGGAGACTTGGAGACACCGAAAGCAGCAGGAAAGGAAACTGCTAGGTTCTGCTGGCAAGAGAACGAAGATCTTAAGAGAAGTTCTTGTAAACAGAGCTGGGAAAAAAATTAATCGAATCCCGAATAATCTCTGCAAAATTCTCGCCGAATCTGGAAGCTGAAGAACCTCCAGATACTCACTGGATGCTCAGAGGACATCTGCTTTAGACACGCAAAGAGCATCGATCGCAATATTTTACACTGGACAATCGTAGGGCTGAAAGCTCCCAGTTAGAAACAATGTTCCCTCCGAGCTGCAGAGTCTTGTGAGCAAAAATTCTACTTTGTGAGCTCCTGGCATTAAAGTTGTGAGCGCCTGCATCAATTAGTGCGCTCTGGGGTCACCCTTCCTGAGCTAAGACAAAAATGTGTGAGCTGGAGGCTAAAAATCTGTGAGCTAGCTCACGCTGACTCAGCTTAGAGGGAACACTGGTTAGGAAATACCTGGAGATCTGGGGGGTGGAATCTAAGGAGAGTGAGAAGAGGAGGGCTCTCTGCGGGGTTTAAATGCCATACAATTCCCCTTTCAAACTAGCCATTTTTTCCAGGGGAACTGATTTCCATTGTCTGGAGATCAGCTGTAATTCTGGGAGATCTCCAGGCCCCACCTGAAGGTTGACAACTCTCATATGGAACAGTTGGCATGCAATGTTATTTAGAATTCTGCAGTGGTTATGGCCGAGCCCGATCTCCTCCTGTCTTCAGTTGACTTCGTATCAGCACTGGAGCAACGTTCAAGGTTACCTGACCTTCTGACTCGTTTCTCATTTCCTTGATGCGAGAACCAGTTCACGCCCACTACTGGACCTCAGAAACGTACTTCTTCAAATGAAAGTGATCTGGGACCACATTCCTACTAGCAGCCCTCCAAGGGTTCACTGCAATCACCAAGGATGATGACATACGTGGAACTGGGGCTCTGCTGCTGACAGGGCATGGGCCTTGTGACCCACATTGCCACAATCCTTTCCCCTAAGTAACCCATGGGTCTGAGTGTTCTAATTCTTCCCCATTGTCTCAAGGGAAGAGCAACAATGGGGAAAATGGAGGTTTATGAAAGTTCGTGGGGTCTCACGAACCATGAACCTCCACAAACCTTCTCATTTAACAAACCGGTTCGTAGTTTGTTATGTTGGCATGGCTTGCAAAACCCATTTAAAGGGTTCCCTTTAAACGGTGCTTGCAAGCTGCACTGCCACTGTGGCACAACTCGCAAACAGGGCCAGTCTGCTCCTCTCCGGGAGGAGCACAGCTTTAGGCCCTCCTCCCCACTCTTACCTCCTCGGCGAAATAGGCGAGTGCAGCAGCATAACCGTGGTGCCCACCCTCGCTGGGGGGAGGAAGGCTGCAGGCAGCGGGGCAGGGGGGGGGGCCTCACCTTCAGATGCCCTGCTCACAAATGAACTCAAAAGGCATTTAAATGCCTTCTGAGTTCACTTCCGAATTGTGCAAGTGCAGCAGCATGGCTTGGAGAAGGCATTTCAAGAGACTGCAGTCTTCTCTTGTACTATTGCATGGTGAGGACAAAGGAGGATTCGCACTGGTCCTGATGCATTTTTTCTGTGGTAGGATGCTCCTTCTCAGGGGTGGAATTCTAGCAGGAGCTCCTTTGCGTATTAGGCCACACACCCCTGATGTAGCCAATCCGCCACATGCTTACAAGGCTCTTTTTTGTAAGCTCTCGGAGGATTGGCTACATGAGGGGGTGTGGCCTACTCTGCAAATGAGCTTCTGCTAGAATTCCACCCCTGTGTCCTTCTCCTGAAGTGAGAATGGCTTAAAAGTCCATCCACTGTTTCCTCTGGGGCTGGTGGCCCTGCCGTTAGGGTGCCCAGGACTCCCCTGATGGAAATTGAGTGTGGGATCCTTTGAGATCACTTTGGACAAGTCCCCACAGCCTGGAAGTTTTCTCCCACCCTTGCTCACCTGTGTGGAGTACATTGTCTTTGTATCTGAAATGGGAGGACCACAGCAATTTCTTCTTTGTTTCTGTGGTTCCAAGGCATGGCACTTATAAGCATTCTGAGAAAACAAATATGAGCAACGTGTTCTTCCTGTGTTTGTTGTTAGCTTAGTCGGTTAGGTGAATCATCACAATGCCTCCAATTCATACTCAAAATCCTGCAGCGAGATGGCACTCAAAATTTCTACCCAATAGACAAATGCCTATGTCTTTGCTAAGTATTTAGGATGAAATTGTGACTATCAGGGGTGGAATTCTAGCAGGAACTCCTTTGCATATTAGGTCACACACACCTGGAGTGGAACCTGGAGTGGCAGCTCCTTTGCAAGAACTTCCTTCTGTTCCCCCACCCCCGCACCCCAGGTTCACAAGCCCACCATCATCTGCCACCATCCAGTATGAATGGCAGAAGCAGTGCGATCATGCTGAGATAGCCCAGTAAGACAGTGCAGTGCTCTGCTTGCTGCGCTAGATCATGATGGATGTGATCCTTTGAAGGATCCTGGGCCCAGCTAAGCCAGGCCAAAAGGGGTCCAGATCCCCCAGAGTTCCCTGCTTTTGAGAAACGGCAAGCCCCGCAGTGGATGGGAAAGGGTGCCCCCCCCAACTTTTAAAAAAGCCCCCTGACTTTTAAAATTCTGGCTACAGCCCTGGTCCATAGCCAGCTCAGTGAACAGATGCACTATCACAGGGGTGGTCAACGGTAGCTCTCCAGATGTTTTTTGCCTACAATTCCCATCAGCCCCAGCCATTGGCCATGCTGGCTGGGGCTGATGGGAGTTGTAGGCAAAAAAACATCTGGAGAGCCACCGTTGGCCACCCCTGCACTATCAAACTGGAAAAAAGATAAGTGCTTGTGACTTCTCTTGGCAGTACCATTGACAGGATAATGGCTGAAGTGTTTCCTTTTAGCCAAAGAAGATCCCAAGCTTGCTAGCAGAACGGTGAGTTGTCAGTTCAAAGAAGATCTCTTCCAACAGTGCCGAAGTATCCACGTCCAACATGCTGACCATCACTTGTTGCACTCTTTTGCACAGCTTCCAGGACCTGGAGACAGAGTGGCATCAAATCCTTGTTGTCTTTCAACGCAATTTATTGGCTAAAGGGGATATGTACTTTGTCAGCTTGGTAGTTACGGGCAGCGACATCTTCCGTTAGCACAGCAAAGAGGTATTCTCTGAATCCTGTAGAAAGGAAGGGAGATCTATCAGACCGGTTTGATGGGAATGATTCCTTCTTGCTCCCATTCTTCAGACTGCCCACTTCCCAAACGGCATTGATTCTTTTGTCTCTCGATTTGTGGCAAGAAGACCCACAACGTAATTCTGAGCAGAGTTATGGCCTTCTGTGCCCATGAACCTGGTAAAGGTATAAATCCACTCAGAATTGCACTGTAGTCTCCTAAAGTAGACACTTTGCTTTTGGGGCAGCCCATATATAACAGTGGTCCCAATAAAACGGGAAATGTCTTAACCCTCAACTTGGTCTAAAACAAAGCACTAACTTGGATTTACACTTGGGCACTCAGAGTTGGCATAATTTAGACCAGGGGTGGCCAGACTTGCTTAACGTAAGAGCCACATAGAATGAACGTCAGTTTGAGAGCTGCAAGAAATGAATGTCAGATGTGGGAGGGAGGAAGGGAAGGAAGAGAAGGAAGGGAAATAGATGGGGGAGGGAGGGAGCTGTGGAAAGAAAGCAACTTTAACTTCAAATGCATTCCCCAAGCTGGCAGCTGGCTTAGCTTGGAGAAGTGATTGAAAGAGAGAAATGCCTTTTCCAAGCTAGCCGATGGACAAGTGGGGGCTTCAAGAGCCACACAATAAGTGTGAAAGAGCCACATGTAGCTCCCAAGCCACAGTTTGGCCACCCCTGATTTAGACAAAGATGGATGCCATGAGTGCATTCATATGGGAAATACTCACCAAAGCTGAAGAAGAAGAAGAGTCAAAGGCAGGAAGCACCAGGAGATGCACCACAGTGAAGAACGAGCCAGATGCTCCAAGCTATGGAGGAGCCCTTCCCACTGCTGAGGGGCCTCACAGATCACTCCCACCAGTGTGCAAAGAGAGACAGGAGGCACGGCACCCTTGCCTTTCAAGAATGTGCAGAAAGAGTACGTCCTCCGAGAGGCAAGCAGAAAGATGGTGACTCTACGCAGACTCACAACGGGGTCTCTGCAACCCACTAGTCTTAAGTTTTTGCCTGGGATCTTACAGAGAGTTTTGTAGGAAATAAATCACTCCTGGTTAAGTTGCTTTCATGCTGTCTCTGTAACACAGTACAGACCGCCAAAGAACTCTTATGAAAAGGATCCTGAAAGAGCTGAGAAAATGATTTCTCCTATCTTCCCTTTGTTTTAGCATTTGGTCTCCTGCCCTGATCTCAATTATCTTAGAACTTTCTGCATTTTCAGCCTTGGGCAAGAAGAATAACTACAGGGCTCTTTTTGTAGCAGGAACTCTTTTGCATATGAGTCAGATTGAGGTGACAAAAGGGGAGGTCCTACAACTGAGACAAATTAAAAACTAATAAGTCACCGGGTCCGGATGGCATACATCCGAGAGTTCTGAAAGAACTCAAAGTTGAACTTGTGGATCTTCTAACAAAAATCTGTAATCTTTCATTGAAATCTGCCTCCGTTCCTGAGGACTGGAAGGTAGCAAATGTCACCCCTATCTTTAAAAAGGGTTCCAGAGGAGATCCGGGAAATTACAGGCCAGTCAGTCTGACCTCAATACCGGGAAAGTTGGTAGAAAGCATTATCAAGGACAGAATGAGTAGTCACATTGATGAACACAGGTTATTGAGGAAGACTCAGCATGAGTTCTGTAAGGGAAGATCTTGCCTCACTAACCTGTTACATTTCTTTGAGGGGGTGAACAAACATGTGGACAAAGGAGACCCGATAGATGTTGTTTACCTTGACTTCCAGAAAGCTTTTGATAAAGTTCCTCATCAAAGGCTCCTTAGAAAGCTTGAGAGTCATGGAGTAAAAGGACAGGTCCTCTTGTGGATCAAAAACTGGCTGAGTAATAGGAAGCAGAGAGTGAGTATAAATGGGCAGTCTTCGCAATGGAGGATGGTAAGCAGTGGGGTGCCACAGGGCTCGGTACTGGGTCCCATGCTCTTTAACTTGTTCATAAATGATTTAGAGTTGGGAGTGAGCAGTGAAGTGGCCAAGTTTGTGGATGACACTAAATTGTTCAGGGTGGTGAGAACCAGAGAGGATTGTGAGGCACTCCAAAGGGATCTGTTGAGGCTGGGTGAGTGGGCGTCAACGTGGCAGATGCGGTTCAATGTGGCCAAGTGCAAAGTAATGCACATTGGGGCCAAGAATCCCAGCTACAAATACAAGTTGATGGGGTGTGAACTGGCAGAGACTGACCAAGAGAGAGATCTTGGGGTCGTGGTAGATAACTCACTGAAAATGTCAAGACAGTGTGCGTTTGCAATAAAAAAGGCCAACGCCATGCTGGGAATTATTAGGAAGGGAACTGAAAAAAAATCAGCCAGTATCATAATGCCCCTGTATAAATCGATGGTGCGGTCTCATTTGGAGTACTGTGTGCAGTTCTGGTCGCCGCACCTCAAAAAGGATATTATATAGCATTGGAGAAAGTCCAGAAAAGGGCAACTAGAATGATTAAAGGGCTGGAACACTTTCCCTATGAAGAAAGATTGAAACGCTTGGGACTTTTTAGCTTGGAGAAATGTCGACTGCGGGGTGACATGATAGAGGTTTACAAGATAATGCATGGGATGGAGAAAGTAGAGAAAGAAGTACTTTTCTCCCTTTCTCACAATACAAGAACTCGTGGGCATTCGATGAAATTGCTGAGCAGACAGGTTAAAATGGATAAAAGGAAGTACTTCTTCACCCAAAGGGTGATTAACATGTGGAATTCACTGCCACAGGAAGTGGTGGCGGCCACAAGCATAGCCACTTTCAAGAGGGGTTTAGATAAAAATATGGAGCAGAGGTCCATCAGTGGCTATTAGCCACAGTGTGTGTGTGTATGTGTATATGTATATGTATATATATAAAAATTTTGCCACTGTGTGACACAGAGTGTTGGACTGGATGGGCCTTTGGCCTGATCTAACATGGCTTCTCTTATGTTCTTATGCCACACACCCCTGATGTAGCCAATCCTCCTGGAGCTTACAGTAGGCCCTGTTAGAAGAGCCCTGTAAGCTCTTGGAGGACTGGCTACATCAGGGGTATATGGCCTAATATGCAAAGAAGTTCCTGCTACCAAAAAGGCCCTGACTAATTTGAACTAATATTTGAAGTTTGAGAGATTTTGACTAACTACTGGTTTGATGTTTGCAATGGGATGGCTCCTGTTTTGAGCTTGGTCCCAGAATGCTTAGAATGTCCATAATTTCATGGTACAATCTGATTCCAACTGTAACTTTCATCTTCTGAAGTCAGAAGAGCAGTCTCATTCAGAAGAAGAAGACGACTGTAGATTTATACCCCGTCCTTCTCTCTGAATCAGAGACTCAGAGCAGCTTACAATCTCCTATATCTTCTCCCCCCACAACAAACACCCTGTGAGATGGGTGGGACTGAGAGGGCTCTGAAAGCAGCTTCCCTTTCAAGGACAACTCTTGTGATAGCTATGGCTAACCCAAGGCCATTCCAGCAGTTGCAAGTGGAGGAGTGGGGAATCAAACCTGGTTCTCCCAGGTAAGAGTCCACACACACAACCACTACCCCAAAATGGCTACACAGTCATCTGGCTGAAGGATTCTTTCTCCCTAACCCTTTTTCAAACACCCAGCCTGACAAAGAGTTGTGAACTCCCAAACTTGTATGCTGCACAGTCTTATTTTTGGCTGGCCTTAATAAAAAGTGCTAAAGTTTTGGATTATATCAGGGACCAACATGGCTACCTGAGTCTTTAATCAAAAGGCTGTTTTTTCATGCTCA
Organism: Heteronotia binoei; assembly: GCF_032191835.1. Classification (NCBI taxonomy): domain Eukaryota; kingdom Metazoa; phylum Chordata; class Lepidosauria; order Squamata; family Gekkonidae; genus Heteronotia; species Heteronotia binoei. The sequence goes on along the minus strand of NC_083228.1, from coordinate 16,875,732 downwards.
ACTTTGTTAGTACCGCAGATGCAATGGTGTTTGGTAAACAATTAATTTTGCCTTATAGATTTGCTGTCAATCATGTTGCAGAAAAGGACAATCCGGCAGCTAACCTAACGCTATTAAAATGCACCATTTTAAACAAGTTGCTTTTGTTCTAAAGAACACACTCCTCGCATGTCTTGTTTTTAATTTGAAAAACTGCTTTTATGGTTCTCAGTACCCTGGTAACAAGGATGCCATCTTGCAAAGGTTCCGTTGGAAGCAAGCTTGTTTTAAGAAGCTAGGGTGCTTATTAGCATGACAGCCGTCAAAGCGGGACAACAGAATACAGAGCCACCAATACAATTTCTGCTTTCCAAAAAGACTCCCCCCCCCTCCATGGTTCTGTACATAATGTAACAAAAAAAAGTGAAAACTCAAATTTAATTACTCAGTCGCATCTATTGCCAAAAAAGGAACCAAGCCTCAAATTACTGTGTTTCAAAACAGGAAAGCAGCTGAATAGAAATTCTTTTTTGTTAATTGAAGAGAGCTTGTATATTATAAACACAAATTCAGACATGGGACACATATATAGGTTGAATTCTAAGATAACAGACATTTTAGGCTTAAGAGTGAAGGAGCTTGGAAATTCACTCATGCTGAACTCATGGAAATTGATCAAGAGCCAGTTTGGTGTAGTGGTTAAGTGCACTGATTCTTATCTGGGCGAACCAGATCTGTTTTCCCACTCCTCCACATACACCTGCTGATGTGACCTTGGGTCAGCCACAAGCTCTTTCATACCTGTTCTCCAGTTCTGGGAGAGCTCTCTCAGCTCAACCTACCTCACAGGGTGTCTGTTGTGGTCAGGGGAAGGGAAAGGAGATTCCAAGCCACTCTGAGACTCCTTTGGCTAGCGAAGGGCGCAGTATAAATCCAGTCTTCTCCTCCTCCTTCTTCTGCAGTCCCTGAGAGCGAAGACAGTGTTGTATAACCAGATCCCGTCAGATCTCAGAAGCTTAGTAAGGTCGGTACTTGTAAGGAGACCACCAGAAAGGCTATGTAGAAGCAGGCAGTGACAAATCACCTCTGCTTCTCTCTTGCCTTGAAAGCCCCTTGCTGAGGTCACTATAAGTTGTCTACAGTTTGGCCACACTTCACACACACACACACGATAGTCCCTCCTACCCCAGACTTACCTCGGCACACTCAGGGAATGAAAAGCCAAGAGACTCAACTTTCAGAAAAATGTTCTCTATTTCAGATCACTCTATTTTCCTTCGGGCAGCTTGTTTCAAGCATATCACGCAAGCAGAACCCCATTTTTGGTTTATGACGGAATAGAAATCCTAGAAAGAGAAAGCCATATTCACAGACAAGGTCTAATTCAAGTGTCAGAATGAAAAGGGATACTTATAACAAAGCCTTCATTTTCAAGGTAACCTGTGCTGAAGGGTCTATTGCCATGAGAGTAAATTCACAAGAGGGGGGAATTACAGACTCCACCTGCAAATAGTTTTATAGTGATACACCCATGCTGGCCTCAGTTCCTGTGGGCACAATTTCTGCTCCAGATTAGGACCACAGTGTGTGTGCAGGAGTTATCTTCTGCTTTCCCCCTGTTCTGTCACCCTGAACAGAAATAGTCTGGGTTCCATCTGGTCTTCTGCAACAAGCTAAAGAGTTCTTTCCCAGGACAGCGTCAGTTCATGGTGACAGTGCGGAGGGAAGTGCTTTCAATATATGTGCCGTGGTCCCAATCCAGAACAGGAATTGCACACATGGAAACTAAGAATAACAAGCCCTGACCTGGATAAACCAGGCAAGCTTGATCTCATTTGCAGGGCTTTTTTTTTTTGTAGCAGGAACTCCTTTGTATATTAGGCCACACCCCTCTTACGTAGCCAATCCCCCAAGAGCTTACAGGGTGCTCTTAGCACAGGGCCTATGGTAAGCTCCTGGAGGACTGGATACATCAAAGGGTGTGGCCTAATATGCAAAGGAGTTCCTGCTACAAAAAAAGCTCTGCTTTTTAGATCTTGGAAACTAAGCAGGGCTGACTCTGACAAGTACACGGATGGGAGACCTCTTTGGAATAGCAGCCACCTCTCTGAATATCCTCCATGCCCCCAGTAGGGGTCAGTCACCAGAGGTTGCCATGACTTCCAGATGCACACACACACAAACAGGCCATGGGTAAGGTCCATGGTCACCATCCTACAGTGAATGCCATCTCATGAAAATTGACCCTGAGATACTGTGTCAGGTGGATTACACCAAGATCAGAGACAGCGCATCCGGTTTCAAAATGGGCATGCCACCGCAAAGGTTGCCAACTGCTGAAGAAATGCCCTGTCTTTAAAGCAGAAGCTCAATGAGAGGTTTTTGATCTCCAGGCCATAAAGTCATTTATCTCTCCACCCCATGCATAATTTTATAAACTTCTAACATGTATCCCCCCCCCCCCTTAGTCATCTCTTTTCTAAACTGAAATGTCCCAGACACTTAAGCTACAAAAAGTGGCAAAACCTCTCAGTGGATGGGCTAGGGTTGCTAATCCCCAGTTGGGGCAAGGGATCCCCTGGTTTGGAGGCCCTCCCCCCACTTCAGAGTCATCAGAAAGCAGTGGGGAGGGAAATGTCTGCTGGGCATTCCATTATACCCTATGGAGACCGATTCCCATAAGGTATAATGGAGAATTGATCTATGGGTATCTGGGGCTCCAGAGGAGCTGTTTTTGAGGTACAGACACCAATATTTCAGCATAGCATCTGGTGCCTCTCCTCATAACACTCCCCAAGTTTCAAAAAGATCGGATCAGGGGGTCCAGTTCTAGGAGCCCTCAAGGAAGGTGCCCCTATCTTCCATTATTTCCTGTGGAAGGGAGGCATTTAAAAGGAATATGGTCCCTTTTAATGAGACTGCCAGAATTCCTTTTGGACTTCAATCATGCTTGTCACACCCTTGCTCCTGGCTCCACCCCCAAAGTCTCCTGGCTCCACCTCCAAAGTCCCCAGATATTTCTCGAGTTGGACTTGGCAACCCTAGGATGGGCTTCTGAATAGATTTGGGCCTCAACAATTTCCCAGCCTAATCCTACCTCCAATGCCAGTGATGTGAAGCAAGGCAACATCCGAAAAAGGGAAAGCCCTTTCCCCCCATCTGTTGCTTCTTGCAGCAAAAAAGACCACTCAGAATTGTCAAGCAATTCAGCTGGCCCCGCCGAGATAACCCCAACCTCTGGAGCAGAGAACGAACTCGCAGTAGAAACCAGATGATCGAAGCGCATAAAAAGCCAAGAGCCCGGGCGCAATCAATCCATTTACATCAACCGTGTGCAAACAGTTTTTAAGTGACTTCGCACCGGGGGACGGATGCTCATAATTTCGAAAACCGCGACAGCCGTAATGTCATGCGAGCACCGTCCCCCGATGACCGGATATTAATAGTGTTTGAGATGTAGTCAATATGTCAGAACTAGCTGGAAGACTATTGTCCTATTAATTGTGAGATCAGCGATGCAAACTGTTTACTAATTGGGACAGGCGGGACGTGGAGCGAAATGAGCCCTCGGAGAAGGGCTTTCATGACTTGCAATGAAGATAAACAGGTGGGAAGGTGGGATTTGGCTTCCCACCTGTTTATCTTCATTGCAAGTCATGAAACGCCCTTACCTCCGAGGCTCATATCGCTCACGATCCGCGTGTCCCACTTAGTAAACAGCTTTCTGCTTATCCCTGATCCATCACTAATTAAAGTGTTACATCTGTGCAAGAGAATCCGAAAATGCAAGCATTACTTGTTGGAATGAACAGTCTGTTCTCTTTTCCAAGAGAGCCATTTTCTCAAGGGACACATAAAACGGCTTTTGCTTTTCCTAAATCTGCAAGGCCTTGTGTTGGCATAAACAGCACTAGGTACCTACAGGCAGGCCTTGAATTCAGCAGGAGCTCACAGGAGCGCAGCTTCTGAACCTTTCTGAGGGTTCCCCCTCTTCCTCCCCACCTACCTAACTTATCCATTGAGTAGCAGGTGCAGCAGCATAACAATCCCTGGATGAGCTCCACCACCTATTTTTCTACAAAAGTACCCCTGCCCACAGGGATTATCAAGGAGAGGATGTCTTCATAACCAGAGCTTTTTTTCAGCAGGAACGCACAGGAATGCAGTTCCAGATGGCTTGGTATCCAGGGGTAAGAACATGAGAAGCCATGTTGGATCAGGCCAATGGCCCATCCAGTCCAACACTCTGGGTCACAGTGGCCAGAAGAACCAAGTGCCATCAGGAGGTCCACCAGTGGGGCTAGAAGTCCTCCCACTGTCCCCCCCCCCCCAAGCACCAAGAATACAGAACATCACTGCCCCAGACAGAATTCCAACAATATGCTGTGGCTAATAGCCACTGATGGACCTCTGCTCCATATGCTTATCCAATCCCCTCTTGAAGCTGTCTATGCTCGTAGCCGCCACCATGTCCTGTGGCAGTGAATTCCATGTGAATCACCCTTTGGGTGAAGAAGTACTTCCTTTTATCAGTTCTAACCCGACTGCTCAGCAATTTCATTGAATGCCCACGAGTTCTCGTATTGTGAGAAAGGGAAAAAAAGTACTTCTTTTTCTACCTTCTCTATCCCATGCATAATCTTGTAAACCTCTATCATGTCACCCCGCAATTGACGTGTGGCCTAGTATGCAAATGAGTTCCTGTGCAAAACAATGGTGATGCCAGGGGGTGTGGTCTAATATTCAAATGTGCCCCTGCTGGGCCTTTTTCTACAAAAAAGCCCTGTCCGTTATATGTCGTTGTGTTTGTGGTGCATTGGTTGAGAGTGTCAGACAAGGAACTGGGAGACGCAGGTTCAAATTCCACTCTTTCGTGACCTTAGGCCAGTCACACTCTCTCACCTCACGAGGTTGTTGTGAGAATAAAATGGAAGAGGTGAGGAGACTAAAGACTCCCTCTAAGCTGTGGAGTCTCGTGAGTAAAAATTCTACTTTGTCAGCTGCTGACATTAAAGTTGTGAGCTCCTGCATCAATTAGTTTGCTCTGGGGCCATCCTTCCTGAGCTAAGACAAAAATGTGTGAGCCGGAGACTAAAAAACTGTGAGCTAGCTCACACTAACTCCGCTTAGAGGGAACACCCCATTAGGTATTAATGACATAAGTAAAATGAAATAAGTAACCATGCGGTGGACAAAGGAACTGCTTCCTATAATGTTCATACTACCAAACAAGAATTCAGTTTCCAAAAAGTGTTCACTCCTATTACTTCCTCCAACAGCCAGTTCTGACCACGATGGCACGCCAGCGTGTCTTGCCCAGCATGGTAGCTCCTTGCTCCAAATGAGCTGAGATGGGCTCAGGTCATGTCTTGGAAGGATCGTGGCTCAGTGGTAGAGCATCTGCCTGGCATGCGGAAAGTCTCAGGTTCAAGGACCAGGCAGGAAGTGATGTGGAAGACCATTACCTGAGACCCTGGAGAGCTGCTGCCAGTCTGAGTGCACAATACTGACCTTGATAGATTAAGAGTCTGTTTCAGTATAAGGCAATTTCATGTCATCAGGGAGGCAGAAAGGGCCGGCAGAAAGCCAGCAGAATCTTGGGAAGGGCTCCCCTTTCCTATAGCAGCAGTTGTTAGGGTTGCCAATCCCCAGGGGGGGGCAGGGGTTCCCCTGGCTTGGAGGCCCTCCCCACACTTCAGGGCCATCAGAAAGCAGGGGGAGAGGGAAATGTCTGCTGGGCACTCCATCATTCTCTAGGGAGACCGATTCTCATAGGGCAGGGGTGGCCAACGGTAGCTCTCCAGATGTTTTTTGCCTACAACTCCCATCAGCCCCAGCCATTGGCCATGCCGGCTGGGGCTGATGGGAGTTGTAGGCAAAAGACATCTGGAGAGCTACCGTTGGCCACCTCTGTCATAGGCTATAAAGGAAAATTGGTTTCTAGATACCTGGGGCTCAGGGGGGCTGTTTTTGGAGGTAGATGCACCACATTTTCAGCATATCATCTGGTGCCTCTCCTCCCCCTTCCCCCAGTTTCAAAAAGATCAGACCAGGGGGTCCAATTCTATGAGCCCCAAAAGAAGGTGCCCCTTTCCTTCATTATTTCCAATGGAGGGAAGGTGCGTGGTCTCTTTCAGTGTGATGGCCAGAACTCCTTTCAGAGTTCAATTGTGCTCATCACATCCTTGCTCCCTCAAAGTCCCCAGATATTTCTTGAGTCAGACTTGGCGACCCTGGCGATTGCGTAACATTAGAATTGATAGCACAGCACTTCTGAGGGCGACCACATCTCAGCTCTCCAGTGGTTGCCCTTGTGGCCAAGCATCTCAGGGACCACACATTATGCGAGGCATTATTTTTCTTCACTGCAGTCCCATTCCTCAACGTGTGTGCCAGAAACAAAAGCATCAGAGGTCCCTGCTGCCATTTCTGATGCCTGGACCCTCCTCAGTCAACCTCATCCAGAAATGAACATGTGGAAGGCGGTTGTGAGGGCTGCCAGCTCTCCTCTGGCCACGGGTGGGAGACGAGAAGTGGGTAGGGTTGCCAGAGCCAGGCTGGGAAACTCCTTGAGGTCTGGGGAAAACAGGGACCTCAGTGGGGTACAGTTCCATAGAGTCCTCCTTCCAAAGCATCCACCTTCTCCAGGGGAACTCACCATTGGAGTCTGGAGATGAGCTGGAGTTCTAGTAGTCCCCCAGGTCCCACCTAGAGGCTGGCATCCCTAGTTGTTGCTAGTTGAAAAACAAAATGCTTATAATCTCACTACTCAAGCATTACTTACCCTAAACTTCAGAGGCAGGACTTGAAGCAACAGCAATGCTGACGTTTCTTTGCTGGCGTAAGTATGATCTGGGCCAGTGTGGCGAAGTGACCGTGTCCCAGTCTTCATCTGGACAGCTGGGTGTGGATGGGCCAGGGTAAGTGGCTGGCCAGCAGTTGGCCCAAGTGCGGACCTGGAGCTGTCTTCAGCCACAGGAAAGGCAGCAGAGCCTGGGGAGATCCACCCAAAAGCTTGAAGGTCCTTCAGCTGGGAGCTGCCGAAACTGGCACACCAGCTGACTTGCCAGTGTGTCCAACCAGCAGAGGTGATGAAGAGGGAGCTGATAGCTCTGCTCTTTCAGTTGCCAAGGTAGGAGCCTGAGGCTGCTAAAACTTAGAGTTCTGTGCCCTCCTTCTGAGTAGAACTAACGTGCCGAATGCTTTGAAATGCCAGATATGTGCTCTGGGATCCAGAATTCTGTTCAGGCCCACCACCTTCCTTGCCCTAAAGGTCCGACAGGGAGGGAGACTGCAGGGTTTCTTGGGTAGGCAGGGACACTCAGGGGATTCCTGATTTCCGTTCTTCAAAGGGTTGCCAGTTCCCCCAGTCACCAGCGGGGGAAGGAGGCAGGGTTGCCAGACCAGGCTGGGAGACATCTGGCAGTCTGAGGTTGGAGCCTAAAGAGAACAGGGGCCTCAGTGGGGTACAGTGCCATAGAGTCCACCCTCCAGAGCAGCCCGGTAGCTAAGAGCCACAAGCAGAGGGGGCTGTAGGAGGGGGGGCCATGGGGTTGAGAGCAAGAAGCTGGAGAGGGTGGGGGCCACGCCTCCCCCTCCCCCCTCCAGTGTGATTTAAATTGCATGTAAGGTCCGATTCCCCTTTACCTTTCCTGGAGCTCAGCCTGCAGTGATCAACTTCCAGTTCTGAAGTTCAAAAGAAGGCTGATTTGTAGCTCTGTGCTCCGTCCTCCTTTCCCTGCTTTCCTGAGCCCTTCCCCAACTGGGAGCAGCAGGGAACACACACGGTTCGTACACGCTGGCTGGGGGGGGGGACACTTTCTGGCCACCCTCCTTCCTCTCTCCCCACCCCAAAAGGAGTCTAGCTGCCCTTGCAGCCTGTGCAATCTAGGGGCCTCTCCTCCCACCCACCCAAGAGCTGACCGTTCAGGCTCTCGGCAGTGGAAAAAAGGCAGCACATGGAGCCCCCATGGCCGGACTAAGGGCTGCTGGGAGCAGGGGGTGGGGCTGGCTGCCCACCTACCCAACTCTGCTCAGAGTACTTCAGGGGAGAGCTTGCCGGTGCCGCTACCTGCTTCATGTGATGAGGCAATCGGGGGGGAGGGGGGAGCCAAGGCTCGGGGAGGGGGCCCGTAAAGTCCACGAGGAGGACATAGGGCGCTACGGGCCTGCTCCAGAGCATCTATTTTCTCCAGGGGGATTGATCTCTATGGTCTGGAAATGAGCTGTAATTCCAGGGGATTCCTAGATCCCACCTGGAGGCTCCCTAATTCTTCACAAGGTTAATGGGGACCTGCTGTTGTAGAGGTGGAGACCCCAAGGTAGTTTGAGCTTTGGGTGTGGGGGGGGGGCATGGTAGGTTCCTCTCATTCTGAGGAGTCTCTCTTCCCAAGGCAAGGCCAGACGATGAAAGATTCTGACAAACGAGGATTTGGGGCACCACTGGGGGAGAATTTATTTCATATCTCTGCTCAGCGCTGAAATGAACTGGGCGGCCGGATGAAGTTAGCCTTATGATGTCATAATCAGCGTTACCATAGCAATCACTTTAACTGCTGCTGGAAAGTTAGGAAGGTAGTAAAGCTGACATTAATAAAGGGAAGGCCAGCAGTAGCCGTTGGATACATTTAGAGATGGACTGGAGAAACTTCTGAGTGGTAAGAACACTGACTGTGAACATCCGCCCTCTAACTATATTGGACAGAATATTGAGCATTGACAGAATGATAAAGCAATGTGCTTATTTCATTAGGTTGGGATGGAATTTATAAATCACCTCTCGCTATAATTGTTCCTGAAGAGGGCAAACAGTTAAAGAAGAAGAAGATGATACTGGATTTATATCATGCCCTCCACTCCGAATCTCAGAGTGGCTTACAATCTCCTTTATCCTCCTCCCCCACAACAAACACCCTGTGAGGTGGGTGGGGCTGAGAGGACTCTCACAGCAGCTGCCCTTTCAAGGACAACCTCTGCCAGAGCTATGGCTGACCCAAGGCCATTCCAGCAGGTGCAAGTGGAGGAGTGTGGAATCAAATCTGGTTCTCCCAGATAAGAGTTTGCACACTTAACCACTGCACCAAACTGGCTCTCTTTACACCAAACTGGATCTCTTAAAACCGCATAAGATCACAACTAATAATAACAACCCAACAATATAAAACAACAATGTATTCTAAAACCACTAAGATAACCTGAGGTAAAATGAGAAGTGAACCAAATGAGAAGAGAGGCCAAGAGAAACGAAAGATTTCATCACCATGAGGTAACAACTGTCCTTGCTCATTTAAGGGAAGAAGACCCTCAGTTGGTGGCGTCGGAGTAAGAGAAACAGGCAGATGAGCCCACAAAATCTTTTTTTTTTTAATTTGTGTGTTTGAGCATGACCTGGAAGTCATGGTTGACTTCTGCTGGACCCCTAGTGGGGTTTGGATGTTTTCAAAGAGGTTGCTTGTTTGCCTGCCTGCCTCTGCATCCCGCCCTTGGTAGTCCAAGGAGGTCTCCCATCCAAGTTCTCGTCGGGGGCATCCTTGCTTAGCTTCTGAAATCTGATGAGATTGGGCTTGCCCGAGCTATCCAGGTCAGGGCCCTCGCCCATGAAATTTTGGATGATGTAAGGTTGGCAGGTCAGGGACTATCTGGGGACTTTGGGGGTGGAGCCAGGTGACTCTGTGGGTGGAGCCAGGAGCAAGGTGGTGACAAGCATGATTGAACTCCGCAGGGAGTTCTGGCCATCACATTACAGCACTCTACGACCAGAACCAACAGGTTGAAATGAAATCAAAAGAGTTTCCGGCTCAACATTAGAAAAAACTTCCTGACCATTAGAGAAGTTCCTCAGTGGAACAGGCTTCCTCGGGAGGTGGTGGGCTCTCCTTCCTTGGAGGTTTTTAAACAGAGGATAGATGGCCAGCGGACAGCAATGAAAACCCTATGAATTTTAAGGGGAGGCATTTGTGAGTTTCCTGCATTGTGCAGGGGGTTGAAACTAGATGATCCTGGAGATCCCTTCCAACTCTATGATTGTATGATTCCATTTAAATGCCTTCCCTCCATTGGAAATAATGAAGGATGGGGCACCTTCTTTCGGGGCTCATAGAATTGGACCCCCTGGTCCAATCTTTACAAAACTTTTTTTTGGGGGGGATGAGGAGAGGCACTAGGTGCTATGCTGAAATGTAGTGCCTCCACTTCAAAAAACAGCCCCTTCCCCCTCCCAAGCCCCAGATACCCACAGACCAATTCTCCATTATTTTTTTGTACCAGGAACTCCTTTGCATGTTAGGCCACACACCCCTGATGTACCCAATTTCTCAGCCCCACCTCCCTCACAGGGTATCTGTTGTGGGGGGGAAGGTAAAGGAGATGGTAAGCCGCTCTGAGATGCTGAGATTTGGAATGGAGGGTGGGGTATAAATCCAGTATCATCATCGTTAGTCATCCAGTGATAAAGACAAATTTGTGAACTGCTATAGCCTTCACATGGCAACGGGCGGTGCAGGACCTTGGGCAGCACCAGCTCCTTGCGTGGGCCTCCCTGTGTTAATGAGCTGCTGCTTGGAGGTCCTGGCTCTCTCTCTAGCCCCTAATATGTCCTCTAAAGCAGGGGTGTCAAACTCATTTGTTATGAGAGCCGGATCTGACATAAATGAGATCTTGTTGGGCCGAGCCAGGCCATGTCAGGCCAGGCCATGTGTGTACCTATTTAAGATCAGGTAGCAGAGAGATAAATTTTATAAAGAACACAGACAAACACAAATTTATTTTTTTAAAAAACTGGAAACGTTAGCACTCGTTGGTCTTAAAGATGCTTTCTTGGTATTTCTCCATGGGAACCAGGGAAGTGGGCAAAGGAAGCTCTGGCTCTTTCCTTCCTTCCCAGGGGACCAGGAGGGGGAGGAGCCTCAGTCAATAGAAGGAAGAGAGGCTTGGCTCAGTAGCTCTGCTGTGCAACTGAGAGAGCGTGGCAAAGCAAGCTCTCCCTCCCCAAGGGAGGAGCCTCAGCCAATGGAGAAAATAGAAGTTTTGCCCTGTAGCTCCTGTGCAACTGAGCAAGCCTTGCAAAGCAAGCTGTTATGTGGAAGGAAGCAAAATATAGGAAGAAGGAAGCAGATGACAGTCAGTTGCTCGGGGGCCTGATAGGAACTTTTCAGGGGCCTAATTCGGCCCCCAAACTACATTTTTGACACCCCTACTCTAAAGTATTCCACTTTTCTTCCCTAGAATCTTAATGAAGCAGGAGTCAAGCTGCACTTTTAAGACCAACCAATTTTTATGTAGAACTTTCGTGTGCTTTTGACTCCTGCTTTGTTCAACTGCTTCAGACCAACACGGCTGCCCGCTTGGATCTATCTAGAATCTTAATGCCTTTCTTCACAGCACTAGTATGGGATTCTTATCAGAAGACTGCTGCTCCAACTCTGTAGACTGCCGACTGACCACAACTGAGGGTTAACTGTTGTCCCTCTGCTGAGAGTTCTCTCTCTCTCTAGGGTTGCCAAGTCCAATTCAAGAAATATCTGGGGACTTTGGGGGTGGAGCCAAGAGACATTGGGGGTGGTGTCAGAAGCAAGGTTGTGACAATTGAACCCCAAAGGAAGCACTGGCCATCACATTTAGAGGAACTGTGCACCTTTTAAATGCCTTCCCTCCATTGAAAATAATGAAGGATAGGGGCACCTTCTTTAGCGGCTCATAGAATTGGATTTCCTGGTCCAATCTTTTTGAAACGGGGGGGGGGGTGGTATTTTGTGGAGAGGCACTGAACACCATGCTGCAAATTTGGTGACTCTAGCTCAAACAACAGCCACCTCAGAGCCCCAGATACCTGCAGATCAATTTTCCATTATACCCTATGGGAATCGGTCTCCAGAGGGAATAATGGAGTGCCCAGCAGACAATTCCCTCCCCCCCCCCGACTTTCTGATGGCCCTGAAGCGGGGGGAAGGCCTCCAAATCGGGGGATAAATAAAATAAATAGAATAAATAGATGAATTTATTGTCATTGTTCTCAACAAAAAGAGAGCAACGAAATGAGGTGCTCTTCCACAAACATACCAACACATCAAACACACATATTCATAAACCATTTAAATACATCTGAAACCATTAAACCATTTAAACCATTAAAACCATTTAAATACATCTAAAACGGATAAACATTCATAAAACCATTAAAACCATTTAAACCCTTAAATAAACATTCATAAAACCATTAAACATTCATAAAACCATTAAAACCATTTAAACCATTAAATACATCTAAAACAGATAATCCTTCATAACCCTGCATTTAACCTAACCACAGCACTTGGATAGAAACTGTCCTTAAATCTGTTTGTCCTAGCCTTCAACACTCTATATCGTCTACCTGACGGTAAGATCTCAAAAAGCAAATGGCCCAGATGTGTATGGTCCCTTAGGATCATTTGTATCTTCCTTTTACATGCCATATTATACAGATCCACCAATGAGGGGAGAGAACATCCACAAATCTTTTGTGCTCTTCTCGTCACTCTTTGGAGCACCCTTCTCTCTGCTTCCGTGCAGCTCCCAAACCACGCGCAGAGGCAATAAGATAAAATGCTCTCAATGGAACTACGATAAAAGGCAACCAGCAGACTCCCTGACAGTTGTAGTGATCTTAAGAGTCTTAAGTAGTATAGTCGTTGCTGGGCCTTTTTCTCTAGAGCTAAAGTATTTGCCCCCCATGTTAGATCCTGTTTCATGGTAATTCCCAGAAACTTCCATTCTGTCACCTGTTCTACCATAACACCATCAATAAACAACGGCTGGGTGTCCAAACTACTCTTCCTGTAATCCACTATAATTTCCTTCGTCTTATTTATATTTAAAATAAGATTATTTACTTTACACCAAAGGGACAGCTGTTGAACTTCCCTCCTGTACGCAGACTCATCATCTTCAGAGATGAGCCCTACCAACGTTGTATCATCTGCATACTTAATGATTTTGTTACTCAGACTGCTGGAAACACAATCAGATGTGTAAATAGTGAAAAGAAGTGGACTCAAGACACATCCCTGAGGGGTGCCAGTATTTAAGATCTTCACGGAGGAAATATATCCATCCATTTTAACCCTTTGTGAACGACCTGACAAAAAATTCAAAATCCCCTGCCCCCACTCGGGGATTGGCAACCTTCCCCCCCTCTCTCTCCATCCCTCCCTCTCTCTCTCTCTCTCCTCCTCTCCCCACCAATGTTCCCTCTAAGCTGCAGAGTCTTGTGAGCAAAAATTCTATTTTGTGAGCTACTGGCATTAAAGTTGTGAGCTCCTGCATAAATGAGTGTGCTCTGGGGTCAGCCTTCCTGAGCTAAGACAAAAATGTGTGAGCTGGTGGCTAAAAATCTATGAGTTAGCTCACACTAACTCAGCTTAGAGGGAACATGGCTCCCCACACATACTTCTTCGCTCCACCCACACTCTGATAGTCACCAACCAACCATCTCACTCATTCCCCCTCTTTCACCCGCTTTTCTTCACTGCAACACCAACAATTAAAAGAACATACATATATAAATTCAAATCATTACAGCTCCGTACAGACTGCTGTCTTGGTAGGCACATATTGCTTCAGAAGTTGTCCAGGGCTGTCTGCTGAACCTGAAGAGACTTACAGAAACTTGTTCATTGCAAATTCACGGCAAGTGAATACTGTGCTCCCCTGCTGAGAAGCTAGGAGTTCCAGGGGCAGCCAATTTCCTTCTGAGGAGGCAGCACTAAAGATGGGTTTATGTGCACAAGTATCAGCAGGCAGGCGGACAATTAAAAAACAGATCCAAGCCCCAAAGCAACAGCTGCCCACCAGTTGTTTTACAAATAGAGTTGCCAAGTCCAATTCAAGAAATATCTGGGGACTTTGGGGGTGGAGCCAAGATCAAGGCTGTGACAAGCATAACTGAACTCCAAAGGGAGTTCTGGACATCACATTTAAATGGATGGCACACCTTTTCAATTCCTTCCTTCCATAGGAAATAATGAAGGATAGGGGCACCTTCTTTTGGGGCTCATAGAATTGGACCCCCTGGTCCAATCTTTTTGAAACTTGGGGGGTATTTTGGGGAGAGGTACTGGATGCTATGCTGCAAATTTGGTGCCTCTACCCCCCCAAAAAAGTCCCCCAGAGCCCCAGTTACTTTCAGATCAATTATCCATGATTTTCTATGGGAATAAATCTCCATAGGGAATAATAGAGTTCCCAGCAGACATTTACCTCCCCTCCCTCTGCTTTCTGACGACCTTGAAGCGGGCGGAGGGCCTCAAAACTGGGGGATCCCCTGCCCCCACCTGGGGATTGGCAACCCTATTTACAAACCACTGCTGCCAGCCACAAAATGTCTCAGTAACCTTTTCCAGCCATCAACAGACTCAAAACTGCTCTCTAAGTCTAAAGTCAAGACTGTGGGAGGGAGGGAGGAGGAAGGTGGCTAAGCTTGCTTAATGTAAGAGCCTCACAGAATAAATGGCAGATGTTTGAGAGTCACAAGACAGGGGAGGGAGGGAGGGAGGGAGGGAGGGAGGGAGGGAGGGAGGAAGGAAGGAAGGAAGGAAGGAAGGAAGGAAGGAAGGAAGGAAGGAAGGAAGGAAGGAAGGAAGGAAGGAAGGAAGGAAGGAAGGAAGGAAGGAAGGAAGGAAGGAAGGAAGGAAGGAAGGAAGGAAGGAAGGAAGGAAGGATTGATTCACTGCTCAATGCCTGGCCATACAAAAACACAGAGCAAGTGCAAGCATGCACTTTCAAGCCAGAATGTTTTTTGAATGCAAGGCATGCACATGCTTGAAAACATAACTACTCATTGCTGACTGCATTTCTCCTGGCAGCACCACCTTCTGCAGCATAACTGCTCCCCCTTTCACCTGGCCTGGCCCTCGATGGAAGCGTGAACTGACAGGGAGTTCATAAATGAGCAATGTTCCCTGTGTGTAGCCACAGCCAAAATGCTATTCTGGCTATATAAATTGCTAGACTGAAATAGAAATACATATGCCTCCGTATTTATAACCGGAGTTTTTACATAAAATCTACCAGGCATGCACAAAACATATTTAATTTAGGGGGTTGTCAGTCTCTGTCAGAGCCAAGGGCTGTAGCGCCCTCCAGTGTTATCCTTTTTACAGCGCTCCCAGGAACAGTCTCAGAAGAGGGTGAGGAGGAGAGGTCATAGAATCATAAAGTTGGAAGGGATCTCCAGGGTCATCTAATCCAACCCCCTGCACAGTAAAGGAAACTCACAAATACCTCCCCCTAAATTCACAGGATCCTCATCTAAATTCACAGGATCCTCACAGGATCCTCCATCTAAAAACCTCCAATGAAGGAGAGTCCACCACCTCTCGAGGAAGTCTGTTCCACTGAGGAAATGCTCTAATGGTCAGGAAGTTCTTCCTAATGTTGAGCTGGAAACTCTTTTGATTGAATTTCAACCCATTGGTTCTGGTCCTACCTTCTGGGGCCACAGAAAACAATTCCACATCATCCTCTATACGACAGCCCTTCAAATACTTGAAGATGGTGATCGTATCACTTCTCAGCTGCCTCCTCTCCAAGCTAAACATGCCCAGCTCCTTCAACCTTTCTTCATAGGACTTGGTCTCCAGTTCTCCCTCTCCAAACTGGTCAGGCTGGACTCTCCTGGAGTTCCATCCCCTTGGCTACCGACAGGGGAAGTGGGGCTAGGATTGCCAGATCCAGGCTGGGAAAGTCCTGGAGGTTTGGGGGTGGAGCCTGGGGTGGGCAGGGAGCTCAGTGGGGTACAATACCATAGAGTAGGGTTACCAGGTCCCCTCCTCCTTCCAGCAGAGGGTTGGGAGGCACTATTTGGGGGGTGGGCATTGAGCAATGTCACCCAATGCACTGATGTCACCTAGAAGTGACATCAGGGGGTTTTTTTGAGCAGGAACACACAGGAACGCAGTTCAAACTGGCTTGCTGTCAGGGGGTGTGGCCTAATATGCAAATGACTCCCTGCTGGGCTTTTTCTACAATACAGGCCCTGTGCGAAACAATGGTGATGTCAGGGGGTGTGGCCTAATATGCAAATGAGTTCCTGATGGTTTTTTCCCTACAAAAAAAGCCTTGAGCGACATCATCATTCCAGTGACGCTGGGAGTGATGCTCTAACCTTTGGCTAAAATCTCTATGGTAAATTTGCCCTCAAACCATAGGGCTTTGCCCCAAAACAAGAGCATCCCTGATGTGATGGTGTCACTTCTGACTCCAGTACTGCAGTTTATCACTCTGCATCACGGGGCTCTTGTTAGGAGCAAAAGCAGAGTTTAAACATCTAGATTAGGGGCGCTGCAATCTTTTTTCATCCTATGGGCACCTTTGGAAATCTGAAATAGGGTGGCAGGCAGAGCTACCGAATGCCTGCTGCAGTGGGCAGAGCCAACCACATAGGGTTGCCAGGTCCAACTCATGAAATATCTGGGGGCTCTGGGGACGGAGCTGGGAGGTTTTTGTATTCCCTAAAATAATTAAATAAATAAACAGCAGTACCGTTCTCTTGAATACAGTCTTCATTTCTTCCTCCTCTTTTCTGTCTTCAAAGGGTTCCCCAAGCAGCTGCAATTCCACTAAAGAAAAGCGAGCACACACACATATTCACAAAGCAGTAAAAAAACAAAACACCCAGTTTGTAAGCCCACACTTTTGTGATCTCACTGGGACAATTTACCCACAGTAGTTGCTGGATGTAGCAGTCTGCTGCATTTCAACCAACGACTTCAGACTAACAGGAAAACGAAAGTACTTAACAGAGCAGTCTAAATTCTGGTTAACCCTTTACTATCCACATAAACAACTTCTGAAACAAATTCCAAAAAACCAGAGGGACTCTGCTGGCTTCCTCTCTCTCACACTCACCGGGGAGAGCCGTGGGGCTCTGCCTGCTTGCCCTGCCCCCGTGCAGCTTTGCCCTGCTGAGATTTAAAGGCACACACACCTTCCAAAACACAAGCAGTCCTTTGCAAGCTTCTTCTAAGCCTGTGAAATTAAAGGCACATGGTGGCTGTTGGGGTGGAACTTCCCCCTGCTGGCAAGGCGGCTGGTGGCAGAGAGGAGTCTGCAAAACCAGGGAATCCCCTGCTGGGACCTGGGGACTGGCAAGCCTACAACCACAGCATCTCAGGGAGGTCATGTATGACTCTAACAGTAGCCATTCAACAGGCAAAAGTTCTGTTTAACAAGGCATCTTCTAAAATGAATATATTTTTCATTTCTTGCTTATACAAAATTTACCTAATGTCAAGTCGGCTGATTCAATAACGAGACCTTTTCGATAAAAAGTTTCTAGTTTATTGATATCATTGTTTCCAACAGCTAAAAGATTGAGAGACTGAGGAACATACAGTAAAAGGTAATCATATAAGGTATCCTTCAAAGGAATTCTTTAGGGAGGGGGTACTATGCAGGGCACATTCACACATTGATGTTACAAATCGTTCTCAGGCCGGTTGGCCTTGGGCAAGGCGCCTCTCCCCCGGTGCCCAGTCTGAGAAGGCACTATAATCTCTTTCACATACTTCCATTTCAAAGCAACACTACATAACAAAGGAAGGGAGGGGGGAGGGAGAAGTAGAGCTAGCCGCATTGGCATACAGTATGGCTTTTACCCACAATGCTTTCCCCTGAACCAAAGATGACACACAGGCTTGGCCAGAGTTGAAGCAGACTTGACACCTAAGTCAGAGAGTGAACATTCTTGTGCAGGGAGGGGGAAGCAGCTGCTGATGAAGCACTGATTTTTTAAAAAAAAATTGCATAGGAAATCAGATCTCCAACGGCCAATAATAATCCTTGCTGAGCAGAAGTGCCACATGCTTTCTAAAAACAGTTGGTGAGCACCAGGGGTGGAATTCCAGCAGGAGCTCCTTTGCATGTGAGGCGACACACCCCTGATGCAGCCAGTCCTCCAAGAGCTTACAAAAAAAAGAGCTCTGTAAGCTCTTGGAGGATTGGCTACATCAAGGAGTTGTGGCCTAATATGCAAAGGAGCTCCTGTGAGAATTCCACCCCTGGTGAGCACCATGGAGACCTCGGGGCTAAATAGATAGGTAGAAAAAACAGGTTTACCCTGCGGAGTGGCAAATCGTGGGTTTGCCCCATGCAAAATGGTGGCACGGAGCAACTAGTGCAAAATCGTCAGCTTGCTCCAAACAGAAATAAAAGCCTACCTCGGAGCAAGGGGAGTGCAGAATCAGCCAATGTATTGACAGGGATTTTTTTGTAGCAGGAACTCCATTGCATTTTAGGCCACACGCCCCTGATGCAGCCAGTTCTCCAAGAGTTTACAGTAGGTCCTGTAAGAAGAGCCCTGTAAGCTCTTGGAGGATTGGCTACATCAGGGGTGTGTGACCTAATATGCAAAGGCGTTCCTACTATTTTTTTAAAAAGCTCCCAATATTGCCAAGCTAAGAAGCCCAAGACAGTGATGGATGTAAGCTTGTCTTCAACTAAACACCCATTTTAAGCAAAAAATTTAAATCAGAAAGCATTCCAAGAGAAACAAATAATATTTAAAGGGGCGTGACTTCCAGAAGACGAGTTTTCAGAAGCGGTGATGCTATTTCTCTAATGTGTTTTTCCCTCCTCGGCGGTTCACTGCAAAAAAAAAAAAAAAACTCTCTAAAGATATCAGGATTATAAAATTTTACAGTGTAACACAAGAATAAAGATAATCGAACAGACTTTGCCGAAGGCAAAGGATGATAAATGGCCCCGGCAAAGCACTTCTTTGTGGCAGGATATTTTTAAGAAAAATATACGCCTGGAATTAAAATTCTGAAAGAAACACCAGGAGTTGGCAAAAAGAGAGAAAGAGAGAGAAACAATGTACTATTATACTTGAAGTAACCCTATGACTCCAGTGCTTGTGTGTACGGGGCTGGCCCTAGACTGTCTAGCAACCTAGGCAAGGCTAACTTCTGGTGCCTGCCCCCCCCCCCGCATTGATAACGTCACCGAGTCATGTGGGGGGCACCCAATTCAGTGCCCCCAGAAGGCCAGCGCTCTAGGCGTTTGCCTAGTGGCAGAGGCAGCCCTGGGTGTGTATTCAAAGAGGACAAAAAGACTGTAAGGACAGGCGTTGAGTTCCGGGTGCACAGGGTGCGGGCTGGGTGCAGCAGGGTGTGACTTTTAGGCTAGCGAGCTTGGGAGTGGCCTACGATGATGCAGGAGGAGGGGGGCTGGCAGGCACCCAGGTCCCTCTCTCCAGCTCACAGGTTCCCCGTTGCTTTCTCTAACCCTCTGCATCTGTCCCATGCTCTTCCTCCCTGACCAGCCTTGAACTCCCCACTTAAGTCTTCCCCTTTGGGGCGAGGCGCCCACCAGGTCATCCAATCCCTCTCCTCCTCCATAAGGCTCCATCTGACAGACAGCTCTTGCTCCCAATGTGATGCTCTCGCTCTCTCCCTGAACCTGCCCTCTAACCTTAGCCTCAGCGGGAGGTGAGGCTAATGCACCTGTTTCCAATCTCCCTTTGCCGCCCGACCTCCCATTCGTCATTTCCTTGTCTCTGCTGCCTGCCTCCCCTCCCTGTCGGCAAAGTTCATCCTGTGCTCCCGCTTGGAGCCTGGGAGACGCCAGCAACACCTCCCCGAGTTGCGAGATAATGTTGCCTATTTGTTCTTCCGGCAAGTGCCTACTAGGGTTGCCAAGTCCAATTCAAGAAATATCTGGGGACTTTGGGGGTTGAGCCAGGAGACTTTGGGAGGTGGAGCCAGAAGCAAGGTTGTGACAAGTACAATTGAACTCCAAAGGGAGTTCTGGCCATCACATCACAGTGCTCCTTTTAAATGCCTTCCCTCCGTTCGAAATTATAGGGATAGGGGCACCTTCTTTTGGGGTTCATTGAATTGGACTCCCTGATCCAATCTTTTTTTTTTTTTAACTGTGGGGGGAGTTGAGGAGAGGTCATGTTATGCTGAAAATTTGGTGCCTCAAAAAACAACCACCCAGAATCCCAGATACCCAAGGATTGATTCTCCATTATACCCTATGGGAACCAGTCTCCATAGCATATAATGTAGTGCCCAGGAAACATTCTCCAGCCCCCCCCCCCACTTTCTGATAACCCTGAAGTGGGGGGAGGGCCTCCAAATGGGGGGATCCCCTGTCCCCAACTGGGGATTACAACAAAACAAGAAACAACACAGTGTAAGCTAGAGCAACCATGTAGCTAATGCCACATACAAATCACCCCACTTGCATTATGAAACTTTAGTATGCACTATATTAATTCATTCACCCATATAAAGAATAAGAATTAAAAACATACGGCCGTCACAAACAGGGCCATATGTGATCCGAAATGTTTCAGTCAACTGATCTTCTTCAGTGGTCTATACATGCACTATCTGATGTTTAGAGATAGGACAGGCTCCTTTAACATAGAAAGTTACAAATCTCTACAGAGTTACCTTTACCTTGAAGATCTCTACAGTTGTTTAGACCACAGCATAGCCAATAGCCAACCCCTGTAGATCTCAACTAGGGGTTCTGTCTGCTCTCATGGACTCAGCACCCAAAAAAGGAGACTTCATCCTTGCTGCAAGGATGCCCATCTGCTCCTCCATCCCCTGACCAGGTCAGACCAAGTCAGAGAAGTTCTTTCTGAAATCTCCAGAATTTTCTTCCTCAAAACTCTCTAGTATTTAACACCTCCAAACTCTGCTCACTGCTTTGCGGGAGGGTGGGGGGACTTAAACATCCCATTATCTAGACTAGGGGTGACCAAACTGCAGCTTGGGAGCCATATGTGACTCTTTCACACATATTGTGTGGATCTTGAAGCCCCCATCACCCTATCGGCTGGCTCGGAGAAGGCATTTGTCACTTTAAATCACCTCAGATGAGCGTCAGATGTTTGCGAGCCAGAAGGAAGGAAAATAGATTGGGGGAGGGGGAGGGAGAAAAAAAGCAACTTTAAATATGTTCTCTAAATCGACTTGGTTTGGAGAACATATTTAAAGTTGCTTCCTTTCCACATCTCCTGCAATCTGCTTTCCTTCCTTCCGGCTCCCAAACATTTGATGTTCATGTCTTGTGGCTCTCAAACATGTGACGTTTATTTTATGTGACTCTTGCGCTAAGCAAGTTTGGCCACCCCTGGTCTAGACCCATTAACATTTGTATGAAGATGGAGTAAGGTAAGCCTGGAAAGCAATTTAATTGACTTCTTCCCCTCCTGCCTGTTTCCTGCCCGGGTGGGGGGGGGGGGGACTCTTAAAGCTCAAGAATGGTTTTGCTCATTTCAAACCACCAAAGGAAAAAAATGCATTTCTTCACACACCACAATACAAAGATTACTATGTGTAGGTGTAATAATCCCTCATGAAGGGTGGAAGGACAAGATTTCTTTAAATTGCTTGGACCCCCCTTTTCTTCCCATTGAGGAACCAATGTAGGTCTCCGTTTTATCCTCACACAAACCCTGTTAGGTCACCTGGTAAGGTACCATGACATTAACAGAGATTCGAACAAAGGTCTCTCAGGTACCAGTCTGACACTCTTAATCACTACACCACACTGGCTCTCAAGAGATGCTTTTTGTCTAATGCAACAAAAACCACGCAACAGTTAATGGTCCTGAGACCATTTCACCATTACTATGGCATTTTGAAATCCTGACCTAGAAGGAAGAATACTGCTTATGGCACAACTAATGCACTGAGCCAAGACCTTTCCCAACAAATATACTGCTGCAAGAACTCATCAGAGTCACAGCAGCTGATAACGGACGGGCATTTGGCGTTGGTTGGGAGGAATCCCAAATCGGGACGGCGCAAAAAGAGCTGTCCTGAAGCCTCCACACGCTCCCCCCCAAACAGTCCCCATCCCATCCATGGAGCGACATGGGCATGTTCAGACAGCTGTTGTGCACCATTCCTGTCCCCATACATTTTCATTAGTCACGTGCATGCACATGCATAAATGCACATGGTGCGCAAAAGTGTGCATGTGTGACCTGGGGGTGGCTTGGCGGTTTCACACAACCATGGCACCTCACTTGTGCCCTTCCGCTTCCAGACACCAAGGAGGCGACTGGTGTGCGGCTCAAAAATTTGCTACCACTTTGGAAGTGGTAGCTTTTTCAGTTGCACTGCGGAGGCTGGAGGACGGGGTAAGGATGGGCGGCAGATGTCTGCATGTGGAGGGGTTTTTTTAGGTCATGGCTTAGCTGCCAAGATCTGACAAGATCAGGCTTGCCTGGGCTATCCAGGTCAGGGCACATCCCATTGGGTTGTGTGTGTATGTGTGTATGGCTGCTTTCTAAATTTAAAATGCAACTGCTAATCTACTGGGAGATCCTGGGAGCAAGGGCAGTCACACTGGAGTTGGCACTGCATGCATTACTTTGGCGCAAAAGGGTGTAAAAAAAATCATTTTTTCCCCAACTTGGGTCCATTGGACTAAAAAAAAAAATCAATATTCCCGAATATTCCCAAATATCAGTATTGGTTTTGTATTGGAATTTGGGTACATATTCGGGAAACCCAAATTTATTCAGTTCTATTATATGTTATGAGGACCATCAGGAATTAAAGTTTAAATGCTTGCTGGAGAAGGAATTTAAAATTCAAATGCTTGCTGAGTTGACTCACTGAGTCATGCCACTGCAGAAGATCCAAGAGACAATGGTGGCTCAGATATGGGGTTGTTGGAGAGTAGGCAGGAGGGGGAGGACAGCTTGGTAGCGATGGCTGCAGGTCCACCAGGACAGGTAGGGCTGCAAGGGGAAGGAGGTTGTTGCACACACCATCTGTGCCGAGAGTTGAGTCCCTTCAGTCCAAATTAAGAGACTCAACAGCCAGAGTTCCAAGTGAGTTGATCCAGAGATTCCTTTATTACCACTAGTGGCAGGAGGAAAACCCGTATCTCTCTATACCACCATTCCTCCTGCATTTTCATCAAACCCATCTTTACAAACATAGCATATTTATACAATGTCTGATAACAAAGCAGGTCTCGCTGATTGGTTACAAATCCTCACTTAGCCTTTTGTGATGTCTCATTGGCTTAAAGAAACCCGTCTCTACCAGTGTGAGGTAATTCCTTAGGGAGTTCGTTGTTCTCTACTCCCAATCTCCCGTCTTCCTGGCATCCCGGTTTCTGGTTTCGTTCTAGAGGATGCGTCCGTAAATACAATCTCTACTGCGTGGGCAAGATGGCTTTCAGACAAGGAGGTCCTTCCCTGAGGCAGGGAGAATGCTCCCCCTATCAAAGGATGCTAACAGACCTCTGATAACGTTCTCTTGCCAGAGAAATGTGTTTCCTTTCATAGATTTTATGCTTAGCAAGGACTTTTAATAGAGGCCTATTGTCCATTGTTCCAGACCACTTCAGGCCTGGGATAGAGAGAGATAAAGCACTATGTACTTTTAGAGCAAGCCCTGCAAGTATAATACTTTGAAGGTAACAGTTCAAATGCAATGGTATGCATGGTAGGTTAGAGCAAATGAGTTCTGTGATCTGGATTAGTGCAATTCTATTTGGCACTCTGTCCATGCTCTAATGCAAATCTGAATCTGTGTCCTACAAGATGAAGAGAGGTAATGGAGAAAGGATGATTTAACTAAGGCTGTGGGGATTGTGCTGGCTGGCTGACCCTTGGCAGTGGTAGAGGACGGTCAGGAGGTGTGAGTAGTGAAATAATGGGGTCTCCAGCACCTTCAAAGGGTGCTTTTGCAGGGGGAAGAAGGCAAAAAGCAGGGCTTGCTCATAGCAACAGTGAAGGCAGGTTCAGGAAGCAGACCACTAGGTGTTAGACAGGGTACCTAGGGATACCTTTTGGATACTCAGTTGGGACTGCAGCAATCTGGGAAGGTGGGGTTTGACTCAGGGGAAGGATGTTGATCCACAAGGAGAAATTGGTACGGGGGATTTGACAGTGGTTGTGGGGGTTGTGCTGGAGTCAACTCAACAGGAATTTAAAGTTTAAATGCTTGCTAAGTTGACTCACAGTTTACTTTGCGAGTCAACTCTGCCTCCTAGCTGTGCTGGAATAAAAGCCAAATAATATCGGCTTTTATTAGGGTGCCGCTACTTTGGGAGCCAAATACAGATCTCTGAATAAGTACCTGAAAAACACTGACGAGGTTTTATTTGGCTGAATAAATACCCAAAAAACAAGAATAAGGTTTTTTTTGGGGGGTGGGAGGTATTTATTTGACTTGGTCTATACTGAGTGCACACAGCATTGCACCAATGCTCTAGAATTTGCTCCAAACTCTTTGGAGCAAATCCTTGAGCGCTGGTGCAACATGATGATGTCACTCCTGGTTCTGTGCTGTAAGTGGGAAGGCACACCACACTGTCCTGGCCCCCTCCCCCATATTTCCCCCACTAGTTTGAGAACAGGGCAAATTCTCCCAGCTACAACACCAAACTATCCTATGTGAATACCAAATATTTTCAGGCTTGTGGGCCCTTTAAATCTTCCTCCTCCTCCTCCTTGCAGGATAATGCATTGCTCCTCGTCTCTAGCTGGTTCTCTCTTGGATCTCAAGCATCAGCTGTAAAATGTCAACCCTTCTTTGGGGAATGTAGCGGGGGGGGGGCGGAATACGCCGCAAGGGGAATAAAGCTGCTGCTTGTTTTTTTAAATATTTTATTATCATAGCTTTGTAATTGTGCTATTACAGCAATAAATAAGGGGAAATTATGAACGGTGACGTTTGCTGGCTAGAGAGCCTTCCCCCCAGAAGCAACCAGAGCTGCTAATTAACCACTAACTCTCATCGCTGCAAAAAGAACCAGCCAGCAGCCAGAGAACAAGGAGCAATTCATTCAGTTGAGAACTAAGGAACGGAGAAACTGCAGGGGAAAGGGAGACCTGTGTTGGAAAGGATTTGCTTTTTAACAAACATACATTCGGATCCTGCCTACTGGGGATAGATTTTTACAGAGAACTTGCTGTTACTTAAATGCCATGTGGAGCCACTACTTCGGTTCGGCTTGCAGCTGAGTGCAAAAGAGGCCAACAAAACACGGAGCTCTTAATTCAAGTAAATTCGATACATTTTCCTGGTGTCCTGCAATCTTCTTTCCTAACCCTTTGCCCTTCCTTTCTTTCCTTCCAAGGTCCTGAACATCTACTAGCCTCCGCACCCGGGACAAACAGGCAGCCTTTCATCTGTATCTCACCAAGCGATCATGGGGCACACCGAGAGAGAAGAAGAAGAAGACGTTTCCCGTTCCAAAAACATTTGGGTACACAATGTAATTTACTGTTAGCGTCAATGGAATACTCTTTATTCCAACTCGCCCTGGAACATTAAGAGCTTCCATAAGAAGCTGGCATTATCTGATTTCAAAGAGAAGTGTTCTCTGTCTGGGACTTGTCTCTGTAGTTAAGTGCGGTATAATTTTAATAAATTATACATCCCATTTCAGAGGATTATGTTCTCATCGCCTGCAAGGAAATGGATGCAAGGAAAAGAGCCTAACAGAAATACTGCATTGTCAAAAAAAAAAAAAATCAGAGAGAGAGAGAGGCAGGCAGGCAGGCAGACAGATAGACACCTCAAAAAATCTTAGATGCAAAAGCCCTGATTCAGATCTACTCATGCATTATTATAAGAACAGCTCTGCTGGATCAGGACAAAGGTCTATTAGGTTACTATTCTGTTCCCAACAATCACAACTGAAAGCACAAAAGCCCATCCCGTGTTTATCCCCAAAATCTGGCATTCGGAATTGACTGCCTCTGTGGGCATTCTATCCAGTTACTGCGGCTAACCATCATGGTCAATCATACACCCAAGGATTGCCAGCCTCCAGGTGGGGCCTGGAGATCTCCCAGAATTAAAACTAAATCTTCAGACAACAGGAGATCAGTGGCCTGGGAAGAAATGGCCTCGGTAGACTTGTAACATCTCCCCAAACTCTGCCCTCCCCAGGCTCCACAACCCCAATCTTCAAGGATTTCCCAACCTGGAGTTGATAACCCTAGCTCACCCCTAAACTTTAGGCAGAAAATAGACTACGTCTTGTATTGTAAAGTGAGTTCAGCCTGCTCTGAATCAACCAAGAACATTTTATTGCAAGAAGAAACAGTCACAAACAGCTCGGGCACTTCACTCATTATGTACACTCTGGCCAGGGTTAACCACGCCCCCCTAGGAGGCAACAGGTACTCCTACTGGCTCACTCCAGAATCCTTCATTTGCATCTCTTTGTTACAAGTTGTTACGTGCTTAGCATCCTGATTGCCAGTTCTTCCAGGCTTCGGGATCCTGGTTTGTGAGGAGTGCCTGTCTCAAGCTCAGGCAACAAGACCTCAGTACAACACAATACATAACATCTTGCATTAGTCTTCAAGTTCTGCCTCTTCCTCCCCACCTACCTTGTCCATTGAATAGTAGGTGCAGCTGCATAACAATCCCTGGATTAGGAGAGCGGGCAGCCAGCCAGCCACCAGGAGCTCTGCAACACCCCCAGCAGCCCTCATCAACCCTTGGAGAAGCCCACACCACCCTTTCTCCACTTCTTATGTGATTTTGGCTGGCAGGTGGCTTGCTGGCCTTTTGATGGGGGGGGGGGCGGCCCAGGAGAGCCCCAGGTGAGCGAAGCCTGCTTGGGCTGGCTGGATGTCTAGCCAGCCCAATCAGGCCTTGATCGCGCGGGGCTCTCCTTTCTTGCATCAGTTTGCTTTTGGCTGGGGGGGGGGCAGCATATGCTAATGAGTTATGCTAATGAACTCCACCACCTACTTTTCTACAAAACAACCCCTGGTAGTCTAGTCACGTTAGACTGTCTGTAGCAGTAGAAAAGAGCAAGAGTCCAGTAGCACCTTAAACACAATTTGTGGCACAGAACAAGCTTCTGTGAGTCACTGCTCACTTCTTTAGATATAGCTTCTTCCCATCAGTCTCTGCTCATGCAGGGACAGATAGGTTAGGCTCCTGTAAGGGCAAGCAATGTCTGCCCCACCCCAAGGAATCTTTTGGGGGTGCAAAAATGGAGAAGACCTCCTGTGGGTAATTCAGACATGAACTGAATCCTCAAATGAGGTCAGAGAAACACTGAAGAAGAAGACTGCAGATTTATACCCCGCCCTTCTCTCAGAATCAGAGACTCAGAGCAGTTTACAATCTCCTATATCTTCCTCCTCCCACAACAGACACCCTGTGAGGTGGGTGGGGCTGAGAGGGCTCTCACTGCAGCTGCCCTTTCAAGGACAACCCCTGCGATATGTCACGAGCTGGGGCCAGGCCAGGCGAAGTCCAGGGGCAGTCCAAGGTCTGTAACCAGTGAGCAAGAGTGTCCAAGGTGCCAAAGCCAAATCGTCGTCCAGGTATCGTAGGTCAGAGGTTCAGAAGCCGTAGGCAGGGGGTCCAGAAGTCAAGCCAAGGTCAGGAGGTCCAAAGTCAAAAGCCGAAGTGGATGCTAGGACGTCAGGTAGATGACTAGTTGCTTCCACAAAGCCTTCTCTCAAAGCCTACAGCTATATAGTCCCCTGCTGTCTGTTGCCCATTTGGGCTAATTGCTGGCTCAGAGAGGCAGCCAGGATCCTGCTGGGACTCAAACACCCTCACTCCTAGAAGGGCCAGAATCCTTTCAAAACTCAGGGCTCAGGGAGCGTCTTGCTTGTGAGCGTGCCACCCTCCTCCGATCCCTGAGGTCCTGACGAAGGCGGTCACGCACACGAGCCACCCGAGAGGGCGAGGCAGGGGGGCTTGGATCTTCTCCAGCAGGAGGCAGGGGCACTGGTGCAGGTGGCAGGGGCACAGTTTCTTCTGCAGGCTCGGCTTCTTCTGCAGGGCCCCCAGCACCCATGACACGATAGCTGTGGCTGACCCAAGGACATTCCAGCAGGTGCAAGTGGAGGAGTGGGGAAATCAAACCCGGTTCTCCCAAATAAGAGTCCGCACACTTCACCACTACACCAAACCGGCTCTCAAACTGAGCGGACTGCAAACTGAGCAGACTGCAAAAGGGAGATTTCAGTCTCAAGCAGACATTTAAATCTCAACTATCCTTGAAAAGCAAACGCAGGCTGCAGAAAAGAAGATGGCTGCTTCTCATCTCTGTACACGTTTTGCAAGATTTTTAATTGCTCCCCCCGCAAAAACAAATCCATTTGATTCCTGATGACAACGAGACAAAAGAAATTAACGTGAACGTCGCAGGGAACGATGGCTCCATCGTACCCCCTTCGGCTCTCCACCTCCAGCCCGAGCACAACAAACTGTCTTCTAAATGGCTTCAATTCACCAACACCGACAGCTCCTGCTCTGATTCAATTACTAATCAGAAGGCTTTCTGCTTAGCTGTCAGTGCGACTAGATGCTTCAGGTAAGCCAGCTTTGCAGCTGGCAATAATAAGACGTAACAGCCAGACCCGTGGCAGGCGGTGGGTTGTCAAGAAGAGGGAAGCAGCTGGTAGGTTCTCTACAGCCCTCCAGCATCACTCACATGGATAGGCATGTAGGGCCGTACTACAGCTACTAGCTCAGCAAGGGTCAGCTGACACAAGAGACCAATGGAGCTCACTCTGGCCTTATAAACTATCTGGCTTTGGCATGGCTCCTTAGATTGAGCGACACATCACTTCAGTAATGTCTGAGCCTGCCACAGACAACCTAGCCCAGAGGTGTCAAACATGAGGTCCGAGGGCCGGATCACGCCCCTGGAAGGCTCCTACCAGGCACGCGAGCAACTCACTGTCATCTGCTTCGATCTCTCTCTCTCTCTTGCTTCCTTCTGCGTCACAGCTTGCTTTGCCAGCTTTCCTCAAAGGAGCTGCAGAGCAAAGTCTCTATTTTCTCTATTGGCTGACCAACACATGAAGCAACTTATGTACAGAAGCTTGCAATGCCCAGCCATTCATGTTTCCCCCTGGGTCTTAGGCACAAAGCACTGATCGTGAGATTTCGGTAATGAATGTCAATAAATCAAAAGGAGGTTTATAACTTATACACACACACCTGAACAGCACCTGAACAGCATACTCAAGATTGCTGCCGTACAGGCATTGTCTCCAGATTTTGATGCAATAATTCAGAGCAAAAGGTGTCAGTTATCAGAAACTGTTAAATAGTCTATCTTAAGAGTGCTAATCTTAAGCATATTTTAAGGTTTTTAAAATCTTTAATTGTATTTTTAATAAAGTTTTTACCTTTGCTACCTGGCATTACATTTTATGACCCACACAGCCTGGCCCAACAAGGTCTCATTTATGTCAGACCGGGCCCTCATAACCAATGAGTTGAACACCCCTGACCTAGCCCATCCAGTCAGGGAGCCCCGCAACCAACTTACTGACTTAAAGACTCACTGCTCCACTTCCAGGTCTCTGGTCCTAATAGTCTTATGGGGCAGCAAGTCTGGAGCAAGCCAGGAACACAGGCATGGTGGAAACTTCCTCTCTTTTGCAAACCACTGTGGTTATTGAGGTTTCCTTGCCAACTTCATATCAGCAGGTCTCAGCTGGCAAGACAAACATAAGAAACTGTCATGCCTTGAAAGACACAGTACTCATATATCATGCTTGGCTGCGTGCTAAAGGAAGAGGAAATCCCAAAAGAATCCTGTGGCCCCTTTAAGAGTGAATTATTTCCTACAGGATAAGCTTTTGTGGATGACAGCATGCAGTGTGACCTCAACTGCATGAAGTGTGTCTTCAATTAGCAGACATACATAAAATGAAAAAAGGTTAATGATGGAATCACGGGTGGAATTCTAGCAGGAGCTCCTTTGCATATTAGGCCACATACCCCTGATGTAGCGAATCCTCCAATCCTCTTGGAGGATCGGCTACATCAGGGGTGTGTGGCCTAATATGCAAAGGAGCTCCTGCTAGAATTCCACCCCTGGAATGCAGCCTGTAACATCTCTGTGCAAATCACTGTTGTACGTAACCACTGCAACTGGGAGAGATGATGGCTTATTACCCTTGGGGTTAATTTACGGGCCATGTGAAAGGAACCTGATAGTGCCGGAAAGACTAAAGGATTTACTACGGCATAAACTTTTGTGGATTACTTGACTTCTGCCAAAGCAGTTTGACACTGTGGTTTCCCTTTCAGGATAGCAGGGACTGTGCATATAAGCTAAGGTAGTACCAAGTGCATACAGCATCAATGGCATAGTAACTTGAGGGTACATGGGGTGGGAAAGGAAGCATACAAAATTACAGGTCCTCCCACTACATACATTGCTTCTGCAGATGGTCACAGTGTGAGCCAACCAATATTACCATTTTATTTTGTATTTTTTGTTATATTTTGTATTCATGCTCTCGAATTTAACCAGAGAATACCTCAAAGCATCCCCTTTCCTCCAGAGGAGGAAAACTGAATTAACAGTCCCAAGCTTAGGAACAAGACGTTTCTTTCTCCCAGTTGTGGTTGAAGGCCACAGGAGGCGGATTGTGGCCATAAAGCAAGGAGAAAATCGAGTGCTTCTTCTCAGGCCTTTTCTTCTGGGGGAATGTGGTAGAACAGAGTTTTCAAACCTCTTTGTGGAAGCAAAGTTCTCCAAAATGTTCATGAGGGTCATCCATGTGTTTCTCCTTCATTTCCTTCTTGAGTGGACCTCTTTTCCCCCAGAAAAAAAGCTCTGCTTCTTCTAATTTGGTCCTCTGGAGTCTCAGGGGTGGAATTCTAGCAGGAGCAACTCTGTATGTTAGGCCACCCCCCCTCCCGATGTATCCAATTCTCCAAGAGCTTACAAGGCTCTTTTTTTGTAAACTCTTGGAGGATTGGCTACATCAGGGGTGTGTGGCCTAATATGCAAAGGAGCTCCTGCTAGAATCCCACCCCTGTGGAGTCTAGATATCACAGCACCGTGATTTCCCAAATGTGGAGCAGTGGTGGTCTACTGCTTAAGAAAGCAATGGTCTGTTTTTCCCCTTATAGGAAAACACATGGGATGATTACTTTTCTTGCCAAATATCAAAATAGCTACTAATCCCAGGGAGACATCTTATCAACACATAACCCATTCCAAATAAACACTGCAGTTCAGATAAACCATCCCCCTCTACATCCAACACACCCAATTCCTCTGTTCATTGCTCAATCTGCCACCTGTTTGACCCGAACTTTGCAAATTGTGACGCTTGTTTGCTCTTAATAAGGGTACCATCCCCATCTCTGGCTGTGTGATTGCTATCTATCCGTAATATAAATTTCTATTTTAAAAAAAACATTTAAATTCCAAAAGACCATATAAACAAAATAAAAACGGGCCATTTTCAAAGCCCCAGCAAAGAATTTATTTCAGGCTACTTACGACAATGGCCGTTTTTTTTTTTTGAAAGCACCGTTATTTTGCGTCAGACTTTGCCACGCTCTTCATAGCCATTATGAAAAAGGGAAAAGCTTTCCATCCCCTCCTTAATTACCGCAAAGGAGTCGGAGGCAATTTTTCCCCTCTGATCGTCTAATTTAAGCCTCCTCCGTGGAAATGAGCAACAATGGGCTTGAGGAAATCATATTCCACAATTGAAATCAACAAGTTAAGTGACCGAGACGAGATGCCAGCCTCTCGGTCCGCTGGCCGCCATCAAAAGGGACTCGATCAATTGTAAGGTCATTAAAGGACAAGAGCAAACACAATGGATATTGATGTCCAAGAAAACAACCCTAATTGGCTACACTGCCATTTTAATGGAAGAGCGCTTCAAGCGGGACGTGGCCAGTCGCATGCCCTCCTGGGCGTGGAGGTCAGCTGATACACGAGTTGACATGCCTGGTTAACTTCTCACTTGCCTGGTCGGTTTCCAAAGGACTAGCGGTTCATAATTGATCCCAGTGGGATCACTGGGTTCACTGAATCCCAAACAGATATATGAATGTTTCATTATGGTGGCCCGTTGTCGCCTCTACACTGACAAAACGGTGTTGCGTGAGATTTCAGTACAAGGCAAAGAGGCTTAGGATGGTAAGAGAGAAAGGCACTTTCTTGAATATGTTCAAGTGAAAGGCATATAGAGGAAGAAGAGGAAGAAAAAGAAGAAGAAAAGGAGGAGGGGATTAGATTTATACCCTGCCCTTCGCTACTCGGAGTCTCAGAGCGGCTTACAATCTCCTTTCCCTTCCCGTCCCACAGACATCTCGTGAGATAGGTGGGGCTGAAAGAGCTCTCCCAGAACTGCTCTTGAGCAGAACAGCTCTGAGAGTTATGACTGACCCAAGGTCACTCCAGCAGTTGCATGTGAAGAAGTGAGGAATCAAACCTGGTTCTCCCAGATAAGAGTCCGCGCACTTAACCATTACACCAAACTGGCTCTCAAATAATGGCCAGAATCCAAACACCAACTTTAGGCGCACCCCAACAGCTTGGGCACCCTCAGGAGAATTCTTTTTTTCTTATGTATGATAAGACTTCTGTGCCAAATTGCAAATGGACAGATTGCAAACACATCTCCAGAAAGAAGTTTGCCGCGTGGAGAGTTTTTATTCCACAAACTACTTCTAGGAGCTCCCTCGGGCACACGTGAATAGTCACATGGGTCTCGGGTTCATGCCGTTATATCTAAAGAACATTTCTTCCAATTATTTTTTCATACCTTTTAATGCCAATGATCTTTTTATAGCAATGCTAAGCTAACTGTTCATGTCAATCAATAACAAAAAAAGAAGAAGAAAGAAAATGGATTGGTGGCATCCAGGCCTATTATATTACAAAGGCCTGTTTACAGCAAAAGTCACTCCATAGCGTGTCCTCTAACATTTCAAACTAATCTGAAAAACCTTAATTACCCATAATCCCCAACCGGCACACTAAGGATCGAGTCCATGAGCACCTGCTCTAGTACTGCTCAGTTAAATGCTGCCCACATGTCCAGCTTCTGAGAAGTTCAGAGGCATTATAGGGTTTCGTTTGCTAGGGATGCACTGGACAATCATACGCCCAGTTTACAAATGTACAAGCAGAGCAAGGGGAAACAAATGGACCCACGCAGCAGAGAGTGTGACCATTCATCCTGCCTCCAGCTAAAAACTCATCATTTGGGGATTGCTACTTATTGCCTTCGGAGCCCTGTGGCGCAGAGCGGTAAAGCTGCAGTACTGCAGCCCAAGCTCTGATCATGACCTGAGTTCGATCCCAGCAGAAGCTGGGTTCAGGTAGCCAGCTCAAGGTTGACTCAGCCTTCCATCCTTCCGAGGTCGGTAAAATGAGTGCCCAGCTTGCTGGGGGGAAAGTGTAGATGATTGGGGAAGGCAATGGCAAACCACCCCGTAAAAAGTCCGCCGTGAAAATGTTGTGAAAGCGACGTCACCCCTGAATTGGAAACGACTGGTGCTTGCACAGGGGACTACCTTTGCCTTTGCTTATTGCCTTTAGGTCTCCCCCTACCAGGGGAAAAAAAGATATTCCAATCACAGGAGGCATAGCCAAGATTTTAAAAGTTAGGGACATTTTAAGAAGTCAGGGGGCACCCTTTCCCAACTCTGCCCTCCCCAGGCTCCACCCCCCAAATCTCCAGGTATTCCCCAACCGAGAGCAGGCAATTCTGCCTACTTCACTGGTAGGGTTTCCATTCCCTCACTGCGGGCAGGGGTTGGTTCCCTTAATCTGGGGGCGTCCAACACACTGGCATGGAACTGGCAGCATGGGGAGCCCCGTCCGAAGATTGTCAGTGCGCTGTGACATGTCCAGCATGATGACATCACCTGGAAGTGATGTCATTGCATCAGGCATGTCACTGGGGGGGGGGGGGGATGTGCTAGCATTTGGAAAAAACTATAATAGAGGGGTTTTTTTCCAAATGCTAGAGTGTCGCCCTTCACAATGTGCCCAGTGTGATGACATCACTTCCAGGTGACGTCATGATGCTAGGCATGCTGCAGTGCACTGGTGTTTCTCAGGGCAAGGCACTCCCTGCCGGCCAGTTCTGTGCCAGAGTGTTGGAGGTCCCGTAATCGAGGGAACCCTACCAGTGAGTTAGATAGGGTTGCCAGCTCTAAGTTGGGAAATACTTGGGAGATTTATGGGGTGGAGTCTGGGGAGGGCAGGGTTGGGGAGAGCAGGTAGCTCTGTAGGGTTTAATGCCATATACCTTCCAAAGCAGCCATTTTCTCCAGGGGAACAAAGTATGAGAGGGTCAGATAAAACTTCCCTCCCTGGTGCCCAGTATACACTTTCATGGGAGTGAAAAGTAGAGTGGCTTGGAGAATGCATTTAATGTTAAAATTGCTTTATTTCCACTTCCACTTCCTTTCCCCATCTATTTGCCTTCCTTCCTTCCTTCCTTCCTTCCTTCCTTCCTTCCTTCCTTCCTTCCTTCCTTCCTTCCTTCCTTCCTTCCTTCCTTCCTTCCTTCCTTCCTTCCTTCCTTCCTTCCTTCCCTTCCCTTCCCTTCCCTTCCCTTCCCTTCCCTTCCCTCCTTCCTTCCCATCCTCCATTCCTGTCTTGTGGCTCTCAAACATCTGACATTCATGTCTTGCAGCTCTCTAACTTCTGCCGTTTATTCTATGAAGCTCTCACATTAAGCAACCTTGGCCACCCCTGGTCTATGGTGTACAATATTGCATCAAAGAAACGACTTCCCTTTGTTCAGCAATTTCATTTTAAGAGACCCCCCCCAAAAAAAATAGTAGCTGAAAGCTGTAGACTGGCAATTCTAGTAATTCACTCTAACAAATGTTAAATAATCACCTCCAAATTCACAATAAAGGGGGAAAGCAAGGATGGCAATTTATCAGACACATGGGGGGAATGCAGACCATCACTGGTAAACAAAACCAGTGAGTTGAGTAAAAATATATATCCTTTTGCAAATAACAGCAATTGAGACTTAATTTCAGCTGCTTGAATCGGTAGTCATTATGGCCACAAAGAGGCCTCTCCATCGATCCCACTTTTGACTGGAATGAGAAAAGAGAACGGGGGGGGGGGGGGGGGAGAGAATGCATCTCAGATTCTCTCATTATCCACCTAGTTGGACGAAAAGGGAACAGGCCTGGAACAGCCTGTCTGCTTCCGCCAAATGGATGACGTAGAAAATGCATGTGAAACAAAATGTATCCCGTCAGTCACGGATCCATTTGTTCCAGAAAGCTCTCTCTCGGACATCTATATCCCTCGCCCGTTGTTAGAGGCTGAGAAAAGCCGAGGACTGTGAAATACAATTTACTGGCTAATTTATCAGGTCATGTTCGCATTATGGCAAAAAGGTCCATCAGTGGAACTGCCATCAGACACGGGAGCCTTAATGCCCCGCAACCTGGAGTTAGATTGTGTCTTGGGTTCACTTCATAACATCACAGAATAGAGGTCTGGACAGAAATGGAAAGATTTCTTTGCAGTGGACTTTCCAGTTTAGGGAAGCTTTGCTGGTCTTTTTTGTTAGGTGCTCTATTGACGGCAGAAATTAAGTTAATCGGATGGGCTGCCGGCATTGTATACACAGAGCGGGGTTCTCCAACCTCTTGAACCTGTGAGAGCACTTCTGAATGAAGGCAGTTGGCATAGGGTTGCCAAGTCCTTCCACTGCTGCGGCAGGGGACTCCTC
This sequence comes from Heteronotia binoei, assembly GCF_032191835.1. Lineage (NCBI taxonomy): Eukaryota > Metazoa > Chordata > Lepidosauria > Squamata > Gekkonidae > Heteronotia > Heteronotia binoei. Next base: position 16,840,268 of record NC_083228.1, on the reverse strand, counting down.
TCACGTGCACTTTGTGTCCGTGGTGTGATGACATCACCCGGAAGTGACATCATTTAAAACGGATAAAAGGAAGTACTTCTTCACCCAAAGGGTAATTAACATGTGGAATTCACTGCCACAGGAGGTGGTGGCGGCCACAAGCATGGCCACCTTCAAGAGGGGGTTAGATAAAAATATGGAGCAGAGGTCCATCAGTGGCTATTAGCCACAGTGTGTGTGTGTGTATTTGGCCGCTGTGTGACACAGAATGTTGGACTGGATGGGCCATTGGCCTGATCTAACATGGCTTCTCTTATGTTCTCATGTTCTTATCATTGCACAGGGCATATCGTGTCAGGGATGCTCTAGGATTCACAGTAAAAACTCTTTGGTACCATAGAGCTTACCACAAATCCTTGAGCATCCCTGGCACGACCACAGAGATTTACCATGTATCCTAGAGCATCCCCAGTGCAATGTGCCCTGTGTGACGATGTCACTTCCGAATGATGTCATCATGCAGGGCAAGTTGCGTGACAGTGGGGCTCTTTGGGGGCTGGGATTCCCCCAGCGGCCTGCTCCGTGCCAGCAGGTTGGGCCCCCCAACAGGAGCATGGCAGCCCTAAGCTGGCATCACCACAAAATGGCTGCTGCGGGGGGAGGGGGGGCAGTGCAGCCATTCACAGATTATCAGAAGATGCTAAGCCAAGCTGACAGGAAGAATGTCGATTCATTTGAAATGTGGTGTCAGAGAAGAGTTTTATGGATACCGTGGACTGCCAAAACGACAAATAAAGTGGGTTCCAGACCAAATCCCACCTGAACTCTCCCTAGAAGCTAAAACAACTAAACTGAGGCTGTCCCATTATGAGAAGGCGAGAGTCACTGCCAAAGACAATTACGCTAGGAAATGTTGGGGGCAGAAGAAAAGGATGAAGACCCAACAGCAGGAAGCTATGGCCTTCATTCTAGAAGACCTGAGCAATGCTGTGAATGATAAAACATTGGCCAACACTTCACACACACACACAAAGTATCTTCCTATGATGAAAGCAGCTGTTTCTAAATGGGTGCTCCCTGCAATGATGGCACTCCGTGAGGGGACCTTCTGATCCAGCGAAACAGAGGAAAGCCAAGATTGATTTCTTTGCTTTGGGGGGAATAAAAAAAGGACCGCTGGGAAACATACTGGGAGGTATCCCATCAGGGATCACAGCGCAGGTGATTTTCACAACAATTCGACACTGTGCTGACACTCAAACTGCAGACAAAACACGGGGTTCAGACAGGGTGGCCAACAGCCTGGAGGGAAATGTTTTGTCGCTTTCAGAAAGGCTTCACATGTGGGAATGGACAGCTGAAATAGCATGGCAGTAAATAAGACCTTGTCCCAACTGATAATGTTCATTCAACAGGTAAGTCACTTCCACAGGTACAGATGAAGACTAAAATCTGCAACAAACAAACAAACGGACACGACTTCTGGTAACAGGAGGTTTTGGTACAACTTTCTTAATGTTTTACGATGACTCGAATCCTTATTCGGAGCCACAGGAATAGATTTTGCATGGATTTACACTTTGTTTTGCTATCTGTTTCTTCTTTCCAGGCCCAAAGTCTCCAGGCGGTGGCTGGAGATCTCCTGGAGTTACAACTGGCCTCCAGATGACAGGGATCAGTTCCTGGAGAACATGGGTGCTTTGGAAGGTGAGCCGGATGGCGCTGAGCTCCCTTCCCAGGCTCCACCCCCAAAATCTCCAGGTGTTTCCCAACCCAGAGTTAGTGACCCTAACTGGGTTGTTCTGGGGCATACAATTAAAAAGGGGAGAATGTTGTAAGCAGGGCTTTTTGGGTAGAAAAAGCCCAGCAGGAATTCATTTGCATATTAAGCCACACACCCTGATGCCACCATTGTTTCACATAGGTTTTTTTGTAGAAAAAGCCCAGCAGGAATCATTTGCATATTAAGCCACACCCCCTGGTGCCAAGCCAGCCAGAACTGCGTTCCTGTGTTTTCCTGCTCAAAAAAAAAGCCCTGATTGTAAGCAGTTTTGAGCCTCCACTGTCAAGAAAGACAGGTTCTAAATGAAGTAGTAAATACAAAGATACCCCATGCTCTAAAATAAGGGAGGCTGGTGCCAACCCAACACCCTATTGCAGAGGTGTCAAACATGCGGCCTGGGGGCCAGATCAAGCCCCTGGAGGGCTCCTATCAAGTCCCCAAGCAACTGGCTGTCATCTGCTTCCTTCTCCTTTTCTCTTGCTTCCTTCTGCATCACAGCTTGCTTTGGAAGGCTTGCTCAATTGCACAGGAGCTACAGAGCAAAACCTCAATTTTCTCCATTGGCTGAGGTTCCTTCCTTGGGGAGGAAGGAGGGAGGGAGAGCTTGCTTTGCCAGGCTCTCTCAATTGCACAGCAGAGCTACTGAGTCAAACCTCTCTTACTTCTATCAGCTGAGGCTCCTCCCCCTCCTGGTTCCCCTGGGGAAGGAAGGAAAGAGCCAGAGCTTCCTTTGCCCATATCCCTGGATCCAATGCGAGAAATATAAAGAAAGCACCTTTAAGACTAACAAGTGCTAACGTTTTAAGCATATTTTACGGTAAGTTGTTGGGTTTTTTTTAAATTGTGTTTGTCTGTATCTTTTATAAAGTTTATATCTCTGCTACCTAACTTTAAATAGGTACACAAATGGCCTGGCCTAACATGGCCCAGCCCGACAAAGTCTCATTTATGTCAGATCCGGCCCTCATAACAAATGGGTTTGACAGCCTGCCCTATTGCCTGCTCATTCCAAACTTCAGCATCGGCCTATTTTCACACTTCAGTGAAAGATTGCTAGGGGAAGGCGGGGAAGAACAACCCCGTGATGAATTAATGGCAGGGAAGAGGAAAATGCCTTCCAATATGGAGTAGTCCAAGGATTAAATGTGACCGGGAAATAAATAGCAATAGACTAGCTCCCATTTTCTCTGGCCGCACTCCACATGACAATACATCTTGCTTGAAAGAGAAATTGCATCTAGTCGTTTCCCCCAAAGGAGGACGGGTCACCGAAGGTGATTCAAGGTCAACACCGATTTATCTACATAACTGTCAGGCTTCGGAATGACACATTTTATCAGCCTGCTCTCTTAATGATGGGCAGTGATGGATAGGCCTATTTCCTCTTGTTCTTTTTCCTTTTTTCCCTCTTTTTTCCCATGTAGGGAGAGGTAGATTCAGGTGTGCCTTTTTCTTTTTCTATTTTAAAGCCAGGCCCAAGCATAACGCTGGTATATTTAGAGAAACTGAAAAGCAAGCACAGAAGGCTTTTCTCGCCTACAGAAACAAAACCAGAGGGATGCGGTGGGGGAGTTCTAGGCTCATGAAAACAAAATCCAGGCAGACAGATTTCAATCCATTTCTGGAAACTGGCTTGTGGTATTCAAAGAGGGAAAACAAAATGGAAGAAATAGATCGATCCCTCTCTCAGAGACAGAGCCAGTTCGGTGTAGTGGTTATGCGCAGACACTTATCTGGGAGAACTGGGTATGATTCCCCACTCCTCCACTTGCAGCTGCTGGAATGGCCTTGGGTCAGCCATAGCTCTCGCAGAAGTTGTCCTTGAAAGGGCAGTTTCTGTCAGAGCTCTCAGCCCCATCTACCTCACAGGATGTCTATTGTGGAGGAAGAAGGAAAAGGAGATTGTAAGCCACTTTGAGACTGAGATTCAGAGTGAAGGGCGGGGTATAAACCCAATTTCTTCTCTCTCTCTCTCTCTCTCTGAGAGTTCTAACCAGGGGAACAAAACTATTTTCATTTCACAATGGAGTCTCCAAGGAAGCACAGCAGATCCCAAGTGATAGCTTTTGGGTTCGGTGAAGAATGGGCCTACAGGCTGCCAACTCTGGATGGGAAATTCCTGGAACTTGAGAGATGGGACCAGGCTGGGGAAGCTGGGGTATAATGCTGTAAAATCCTCTCTCCAAAACAGCCATTGACTCCAGGGAAACCGATCGCTGTCATTTGCAGATCAGCTGAAATTGTCAGGGCCTTCCTGGAGGTTGAGCAACCAAAGAGAAATCACGGATGAAGGAGAGCCAGGAAAACCTCTGGTTCCGTGATAAAAAGGTAAAGCAAACACCCTGTGCAATCACCAGTCGTTACTGACTCTGAGGTGACGTCACATAATGACGTTTTCATGGCAGACTTTTTACGGGGTGGTTTGCCATTGCCTTCCCCAGTCATCTACACTTTTCCCCCAGCAAGCTGGGGACTCATTTTACTGACCTCGGAAGGATGGAAGGCTGAGTCAACCTGGAGCCGGCTACCTGAACCCAGTTTCCGCTGGGATCGAACTCAGGTAGTGAGCAGAGAGCTCAGAGTGCCGTACTGCAGCTTTATCACTCTGCGCCACGGGGGTCCCTGATACTAGCCTCAAAAAGCACAAAAATGAACCACAATTTTCTACAAAAATTAGAATAATTAAAATAATAAGATTTCAGTTGTAAATCAAGCCACACAGAATTGCAAATTAAGCCACAAGGACAATAAATAAAGCCACAATTAATAAACAAGCAAAGGGACGTCAACAAAGGAGGCAAAAACCCTTTTCAAACAAGAAGTCCAATAGTAACAGATGAAATCAATCACGGGAAATAAATGTCCAAATGTTTCACAATCCTCTCAAAGTGCGGCTAGGCATGAGTCTAAATGCATAGCTATGCCCGATGAATCCTTGGTGGACGGGATAGTACTCCATTGTTCCCGTTTCACAGATGCTTCTTCTAGCTTCTTCAACCCGGAAGTTGCAGCTAGTGCAGAACGCGCGGCCAGGCTACTGTTAGGGCTCCCAAAACGGGAGCACATACAGCCGGGGCTGCGCGAACTGCACTGGCTGCCAATTACATACCGAGTCCAGTACAAAGTGTTGGTTATTACCTTTAAAGCCTTGTATGGCCGAGGACCAGCCTACCTGAGGGACCGTCTCTCCCCATATGAACCCCAGAAGGCACTGAGGTCAGTCGGAAAAAATAAAATGACTATCCCTGGGCCGAGAGAGGTCAAGCTCCAGAACACCAGAGCACGGGCCTTTTCAGCTGCGGCCCCTGCCTTATGGAATCAGCTTCCGGAGGAGGTGCGGGCCCTGCGGAACCTTGATCAGTTCCGCAGGGCCTGCAAAACTGTCCTCTTTAAACGAGCATACGCCGGCTGCTGAATTACTGTGAATTAAGGACCCGCCAGCATGGTCCTGTTTAAGGACCTACATTATCATAGAATTATTTAAACTGGCAGAACCAGCGTCAGAATGCCACCATTGCTGCTAGATGAACTTAAATTAACTTAAACAATGAATTCTTAAATATTAACTGGTTTTTATAATGTTTAAATGTTTTTATTGTTAAACTTAAAGTTTTTGTTTATTATTGTACATGTATAAAAGGTTGTTAGCCGCCCTGAGCCGCCTAGGCGGGGAGGGCGAGATACAAATAAAATTTATTATTATTATTATTATTATTATTATTATTATATAGCTCAAAACTTCACAATTCAGGACCTGGCAAGACCACTTCTGGGCACCTGCAAATCTCTGATGCAGCAGCTCACCCCCAAAAGCAGACAAGAGGCTATGAAATATTGGTGCTTCTATACAAGTTAAGAGTGCATGGGAGCACACTTTATGTTGTTTAACTCGGTCATCATCAGAGCTAGAAACTTGTTCTTTGGGGGGTAGAGGACTACAGCAGGTTCTTCAGATATTAGGTGGATTCATTTGATTCCTGCCCCCTTTGCCAAATCACGTTTTGCGATATAACACTGATCAAAACATTTTTCCAGGTCCGCCACCCAAAACAAATAGAAACTTCATTTTTTTTTTAAAGTGAACTGAAAATCTGAGCTGAACATTAAGTGGACATCATGGATTCTGGTCTGTTCTCATATCCATTTTGATGATTCAAGAGAGAGTTTATTTAAAAACAAAATAAAAATAAAAAACCCTGCCATGCCTGAAGGATTCTTACTAAAAAGGACAGCAGATGATTTGCAAATGAGCCACATACACAATGAAAATACAGGAGAGAGAACCCTGGATTTATTTATAAAGCTGTTCTATCGAAACCAGCTTTCTATTCAAGCGTATCCGTTGCACAGCAGTACTTAGGCTACAAATGTGCACTGACAAAATGAATAATTAATTTTATTGGCTTGCAGACCCTGCTGCATACTTCTTATGTAAAGCAGGCGTTGTCTCTCATACAAGCTGCATATTATTTTCCTATTTTAAGTGCTCTTTTCCCTTCCCTTCTCGGAACGTTCCAAACGGCCCACTCACCTTATGTCCTCTAGAGGGCAGTGGCGAGCATCAACGCTCTCCCGGCTTTTCAACAGCCTATTATAGCTACCCGGCACAATAAAGAATTTTAAAAAAGGAAGGAGAGTGCTGACATCTCGTAGAGGTTCGTCTTATTATTCCAGCTGAATGCAAGGACAGAACTTTCCATTTCCAACAATGGGGCTGAAATAAAATATTGCTACAGGCCCCGCATCAGAGATGGGGACTACCTGGCTCAAATCAAAATGTGACACTCGTTCCTATTTGATCTGCCTCTCCTCTTGACCTTGTTTGTCCTCCAAGCACAAAAGCGCCTTTACCTGTCCGCTCATTTCCCAGCTGGCTTCATGTCTCCCTCTGGGCTTGCTTTCTCAGCCCCAGCTGCATGCCTCCAACGTTCTTTCCCGCCACACATTACTCGCTCTGATCCTACTCCAAAAAAGACTGCGCAGCCTGTCTTCTTACAACCGCCTTGCCGTTAGATCTCTTTCCCCTTAGATCCTCCACCTCCCTGCTCCTGTTCTCACTCAGCTTCCCTTTCTACTGTAGCAGCCTTTCTCCTCTTCTTCAGGACAGTGTTACTATTATACCCAGTTTCAGGGCTTTTTTGAGCAGGAAGGCACAAGAACACGGTTCTGGCTGGCTTAGTGTCAGGGGTGTGGCCTAATAGGCAAATCCCTGCTGGGTTTTTTCTACAAACCCCCACCCCTGTGTAAAACAATGGTGACACCAGGGGTGTGGCCTAATATGCAAAAAAAAGCCCTGCCTAGTTTAATTGATCTTTCACTTTCATCATCGATGCGTTTCATTGTTAACTGACCTTGATAAGTTAGAATGTTTGCGCACGTTCCATGGCATCGCAATGGCAAGTAGGCCTTGCAGGGAGCTAAATGTAAATCCACCACTTTTTGGTAAAGGTCTGACAAAGCATTATTTCTCTCTGATCGTTCTCCTAAGACTACTGTTTAGTCTGTCCTCTTACGACTGCCTCTTTTCTCTTAGAACCTCCATTTCCTTGGTCCTGTTCTCAGTCAGCTTCCCATTCTGCTTAAGCAGTTCTTCTTCTGTTCCTGAGCACAGAGAAAAGATTATTCTGAGCCTAAATCTGGGGTGTCACACCTGCGGCCCAGGGGCCGGGTCAGGTCCCCGGAGAGTTCCTATCAGACCCGCAAGCAAGTCTGCTTTCTTCTTCCTCTCTGTTTTCTTCTGTGTCACACCTTGCTTTGCAGGCTTGCTCAATTGCACAGACACTACAGAGCAAAGCCTCTATTTTCTCCATGGGCTGAGGCTCCTCCCTTGAGGAGGAAGGAGAGGAGAGAAAGCCTGCTCTGTCAGGCTCTCTCAATCGCACAGCAGAGCTACTGAGGCAAGCCACTTTTCCTTCTACTGGCTGAGGTTCCACCCCCCTCCTCATGCCCTAGGAAGGGAGGGAAAGAGCCAAAGCTTCCTTTGCCCAGTTTCCTCGATCATACAGGAGAGATACAAAATCTTTAATTGCGTTTGTCTGTGTCCTTTATAAAGTTTATATCTCTGCTAACTGGCATTACATTTTATGACACACGTGGCCCAGCCCAACAAGGTCTTATTTATGTCAGATCTAGTCATAACAAATGAGTTCGACACCCCAGGCCTTTACTTCCCTCACAAAAGCAGCATGTCATTGTTAAATGACCTTTTGGATAAGTTAGAATGTTTCTGTATGTTCTGTGACATCACGACAGTAAGCAGGGCTTGCAGTCTGGGGGGAAAAAACAGTCAAATTTAATTCCACCTCTTTTCAAAAAGATTTGAGGCAGCATCGCTTACTTTGCACCCTAGCCATGAAACACATCTGCTTTTTTTTAATCAATTCAACCTCGAGTCCAACTAGCATTTCTATTTCTCGTTTGAAGTTTCCACAGAAGATCCCTGAGAAAAAAAACACCTGTCTTCAAAAACAGTATTTTTCAAAACACTAATTGGAAGCTGCTGTTGACATTTAAGGAAATAACATCGCACTCAGAAACGTGGCAACAGACTTTTCAAATCTCCTTCAATATGCATTCACTGAGAGACCTCTAAATCTAAAACATCACTTTTATTATTTCTGTTTGGTTTCTGGTCTAAACCACAGTCAGGGACAATACTCTGGCTTTCGAGGTGGGGAATGAGTGTCCAGACAGAGACCTACCACAGACACGTGAGCTTTGCCAGATGCACCGTTCCTGGTTTCTCCCCAACTCTTCCATTGCATTTTCATAGCTGAACTGCACAAAAAATGTCAAGGTTGCCAGTTCCTAGGAATACAAGGTGGTGAACATATCAACATATGAGCATATGAAGCTGTCTTATACTGAATCAGACCCTCGGTCCATCCAAGTCAGTATTGTCTACTCAGACTGGCAGCAGCTCTCCAGGGTCTCAAGCTGAGGTTTTTCATGCCTACTTGCCTGGACCCATTTTAGTTAGAGATGCCGGGGATTGAACCTGGGACCAAGCAGCTGCTCTACCACTGCGCCACCGTCCCTCCTGTGGAACCACAGAAAGTCCCACACAGATCTGGCAGCTTGGCAAAATGGAGTTGTGGGAAGAAGACATGTGTGCCTTAAAGTCATCTTTAAGGGCAGCTCTAGGTACCGATTGGGGCAGTAGTCAAGCCTACTGCATACAGTAGCATGGACTAACATGGTTAGACCAGCAAGGTCTAGCAGGAAGACAGTTTCCATGCTTACTGACAGGGAGGAGAAAGATTCCCTTCCTTCCCACTGAACTGTGGCCCCAATCCACAGTTTTTTCTTAACTTTGATTTTTTCTGCAGCTACATGGGCACTACAAGCTCACGCTCCTTGCTGAAAAAGTGATCTGTGGAATACAGAACTCAGTTGCCAGGGAGAAACGGAAGCTTCAGTGAGTGGGCTCTATGACATCATATCCCTGTGAGGTCCTTCCCCTTCACAGGCCCTTCACTCTGCAGGCTCTGCCCCCAAATCTGCAGGAATTTCCCAACCTAGCATTGGCAACCAACCCTACATTCATTATAGGAGCTGCATTCTATGAACCCAAGCACTAAGAGAATCACGGAAAACCAAAACTGGATGAGAAAAAAATCTGTGAAAAATAACTAACCACACCCTAATCAAACTATTCAAAATTCATATGAAAGTTCAAAAATTCATTACACAAGGTCTAGAAGACCATAAGGCATTTCTAATATATCTTCACAGTGTGCACGAACATTGACAATACTGAATAATTTCAAACCATTCTCTCAAATGGAGGCCAGAATATGGAAGAAACAGAATGGTTTCCAATCGGCAAAGCTGGAAGACAAGGATTTTATCACCCTAGCTCTTCAATCGGAATGCAGAACATATTGTTAGGAAAACTTGGATTAGATTTAGACGAAGGCGGAGTGAAAATTGGTTGAAAGAACATTGACAATTTGAGATACACAGATGGCGACACATGACTGGCAGAAAACAGGGATGACCTGAACCGATTACTGACGAAGGTTAAAGCCGAAAGCGCCGAAGTAGGATTAAAGCTGAACATCAAGAAGGAAAAAGTAATGACTACGAGGGAATCACACGATTTTAAGGCTGATGAAGAAATTGAAATTGTTCCATCATTTCTATTTCTTGGCTTACTCATCAACTAGAAGGAGGTTGCAACCAAGAAATCAGAAGGAGACTGAGACTGGGAAGAGCAGCCATGAAGGAGCTAGAAAAGATGCATAAGGGTAATGTCACGGGTGACCAAGATCAAGATAAATCATACCACAGTATTCCCTATTACTATGTATGGGTGTAAACGCTGTACAGTCAAGAAAACTATCCAGAAGACAGTTGATACATTTGAAATGTGATGCTGGAGGAGAGTTTTATGGATACCATAGATTGCCAAAGACAAATAAGTGGGGCTTAGATCATATCGAGCCTAAACTCCCCCTAGAAGCTAAAATGACTAATCTGAGGCTATCTTATTTTGGTTGCATTATGAGAAGGCAAGAGTCCTGAGAAAGACAATCAGGCGAGGAAAAGTTGGAAGACCCAGCATGAGATGGACTGACTCCATCAAGGAAGCCAGAGCTCTCAGTTTGCAAGATCTGATGTTTTGGAAGACGTTGATTCATAGGGTCAACCATCAGTCAGAAGGGATTCGATGGCCCCTAAAACACACACGTCCACTAACAGAGCATAAGTGCTGGATGTTATTGAGCAACAGAAAGTAAATATTGGCAAATGTGTTTAGCAACCTGAAGAGCAGAGGTCTCACTTCTGCTATTGCAACCATTTCCACCAAGCACAGTTTCCTTCTTTGCTTCCCATTCCCGCAAAGCTCTTCTCGCCACCAGCACTCAAAAGGCTGGGGTGGTCATTTAAATAAGCATCTTCTGACCATCACGTATTGAACACTTCAACTAGCAAACATCAGATGTCAAAAGAAATTGCATCAGATATTGTATATCAGATGGATGATGTTCACGTCAAACATCACAAGATGCTCCACCAGTCAATATAAAATATGCTTGAAATTAAAATGTGCCAAGAAGAATTTTAAAAATGCAGTTGGGCGGGGGGGGACTCTTATAAATTTGCACTGACTGCCTTCTCCCCTACATTATCCCCTTAAAAACAAAAACAACAGTGATGTGTTCAGGTAATTTAAAAATCCATACTCAGTGGTAGAGCCCTTTAGATGATAATGTATATATTTACAAAATACCCTGCTCCTGTGGTGCAGTCTACATTGGCACTACCCAACGCAGTATCAACACCCGTCTCACCAAACACAAGAGACACTGTCGCTTGTTTCAGCCAGAAAAATCAGCTGTAGCTGAACATGCACTTCAAGAAGGAGACCACGTCATCCACTTTGAAAGAACTGAAGTCCTTTCTACGGTCTCACATTATCATACCCGCCTGAACAGAGAAGCTATTGAGATTTACAAACACCAGCACAATTTTAACAGAAAGGAAGAAGGCATTTTCATCCACCAATCTTGGTACCCAGCTCTGCAAGACACCCTACAGACTATAAATTGCAGAAAGTCTCAGAACAACCAGCAAATTCCACAGAACAATCAGCACAGTCAACAACCATCTTCCTTATCTTCAAACCCCTTCCAACCCTCCCAGCAATTAACACAGAACAATGGTCACATTCAACAGCCAGTTTCCTTATCACTACCCTTCCAGGAAGCCCCACCAAACAATGGGCACATCCACAAACCAATTGCCCTTTCATCACACCCCCTCCAGCCTAGAAATAGCAGCTCTCCAGCAGCCCTGGCTCCACTCAATGCACAGCAGCCAAGAAGGTCTGAACGCCTGCTCCGGCTGCAACGCCACTGAGGATGTTCTCCGCAGCTGAGAACGAAATGTCTGGAAGGAAAACTTTCTCCAGTAGAACACGGCACTTGAGCCCAAAAGATTCTACAAACCCTAATGATGTTACCAGCCGTGAAAACCTGAAATCTTTTATATATTTGTTTGTTTGTTTGTTTTAAACCATTATTAGCTGCCTTTCTTCTTTATTGAGCTCAAGGTCACTTACAAACATAGATAAAATGGCATACATTAAAAGCGTAAGATCAAAATTTTAGGTCCCTACTCAGGATTGTTACTAAACTTAACCGAATGTAACCCTATATAAAACCATCTTCAACTGCCTCCTAAAGATTGAAAGGGAGGGTTCCAGGTGCACTTCTCTGGGGAGGGTGTTCTATAATCATGGGGCTGTCACTGAAAAGGCCCTCTCTCATGTACTCCTCCCAATAAACTTCTTTGGTTGATGTGACAGTCAGCAGGGCCTCTCTCTGTGATCTTAATTCCCAAGCAGGAACGTACAGGAGAAGATGGTCCTTCAGATGCCCCATACCAAACCTGCTTTGGGGGACAATGTGCAATCTGGGTTCCTGGAATTCCATCCTGAAGTCTAGCTCTGATGATGCCACGGCCTCAAACACGTACTACTCCTATCCATGACTGCAAGAAATGTTTCCCAAGTACAATATTTCCTGACTCGGGCATCACCTCACGGTAGAAATTAAGCATTGCTTGATCCAAGATTGCTCTTTGGGAGGACAGACGACACAACCAGAGAATACGTGTCTAGGAATAGCAAAGCAATCCATTCAGAGACCAGACGCAACGCCTTCCTGTGGTAGAACATGACAAGGCTTTGCGTAAACTACGAATCAATAGTTCACGTACCACCTCTGTGTTCCTCGGGGGTTTCCCGTGAAAGTACGGAACCACTGTAAGCCGCGTTTCCCTTTCAAGCGATCAGAAGACAACACAACAATATGAACTGATATGGCTGCAGGCCACCGCTAGTTCACTGCTAGTTCACTGCCTGCTGTGCTCGTAGGTTGCGAGAAAAACCAAAGGTGTCCCTTTCCTTTCTACAAAGGACCTCTTTCTGACCTTAGACCATCTGTCTTTCCTACCTCCTCCTGCTCAGAGAAATGGCCTGCAGGCACTTTCCTCAACTCAAGCGGAGACCACCAGGGAACCCACTGAACTCCTGCAGTGGAATGGGAGGATATAAGTGTACCAATAAATAATAATTGGGGCTTTTTTTGGTGTCGGTACTCACAGGTACTGAGTACTGGCATCTTTGGGGGGAGGCTCACCCAAGTCCTGAGAGAGGAATTGGTAGAAATCAGCACAAATGTATATATAAGAACTAGCACTTCTTTTTTTAACAAAAATACATTTTAGTATTATTACGACAACGATGATAATGAGTCACAATCAGATATTTGACTGGTAGATGGTGTTCTGCAGTTCGAGATATAGCCAGGTTCTTGGGAGCTGCAGATGTGTCTTCGCGGGATTCTTGCTGTTTCAAGCAACACTGTCTTCTGGAGCTGAGCTGGTTTTATTCGCTCCATGCCTGGAATGTCCAGGTGTTTCTTGAGACTTCTCGCACTGCTCCAAGGGTTCCAATGACAATTGGCACAATGGTAATTTTCTTCTCCCAGAGGCACTCTAAATCTGTTTGTAGGTCTTGGTATTTTGTGATCTTCTCCTGTTCTTTCTTTTCTCTGCTGCTGTCCCCTGGATTTCAATGTCAACGAGTTTATTTCTCATTGTTTATCCAGTTGTGATAGTAGGCATGTTATGCTCCAGATGTTTATCTCTTTATAATCAAAACTCTTTGTTTCATCATTCTCCATGATCTTCATGATCTTGTATGCTTTGTGCTGCCATGAATTTCTGGCTGATGGTAAGCCATACATCTTGCAAAGATTCCAGTGCAACACAGCTGCAGCTCTATTGTGATGTTCTTTATAATCAGTTTGAGTGATTTTACTGCAGGCACTGGCCACTTTGCTCAGGCAGCAATTTCTCTCCAGGCCAGTTTTGCCAGGGATCCTGGAGAGTTTTGTGTGTGCCATCTTCTGGGATTGGAGCAGGGGTCACTGTGTGTGTGGTGGGGAGAGAAACTTGTGGGTTTCCTGCACTGTGGAGGGGGCTGGACTGGATGACCCTGGAGGTCCCTTCCAACTCCATGGTTCTATATAGTCAACTGTGTCATCCTTTGTCTTAAAGAGATATTTGCTATCATCACTGGTCTTCTGAATCTCAGCATCATCATCATTATTATTCCCCTCTGCCTTCTCAAATACTGCCGTATAAGTCTTCAGTTTTATTCTCCCCACAGAGACGGCACAGAGCCTGTTGCCAAAAAAAAAAAGCTAAATGCGTCCACAAAGTGTCTTTCAGAGAAAAATGCCTTGCATCCTTAGGATATCTAATCACTTACTTTGGCCAGGAAATGCACGCGTAGAAAGGATGGCAGGTGGGGGAACTCAGCTGTAGTCAAAGAGCCGTCCCCCTTCTCCCCTTGTGGTAAAGCAGCTCAGTCAGGACTCCTCAGGGGTCTGAGGGTCGAAAAAAACATCTCCCTCTTTTGATCTCTTTCCTTCACACTGATGAATTGGCTGCCCTACACACCTCCTGCTTACACCAGGATCCAGTCCAGCTCCCTCACACTTTGCATGCTCATTATTCATTCAAGAACACACGGAACCATGAAGCGGGAGCATCTTGGCCAAGGGCTTTCCTTGGATCAATCAAAGTGGACCACCAGCTGTCTCTTATTGCCTTTCTACCGGGCACCTAATAGGATTAATTTGAAAGCCGGGGATGCACACGGATGGCCATTTCTTCTTTGGTAAAAGGCACGGAGAGCCAGTTCTGCTTCACGCATCTTCGGCAATGAGCCTCTCCGTTGTCTGCTCCAGTCCCCACCCCCAAACAGACAGGCTGACCACCAGTTACCTTGGCTACAACTGTCGCCAGGGCTTTTTTTTGTACATGAACTCCTTTGCATATTAGGCCACAAACCCCTGATGTAGCCAATTCTTACGGTAGGCCCTGTACTAAGGGCCCTATAAGCTCTTGGAGGATTGGCTACGTCAGGGGCATGTGGCCTAATATGCAAAGGAGTTTTTGCTAATAAAAAAGCCGTGACTGTCACTTAATTTCAGGAGGGGGAAATCTCAGAAAAGAGGCACGGAGACTCCTGGAAGGCTGAGCCATCATCTGGGCTAGTGGTACCTGCGGAGCTGTAACTGTACACGACGGCAGCCCAGCCTGTCTGTCAGAATGCACATTTTGCTGATTACTGCAGACGGAATAGCGGAGGGAGAGTTAAAGTGCTAAGAGAGATTGCTAAGCCCTGCTCTATCTAATGCTTCTCTCCAAAATGATTTCACTTCAACGGTTTTTCACCTGAGGAAGGTCAGTTGTCATCTACAGAGGCCCCACTGAGAAAATACTTACAGAGAGGTGCAGGACCAGGAGAAGGGTTCAACAAACGTCCTTTGCTTGACATCTCATCCACTTCCTGATTTGGTGGGGGAAAGTGCCATCAAATCACAGCTGATTTATGGTGACCTGAGAGCGTTTTCAAGGGAGATGATGTTCCGGAGTGGTTTGCCATTGCCTGCCTCTGCGAAGTAAATGCGGGTGGTCTCCCGTCCAAGTGCTAACTAGGACTGACCCTGTTTACCTTCCAAGATCTGAGAACATAAGAACGTAAGAGAAGCCATCTTGGATCAGGCCAATGGCCCATCCATTCCAACACTCTGTGTTACACAGTGGCCAAAAAAACCCAAGTGCCATCAGGAGGTCCACCAGTGGGGCCAGGACATTAGAAGCCCTCCCACTGTGCCCCCCCACAACCACCAAGAATACAGAGCATCACTGCCTCAGACAGTGTTCCAATGATAAGCTGTAGCTAATAGCCACTGATGGACCTCTGCTTCATATGCTTATCCAATCCCCTCTTGAAGCTGGCTATGCTGGTAGCGGCCACCGCCTCCTGTGGCAGTGAATTCCATGTGTTAATCACCCTTTGATTAAGAAGATCAGGCTAGCCTGGACTACCCAGGTCAGGGCACTGTTGTCCTTACCTCTTACCTTTTTAGCCATCCAATCTCCCAAGGAGCTCAGAACAGTGAACATGGTTCTCAGTTCTAGCATGGTATAGTGGCTTAAGAGTGGCAGATTCTAACCAGGAGAACTGGGTTTGATTCCCCATTTCTCCACCTGAAGCTTTCTGGGTGACCTTGATCCAGTCGTAGTTCTCCCAGAACACTCTCAGCCCCACCTGCCTCACAAAGTGACTGTTGCAGGGGAGAGGAAGGGAAGGCAATTGTAAATAGGGTTGCCAGGCCCGGTCTGAAAGCTTAACCAAGCTTAACAGAATGGCTTTTTAAGTAATTCCTTTAATAAATGATGACCCAGACATTTCAGAGTCCCCATATTTCTCTCAACACAATATATAAGAACTTCGCTTTCCTTTATTTGTTGAGACCTGTTCAGTGTTGTTTAGAAGACTCCTGTGATGCCTGAATATTAATCTCCTGATCCCTCCTGATCTTCACAGAGGTCCTTCAGCTAAGTGGTAGAGCATCAGTTTAAATGCAGAAGGTTCAAGGTACAACTCACTGTATCTCTAATTTAAAAGATGAGGGCGTAGATAGCGGGAAAGACCTCAGCCAGTCAGAGTAGAAAATATTGACCCCGGTAGATCTCACTGAGTCAGGAGCAGCTTCATGTATTTACGTGACATCCTATCAGCATGGTTTATCTTTTGACCAGCCCACCGACGTATTTCCTCAAGAACAGTGACAAACGGTTCTTGACTCCATTTCCTGTTCAGGTGGCCTGTCAAAACCAGACTCCATGGACAATTTCTAGTCCAGTTCCTTCCTCTCACAGACAGCAGTAAGTCCACGCTGATTGGTTCCCAGACTGCCCAACCACTCAACAGTAAAAAACGGCAAGGTTCCAGGTTCAAAATGGCAGTCCTTCCATATCCCCTTCATCAACAGGATCAGAGCCAAACTCCCTCAGCTTGAATTCCCCTTCAGACGGTCGTCTTCCCTTCTGCAGTCACTACCTGGTTACCCTAGTGCAACACGGTGGCCCTAACCTATCCTCCCTCTTCATAGTCGTTACCCCTGTCCAACTGTTACTCTCCTCAGAAGAGAAAATCCTTCCAGACAAAGAACTCATCTGCCTTGTGAGAGTTGGCTGCCATTTCAAGGAGTACATTCCGCCATGCCCCAGAAGCATTTCTTTCTTCCCAGTTTCTCCCGTCTCACTCCCTCTCAACCGTCAACTGCCACTCTTTCCCATTCCAACATTCCAATTCCACGACAACAGTTGCCTAGAGCTATTTACGCTCTCCTGATCCCTCCCTAGACACCCACATGAAGATTCAATAGTATCAGGACTGCTCTTTTCCCTCAGCCCATCCAGGTGAGCCTTCTGGGATGTGTTGCAGTTTTGGTGTAGTGGTTAAGTTCACAGACTCTTCTCAGGGAGAATTGGGTTTGATTCCCCACTCCTCCACTTACAGCTGCTAGAACGTCCTTGGGTCAGCCATAGCTCTTGCAGAAGTTGTCCTTGAAATGGCAGCATCTGTGAGAGCTCTCTCAGCCCCATCTACCTTACTGGGTGTCTGTTGTGGGAGAGGAAGGGAAAGGAGATTGTAAGCCATTCTGGGACCGACTGATTCAGAAAGAAAGTCGGGGTATAAATCTATGGTCTTCTTCTTCATATCGTCTCCATGTGCAAAAGTCACAAGGTAGGGTGCGTGTGTGTGAAGGCCCAGTAGACAGGCTGAAAGGCTACATGTGTGTGAAGATCCACTAGACCGACAGGATGTTCTGAGAACCACATTTACCTGCAAAATGTTTGTAGCCTTCTGTGCGGCTGAAAACCCCTTGGAAGCGCACCATCAATGTGTTGCAAAGGCTGAGAAACCCTTGTGGGTTCAGCCAGATTCCAGCGGACAATGAATGGGAACTTCAGTGCTTCCTAAACTCTGAATGACTAGCATGGTGCAGAGTATGGGTCATTTTCTGAGACCAATCTGAAGAGCAAGATCCAGGCCCAGTAGCGTATTAGAGACCAACAAGATCTCCAGGGTATATAAGCTTTTGAGAAGCAAAAAGCTCCCTTCATCAAATATCTGAGGAAGGGGGTTTGTTTCTTGAAAGCTTATGATCTAGAAATCTTGCTGGACTTTTAGGATGCTACTGGACTTGAATTCTAGTCTTCTACTGCAGGAGGAGGAGACTGGATTTGTAGCCCGCCATTCATGCCGAGACTCAGAGTGGCTTACAATCTCCTCCTCTTCCTCTCCCCACAACAGACACCCTGTGAGGTAGGTGGATTCTGAGAGAGCTCTCAGAGAACTGCGACTGAACCAAGGTCACCCAGCTGGCTGCATGTGGAGGAGTGGGGAATCAAACCTGGTTCTAGAGTCTGCCACTCTTAGCCACTTCACCAAATATGGCTACACACCTGAAAGCAGACTTCCAATTAACAGCAGAGCTACATAAAGCAGTATCCCCAGCTAAATTAATACATGTTTTTAGACATTTCAGAGGTGCAGTGCACCATGGGCTTTGTAGTATTAAGGCTGCATAAACAGTTAATCTCAACACAGGTCACTAATGAAATCATAGGATTCAGCAGCATTATGGTTTGGCATGAAAGGACTACAATATCACAAGCTGTAACTGTTTGTACAAAGATGTTAAAATTTAAAAATGCAGGTGTTATAAGAATGCACAATGTTTGTCAATGTAAACATCACAACAATGAAATTCTTCCCAGTCTAGGATGCGCATGTGCCAGAATCATCCACAACACAGCAAATGTTGGTACGGTAGGTGAAATTTTCAGAACAAAATTCTGAAGAGCCAGAATCACAAAAATTAAACAAAATGGGAGTATTTTCTTCTCTGGAAGAGTGTTTTGGAAAGCAAATCAAAGCGGGTACAAAGCAAGCATTGAGAAATTAAAAAATATATAGCCTTATAACTTTAACACACAATCTCCATGCTAAGTAAGTGGAACTTGGGGGGGGGGGATAGGTAACACTTCTCGCTCTTCTATTATGCTGAAGTGTTACAACAAAATAGTGCACAACATTGCAGCAACTTGTAATCGTTAGAAAACAACCCTTCAAAACATCTCTCCTGAAAAGCTATGAGGCATCATAAAACTTCAGTGCTGAAGAGATAGCACTGAAAGAGAGTTCTTCTCCAAAAAAAAAAAAAATCCTTGGCATGTCACATGGTTATTAATATTTGTTCCAAGGTCCCGTTGAATTTCTGTGCCCGCTGTGTTTTATTTCAGGCTCCATGGCTATCTTTCAAAACTTGTCTGGATCATCTCGGCAGTACACTCCATGACACAAAAGCAACAGCGCCGCTTTCTCCAGGAAGCATTTTGAACCACAACGGAGAACTCTTCAGAACTGTGCTTTGATGCCTGCCGTATTGCTGGCAATGCCCATGAGCCTGCCTCGTGCCAGAAAGTTCAAAAGGGAGACTGTTGAAGGTTAAGATTGCACCAGCATGTGACTCTGAAACGGTGAGCCTTCACCCATTTGGGTTTGCTGTGTCCCTTCTGGCAGGAATTCCCAGTGTTGTGTGTTTTCATGCAAAGAGTTGGAACCAATCTCCACCCCCACCCCAGTCCGCATTTCAAATGGATGTGAAACCTAAACACACATGCGGCCAGTGTGGTGTTGCGGTATAATTTAATTTAATTTGTGATTTATACCCCGCCCTATCCCGCAAAGCGGGCTCAGGGCAGCTTACAACATTAAAACATTACACTAACAATGAATAAACATATCAAATTAAACACAACAATTTCAAAATCTCATAAATATAATACATGTAGATTAAAATAAGAAGACCATAATTCCAACAATGGTACAGCCTGAGAGCCAGTTTGGTGTAGTGGTTAAGTGCGCGGACTCTTATCTGGGAGAACCGGGTTTGATTCCCCACTCCTCCACTTGCACCTGCTGGAATGGCCTTGGGTTAGCCATAGCTCTCGCAGGAGTTGTCCTTGAAAGGGCAGCTGTTGTGAGAGCCCTCTCAGCCCCACCCACCTCACAGGGTATCTGTTGTATGTGGGGGGGGGAGGTAAAGGAGATTGTGAGCCACTCTGAGATGCGGAGTGGAGGGTGGGATATAAATCCAATATCATCTTCATAACATGATAGAGGGGTGACATGATAGAGGTTTACAAGATAATGCATGGAATGGAGAAAGTAGAGAAAGAAGTACTTTTCTCCCTTTCTCACAATACAAGAACTCGTGGGCATTCGATGAAATTGCTGAGCAGACAGGTTAAAACGGATAAAAGGAAGTACTTCTTCACCCAAAAGGTGATTAACATGTGGAATTCACTGCCACAGGAGGTGGTAGCGGCCACAAGTATAGCCACCTTCAAGAGGGGTTTAGATAAAAATATGGAGCAGAGGTCCATCAGTGGCTATTAGCCACAGTGTATGTGTGTATATAACATTTTTTGCCACTGTGTGACACAGAGGGTTGGACTTGATGGGCCATTGGCCTGATCCAACATGGCTTCTCTTATGTTCTTATGTTCTTAATTCAGCAGTTGGTACAACTTAGTACAGCTTCAGGTCATTGACACCACTTTAGGTTGGGACTCAGACTCAGCGTGTTGGAGTAGTAGCGAGACAATCGAGGTTCGAATCCCTGCTCATGCCATGGGAGCCTGCTGGCTGCCCTTGTGCCAACTGTACCCTCGCAGCCTAACCTACCTCACAGGGTTGTTGTGAGGATAAACTAGAAGGAGAGGAGAGCGATGTAAGTTGCCTTGGGAACCCACTGGGGAGAAAGTCAGGGTATTGATGAATTAAATAAATAAAAGCTGCATTTGCTCACACTGCCTGCTACCGCAGCCTTTCCTTATAGCAGCAACGCATACATGTGACCATCTATAGAACAGAGAACATACTGAGGACAACCAGGTCAAGGTAAAGCACTCTGTCAAATAGAAGAGCTGAGCCAGAACCACTGGAGACAAGAGCGCAGCCAATCGAAATAATTTACCCCTTTGGTGAGCTGCCTGAAGGAGGATATTCCGAAAAGAGGACGGAGGCAGCAGTCCGTTTGCAGCCACACCTGTTTTGGGCAGCAGTCGTCTCCATTTTGGAATTTCTTGGACTTTGGGTAGCTCTGCAAACAAAGAGAGAACATTGTACAATTTTCTGAAGAAGGGAATTTTTTTGGAATACCACTGACTATTGTTTAGTGTAAGAGCCCCATGGCGCAGGGTGGTAAAGCTGCAGTACTGCAATCCTAAACTCTGCTCATGACCTGAGTTCGAACCCGGCGGAAGCTGGGTTCAGGTAGCCGGCTTGAGGTTGACTCAGCCTTCCATCCTTCCGAGGTCGGTAAAATGAGTACCCAGCTTGCTGGGGGGGAAGCGTAGATGACTGGGGAAGGCAACGGCAAACCACCCTGTTAAAAGTCTGCGGTGAAAACGTTGTGAAAGCAACGTCACTCCAGAGTCGGAAACAACTGGTGCTTGCACCTTTACCTTTTTATTGTTTAGTATAAAAATTGTTTTGGTATATGCATTAGTAAAAACCCTCACAGAGTGTTCTATATTTATTTGCCTATTTATACCTGTGAGCTCTCTATCTTGACAAACTCCAGACGGGGGCTGGAGATCTCTGACTATTGTAATTGATCTCCAGGCAACAGAGATCAGGTTCAGGGCTGGAACTTGGTGGGGGCCATGGGGGAAGCACCCCCTCCCAATTCTGCCAGGCACATAGGGTTGCCAAATCCAATTCAAGAAATATCTGGGGACTTTGGAGGTGGAGTCAGGAAACATTGGGGGCGGAGCCAGGAGCAAGGGTGTGACAAGCATAATTGAACTCCAAAGGGAGTTCTGGCCATCACATTTAAAGGGACCGCACACCTTTTTAAATGACTTGCTTCCATAGGAAATAATGAAGGATAGGGGCACCTTCTTTTGGGGCTCATAGAACTGGACCACCCGGTCCAATCATTTTGAAACTTGGGGGGTATTTCGGGAGAGGCACTGGATGCTACACTGAAAATTTGGTGCTTCTACCTAAATAAACAGCCCCGCCAGAGCCCCCGCAGATCAATTCCCCATTATTCCCTATGGGAATCATTCTCCATAGGGAATAATTGTCCAGTAGACATTTCCTCCCCCCCCCCCGCTTTCTGATGACCCTAAAGAGGGGGGAGGGTCTCCAAACCCGGGGATTGGCAACCCTCTCTCTCTCTCTCACACACACACACACACACACACACACACACTTACCGGTTGGTTCATCCACAATGACATCTGAAAAGAACAGGGGCGACGTGGCTCTCTTTCTCTCTCTCTCTCTCACACACACACACATAGTTCCTCTGAAACAAAAGCAAAACAAACCGAGGGACTGTATTGCTGACCCTTCCCATGAAGTACTTCCTGCTCAACTTTAAAGGCACACAGACACACACACATTTTGAAACGGCCCTGTTTGCAGGTTTCTAAACCTGCCCGAGATCTAGAGCTGCATGGTGGCTGTGGGGGCGGGGCTTCCCTGCTGGCCAGCTGGCTGGGGGCGGGGAGAAGCCTGTAAAACCGGGGGATCCCCCGCTGGGACCTGGGGATTGGGAAGCCTACAGACACACCCTCTCCTGGTCCCCAACACCCCCTCCTTTTGTTTATGCTTTGTTAATTAAATTAGCATTCCTTGGTTCCCCCTCCAGAAAAAAAAATCCTAGATACAGGTCACCTGGAGAAAATGGCCACCTTGGAAGGCAGACTGTATG
Organism: Heteronotia binoei; assembly: GCF_032191835.1. Lineage (NCBI taxonomy): Eukaryota > Metazoa > Chordata > Lepidosauria > Squamata > Gekkonidae > Heteronotia > Heteronotia binoei. The sequence continues at coordinate 16,817,837 of NC_083228.1, read as the reverse complement.
GCATTATACCCCATTGAATTCTGTCCCTCTCCAAACCATGACCTCAGGGGACATTTTGTAGAAAAAGAGGTGTCAGAGCTCATCAGCACAACATATTTCCATAGCTCATTTGCATCTGCCACACCCCCGACATCACCGGAAGCTGTACTGAATTCTATCAGCTCAGCATTTATCTTAAGTGATTCTTAAATTAGAATTGTCATCAGGGCTTTTTTGGTAGAAAAAAGCCCAGCAGGAACTCATTTGCAAATTAGGCCATGCCCTCTGACATCGCCATTGTTTCACAGGGCTTTTTTGTAGAAAAAGCCCAGCAGCAACTCATTTACATATTAGGCCACACCCCCGGGTGCCAAGCCAGCCAGAACTGTGTTCCTGAAAAAAAAAAGGCCTGATACTCATCCTAAAACCTTACTCCCATCATACTTTTTAAATTAATATCTCCTCTGTGGCCACAGTGGCATGAGGAAGATTTCCATCTGTCTGCTTTACACATTTTGGTTATTTCTGTATTTTTTGTGGGGAAAAATATTAGAAAATTTGTCAGCTCTTAAGAGTTCCGTGAAATTCTCACAGGGGTTTGAACAATGGAGCCCAGAAGCAAGTATTGGTGGGGGGGGGGGGGAGAAAGAAAGAAATAAAGAGCACAATAAAATGTAGAGGTTCCGGAGCTCCACTCCTGTGAGCTCCTGCCCAAAATGAGGCCTGCCCGCCCTCCTTAGGGTATCTCCCAACCTAAAGCTCCCAACCCTTGCCTCAAGAGTCTGATGGCAAGAAAATGAAACCAGTGCGAGTGGTACCTTTGAAAATGCACACTTTCCCGGGAGATCGTATCTTTTGAATTATGCTCTTCCATCAAAAGATCGCAGCAAAGAGGGTTAGGAAAAGAGTGTGAGAATGGGGGGTGGGGGGAGGACATGGAAAGAGGAGAAATAGGAAACTACGCCGTGTGGATACTCTCTCCGTCTCACAGACATATACACACACACAATGTACTCCAGTTTGGGACTAAAGGTGGTGTAGAAGCAACCCTGGCCCGATCCAGCAAGGCAAGCTCCTCTGTTCCATTGCAAGAAAACTCAGCAGACTTCTAAAAAAAGGATTGGATTGCGTGCAATCTAGCAGGGACCCCCCACCCCCAGCCAGGGCCCTTGCACTTTTTCTTAAATGCCTCTGCTGATGGGAGAAACTCGGCAGTGATGGCGCTTGATCCCGCTGAGCTGTTAATTTTTAATAGACGTTTGAAAGCGATCCAAGAGAGCAAAAAAAACAAAACAAAACCCATTTCAAAGTGGCTAATACGAAACCAGGTCCTGGAATGACCTTTCATTAATGCAGGCCTCCTGAAGAGACTTGTGATTTCTGGCGCATTCTGGTCTTCCAACAAACCACAAGAGAAAGAAAACAAAACCCCCAAAGTCTCTTCTTCCTTTTCTTCTGCTCTCTTATGTTCAGCACCCCACCCCCCTGCAATTGTGATGCAGAAGCTGATAAACAGTATTCTCTTTGTTTAAAAAAAACACAAGAAGGCAGCCGAAGCATAAAGAGCTTTAAGAAAGGCCTCTTCAGAACTGAAAGCTGGGGGTAGAGTATACTCGGAAAGCAAGAGACAAAGGCTGTGATCACACATACTAAATAATGTACTCTCAATTCGCTTTCAATGCACCTTCCAACTGGATTTTGCTGGTTCACACAGTAAAATTCAGTTGGAAAGTGGATTGAAAGGGCATTATTTAGTGTGTGTGTGTGATCGCAGCCAGATACAATTCTTTCTGTCCAAGTGAAACAATTCTGATTCTGAGCATTGCTGCCTACAAGGAATGTCGAACTGAAACACACATGAAAACTGCACCTAGACATTCAGAGACACGAGATTCCTGAGTGTGTGTCTCCGGTGTTCACAGCAAAGCTACAGAGACTACTTCTCCAAGGACCCCTTCTGTCCTTCTGATTGGGTGAAAGCATTTTTGGAGGGAAAACTGTCCAAAGTGGGGCGGGACTTGGGAGGAAACCAGGGCGCTTTTTTTTTGTAGCAGGAACTCCTTTGCATATTAGGCCACACTCCCCTGATGTAGCCAATCTCCCACGAGCTTACAGGGCTCTTAGTACAGGGCCTTCTGTAAGCTCCAGGAGGCTTGGCTACATCACGGGTGTGTGGCCTAATATGCAAAGGAGTTCCTGCTACAAGAAAAGCCCTGGGAGACAATAAATAAGCCAAGCTGCAGACAAGATTGTGTTCATTGTGCACAAATGTTTTACTACCCACTTGTTCTAAAGCACTTATAATAAATTTCTTGTTGTTAAGCTGCCTGGGTTCTCACATCTCTTCAATCATGGTTAAAAGGGACTTGCTAATAGGGAAGATACCAGGGTCAAGTGAGCGCTCTGCCCCCCCCTCCCACAGACCCTCCCCAGCAGCCAGTAGAAGGCCCTTCCTGGTCCCCTGCTGTGTGCCATTAGGGGTAAAGGGAGGGTAGAGAAACAGTGTCCTCTATTTAGGAAACTCCAGGGTTGGAATTCTAGCAGCTCCTTTGCATATTAGGCCACACCTCCCTGATGTAGCTAATCCTCCAAGAGTTTACAAGGCTCTTAGTACAGGGCCTGCTGTAAGCTCCAGGAGGATTGGCTACATCAGGGGTGTGTGGCCTAATATGCAAAGGAGCTCCTGCTAGAATTCCACCTCTGGGAAACTCCATTGACCAGCATTCTCCAACGTGGTGCCCACGAACACCATGACAGCTCAATGAAAGAATCAACCCAGTGTGCTGCAGTGGTTGAAAAGGCAAACTCTGTTAGGGAGAGCCAGTTTGGCGTAGTGGTTAAGTGCATGGACTCTTAGCTGGGAGAACCGGGTTTCATTCCCCACTCCTCCACTTGCAACTGCTGGAACGGCCTCCGGTCAGCCACAGCTCTCGCAGACCTGTCCTTGCAAGGGCAGCTTCTGGGAGAGCTCTCTCAGCCCCACCTATCTCACAGGGTGTCTGTTGTGGGGGAGGAAGGTAAAGGAGATTGTGAGTCGCTCTGAGACTCTGTTTCAGAGAGAAGGGCGGGGTATAAATCTACAGCCTTCTTCTCATTATTATTAGAAAAAAGATTAAGAATAAATGGCTGTTTATAGAACACCCCAGTACAGATAGATGGTATAGCCTCATTTGGAATACTGTGTTCAGTTCTGGTTACCATATCTTAAAAAGGACAATGCAGAGCTGGAAAAATTACAGAGGGGGGCAACCAAGATGTTTAGGGGGTTGAAGCACCTTCCCTATGAGGAAAGGATGAAGAGTCAGGGACTAAGGGGAGACGTGCTAGAGATTTCCAGGGCTTTTTTTGAGCAGAGACGCACAAGAAAGCAATTCTGGCTGGCTTGGCATCATGGGGTGTGGCCTAATATGCAAATAAGCTCCTGCTGGGCTTTACCTACAGAAACAGCCCTGTGTGACACAATGGTAACATCAGAAGGTGTGACCTAATACACAAATGAGTTCCTGCTGGGCTTTTTCTACCAAAAAAGACCTGGAGGTTTCTAAAATTGTGCATGGGGTGGAGAGAGTTGACAAAGATAATTTTTTCTTCTTCGCCCAGAATACTAGAACTTAAGGGTATCCAAGGAAGCTGATGGGCAGGAGGTTCAGGAAAGACAAAAGGAAATACATCTTTACACAGAGAGTGATTTAAATGTGGAATTCCCTGTCAGAGGACGTAGGGATGGATCCAAACCACAGGAATTCCTCCGCTGCTATGGCCAGGTTGAAAGGGGCTCGTGCATCTGGATGTCTCCTCAAAACACAAGCATTTTCAAGAGAGACAGCTTCAGTTTTCTACAGTTGCAGCTAGTTAGCAACCTATCTGGAAATGTAAAAAACTGAAGCTATGGATCTTAGTGAGAAGTGCCTTGTCATGATTGGAGCTTAGAGAAAGCCTGGAAGGCGAAAAACGGTTCTGAATTTCCAGCTACCTGGTTTAGCTCTTATGCAGAAGAAATAGAAATCTACACTGACCAGCCAACGTTCGCCCATTCCCCTTGGTATTCTTAAGGTGGTCCTTCGTTCTATTTGCTTCACAGAAGACTGAACCTGCACTTTCTACGAAATTGACTTAAGAAAAGAAAATTGCCTCTGTGGACTTTTTAAAATATATATATATATATACATCATTAGGCGTTTGGTTCTTCTCCTGCTGATGTTTCGTTTGTTATAAATATATTTTGATAAGTTACATTTTTGTGTTAGAGTAACTTTGTGTCAGCTTTCAGAAGCCGAATTGAGACTAATTTACACACAAAAGCATTGCTTTGCATCTCTGCCACCCTTATCTGTGTTTCACTTTGGTTGCTTAATCCCCAGGTGGGGGCAGGGGATTCCCTGATTTGGAGGCCATCCCCTTGCTTCAGGGTCATCAGAAAGGGAGGGGGGAGGAAATGTCTGCTGGGCACTCCATTATACCCCACTGCAACTGGTTCCCAGGGCATAATTGAGAATTGATCTGTGAGTATCTGGGGCTCTGGGAGGGTGCTATTTTTTGAGGTAGAGGCAGCACATTTTCAGCACAGCATCCGGTGCCTCTCCTCAAAACACTCCCCAAACTTCAAAAAGATTGAGCCCCCATCCTTCATTATTTCCAAACGGAAGGAAGGCAGTTAAAAGGCAAACAGCCCCTTTAAATGCAATAGCCAGAAGTTCCTTTGGAGTTCAATCGTGCTTGTCACACCCTTGCTCCTGGCTCCACCCCCAAAATCCCCAGATATTTCTTCAGTCGGACACGGCAACCCTAGGTGGGTCCCAGGTTAGAGGACATCCTGGCCCCCAGGAGCCACCACACTGGAGATGCCTGCCCTACACAGTCTGTAAGTGAAATCTAAATTACTTTTACCAGCAGAGCTAGTGAAAAAACATTAATCTTCGCTATAGCACAAGCACGCTCATGAAGCGAGGTGCTGCAAAATAAAAATTAGCTAGTCATTAAGGTGCCACAAGCCCTCTCCGTTGATTCAAACGTTTAAAAAGCGAGACAAGCCAGAGAAGAGAGAAAGCTCCGGTCACAGAACCACTCTCCAAGCCGCTCTCCAACCCCTTCCCACTTGAACAAAGTAGGAGTCAAGTCGCACCTTTAAGACCAACAAAGTTTTATTCCGAATGCAAGCTTTCGTACGCATGCACACTTCTTCAGACGAGGGGATAGGTACAGTGGGCTGAAATACACATAGTTGGTGGCTTAACCCACCAATACATGTAATGCATGCAGTTGGTTAACCCACCAGCTACATGTATTTTAGCCCACTGTACCTATCCCCTCGTCTGAAGAAGTCGGCATGCATACGAAAGCTTACATTCTGAATAAAACTTTGTTGGTCTTAAAGGTGCCACTTGACTCCTCCTTTGTTCTACGGCTTCAGACCAACGCGGCCGCTCACTTGGATCTACCTTCCCACTCGGTAAAGCTTCTAACGACTTAATAGAAAAGGCACGCGTCTCCCAGGCGCGCGGACAACACCGCGCCGGGTTCTATTTAGGCAAATCAAAAGGGCCACTAATGGTTGGATTAAAAAAGAAAAACCAAAGGCGGGGCGGGGGGAGGGTCTTAAACGCACTGCCTTCTGCAAACGCCCCTTCCAGGCGGGGGAAGGGAAATAAAAGTCGACCGAATCCAATTACATTTTCGATGAGAGGCTTAACGCCTCTTTGATTCCTGGGGGCGCGCTTCAAGGGCTCCCTCGAGAGCGCCTAATCCGAATTGAATGGCTTTCCTTAATAGCCTCTCCTCCTCCCTCTTTTCTGCGTTACTTTCCACCCCCCCTCCGAGAAGTCACATATGTGGACGCAGCGCTGGCTTTGAACCCGCCTGGGTTTCGTCGAACTCCTCGCCGCCCGGGGAGCTTCTCCACGTGCCTCCTTCTTCTCTTCCCCCCTCCCCGCTTGGCGATATAAACAACTCCGCCTCTTCTCCGGCGCCGATTCGCACGTGTTCCCATCCCACCAAAGGGGTGGCCCGAAACCCGGCCTCGTCGGTCCCTTCTCCCAATCGGAGCGGCGATGAAAGCGCCCGGCCCCGCGCCGCAGCCACTCGGCTTCGCCCTCTGCCGCTCCTTCCTTCAGGACCCGACCTCGTGGCGCAAGGAGGCCGGCGAAGGCGGACGTGCAGAAGCGTTGCGGCGGTCGCCTCCGGCGGGGAAGTTTCGGACTGCGCCCGATCCGCAGGCGCGGCTAGATCCTGCGCCCGAGCAGCCCGCCCGGGAGGCGCTGTTGGGATCTGGAGCGTGGGGCGCCTGGCCCCGGCCCGAAGCGCTGCTCGGCGGAGCTTGGATCCGGCAGCGGCGGCGGCGCTTGGCCGCCAATGCCCGCGAAAGGAGGCGCATGCGGGCGCTCAACGGGGCCTTCGACCGCCTGCGGAGCGTCGTCCCCGCGCTGCGAGGCCAGAGGAAGCTCTCCAAGGCGGAGACCCTGCAGATGGCCAAGATCTACATCTCCATGCTGAGCGAGCTCTTGCGAGGGGCGGCCGAGGGCGGCCCGAAAAGCCGGGCGCCTCCCCCGGGCAGCGGCCGCCCGAGCCAGACCCCAGCCGCGGGAGTCCACGGACCCCTGAATTGACTCCGATCGCTGCAGAGCACAGCTCCGCCGCCTTCTCGCCAGGGGAGCTATTCCGGAAAACGGGGGGCGGGTGATAACCCGGCAGTGACACTTGCGGGTTTTGAAGACGATGTATTTAAAAAGATTGAACTCGGAGGGGGGGGGGGGGTCGTATGCGAGTTAAAAGATTAAGAAATTCGAGGGGGGGGGGCTGTATTTTTTTTCTAGCTACGATTTCAGAGTACAGATGACGCTGCGCAAATTGAGAGCAGACTTTTAACAGATGGACGTCACAAGCGTTACCTGGGGAGGGCAGCTTTGAAATGAAAGGTTGCCGCCTTGATTAGTGGGGTAACTGCGTGAAGCGTTGGCTGCCGAAGAGGGGGGAAATCAGGGGAGTTGGGACACCCTAAAGACTAACAAGGTTGTGCGTGGTGGGGAAAGAAGTACTTTTCTCCCTTTCTCACAGTACAAGAACTCGTGGGCACTCAATGAAATTGCTGAGCAGTCGGGTTAGAACGGATAAAAGGAAGTCTTCCTTCACCCAAAGGGTGATTAACCATGGAATTCACTGCCACAGGAGGTGGCGGCAGCTACAAGCATAGACAGCTTCAAGAGGGGACTGGATAAGCATATGGAGCAAAGGTCCATCAGTGGCTATTAGCCACAGCTTGTGGTTGGAACTCTGTCTGGGGCAGTGATGCTCTATATTTTTGGTGCTTGGGGGGCACAGTGGGAGGGCTTCTAGTGTCCTGGCCCTGCTGGTGGACCTCCTGATGGCACTTGGGTTTTTTTGGCCACTGTGTGACACAGTGTTGGACTGAATGGGCCGTTGGCTTGATCCAATATGGCTTCCTTTGTGTTCTTAAAGGTTGCCTAGGATGCTGCATTGATCAGTGGGGTAACTGTGAAGGGTTCGCTGCCAAGGAGGGGAAGAGTACTGGGACACCCTAAAGACTAACATCTTATTCCTTATTTCTAGGAGAAGGCGGTTAAAAAATTTTAGTGTAATGTTAGCATAAGATTAACAATAAAATAATTGTTTTATAATCATTGGACAATTGTTTGAAGATTGTTAACCTATGTTATAAAGCAGGGGTGCCCAACTGCGCCTCGGGAGCCACATGTGGTTCTTTCACACATATTGTGCGGCTCTTGAAGCCCCCATTGGCTGACTTGGAGAAGGCACCTCTCTTTAAATCACTTCGCCAAGCCAGCCAGAGACTTGGAGAATGCATTTAAAGTTGCTTTCTTTCCACCTCTCCCCATCTACTTGCCTGCCTTCCTTCCAGATCTCAAACATATGTTCATGACTTGTGGCTCTCAAACATCTGACGTTTATTCTATGTGGCTCTTAGATTAAGAGAGTTCAGCCACCCTTGTTATAAAGTATATTACCATTGACTCAGTATGTACAAAGTTTTAGGCCTGACGCTTCACTGCGACATTGAAATGGGGAGAACAGAAAAACAGGTCCACGTGGATGGAGAGTGCAGTTAATTCACCACTGGGGACCATGATCCCTCCTCGTATTCAAAATAAGGTAAAATTACAGAAGCTCCCATGTGGTGTGGTGCATACGCTCACCCTGAAAATTCAGAGCCCAATGAGGTATGCCCTGGGTGCTGAACTCTCAGCTATTTTTAAACTTAATTTTCAAGCTGTGGGGGAGAAGAGAATGAGGCAAATGGTGGTTCCCAACTTCCCAGGAGTTGTTGTGCATCAGGAAAATGGCATGGGAGGTGGCAATGATAAAGTGGGCACAAAATCTGGGAAAGCCTATTGAGTCGGAGCAGTGGTCACGAACGTGGCGAGCAAATTATAAGCATGGGAGGTTTAAACTGTAAGAGCTTCCTCCAAGGAATTTGGCCAAGGTGCTTGGAATTGAAACTCAAAGCTTCCCTTAAAGAATTACAAACCACTTGAGCAAGGGAAGGATGATTAACCCCCTTCCAGTCTATCCACTTATAACCCAGTTGTCCCAACCCATTTATCCTATATAAGGAAGCCTCACCAGATTTAGTGAAATGTAGAACTGCAGCTTTAAGAGCCATTCAGTATCCCCTAACTTTTCTCAGCTGGGAGAAGTTATAATGTAGTCAACATAGTCTGCAGGGGGGGGGGTGGAGCCGGAACTCCTTTGCATATTAGGCTACACCTCCCTGATGTAGCCAATCCTCCAAGAGCTTACAATAGACCCTGTAAGCTCTTGGAGGACTGGCTACATCAGGTGGGTGGGGCCTAATATGCAAAGGAGTTCCTGGTACAAAAAAAGCCCTGGTAAAAATTAATAGGAAAAACACCAGTTCATTAAAATGGATCAACTGTGTTGCTGGTGCTTGCATTACCTGTCAGTATGTGAGTTAGGGACCCCAAATGTAATCAGTCAACCAAATTAAAACATTAGTTAACTAACCCAAAGAGCTGTTAGCAGGTCTGTTTTGGTTCTTGGGTCTTCCCATATTAGGGAAGGAAGAAACTCTTAGAGGTGACCATTTTTGCTAACTCCAGCTTGGATCCAGAGATACACTGGAAAGTTATCAAGCACTTTTCACTTGCGGATGGGGGTGGGTGGAATTCTCAGTTATCTTTACAGCCCTTCACGGCTCCTTCAAAGGAATTCACAAGGATCAGCGGCTCCTCCAAAGTGGCAGACCATTAGATGCATAGGATGGGAGAGAGAAGAGAAAGGATCAGTAATACCTGTACAGCGGTGATCTCTTCTCAAAGGGTATTTGGTGTCCAGACAATTCTAAGTTACCCTTTTAAATCTCAAAAGCAACCTATACTGAAGTTGAGGTAATACATAATGTGCCCTTGACATCGGTATAAAAACTAACTGGCTGAGAGCACCAAGATCAATTATAGCAGAAAAATATAACCATAGTTTATCTCTCACATTCTCTGAATGACCACAGGCGTAGCCAAGGTTTAAAAGGGGATTAGATAGATCAGTGGAGGAGAAGTCTATCGTTGACTACTAGCCGTGGTGACTGAGGGGAACCTCCACATTCAGAGGCACTAATCCTGTGAATCCCAGAGCCAGGAGGCAACATCAGGGGAAGGCCTCAGCTTCTATGCCGTTATTTGTCCTCCGGAAGAACTGAGTGGCCGCTTTGTGAGACAGGATGCTGGACTAGATGAGCCACTGGTCTGACCCAGCTGGGCGCTTCTTATGTTCAGAAGGTTGTGCTGGCTTTCATTTTTGGAAGCGGGGAAACGTTTTGAGCTGTACAGTGCTGTCTTCAGTAAAGTTAATATATGGAATTCGCTGACGATGATTTGGGGTTAGCGTGACACGAACTCATGGAAGATCTGTCTATCAGTGGCTGTAACTTGTAAGATCTGTACTATCCCTCCTGGTAAGAATAGGGCTTTTTTTGAGCAGGAACACACAGGAATGCAGTTCCAGCTGGTTTGGTGTCAGGGATGTGGCCTAGCATGCAAATGAGTTCCTGCTGGGCTTTTTCTACAAAAAAGCCCTGGGTAACAATATCCGCAGAACAAAGGTGTTGTTGTCTTCACACTTTGCAACTGCAAAAATTCAGCATTTATCAAGAATGAATGGAGATGACAGACAGAAGGATAGATAGACAGATAGATAATCCATCTTATTATTTCCTAATATTTGAAAATCAGTACCAAGCCAGTGAGATATGAAACTGAAATGCAGGATTTTAAAAGGAAGTATAACAGAACTCACCCAAGTGACTTCTTCAGATGAAGCATAGATTTGCATTCTTAAAAGAAAGCTGATCAGAGGAATGCTTTCAGCGTAGGAGACAATAGGTGAGACTAAAGTTTTGCTGAAAGCTCTGCACTTGGGATCAAAGAGCATTCACAGTCGCAGAATGCACAGCACAGAATGCTTTCCAAGACCAGGTTGCTTGCGTAGACGTGTACTAAAAGTATACTCAAAGGAAAGCCGCTTGGTCCTGGCTCCTGAATGGGTAATATAAATTGACAAAACTAATAGGAGATAATTTGTTCCCTACTATTCAAACTGGATACATAACAGGTGCATGCAAACAACTATTTTAGCCTTGGTGCTTGCACCTTTACCTTTTTAACAGTAGGCCTGCAGTGTGAAAGTGGCACTCACATGGTCCTCTGAGTGACTACAAGTCTACCTTAACCTGCAAAAGTCCTCTTAGGCAGTTCCCTAAAGATGCCAATAAACGACATTCTGAACCTATGATTCTCCCCAAAGCTTACTGAATTTGGTGGCAAGCTACGCTATCTGCTGTCCCATGAGATGCACCTTTTGCTGGACTGTTACCCTTTCAGATGGCAAACAGGCCATAACTGCTATCAATCTGCTATTGCCTTTGTCGTCGTTTCAGCCCAGTCGATGCAAACTAACAATCACCAGACCCCAACTTGTGATTCTTATAATCCGCTAAAAAAACATTTCCATGACTTTGCATACTAATTCACTGCCCACTCACTCTATATTTAGGACTGCTTGCCATTCCATCCTATTGTCTGATGAAGTGTGCTTCCCGCACACAAGATTTTACATTCTGAATAAAACTTTTGTCGGTCTTAAAAGGTGCACTCGACTCCTGCTTTGTTCTACAAACCACAATTCTGTGTGCATAACAAACACATGCCCAAAATAGATTCAGGTGGGTCGCCGTGTTGGTCTGAAGCAGCAGAAAAAAGTTCGAATCCCATGGTACCTTTTAAGACTTAACAAGATTTTATTCAAGGTATAAGGTTTCCTGGGCGTGCACGTGAAAGCTTATACCTTGAATTAAAACTTCGTTGGTCTTGAAGGTGCCGCTGGACTTGAATTTTGTTCTACGCGCTCAAAATGTCTTGCAGGTTCTAGCTTGGCCTTCAGATGAATGGACTAATTCATCGTGCAAGAAAAGCCCCACCCCCGCAACTCTTAAATAATCTGATTCTTTCGATGGCTCTATCAGATTCCCAGCCAACTGCATGATTTTGTCCTATTAGGAACCTTGGAGGTTACAGTCAAATGCAATCTTGCAATCCATTTACGCACTTGACAAAAAACTTGCACCCCAGTGAGAAAGGCAGGCTATAGATGAAAACGTGTCTGTTCATACAAAAAGCCCCAGATGCAATAATAATAACCGAGCCTGTTTATCCATGCCTGTTTTTCAAGCAGATGCATGAAATAACCTTTCCCATGCTAAGATTCAAAAGCTCTATCGAGCTAACCAAAGAAGAAACAGAAACGAGGTAGCTTGTATCTCACCAGTTTATAACCTGTGTAATAATTAACCTGGGAACAAACAATGACCATTACCTTTATGCTGTTTGTGGGTTTCCAGAATCCTTTAGACTGATACAGCTTAGGCAGGTCTGAAGAACATGGCCTCGTAGAGTCTGAGATGGGTTGATTGGCTCCAACTGGGTCTCTTAAGTTCTTAGGTACTTTTCCAGTCTTGACTTGGGGGATCCTTTTGCAAGAATTGATCTTGTGATCTTTTGCATGCAACACACAGGCTTTCCCAGGGAGCGATAGCCCCTCACCTGTGTTAGTGTGCTCCATTCAGAGTGGAGATGTTGCAGAAGCTTATATGCCTAAGGTCCAAATGTTGCAACGGGGTCAGCTGTCAGTCTCCCTTTTGCCTTCTCTCCCTCTCTCCTGGTTGATTTGGCTACTGTATCACATCTGAGGTTCCAGGAGCCTTGGGAAATGCATTCTCCAGGGCATGAGATTTTTGGGCACTCTGGGGACATCACTGAGAGTTCCTGATACCTTGGGTGGTAAGAGTCGAAGACATAGGGGTGGAACAGGCTGTTGGGGCTTACTGTGAGGGGTCTTTCTCCTCAGAGGACAGGAGGACATCTGAATGGGATGTTCCCACGATCCTTCAGGGAGGCAGGAAAACTTTTTTTCTCCTTCCTTTAGGCGCCTTTGGGACAACCCGCCCCTTCAGTTTAGTTCCTGTCTCTACAGGGAGAACAGCTAGGCTGAGGGCTAGTCTTTCTTTTCTGACCTCTATCTAATTTTTTTCCCTTCGCAAAAAAAGAGAAAGAAATCTTCCTATCTAGTTTTCTTCCTTGCGCCTATCTTTCCCTTCACGCTCTACCTGCCCTCCGAAGACAGGGGTTTTTTTGACAGCGGGTGAAGACGCCACATAATGGCAACCAGTCATCAGGATGGGTTCCTCTTCAATGAGGAACAGGATTCGCACGCTGCAGACGCAGCTGCAACAAAGAGCAACGTTGGGGCCAACATGGCTTTACGGCATGATCGTGCTTTTCCAGGGCCGATCCGCTGAAGACGCAGCTGCCGGTGGGAAGGAATTGTTCCTGACCCCTACTTGCAGCAGAAGGGATAGGGTTTTGTTTGGAAACCTGCAGTACTCCTGATAATATAATCCAAGAATGCTACTGAGTTTTCTGGTGCTCAGGAGGGGAATGGGCTAGTTGATTTCTCTCTTCCTTTTTTTTTTGGCAAAAACAGTTTGAGTTCCCAAGCCAAATTTCAAAATGAGGTTCTGTTTCACCCATCACTAACACTGAATTCAATAACAGGAATGCACCATGGTTCAGGATAACGTTTTGAACACTGAGTAAGAAACACAATAAGAATAAGAAACACAAAAGTGTCTTCCGTTTCCCAAAACCAAAATCCCCCAAAGCAGCGCCGTGAAATACTTCATTATTTATCCCTGACCGACTTGCTGCATTAAGTGACGTACAATCCAGATATTTAGCCGTTGCCAAAATCATTCTTTGCCTTCGAGAAATTCGGGAGAGCGGGAGCCAGTATAAAATAAATGAGATGATTTAGAGATTTAAAAATAAATGAGATGATTTAGAGAAGCTGTTCTCTTTTTTTTGGTCCCCTATTAAAATAATAAAAGGTCCTTCATAACTGCTGAAGGTGGCACTTCCCAGACAGCGTTCCAGTTAAGTGGATTTGCTGGAAGTGCTTATCCTTTCCTTCTAAGCACTGTCAGCGTCTTTTTTTCAAAATAATCGGTGAGTACTGGGGAAGACAGAGAAAGAGAGCAGGGCCTGTCTCTACAGGGGGAACAGCTCCAAGTGTAGTTTTGGGGAGAGGAACTTAATTGAGCCGAAAACTCTTCTGATTTAATTTCAACCCATTGGTTCTGGTCCTACCTTCTGGGACCACAGAAAACAATTCCACACCATCCTCTCTATGACAGCCCTTCAAGTACTTGAAGATGGTGATCCTGTCATCTCTCAGCCGCCTCCTCTCCAGGCTAAACATGCCCAGCTCCTTCAACCTTTCTCCATAGGACTTGGTCCCCAGGCTCCTCACCATCTTTGTCATCTTCCTCTGGACCCGTTGCAGCTTGTCTATATCCTTCTAAAAATGTGGTGCCCAAAACTGAACACAATACTCCAGGTGAGGTCTTACCAGAACAGAGTAAAGCGATCTGGACACTAGACTTCTGTTGATACAGCCCAAAATTGCATTTGCCTTTTTAGCCACCATATCACACTGTTGACTCACGTTCAGTGTATGGTCCACTAAGATCACATCACAGGGTTGTTGTGAGGGTAAAACCAAGGGGAGGAGGACCGGATGAACTGCTGAGTTCCTTGCGAGAAAGGGTGGGGTAAAAATGTGCACAAAAATTGAGAAGCAAAGAAATAGCACCCACCTGCCTAGGAAAATCCATAGTTAACTTTTTCTCCCGTTCTCTACAGCTTAATGCATATACAAGCAAACATTACACACTGTACTTAGCAAGTTTTTCAGTATACTGGCACCTTTATGATCAACAAAATTTTATTTAAGGTTTTTGTGTGCATTTTGTTGATCTTAAAAGGTGCCACTGGACTCCCAACTTTGTTCTGCGGCATCAGACCAACACGGCTGCTGACCTGAATCTAAGTTTCTATTTTGTTGGTCTCTTTCTTTTTCCATCCTTGTATGGAGCAGCCAAGGCAGAACCAGAGAGAAGTCAGAATTTCCCCACTGCCTAATACAAGACCATTAAGGAAGGTGAACTCAGGCACAAAAGCAAATAGTTTGCACTGAAGGTTAACGAAGATCTGGGCTCCTGCCTCCATTTTGAATTAAAAGAGGCTTCCCTTCACGTGACCAGTTGGAGACTGCTTGACACACCTGGCCGGAGTATTCCTTGCCCTTTTCCTTACTGGGCAATGTTCCCAGAGCCTGAGAACTGACTTACTCACCTCACCGTCTGCTGGAGAGAATGGTTAGCTTTCCTTCCTTTTCTAAGCCCAGGAAAAGGGAGTCATTTTTGTTCTTCGCTCAAATTTCAAACCCTATAACTGAAGCCAAAATCTAGAGGAAAAATATATAATGTAGAATCAAGAATTCTCCAAAGCCTTTAGGATTGACGCTATCTCTAAAGAATCATACTTTATTTATTTTATTGGATTTATATCCTGCCCTCCCTGCCAAAGCAGGCTTTATATTGTTTGTGTGATTAGGTTACGCTGCCTACATGGGTTACTTGGACCACAAGTTGACAGGAGGGCGCTGGCACTGCCAGTGTTTTGTGCAGGAAAATGCTATTATATGAGTAGCAATGACATCCACAGAATCATAGAGTTGGAAGGGACCTCTAGGGTCATTGAAGTCCAGCCCCCTGCACAATGCAGAAAATTCGCAAATACCACCCCCTAAATTCACAGGGTCCGCATTGCTGTCAGATGGCCATCAAGCCTCTGTTTAAAAGCCTCCAAGGAAGGAGAGCCCACCACCTCCCGAGGAAGCCTGTTCTACTGAGGAACAGCTCTGTTAGGAAGTTCTTCTGATTTAATTTCAACCCGCTGGTTCTGGTCCTACCTTCTGAGGCCACAGAAAACAATTCTGCACCATCCTCAATATGACAGCCCTTCGAGTACTTGAAGATGGTGATCCTGTCACCTCTCAGCCACCTCCTCTCCAGGCTAAACATGCCCAGCTCCTTCAACCTTTCTTCATAGGACTTGGTCCCCAGGCTCCTCACCGTCTTTGTCATCCTCCTCTGGACGTGTTCCAGCTTGTCTATATCCTTCTAAAAATGTGGTGCCCAAAACTGAACACAAGACTCCAGGTGAGGTCTTACCAGAGCAGAGTAAAGCAATACCATCACTTCACGTGACCTGGACACTATACTTCTGTTGATACAGCCCAAAACTGCATTTGCCTTTTTAGCCACCATATCACACTGTTGACTCATGTTCAGCGTATGGTCCACCAAGATCCTTTTCGCACATACTACTGCTAAGACAAGTCTCACTCATCTTATAACCATGCATTGGATTTTTCCTACCTAAATGCAGAACTTTACATTTATCCCTAAAATTCATTTTATTGGTTTCAGCCCAGTTTTCCAATCATTTCTACTGTGACAGGAACATGGAATTCCCTCAAATACAAGGGTTGGAGGCAATGTTCCCTCTAAGCTGTGGAGTTTTGTGAGCAAAAATCCTAATTTGTGAGCTACTGGCATTAAAGTTGTGAGTGAACGCTTAAATTAGGTCGCTCTGGGGCCATTTTTCCTGAGCTGAGACAAAAATGTGTGAGCTGGAGGCTAAAAATTGCGAGCTAGCTCACACAAATTCAGCTTAGAGGGAATACTGGTTGGAGGCTCATGTTACATGCTCCATAGGGATGGCTCTGCTGAAACGAATGGCCAGACTTAAAAGTTTAGAAATATTTATTGCATTGCATAGACTTCAACCATTCCCACAAAGCAGGCCCACAGCTAACCAGGGGCCCATGGGGCGTGGCCCCCGACAGTGTTTTTTTTTGGGGGGGGGGCCTCACCCTCAGCCTGCCCCTCTCCCTCCTGCACAATTAAAATCATATGGGAAGGGCATCCAGGAGCAGCCACTGCCCCTCCCGTGTCATTTAAAAGGTCCAAATCATGAGGGAGGGGTGGCAGGAGCAGTCACCAGCCTCCTGGCATGATTTAAAGGGCCCCCTCCCCCATGGCGCCTAGCTACGGGGCTGCCACAAAGAGACCAACATTACTAAGCCCTACACCAAGTAAATGCTTCTTTAGGCTGGGTGGAGCTCTCAGGCAAGGGGAGGAAGTTTTCAGCAGCATCCCCACAGAGATGCATCTGTATCCCGGCTTTTATTACCTTTAGCATTCCTGCAGGCAAGCAATAAAGCAGACACTGCTGCGGCAGACAGACTGGGTCTCAGTTTAATGCACGATAGCTATAATTTCAAGATGGCGGTCATAGTTATTTGGTCTCCAAAAGAGAAGGTAGTCTCTGAAATCAAGGAACGGGGCTCATCAAATGTATGCTATGTAGCGACGCAGGTTATGTATTGAAAGTAGCAATTTTTATTCGAGTTAAAATTATTTACAAAAACCAAAAGACATACTTCATGAAACTGGTACAAACTATTATTCCTGCCGTTGGCTTTTGCTCCAAAGATCACAGCTGAGAAATACTGTATAAAATAAAAATAGGATTGGATTCAGAAAAGTACTCTACTGTTCTAGTTTCCAATTGCGCTTATTTACATATATTTACAGTGGAAAAAAAGTTACTTTAAAACTTTTAAATTTGAAGGTTGGCCTCAAGTACCCCTTTTAATACAGAATTAGATGAGGGTTTTAATGAAGAAACACACTGCAGCTTGCCGGTTGGTGTCTCCCCCCAGCCCCCTTAAAAACAGAATGAAAAAAAAGTCTGTATGTTTCAGTGCTTGCTAATTAAAAGCTGTTCAACACAAGAGGGTATTCAATTCGCATTCAGATCATTAACCAGTGTAACAGAGAAGTGTGGTTCCTGATTTCCCACATCCCTCATTGCAGCTACTTTTAATCATCCTTTGCCATTGCACACACAAACAAAACAAGCCTAACAAATCTATATGAAACCCAACTAAAAATGAAAAAATCCACTGCTCTAAATTGTTAAGACTAAATGGCAAAAATATATCCAAGTAAATCCTGCGTTGCATCTCAAAAAATAATTTACAAGTACAGCTTTGCTCTTCCTCTCATGTGGAAGGTCTTCCTTTCAAGGGCAAACATGGCCTCAGCATCTTTTCTAAGTTACACTGGTATGCTAACTTTAGGGGTTTTTTAAAAAAATTCTCGAAGGTGATGAGGGAAAAGCAATGGGGGGGAAAGCAGGACCAATATAGAATTTTTGCTTCCAATCAAGTTACTTCCTTACAGAATTCCCCACAATCTGCATTATCAAAAATAGGAAGACATAGAAGGCAGCCACTGTATGTAAAAAAATTTACAGCTGGCACTGATACAAAAGCACAAGTTTGTAACTTTATACATGGAGAGAACACAAGATCTAAAAAGCAGGTTAGATTTTCTGTTATTTCTCCCACCTCTCATTATACACAGAAATAATATCTTTTTTTTTTTTCTTATGGCTTCAAGTTTTACAAATTCAATGAAGTAACATGATGCAACTACCTACACAGGTAAATGTGAAAAGTGTCTGCGACACAAATGTTCTACGAAGTAGTTTTGTGAATATTCAAGACCAGCTTAATAAAAGTCATGAGCAATGCTGTCAATCAAAACAATGAGTGCAAGAGAAGTCACAAATGTTCAAAACGTCTTAAAACAAAAATGGTACTTTGCAGGGATTCTTTTTTGTTTCGTTTGTTTAGTTTCAACCAAATTCCTGACACAATCCTTTGCTGTGAACGACCCCCACACTGAACAAAATCTTCGCTATATTCAGCTATTTAAGGCTTTGTATTGTATGAATTTACCTGCGCGATACTAAAGAAGAAAGAGGTCTACTGGAAACATTAATCCCCATTGGTGTTTTAGCTCCACATTTCTCCTTATAATATAATAATCCACGTTTCTTCCTTGAAACAAATCAAGACAGCATTTTAAAAGTTTTTGCTTACTACACAGCGTAAACTGCCCTGGCACTGAGTGTTGCTTCAGACTGTCCTTTTAACAGGGCAAGTTTTGCGGTTACTGCATTTTTAAAAAAATAGACACAGCCGCCAGCTGGGAGGGGGTTTTGTTTTTTTTCCTGCATGCTTCTTCCAGCTATGAAGTGTTATGGTCTATTAGTTTACAGTACGTAGGCCACGACAATTTCAAAAACTGAGAAGTAGTTTCCAACAACCCAATTTTCAATCAAAACAGTATAAAAAATAAACTATCCAAGCCTCAACCTCTTTGGATTCCAACACATTTTTTTTTAAATATAGACAGTAGTTAAAATCACAAAAAAGTATTTAAAAATTTTCTTTTTTTTATGATTTTGGAATAATTCTCTGTAAAAAGCAAGAGCAAATTAAACTCAAATCGAGCAATGCTGCTGCCCAGAGCATGTTTATTAGAACATATTTTTTGATACCTCAGTAGCTAAAGCTGCCTTTGCACCTGGCTGGCATGAAAAAACAGTGGCTCAACAGTAAACAGCAGTTGCACTACCAGCAGCAAGTTCTTCCCCTTTAAAGTTGTCACAAACAAAGCCGGAAAAAAAATAATAGGGAGAGAAAACCCTGCCAAATATATTTAAATACTGCACTGCATTATTATGAACATCGTGAAATCCTGATTTGCTTTCTTCGGTATTTTTTTCCCCCTCTCCTCATTTTTGATAGTTGCAGATTGATGTGGTAACTGTCTTTTCTGAAAATGCTGAGTTTGTGTGGTTAAGAGACCAGGTCGCCTTAAAAATCCAAACACAAAAAGAGATCAGTGAATGCTCTTGGTGCATCGTCGAGACTCTCTTTGCATGACTTCTTTTCTCTAAAGAGTAGCTCCAGCATCCGAGTGCCTGTCGCCAAACTGGAGTATCTAGCAGTGTTCCAAGTACTCTATCACCCTAGAGATACACTTCTGGCCTGTCGTTCCAACAGCACACTAAAAAAAGGGCAGAGAGAAAGGAGGAGGAAAAGCAAGAAGAGAAAGTTATCAAAATATTTCAGGATGCATTTTTCTCGCTTCTAAAGAGAGCACTTGGTCATAGCTAAAGGATTTTTCCACAAAATGGTAACATCAAACATAAACAAGCTCTCTTTTGTTTCTCTTAAGCAAGCACAGTAATCAATTTACGACTGGGTAGCCTGTATTTTATAAGACAGCCTTTCATAAAGCTATCGGTGTTAAAAGCATATTCAACAAATGGCTATTCACCAGTTTGATCTTGCAACGCGGCTTGCGTGGGCTTGGCCCCTTTTGACAGATGACAAGGCCAATTCTGGCGATGAGATTTGAGTGGATTGGGTAGAGCTACTCCTATCTGCACAAAGGAAAAGAAGGGAAATGCCCAGCTTCCCATCAGCTCCAATGCTGTCCCTGTTATGACCGGGAGAAGGAGTAAAAGGGAACTGTCATCCCAGAGCTTCTCCATCGCCCATCTGACAGGTATACTAGCCTCAAACCACCTGAACTGATTTAAGAATGCTTCTGAAACCAGACAGGAAAACAGCTGTAACCTTTTATATATATTACTTACAATAAGGTTCATGAAACTGAGGAACTTTTTGAGCATTTCCGTCATGATTGAGAAGTCCCCTTCAGGTAAATATGTCCTCACAGTAGTGACATTGATCTAAGGAAATAAGTTGTAAATTGGGAAATGTTCAAGTTACAATAAAAGATACCTGATACACATGATGCACATGAATTGTCTTCATATTTTGAACAGGATGCATCTTCCCCCCTACTGATAACATTTTTTAAAAAAACTATCTGAAAGTCCCATGCTGTTTTGATACAATGACGCTATCTGGCCACCAATACTGACTTGTTTTTTTCCAAGTCACAGTTCTCACAAGAGTTGAAAGCAAAACCGTGGCCTTAACTGAAACACTGGGGACTTTCCTCTCCCCTTTAGAGTGGTGCCTAATCTTCACCAATGGAAAATGAAGACATCTTTTATGACTGGCAACTGACCACACATCACAATTGAATGCATGTGTTTGTAAGAGTAGAAAAAGTGCCTAAAAAACTGTCCACTGGGAATACCCTCAGCATTATTTCCAGGGGTAGAATTCTAGCAGGAGTTCCTTTGCATATTAGTCCACACACCCCTGATGTAGCCAATCCTCCCTAGAGCATACAAAAAAGAGCCTTGTAAGTTCTTGGAGGATTGGCTACATCAAGAGGTGTGGCCTCGCAAAGGAGCTCCTGCTAGAATTCCACCCCTGATTATTTCCAGTCTCTGATTTGCTAACTCTATTTCTGCTATGTCTATTAAAATGTCTTAAAAGCGTTCTAGAAACGTGCTTCTGTTTTAGAACGCAGGCATATATGCAAATTGACCATTCTAGCATCAACAGTCAGGCAGAATTTTAAAAACAAAAAACCAAAGTCAAACTGATCATGCAATACCTAAAGCTTGGTTACCCAATAGTTTGGATAACCTCCCCCGTCCCCTGAAATTGCTCCACCAGTGAAGACAGAGATAACATTAACCATGCAGCCAGCATCTGAGAATGGACTGATTCCTGAAGCTCTTGCTACACCTTAGCACATACTTTTGAATTGCAAAATCCCTCCCCCCCTCCAAAAAAACCCCCCACTTTGTCATTTCAGGAAGATCTACTTTTCTCTCAGCAAGTTAGAGCCACTTAACAGTCATGCAATTAATGGATTTCTTACTGGACTCTCCTGGCAGAGGCAGCCCAGAAGCAATGCTGTATACGAGGCCACAATGCAGTCTTCCATGTGCTTCCCAGCATGCTGCAGAGCTGAAAACAAACAGTATTTTACACAAATGTACGGACTTCAGAAATGAAAGTTTCCTAAGATTAGCGTTTATTGCTGAATGCCACTTTGCTGATTTACACCCAGAGCTGAACAATCGCTTACAAAGCACCAATAAAGAGTTCTGTGACACCTTAAAGACTAACACGTTTTAACTTAATTTAATGGTCTGCTTCTACCTTTCCTACTCTGGCGCATCTTTTAAATCTGTTTGAATTGACGGTGCCACCTCTGTAGTTTTGACTGCAACAGACTGAGACAGCTACACTTCTGGAACTTCTGTCAAACAACTTCCACATTTAAAAAAAAAAATCTGCTTCAGGCATATCCTCTATTTATGCAGAACAGCAAAACATGCTGGGGGACGGGACAGAAAAGCAGGAGTGCCACACGCAAATCTACTAAAGTGAGAGGAATTTATGTCTACAAGAAAACCAGAAGATTAGACGGTTGCTAAAAACAGTTTTTAAGGACAGTGAAAACTGACACAAGATTTGAGCCAGGAGAAAAGGGTCAACCCCCTCCCTCCCATGAACTATGTAATAAGAGAGCAGTGGTAAAGAAAGATCAAGTTTGTCATCTTAAATAAACTTAACAGAGCATGGTTTTCTTTACTCCATAAATGGACACCCATTTTCAGGAAAGGAAAGTGAAGACCATTAACAGAAGAATAAGAAAATATGATGATCCTTAACCCAACTGCATTTGAGGGAGGAGGAGGAGAAGGAAAAGATGATGATGATGGATTTATATCCCACCCTCCACTCCAAAACTCAGAGCAGCTCACAATCTCCTTTATCTTCCTCCCCCACAACAGACACCATGTGAAGTGGGTGGGGCTGAGAGAGTTCTCACAGAAGCTGTCCTTGCAAGGACAACTCCTACAAAAGGTATTTCTGACCCAAGGCCATTCCAGCAGCTGCAGGTGAAGGAGTGGGGAATCAGACCCGGTTCTCCCAGATAAGAGTCCGCACACTTAACCACTACACCAAACTGGAATAAATGAGGCAGGAAAAAAAGTACTCTAGAAGACAAATTCAGGCTCCTCTCTGCTGCCCCATGGCTCTGCCTGCCCCCACCTACCTTTATTGAGATCAAGTTCTTCTTCATCTTCTTCCTTCTTATCCTTCTCCTCTGCATTCTCTGGCTTTTCTGCAGACACCCACTGGATCTCTCCGCTTGTCTCCTGCCACTCCCCGCTCTTGTCATGTTGTGCAGTGGGAGCTTCTTTAATCAGCTCGTCTGTTTTACTCTCTGCCAACTGAGCAGCTCGTTCGCGCTCAAGAAACAACTGGGGGGGGGGGAGAAAATCCAGTCACATCAGTCAGGAGACCAAGCATTGCACACAATCCTTTAAAAGGCACTTGGGAACATCTCAGCTGCATGAGCACACAACTTTGCTTCTATTTCACTTTCACCATCAAACTGCTGTTTCGTCCTGTTTCACAAACTGGCGTACAGTGTCAATGCAATAGACCAACACCCCCACCCCCACCCCACCCTGCTTCAAACAGCATCACAAGGATCTGTATCTCTCTCATCTGGTAGCAGATCAATATGCCAGTTTCCAGCTCCACTGCATGTGGCGTCCAGTGATAAAAGATTATGCAACGACAGCAAAAAGCCACTTCAGCAAAATGAAATGTCATGCCGCTTATGATAGCTAATGAGGGAGGCAACGTGTACAGCCGGTTTTGGTTTAAAACCCAGACGGGATCGAGACTCTACAAAATAATGCAGAATTGGATACAATTATGGCTGGTAAGCCTGTCAGTTGCTGTTGATCATCACGGTGCAAAATAACTCTTGAGAGGCAGCGTAAGGCAAGGCTGAACAGCCCTCACGACAGCATGCTCCTTATGAGGTTCCCAAAAAGACATTCACAGGCCGCTGATAAAGAATGCATGACCGGATGGCCTTTGACTCCTATCTGGGAGACACACTCAATAGTTCTTATGAGCTTTTACCAGATTTTATGTAATCAAATCCAGAGACAAATCCCCCAATTTCACACATTTAAAAACATTCCTCATTCCTTTTTGTTTTAAAATTGGTGCACAACCTAAAATTTCATAGAAGTTGCTGATGCCAGGAGGGGTGAGGGAGGCAAATGCTGCCCATTAAAGCAATCTACTGGGAACATGAGTCCCATTGGTGTTTTAGTCTGATGTTTTTAGTATTTTAGTACTCCATAGTATAAATACCACTGAGCATAGCAAAAGTCCCAATTTATTTCTGGAATTGATACTTCAGGCAGGAACAGAAAGAGGGGACCACTGCAGGGCTTCCCAGTCCTAAGTCCCAATCAACTAGATGGTGCAAAAGAATGCTATGATTGAGAATCTAATAGAATCAGTAGGGTTATATTCTATTGACAAATCAAGCAGTCTGCCACTGCTTACTTGAAGAAAGGCACTTTTCACATTCTCAATGTGTTTTCCTATATTTTTCTCATTCTTTCTCTCAAGATATATAAAGAATAATTCCCTATGGGACAGACTTGGGGAGGAGAGGTAAGCTTTGGTTTGGGAAAACATTTGCTAGGGGCTTGGAAAATAACCTGACATTCAGCTCTCCCTAGCTGTCTCTCCTGCTCCTCGAGGGAAGGATCTATAGCATTCCATCCCCATCATTTGTGGGGAGGGGCCTTTCTAGGCAAACAAGGCCTGTATTTTCGAAGGCAGCAATTACCCACCCAGCCTAAAACAATGGTTCGTCCTCACAAAGCTGTGGCTTGCATTTGCACTTGGCTACTAAGAGTGTACTAGTGAGTAGGAAAACACACACATGCTAGTTATTGGGC
Source organism: Heteronotia binoei (assembly GCF_032191835.1). Taxonomy (NCBI): domain Eukaryota; kingdom Metazoa; phylum Chordata; class Lepidosauria; order Squamata; family Gekkonidae; genus Heteronotia; species Heteronotia binoei. The sequence goes on along the minus strand of NC_083228.1, from coordinate 16,793,835 downwards.
AGCTGAGGACAACATAGGGAGGGCGCTTAACTTCGGTTGTTATTGTTCAGCCTTGCGACACTGCTTTCTTTTTGATGCACATCTTTTGAATTCAAAAAAAAATTCTACTTACCTGTACTAGAGCTTGAACAGCAGCCATTTGTTCAGAGGAATTTAAGCTATCATTGGCTTCTCCCAAGGAAAAGGAATCAAACGAACACGACGTCTCCATATTCACAAGACAGTGTCGATTTCGTGCACTGTACTCTACCAGATTGATCAGGAGACCCAAACCCTGCAACAAAAGCAAGGCCAGAAGTATAGAACGCTTTGTTCTCTCCAGTATCAATATCCGTAACTAAAAAGGACAAGCTGCTTAAGAATACAGTGTTTTCATTAAGAGCAAGAAGTCAAACTTTTGGACACTTCTGGCTGTTAAGATATTGGATTTACATCCTGCCCCACACTCTGAATATCAGAGTCTCAGAGTGGTTACAATCTCTTTTGTGAGATGGGTAGGGTTGAGAGAGCTCTTACAGCAGCTGCCCTTTCAAGGACAACTCCTACGAGAGCTATGGCTGACCCAAGGCCATTCCAGCAGGTGCAAGTGGAGGAGTGGGGAATCAAACTCAGTTATCCCAGATAAGAGCCTGCACACTTAACCACTACACCAAACTGGGTCTCTGTGTGGCATTTTGTACCATCTTAGGATTTTATTGGTTTGGCAAGCTCCCTGATCCATATTTTAAGCATCCTAGACCTGCAGAGCCTTCAAGGCTTCTTTAAAATAAAAAAGAAAGCTTCTGACCTGTTTATTATATTGATGAATGATAATACTGGATCTCATGCCTCAAATTTCATTTTAGGTGAAACTCAGTGATAGCTGTACATCAGCCAAGGAGGGTCATGTGGGTTGAACTCCACACAACTGCCAGTCTAGACAAATATTCAGGCAAGGCAGTCAGATCAAAACACATTTATGTGTTTACCACTTATCTCACAGCTTTTTTTAAAAAATAAAGCTTCTGTCATCGGTACACTGAAGACCAGTATTTTGTTAAAGAGGCTGTTGTTTCCCTGGACTTTTTTTTTTTAAGCGCCAAAAAAGTCACTTCAGCTAAAGAAAGGCTCTTTAGGGTTGCAAAAAGCAACAAATTTTGCTGAGCCAAATGGTACGATATCAGCCAAGAGCTCTATCTAAGTGCATTTCTATCACTAAGTACCACTGAACTTAATGGGCTTTAGCAAGAGACGCATTTCGGATGGCAATTGATCTCATTAGATGTGATGTACTGAGGTAATGCAAGACAGGGTGTGTTGACAAGCGGCCTTAACATTTCCTGCGCGCGCATTTTATAAAGAATTTTCTCTCTTACCAGAACCCGAATATCGAATCTCTGCTCTTGAGGTAGGAACTTTGGAACCTGAAGCACACAATTCAGAGCTGTGCTGATAAGACCGTCTTGCTCGCCTGTCTTAGTGCTACCCCACTCTGCAAATATTTAAGACACAAGAGCTAATTGGAAACTTAAAAAAAAAAAAGATATTCCAAAAATAAGTCACTCTTCGACAACAGCTACGCTAATTAACACTCAATGGGCAACATCTCATCGAAGACTGAAAAACAGATCCCCCCCCCCAAATTAAACCAATCCAAGCCCCACAGAACCACAAGGAATGAGGTTCTAACCCAAGACCAACATCCAGATTCCTCCAGCTCTTAACAAAATATAACCGAAAAGACTAACATCTTCAAAGTAATTCTCCTTGAAGCCAAAGATCACTTGTTTCTGCCATTTCTTTCTTCCATCCATACTAGGGTTGCCAAGTCCAATTCAAGAAATATCTGGGGACTTTGGGGGTGGAGCCAGGAGACTTTGGGGGTGGAGCCAGGAGACTTTGGGGGCGGAGCCAGGAACAAGAGTGTGACAAGCATAATTGAACTCCAAGAGAGTTCTGGCCATCACATTTAAAGGGACAGCACACCTTTTTAAATGTCTTCCTTCCATAGGAAATAATGAAGGATAAGGGCACCTTCTTTTGGGGCTCATAGAATTGGACCCCCTGGTCCAATCGTTTTGAAATTTGGGGGATACTTTGGGGAGAGGCACTAGATACTATATTGAAAATTTGGTGCCTCTACCTCAAAAAACAGCTCCCCCAGAGCCCCCGAAACCTCCAGATCAATTCCCCATTATACCCTATGAGAAGACGTTTCCCTCTCCACCCCCCTCCCCCCCGCCCCCCCCCTTTCTGGGAAATCTGATGCAGGAGACAGAACTCACTCACCTCCGGAGGTGCAAAGGCACATGGTCCTTTGGGGGCGTGGCTGGGCTCCCCTCCCTTCACCGGCCAGCTGACTGGGGGCGGGAAGCAGCCTGAGAAAACGGAAGAGCTCTGGCTGCTGCGATCGGGGCTGGGTGCGAAGGGCTGCCGTTCTCCTCCTCCCCTCCCCCCCCGCTTTCCCTTTTATGGCCAGCGGGGGGAGGAGGCTCCAAATCGGGAGTCTCCAGGCCTACCGGGGGATTTGGGACCCCTAATCCATACCTATTTCACCGCGTTAACCGCATTAACTCAAAGATCAGCCTGCCTTACAGAAAATCAGGGTTTTTGTTTTCTTTTTAGTGTTTCACTTGGGGAGCCCCTCCCCACACAGTAAACACCCATTAACTCCAGCATGAGAAACACAAAACCCTACTCTTCCCTTCTGGCCTAGAAGCATTTAAACAAGTTGCTAGTAGCTATTCTCTGCCTCAGTCAACCTGGGCACGCAGGAACTCATTCCACACTTCAGTATGCCAGAGAATGAGTGTTCGTGTGGCATTTTTTCTGTGCTGGGAGGTGTGTGTGTGTTTTAAAAAACAACAACTCAGCTTCCCACATTCATTCTGAAAATGAACTGTCCCAAGAGAGAGCTGTACCACAAGCATCGTATGAGCAAACAGATCAGCACTCAGGTAAGAAGGTGACACTTCCGAATGACAGCTCCTATATCTAGCACTGATACAAGTGAACCTACAAAATAACATCTTATGTTCTTGCAATTTCCTTGTCCTTGGCTATCTTATAGTTTTGTGAGTGGTTTTTTGGGGGGAGGCACACAGGTATGTGTCTCTTCACTTGTACGAACCACTCTTGGAGACAGCAGTCTAAAAACTGGAATAAAGTATAAATAAAAATAAATGCATTGTTTCCTGAATCATGATTCCTTTCCTGAATCATGACTCCCTGCCCCTTAAAAGTCTACAGCAATGTTTTGTTGGGCCAAGATTAGATAATCATCTTATTGTACTTCTCGTTACACAGTCACCTAGCCTAAGTGACAATACAGGAATGCCTTTCTCTAGCTGTCATGGAGAACAATCCATCTAGCTGGCTGATCTTTCAGTCTGCAAAGACAGGAGAGTTACTTACCATTATCATTTGTTAAATTGAGTAAGACGCCAATGATGGCTCTCATACAGTCTTCCACTGCCTTACCCACATGGTTTGTTACATTCTGGTGAGGCAGGGGCTTACTGTCTGGCAAAAAGATGGTGTCTTCAGCACGGTTGTATCTCTGGATCAGTTCCTCGCAATGCTGCAGTGCTCTGAAAGTGAGGACACAAAGTAAGGACACACAGAGTAAGCCCTTTCCATATTAAAGTGATTGAAATTCCAAGCAACCAGAAAAGCTCACTAAAATGCTGAATGGCAAGTTAAACTGATATCTGTTATCCTGGGTTAACGATAGTGAAAGGTATAGAAATGACTAAATATTAGAGCCATTAATAGGCGCAATTCCCCCCTCGTTTCCTCTGAAAGTGTCATGTACACTTTTATTGGAACAGTTCCAGTCTAGACCCAGACCCTCTATTCAGCTGCACAACCTATGACAAAGTAGTTTAGACTCAAAAAGACTTTGAAGCTATTGAAAAACAAGGTCCATCTTGTGTGCCCAATCTATTGTGTGGATTTGAGTCATAAAACTGAACCAGTGAGACAGTGGGCTCTCTTCTGCAAAAATCTACTATCAGACTGTCATACACTGGCAGATAATTGCTTACAAGTGGAGGATCTGTGATGATGGGAAATCTTACCCTCCAGTGGTTCTCCTCCCTCAGTTATTGCTACTTTCCTTCCTTCTCTCCCTCTCATGGCCCTGAGAGTGTCTCCCTTTTCCCTGCTTCCTCATCACCTCCAGAGCATCTTTCTCAGTTTCTCTGTTTCATCTGCCACTTCCTCCACCGTGGCCAGCTCTCACCTTTTCACTGCTTCCTCTGCAGCCTTCATCTTCCCCCTTTTGCTTGACTTTTCTTTTTTCCCTCTCTCCACTTTGGCTTTGCTTCCTTCTTGTCATCTCCCCCCCCTTCACCTCAGAACTTATTTCAGGTTTCAAAATGAAACTGCAGCAGCCATTTTTAAAAAAGTTTTTGTGTGTGTATGTTTGTGTATATATGTGAGTGCTTGCATGCCTGGAAGTCATGATGACTTCTGGTAACCACTAGTGAGGCTTTTTCAGAGAGGTGGCTTGTATCGCCTGCCTCGGCATCCCAGCCCCGGTATTTTTTGGAAGTCTCCCAAGTACTTGCCAGGGTCAGCCCTGCTCAGCTTCCAATATCTGACAAGATCACGCTTGCAGCAGTCATTTTGTACTGTCTCGGTAGCCACAGATTTGTCTGCAGATGCCCAGGTACTCCCAAATGACTGCCAAATTCACTAGCGATAATCTTGTCATTTTAAAACTACTATAATTGATCCCTTCCCCCATTTAAAAAAAATAGAGGGGTTTTTCTGCCAATTTGGGGATTCAGCATGGTTCTATATACATAACTGTTCTCCTTCCAAATTCAGACTTCGAAAATGATTAGAAAACGCTGGCAAGGAACGGGGAGTGGCATGGGCAGCAGCACAAGAGACATGGAGGGGGCATAAATGAGACCCTCAGTGATACAAGTTCTTTTGTGTGGGCACACTGCCTGCCCCATATACTTTCAAGTTTGTGTCTTCACTGAAAATTTTCCTCCTTAAACTTTCCTCCTTAATCATGGACTGTAGCAAGTTAAATAGAGCATATGCTATACTTGGCCCATCTAAGCAGTTTTTAATCGATATAATGCAAAGGAAACACATAAACTCAGCATTTCCCAATAGTTCTCCTGAACAGAACCCATGATTTACATTTAAACTATGTTGCTTTTACAAAGTCATATGTGCATATATGTGAGGTACTGATACTCTATTTCTAGTCCTGCTTAAAGACTCAGTTTTTCTTCAAAACCACTTTCATGAACGCACATGTGTATGCGTGCGCACATACACATGCGCGCACACACACACTGCAAGTTCTCTGAGAGAAACAAATAAAAGGAACAGCTTTCCAAAACATGAGTACATATATATATTTGCTCTTCTTGGTTGCAAGACATTTAAATTAGAAGTAGAACTACCGGTGGGGTGGGTGGGGGTGGGCTCCCTCTGGGAATCCTACCCCCCCAGGGAAAGTGCATGCGCAATACATAGCCTCTCCTCTCCCGGTGTAGTGAACGCCGCGTGGTCACTGTCTGGCTATGCCTGGCAGATGGTCACTGCAATGGCCTCTCCTGCATTACTGCATCCGTAGCAACACCTTCTCGCTGGTCCCCCCCGTTTTCACAGAGTTTGCTACGTCATGGTGCGACCGAACTGTCCGGCGGTATAACCGGATGGGCAGGCTGGGCCCACCAACTTCGCCAGCCTAAGAGAAGGAAAACTCTAACATCAAACCCGGGCAGATAGAGCTCGTTAATGTAACACCTACCACCTGGAGGACTCACTGCCGGCGTCCCGGCTTACTGGGCCATGGCAGATGACCCCCAGGTGAAAGGGTGGAGCCAGTACCGCGCACACTGCGCTTCACCTAAAAAATTCCTCTGCGCAGGCCTGAAGGGCATATCCACACACACAACCCACAACGCATCAAGTCCTGCAGCGATAGGCAAGGGGCGAAACGGCAGGTGGAAGGTGCCACTGGAAGCCGCAGTCCCGATCCTGCATGTAGGCGGTTCAGGATATTGGTCGCCTGATGCTAACCCGGAGACGAAAGCATCTTTCGGCAGCACCCTGAACGACCAAGCAGCCTTATCTAGGGACAGCACTGCTTGCTCCACACGGAGAGGGGCCTAGAAAAGGTGGCCTAAACAAAGCTCGTCTCCCCCACCCCAGTTGGCTAGCCGCGGTCAACGGGCATCCTTACTTGCGGTCGAAAAATAACAACAAAGAAAAGGCATGCACCTGCCTCACAAAGTGTGCAAAGACTAAAGCTTGCGTGTTGGAACATCAGAACCATGCTTGACACAGTAGACAGTGGTCGCCCTGAACGACGCTCTGCTCTAGTTGCCCACGAACTTCTCAGGTTGAATATCGACATAGCAGCTCTCAGTGAGGTCCGTTTCCCTGAGGAAGGTAGTCTTCAAGAACACGGTGCTGGCTATACCCTCTACTGGTCAGGTAAGTCAAAGGCTGAGAGCCGCCTTTCTGGCGTTGGCTTCATGGTCAGGAACTCCATTGCCTCCAAACTCGAAAACCTGCCAACAGGTCACTCAGATCGCATCATGTCTATGCGCCTCCCACTTCAAAACAAGCAGCATGCAACACTCTTCAGTGTGTATGCCCCAACCCTTCAAGCAGATCCTGCAGAAAAGAACAAGTTCTATGCTGATCTACGCAACCTCGTACGGAAGACCCCTACAGAGGACAAGGTGATCATCCTTGGCGACTTCAATGCCAGAGTAGGTAAAGACTCGGAAGCCTGGAAAGGAGTACTTGGCAAACACGGCATTGGCAACTGCAATGACAACGGGCGCCTCCTGCTAGAATTCTGCATGGAGCACCAGCTCACCATCACCAACACTATCTTCCAGCAGAAGAACAGTCTAAAGACAACCTGGATGCACCCACGGTCCAAGCATTGGCACCTTATCGACTACATTCTGGTGCACCAGAGAGACCTTCGAGATGTCTTACACACCCGAGTAATGCCCAGCGCAGAATGTCATACGGATCATCGTCTTGTACGCTGCAATCTCCGTCTTCACTTTAAACCCACACCCAGGAGAGGAGGTATCCCTCGGAGGAAGTTTCAGGTTGGCAGCCTCCAGTCAGCCGAAGTTAAAGCTGCCTTCCAGGCAAAACTCCAGTCAAGAATTGAGGACCTCAGTTGCCCCACAGACCCTTCTCCAGAAGCACTCTGGGAACACCTAAAAACTACCGTCCTGCAGATCTCTGAAGAAGTCCTCGGGTTCTCCACAAGGAAGAACAAGGACTGGTTTGATGAGAACAATCAAGAGATCCAAGAATTATTGGCAAAAAAGAGATCTGCCTACCAAGCACATCTTGCTCAGCCCTCCTGTCCCAGGAAAAAAGCAACCTTTCGCGCTGCATGTAGCAACCTCCAGCGCAAGCTTCGAGACATTCAGAACGCGTGGTGGACCAAGCTTGCAGAGAGAACCCAGCTGTGTGCAGACACTGGTGATTTAAGAGGGTTCTACGAAGCCCTGAAGGCAGTATATGGTCCATCATATCAGGCTCAGAGTCCCTTGCATAGTGCAGACGGCCAAGTGCTCCTCACAGACAAGGCATCCATACTGAACCGGTGGTCGGAGTATTTTCAGGTTCTCTTCAGTGCCAACCGCGTAGTTCAAGATTCAGCAATCCACCTCACCCCACTTCAACCGGTGAAAACAGAGTTGGATGAGATCCCCACCCTAGAAGAGACTGTTAAAGCCATCAAGCAACTGAAAAGTGGCAAGGCAGCAGGAGTTGATGGAATTCCACCAGAGATCTGGAAGCATGGGGGCACAGTACTACATAGCTCACTTCACAAAGTACTTGTCACCTGCTGGGAACAAGGCAAATTACCACAGGACTTTCGCGATGCAATCATCATCACCCTATACAAGAACAAAGGGGAAAAGTCAGACTGCTCCAACTACCGGGGGATAACCCTGCTCTCCATCGCAGGCAAAATCCTTGCCAGAATACTCCTGAACAGACTGGTGCCCGCCATTGCAGAAGAACTCCTCCCAGAGAGCCAGTGCGGCTTCAGAGCTAACAGGAGCACCACCGACATGGTATTTGTTCTCAGGCAGCTCCAAGAGAAATGCAGGGAACAGAACAAGGCTCTGTATGTGACTTTTGTCGACCTTACCAAAGCTTTCGATACCGTTAGCAGGAAAGGCCTGTGGCAAATCTTGGAACGTTTAGGATGTCCCCCAAGGTTCCTCAGCATGATCATCCAGCTACACGAAGACCAGCGAGGCCAAGTCAGACACTGCAACGACCTCTCGGAGCCCTTCCCAATAGGCACAGGTGTAAAGCAAGGCTGCGTTCTCGCGCCAACTCTCTTTACGATCTTCTTTAGCATGATGCTTCAAAGAGCCGCAGTAGATCTAGATGAGGACGATGGTGTCTACATCCGCTATCGCACCGATGGCAGCCTGTTCAACCTGAGGCGACTAAAGGCCCACTCCAAGACAATGGAAAAACTCATCCGAGAGCTACTGTTTGCTGATGATGCTGCACTCGTCTCCCACTCGGTATCAGCTCTGCAGCATATGACGTCCTGCTTTGCAGAGGCTGCCAAGCTATTCGGCCTAGAAGTTAGTCTGAAGAAGACAGAAGTTCTCCACCAGCCTGCACCCCAGGAAGATTATCACCCTCCCTGCATCACTGTGGGTGAATCAGTTCTGAAGACAGTCCAGCAGTTCAGCTACCTGGGGTGCATCATCTCCTCAGATGCCAAGATCGACAAGGAGATTGACAACAGGCTGGCAAAGGCAAACCGTGCATTTGGCCGCCTGCACAAAAGAGTGTGGAGCAACAAGCATCTGAAAAAAGGCACAAAGATCAATGTTTACAAAGCGGTTGTGATGACAACCCTCATCTATGGCTCCGAATCGTGGGTTTTATACCGTCATCACCTGCGACTCCTTGAGCGCTTTCATCAGCGCTGCCTTCGCACCATCCTCAACATCCACTGGAGTGACTTTGTGACCAACACTGAAGTCCTCAAGCGGGCAGAGGTTACCAGCATCGAGGCACTGCTGTTGAAGACGCAGCTGCGCTGGGCAGGGCATATTTCTAGGATGGAAAACCACCGCCTTCCCAAGATTGCCCTGTATGGCGAACTCTCCACCGGCCATCGAAATAGAGGGGCACCAAAGAAGAGGTACAAGGACTCCTTGAAGAAATCCCTAGGCACCTGTCACATCAACCATCACCAGTGGCCTGACCTAGCCTCAGATCGCAAAGCATGGAGGCACACCATCCACCAGGCTGTCTCTTCCTTTGAGAACACACGCATAGCTGGTCTTGAGGACAAAAGGAGATTGAGGAAGAATCGCACTGCTACAGGACCAACCCTAAATCAGACTTTTCCCTGCAGCCGCTGTGGCCGGACCTGCCTGTCCCACATTGGTCTTGTCAGCCACCAGCGAGCCTGCAGCAAACGTGGACTATTGCACCCTTCTTAAATCTTCGTTCGCGAAGCCAAGCCGAGAGAGAGAGAACTACCGGTCAAAGTTACTGTCAATAACTGTAACACCCAACACATAAACAACTCATAGCAAGAAGAGATATCATTAGTTTTTTTTCCCCAGGTTGAAATACTAATTGGTAATACACATGTATGTGCATGAAAGAAAAAAGCATATGGTAATGTGCAATAAACACTCATAAGAACTTACTTGGCTGAGGAGACTATGAGCTGTGAATCCTTATATGCTATCAAGTAACTTTGATTCTCTGGATTATTAACTGTTACCTAAGGAAAAAAATCACACAATCAAGAATCTAATTTTTGCTGGGGGAACCAGATTCCACAGTAATAAGATACTCTGTTTAATAAAATGGATGTATTTCTCAACCCTCTAGCAAAGTTGCACTTTACATTTTCACTAAATGCTAAGTAACATAAAATTCTCAGAAACCTTCTAGAGCTGCAAGTCTTATTCCTCATTTCACGCTGGAAAAACAGTTAAAAATCTATCTATTTGATAGATCTTCTAAGCCACTGGCACCTTTACAGGCTACTTTCTTTAATGAGGCTGTCATAAGATGCTAAGTGCAGCCACCATCTTTTCTCTATTACCAGCTTAAACACAACAATTATGCAAAGTTATTGCATCTAGACAGCAACAAAGAAAATGGGAACAGCCACTACACATGATAGGGTTGACCCAAAAAAGCACTCAGGATGCAGTCTCATGCACATATATATTTGAAGTGAGCCCAGTGAATACATGGGGCTGCTTTTGAATTAACTTCCACAGAAGTGAGCTACCAGTTTTGATAAGGTGAACATGTGCTATTTCAGTCTGCTCCGAGGGAGCTGTAGTACCCCTGCCCCCACCTTTTCCTGGATGGACAACTTTTAAAAAGTCTTTGCTGAACAATCTCTCTTGGACCTTGAAGAGACATGTCCAGGTTTGCTCAAAAGACCCAAGCTGAAAGAATGGTACAGTTCTCTGCCTTGGGGGATTACATGAAATGGCCTGAAACTCCCAACTTTCCGGTTCACTGATACCACCACCCAACAAATCCACGTTTTTATACTTACGCTTTCTAAAACCCGTAAACATCTTTCTGCTCCCCATAATGAAGCAACCAATTTCTCTTCATTTTCATCACTGCTTAAGTGATCCACACATTCTTTAACTAAGAAGCAAACAATATACATTATTACGGACAGTTAAAATGGTTTTCAAAAGATAGATAGATAGATAGATGATAGATGAATTTATTGTCATTGTTCTCAACAAAAAGAGAGCAACGAAATGAGGTGCTCTTCCACGAACATACCAACACATCAAACACAAAATTGTACACAATTGAGATGTTGGGGCATTTATCAATTTGCTTGAAGCCAAAAGCATCATACCAGCTGGCAACAGACACTATAAAGAAGAGAAGAGATTGTATTTATACCCCACCCCTTGCTACCCAAAGGAGTCTCAGAGCAATCTCCTTTCCTTTCTCCTCCCCACAACAGACACCCTGTGAGTTGGGTGTGGCTGAGAGAGTTCTCCCAGAACTGCTCTTGAGCAGAGCAGCTTTGTGAGAACTTGTGACTGACTCAAGGTTACATCAGGCATATGGGGAGGAGTGGGGAATCAAACCCGGTTCTCCCAGATAAGAGTCCACACACTTAACCACTATGCCAAACCGGCCATATCATATTATGCTTCTCAGCACTGCATCCAATATACTCTGGAAAGAGTTACACATCAAGGCAATCAGAGCCATCAATTTACACACACACACAAATCAACTTTACCTGGTGATATCACTGACTGTTATCACTACCCACCAATCATGGCATCTGCAGAAGATGCCCCCCCCTCCACATCTGCTGTATGTGAAGGTCACAAAGAACACTGGTGTCATGAGCCCTGACAAGGAGCTGGAAGGGTTAACAGACCTGGAAGAGTTGCCAGGCAGTTCCTCAGCTGAACAAACAGCAGCTGGCCCATCAATCACTCTCCAGGCACCAGTGTTAGCTGTTGACGATCAATCTCCTCCAAGCTCCCCCCCTCCCATCTCAAGGGTTCAAAGCAGGCTCCAGAAAGAACTTTCAGAGTGAAAACATGAGGCACGCCGATGCTTCAGATCTCTCAGCCCTGAGTTCTAGCAGAGTCACTGCCACCCAGGGAGCAGGCTGATTGAGGCCCCCATATAACTCCCACCCAGGACCTGGTAACCCCTGTGGAAGCAACAAGTCTGTTCTCTGACTTGCATCCATGCTCCTTCCTGATCCTGACCTGCTTGATTTCCTTGGCACCCTGACTTTTTGGCTTTTGGACATTGACTTCTGATTCCGGTTTGTGATTCTGCATTGGTGACCTGGCTCCTGCTTGACTTCCTGGACTTTGACCTTGGACTGGCTTTGGACTCCTGCCTGCCTGCGCCCTGAGAACGTGACAACTGGACACGTTGATACCACTGGACATAGTCCACACCTGTTTTCGCGCACAATGCATTTGGTGTGCTTCCTGAAGTGATAAGGATGCCAACCCCATTCAGATCCCTGCAGACAGCAGCAGCCTTGACATGAAGGAGCCAGTGCTGCTTCTAAGTATGACTCAAAGAGCAACAGGTCCACAATTAAGAGATTGCTAAATGAGTTATTTGACACAAGAGTTACAAATCTAGACTGTCTAAAAGCAGTATAGAGGGGGGAAAAATCATCCCATGGGCACGTTTTCCTGTTCCTGCCACCAATGTATCACTAGTCTGTCCGTCTCCTTGTCTTGTAGCACAAATAATTAGGGAGTGCCATACTCCTTTCATCAAGCTCTTCTAGCCAAGAGCGAACAAAAAAAGGCCCAATATATAGGGCAGTTTCAGTCTTTCTGTTTTTGTTTTCTATCAAAGACAACTACCATCACGGTTTATGCCCCTGAGTACACATTTTTCTTTCCCCAAGAGCTGGGTCATGAATTTTAGATGACAAAATTACTGTAACCCTTCAAGGAGCCAAGTTTTAAAAATGCATAAAGAAAATAAAAACCTGAAAAACAGAACTGTAACACCCCATACCGTACCTGTTTTTTTACATACACAAAGGCATACCTGTATAAGGTATATAAGAATTCTTATGTGTGAATGCTAATACAAGGAACAATGCTTTTCTACCATAATCTTAAAAATATGTATTCATATTTTATTTCCCAGCAATGACAAAATGCATACCTTTATCTACAATATGATCAAGACCGCCGAGGAGCCGCAACTCTTCTTTAAACCAGTCCCCTGCCCGCTTTGACGTGAGAGAGAGCAAAGTCTCCATTGCCAAATGCCCTGTCTAGAAAAACACGCAAACACAAAGAAAATTAATTTGCGAGTTAGAGCAATGCCCAACTGATTACTTTTGGCACTGATGCTGAAACCTCCACCTTAATTACATGAAACTAACAAGGTACAAGCTGTGGAACCGTGTAAACACTTTTAACCTCTATATTTCCCAGACCATTACTGCAGCTTAAGAAGGGGATGCTAAAATATTATCCTAATACCTGCCAATATTATGCTATTTCGGGGGGGGGGGTAGGGGGCACTCATTCCTCAGAACGAATATGTTTGTAATGTAAGCTTGCACCTTTCTGTGACGTTTTGTTTTTCCCAACTTAAGACTACACAGTCACTGTTGCAGCGTCCTACATTTAGGCAAACTTACTGGTTTTGAACCTTTCACAGCAATCCCAAGCTGTGTTACACTATTCTATATCACTTAAGAAGGGTGTAACTGTTTAAGACTGATCAGCTGTCCGTGTCCGGCAGGAAAAGGAGCAACATGGAAGTTCTGGTGGGGCCTTGTCCACCCCATTCAGAATGGCAGAGCTGCCAAGCTGTACAGAAAACAAGCATGAAGCTACCTCATGTGCTACTATTGCCTTAACTCCAACGGAGCTACAGATTAAAACAATTTCCTCCAGTGTTAATATACTGCATGACAGACAAATACACAACAGGCAATTAAAACGCTGGCATTATGTAATTACATGTTTTGCCTCCCAGTGTGCCTCGAGACAGTACAAAGTTCACAAAAACCATCGGTGCTTAATTACAAAATATGGGGATTCACTGACTTTACTGGAACAAGCTACTCTTTCTGCATCAGTCACTACACGCTAAGAAACGCAGCACTGAGAACAGCCCTGTTAAATACTTAAGTATCTAGGGTTTTGTCTTTCACAAGTTCAACACTCTTGATCTGCTCCTGCTATAAAAATTTTAGAAGATTCAAGGGGCAAAGACTATAAACAGCAGCTGTGCAGAAAGCGGCCATTCTATTCAGAATGGGGGTCTTTATCTGATCAACTGCATCTATGCTAACTTAAAAGGTAATTTTTAGAAAAGCTGCAGCTACCAAATAGCATCAGCATGTCCTACCCTCCCTCACAAGCCCCTTAGCATTTTAAGAAAAGCAGGTAAAAGTCACATGACCCACCGTTATATTTTCCAGATCAAGGTGTTTATTGTGAACAGTTTCACAGAGTCTTCGGATTTTCTCCTTGATCTTGTTCATATCTTTTTCATTGAGCAACTTTGAAGAAGAGTCTTGCTCTAGCTCCAAAAGCCGAATCATTAAATCTAAGCTGGCTCTATCTAAGTCCATGTTCAAGCGATCTCTGCTCAAGATATACATTAAAGCTGCTGTACAAAGCGAAAGGTTCTTCAACAGAAAGAAAAACATAACAATGAATATTCTCCTTTTCATGAATCAAACCAACATATTTCAATTACATTTTTGCATACATACATATATATATATATATATATAAACATTCCTCACAAAATTTACACATGTTTAATTATTTGTGCATTAATAAAACATACATTATATACATTGTAGACATACTGTACAAAATGCATATGGAATACCAACAAATTTATGAAAGCAAACAGCAAAAAATGGTTAAAAGAGATGAATTAACTAAAGCATTAACTAAAGGCCATCCCCAAGTTTTTTGTCAGAAAGTGGCTGGAGCATTTACTTCATCCAGAAGTCCCAATTGTGGCTCTGTAATTTAATTTAGCAGTTAATCCCGCTGATATTTACAAGATTAACTTCCAAAGTAAGCACACCAAAGACTGTAGCTACACAGCTTAGTTTACAGCAAAATAAAATATAAATAAAAGTAGCTAAGTAAACCACTATATACATTTTAATCCATCCAATCAACCTCCTTATATCCTCTGCTCCCACCTTTTTGAACCACTCCAGCTCCTTTTCTCGCTCTACTCCCAACCATTATCTCATTTCCACATTCTGTAGCACAGACAGTTCTTGGTTCTCTCTCTCCACATCCATCCTTTACCCCCCTTCACACTGGCCTACTCACATATCAATTTGCATTTCCATTTCTCAGTCAGTATCACTTCCTCTTCTCTGCAGTTACCATCTCTTCTCTTTTCTCACCTCACAGCTCTCAACCCACTTCTACCACTCACTTCTTAGGGTTTTTTTCTTCCTGTAGTCTCTTCCTGGCTCCCCTGTCCCTCATCTTTATCTCTTATCCTACTCACCAAGTTCAATGGCAACGGCACACGTCTTTGACTTTCCCAGAAAAACATATACTGAATGATACTTGTGGAAGGATTTTGTAGTGGCTGGCTACAACAAGCTAGAACAAACTGTACCAACCACCTCTGAACCCAGAGAGAAGAGGAACAATATAAGGTGTTATCTCTACCACCATCCTCCTGCCATTGTGATAGATTAAAAAGGGTGTCACCAGGGCTTTTTTTGTAGCAGGAACTCCTTTGCATATTAAGAGCCAATTTGGTGCAGTGGTTAAGTGCATGGACTCTTATCTGGGAGAACCGGATTTGATTCCCCACTCCTCCACTTGCAACTGCTGGAATGGCCTCTGGTTAGCCATAGCTCTCGTAGAGTTGTCCTTGAAAGGGCAGCTTCTGTGAAAGCTCTCTCAGCCCCACCCACCTCACAGGGTGTCTGTTGTGGGGAAGAAGATAAAGGAGATTCTAAGCTGCTCTGAGACTCTGATTCAGAGAGAAGGGCGGGGTATAAATCTGTAATTCTTCTTCTTCTATTAGGTCACACACCCCTGATGTAGCCAACCCTCCAAGAGCTTACACGGCTCTTACTACCCGGCCTACTGTAAGCTCCAGAAGGATTGGTTATATCAGGGGTCTGTGGCCCAATATGGAAAGGAGCTCCTGATACAGAAACAAAAGCCCTGGGTGTCACAAATGTGGGGGGAAACCATCACAAACAATGGATAATGAATTTCACCAAGGGGTCCAAATAAGCCTGGAAGAGCAGCAATCTAATTTTACTTTTGGCATTCTTAATTTAAATCTAAAACACTGAACTAGGAATATGAACCACTTACCACCACCATTTCAGTAAAATACATTCTCACTCCACCATTTTGACTGTGCAAATCCAGGAGTGTACATGGCACAGTCAGTGTTAGTGCCTGGCTGACTAAGCCACAGGCAAAAATAGGGGAATCAGAGCATGAAGCACTTTCCTAACTGTGTACTGTAGGAATCAGATGTGCAAGTCTACTCCCCTTAAGTAATGGCAGGCAGCTAGGCCACTATTCATCAACGTCCAACTTGTGCAGGGTATAAAGACAATAATCCTCAAGAGACAGCAGCCTCACCAGAACAGTAAGGATAGTGAAACAGTACACCAACAAGGCCAAAGCAAATGTAATTTCAGTCTGTAGATCATAATTCAATGAATGTTTAGAAAAACAAAACCTCTCTATGTAGCAAGATTTTGAAAGATGGCATGAAGTACCTGGTGATGCTGTGAGTCATCCAGTGTTTTGAAGACCATAGCTACCATTCCATGTGCTCTCAAATGCATTCGGAAACTGGGCATGGCGCACTTGGTCGCCAGGCTGATAACACTGGCCAAAGAAGGGGGAGAGGATAAGCCATGGTGTGTTTTACAATGCGACTATCACAGACAAAGGTTGTTTAACTTTGTATGTACATAAAACCTGAGCTTTACAGCTTAGGGTACGACCTCTCTGTTTCAAAGTTATTGTGTCATCACCTCCATCAACACAGCACTCTATTTGGAGGTTATACACTGACTAGGTCACTTTTTATTCGTGCTAACCGTAAAAGGGTTACCAAGCAGAATCAGAACAGTTACGAAATGATAAATGCACTAATTAAACAACCATGATGTGACAGATACTTTTTTTAAAAGCATGGGACACTTATCACATAGCTTTTTTGTATACATTTCAAGGTGGTGTGTTTTTGGACCAATTTGACCACAACGATATTACTGTATTATGCAGTTATTCTCCCCGACAGAGAACATTCTGATTCTTTCATCTGCGTGAGACACATGTTTATCAATTAAAATGTTACCATTTCTGCAACCACGTCCTTAATAATTGCTGAACAACTCTGCTCTTATTAGCTTGGCTTCATATTTGGAACTAACCAACTTATAACCCAAAATTACAAACATTAAAGAAGCAGTTTAAATTCTTGTCTTCACTGGATGGGAAGAAACAGAATGTAGAGGTCGGAGACCTTATGATTTTATACTGTTGCTTCTCATCTATTTTGATGGCAAAAATTAGGGCCATTGAAATGCCTATCCCCTGATCTTTTCAAGGCAAGAATGATACATTGCAATAATATACAGTTCTTGGGGGAAACAAACTCCACCTGCCCAATTATTCAAAACAACCCATCCTGCCAATAAATTCTACTTGGCCCTTATTAGTAGCCAATTTGGAAAATAACTTCCTACAGTCCTTCGTGGCAGGCTCGCAAGGGTCTTTCAAGATAAAGTTTACCTTTATCTTTGGTTTTGTTTAAGGCAGGTAGTTGATGTAGGCCCCAGAGAAAGTGTCCATCTACCTTTCATTCTGGATGATTTCATCACTGTGAGTTCTCAAGTCCTTTGGGCAATTTTGGATTCATGTCATTATTGTTAGTTAAGGATAGTAAAGAGATGCTGGAAGTGGTAGTTCATTTTTTTTAATCAATGCTCCTTTGATGAAGGAAAAGAATTCTAACATCAAAATAAAGTGGTACTGATCAACTGGGAAGGGGGGTGCAGGGAGACAAGTGTCTGCTGACAGATCCTCTAGCTCAGGGGTCCTCAAACTTTTTAAATAGGGGGCCAGTTCACTGTCCCTCAGACTGTTGGAGGGCCGGACTGTTGTGGTGGCTGCCGTTACTGTACAAGGCCGCGGGCCGTCAGTTCTCCGTCTTCTGCATCTCTCTCCCTTCCCCACACCACACACCCCAGCCTGGGAACTCACCTCACCTCGGTATTGCCTCACACTCTGTCTCTGCCGCCTCAGCCCAGTGCCGGAAGTGTGCATTGCTAACGCGAGTTTAGGTTGAATGTCACTTCTGGTCTGATTTTGCCATAACCCGGTGGGCCACATAAACGTCCTCAGTGGGCCGCATCTGGCCCGCGGGCCGTAGTTTGAGGACCCCTGCTCTAGCTAGTAACCAATATCACACATCCCCTTCTTAGGAGCAGTGGTTTCTCTGTATTAAGCTGCAAGAAAATTTGCAAGTGATCTATCCACTCATTTAGCACACGAATAGACACCGTTCTGTACTTCCCTCCAAATGGTGCAATTTACTCAAATCTGCATGCACTGAATACCTCTAAACAGTTAAAAGTGTGCTACGGAATTGCTATTGTATGTGAAGTATCTTACCTAAGGCAACGTGTGTTTAGGGGCTGATTGCTCTTCAGTCCACTTAACAAGTATTCAATATCATCTGTGAACTCTTGATTTTCGCCAAATTCCACTACATCATTGAAGTGCTTGACGTGTTGAACAACAGTGTATAGCTGGAAGACATTTGTTTAAAGCTCGATATTAATGTATCAGCCCACATTTTAACAAAACAGCTTTTCCTTGCAGCATCAAAAATTCATCAACTTTACTTGGGAGGCCAAAGATCTACCTTTTAACAGGGATTTTTTTTTTTACCCTGACACTAGTAGTTCTGCTTTCAATTTACATTCCTGAATCATGCCTTTCCATCTAATATATTGTGGTGAAATGGTAAGTATTCCACTTACTTCTTTGTCTTCTTTCCTACATTTCAAGGCAGTTACTATCTCCTGATAGGGCTGAGTAGGTAACGTCACCGTTTTTATCACTTTGGGAGGTGGTGCAGGAGCTTTAAACACACCATCATCTTTATGAACTGCCTCCTTTGAAGACAGCCTTACCTATTGATAAAAAGTGCTACAGTGGGTAGATGTTTAAGCATAAAGCACCAAATAAAGAACAGAACATTTCATGAGAGTGTCGAAATCTTGAGATTTTCAGAGGCACAGCCTCAGCTCCTCGAAGGTGAAAATTAGATCAGTCATTGCACTTTATACATAATAGATAGATCCAAATAGGCAGCCGTATTGGTCTAAAGTAGTAGACTCCTTTTTTATACCTAATAATCATTAAACATAAGGTGTTTTAGATTTACTGTTTTTAAAGGGCCCCAAGTGAAAAGTACTGTAAAATTTTCCCAGTTCAGTTTAAGAATGAAAATTGAGACTAATGGAATCATTACTGAGTTTCAAAAACCATTTTAAAACACCTCTAGCTGTTAGCTGCTCTCCACTTTTATTTCCCAAAAGCTCCATCCATGCCAAGATTGTCATAGAATCGTCCTCCAGAATGTTCTTTTCCCGAAAGCAATTCTATCTTTCTATTACAGCCAAGAAAAACGAATTCTGCTGACAATTCTCAGCTCTAGTCATCTGTGACAGTATTCTAACAGATACAAATTTTCTGGGGGGGAGGGGGGGTGTCCCATGCCGTATTTGGGTAAAAAACATCTTGAAAATGCTCAACATTGTGAGGCATAGTGACTTTTATTAAAGTCAATCTGCTTTGCTACAGGACTAAGCTTATACTATAGCTGATATTTTGCCCCTCCTTCATATCTTGACACGTTTTATGCACACTGAATTCCACCCAATGGCCAATATGCTCAATAGTCTAGATCCAGAAAATTTTCCACTGACAGAAGGGCACTTCTGCTGCAGGTTTCCTGCCAGCCCCAATGCTGATCTTCCCCCAAAACACTGCTCCTGAAGGATAGAAGACCCTGGGGAATGGCACAAGGGGCAAATCACGTTCCTGCAACAGAAACAGTGGCAGTTACTGCTCCTCTTCTGTTCATGGAAAATTTAATCTTGATCCCAGCCTATGAATTTAAGATGGGGCCATACATATTTCAGTATACTTGTCTAAAGAGGATTTGCACTGGAGTTCGCAGTAGTCCACTCAAACATAATGAAATTTCCTATGCAGACAGTACTTTCGTAACCAAACTAGCATACAAACTCCTCAATATAGCATGTTATGAAGGCACACACATCTGTTCTGCTGCACATGCATCCATGAGCAAGATTCAGCCAGTGTCCTACTGTTCAGTCTCAGCCAGGGCTTTTTGTAGCAAGAACTCCTTTAGGTCACACACCCCTGATGTAGTCAATCCTCCAAGAGTTTACAGGGTTCTTAGTACAAGGCCTACTGTAAGCTCCAGGAGGACTGGCTACATCAGGGGTATGAGGCCTAATATGAAAAGTAGTTGCTGCTACAAAAAAACCCCTGGACCCTCAGCCCTCTTTCCACCACCAGCAAATTTCAGGCTGAACCTAATCAGGATGTTTTCTTGGATGAAAACACAGGGACCTGTCAGTAGTATCTGGCTACGATATTTTCCTCCTATACAACTTGCTTTTATGAAGCCACTAACACATTACACTGAAGGGAAAGACTTAGTTGGCCAGGACAGGAGTGTATTTTGCACTATGAGATATTCTGACAATATTCCTGACTACATGATTATGGGATTGATCAAAAGTTTACGTAACTAACAACTAAAGATTCAGATAGTATCTTTACAGGGGTGGCCAAACTTATTTAACTTAAGAGCCACATTCAAATAAACATCAGTTGTTTGAGAACTGCAAGACATGAACATCAGATGTTTGAGAGCCACAAGACAGGAAGGAAGGAAGGCAAACAGATGGGGAGGAGGGAGGGAGAAGTGGAAAGAAACCAACTCTAAATGCATTCTGCACACTGCCAGCTGGCTTGGCGAAGTGATAAGGAGACAAATGCCAACCAACGGGGAGGTGGGGGCTTTAAGAGCCCACATATAGTATGTGTGAGAGTCACATGTGGCTCCCGAGCCACAGTTTGGCCACCCCTGTTTTAAAACAAGTAACCATGTTTTGGTCTCCAGATGAAACAACATAATCCAATCAGGATGTGTAAGAAACATATAATGACAGGTTTAGGTGCAAAACACAACTCACAGGAGCCAATCAACAACATTACTTCTGCAATCTGGGGAAACCTTCCCTGAAACAACTTCAAGCCTCAAACTAATCCTAGAAAAATGAACAACGGCTGTCATACATGATACAGCCAAGAATGTCAATTGTTTTGCAATCTCAATATTTAACAATGTCTGAAATAATGTTCCTGACATTTTCTACTGCAACTTGCAAACATGTCTATAACTATTTCGAGTATTTAAATTTAGCATCAAAGGAAAGGGGGGAAGATACACTTTACTCACTGGGACACTTGGATTCTTCACCACTTGTCCTGCTGGAAGAGCCTCAGATTCCGGCTGGTTCCAATGTCTAGCATTGTATACCGCTTTTGTTGGCGACTGCAAAGCAGAACAGATGGTCATTTGAACATAGCCATCTCATCATTTACAATCAGAACGCCAGCTTCAAAGCAATCGCGTTTCAAAGCAATTGCCCTCATATCACCCATTTGCACTTCCTCAAAACATTTCATGGATGTTTTCAACTTTAAAATCACCCTCACATCTTTTACTTTTTAAAATTCACATTACAGCAGTACCACCTCCTTCTTTCACTGAAACGCTTTTGTTACAATGGATTGGATCCAAAAGTCATTTTTGCTGGGGGGGGAGGGGGGCTGATTTCTGCTGGTTCTCCCACTGCACATGCCAAGGCAGTTCTCAAGGGTCCCCTGAGCCCCAGAAGCAGCATTTCAGGCAGCTCACTGGGCTGTATTGAGTGGAGAAAAATCAGCAAAAACTGTCCCCTCCCCTCCTTAGCCAAGAATGAGTTATACTAGTAAGAAAATAACAGTTGAGTTCAACCCATTACATTTGTTGCTGCATATGCAAGACATGAGAATCATAAACCGATTCCTTAACGCAATAAAGCTTCTAATGCTTTGCTTGCTTAGCGTTGTCGAATTCGTAATAAACAGTAAATACATGCCTCTAACAAAGACAGATCCAGGTGGACAGTTGTGTTGGTCTGAAGCACCAGAACAAGTTCTGAAGGGGCTGCTGGTCTCAAAATTTGTTCTGTATGCCTCTAAGTGGAACGCAAGTTTTAAAAACCTAGTCTGCATTTAGCATTTGTATCAATTAACATACTCTGACACAATTACTTTTTTAAAAAGAACGCAGCTTATTGATATTGCTTTCTCTGCAAGGTTTAGAAAGCTACTGTGTCACTTCACTGACCAGGAGACCAAATATGACACCCAGGCGTCTTAGGCAGCCATTATTTGGGACTGCTACCAATCCCCTCCTCTTGTAGGAGAAGGAAAAGGTCTTTTTTCATTTGTGCTGAAGTATGGAAATGGAGTCTCCTGATGCTTAGAAGAGATTCCTGCCACTTCTTCCCCCAAACCCTTGTTCAAATGAAGGCTCCAAGAAACTGAGATGCTCAGCAGAAGACCACATCATCATTCACCACTGCTGAGCAGATCGGTGGATTCCTGCTGCTAATTAAACTAAGAAAGGTCACCTCTACTAATAAGCCTTTTAAGAATGCCTTTAAGAACAATGTCTAAAATCACACGCACAAGGTCGTGAGCACTTATACAAAATTCTTCCAGTGTAAAAAGTGATTCAAATCTATTCAGCAGGGTAGAACTGTTTCCACAGTTCTTCACAAACCAGATCCTTCTCCTTTAACATTTATTCTCTGTTGACTTATGATGGTTGGTTGCTATTTGAAATGGGGGCTGGGTGGTTTGCACCACATCCTGTAGCAACATACACTGCGTAAATCACAATTAAGTAAAATCTGTTCTTTACAATCCCATCACTTCTGCATTCGTATTTCTTACCCGATAAACAGTCGTTACCCTGTCCCTGCCGACATCAAGTCAAATGATTTGTTTCCTTATAATATTCAGTTTGGATCTGTGGTTGTTGTCTTTTTTTTTTTTTTTGGGGGGGGGGAGACAGGAAATTTCATCCACTATCATTTTCCTTCATAAAAGGATCCAACAGGGCAGAATATTCTTTCTATTTCTGCTACTACACCCACCTTTTCACAAAAGCACTGATGAAACGACGGTAGACCCATTTCAATGTTACTACTCACCCTCTTTGGTCCACTAAATATTTTTCGGGTGTTTTCCTTAGATTTATCACCTTGGGGGTTTGTGGATTTCTTATTGCTTTCAGGAACACTAGATGAATCTTCTGCAAAATCCAGCAGTTCTGAAAGAGTATGGATAAGATGCAATGTTATTGTAATGTTTCAAATGTGCTTCAAAGAAAGCAGACTTCACCATTGCAGAAGGTGAAAAGTTTCACGCACACTGAGGACTGGATTCAGACTACTGGGAAAGCCTAAGGAACTGTACTTTGAAGGATGACCAATGTTCTCCCTGATTTTTTCCCTCTTAAATGGGGTTTGGCAGTGCAAGATCCTGCATGGCCCCATGCTGCCGCTGAGTGGCCCTTTCTGTGTTAGAGGGAGCAATGAGATGAAAATCACTTGTTTATTACAAAAGCGTATCTATTATACCTGGAAGATATGAATCCACTTTTTTCACAGAATATAATTTTTTCACGGTATTTCAACACTACTCTACCTTCTGCGAGAGGAAACATGGTTCCATCTACCTCCTATTCCTAACAGCAATACTAAAGTTCTGGAAAGATTAAGAAAAACATGGACTTTACAAATTATAATCTTGTTGCAAGCAAAGAACTGCAGAAACTTGCATAGAACAGCCAAAGCTTACAACAGATGACTTGTTCAAGATTCTTTCTTCAGAAAAATAGAAATATTCGTCTGAAGGATTACGTGAGGCTCCAGGGTTTAGGCTTGCCACAGACCATCATGCTGCAAAAGGGACAACTGCATATTCTGAGTTGAATAAAGCAACTGAAAATACAACAGCAATGCCAGCTGACTGATGAGACTGCATGGCTGGGTTTGAAACAGAAATAGCCTATTTAGCCCATGGAATCCACACAGGGGAAGCTGCTCTGTTAAGCAGTTTTACTTACTGCCACATGCAAATGCCACATAAAATTAGCTGATCATTACTGAACCTCTGTCCCTTTCAAGAAAGCTAATCTAGCTGGGGGAACAAGCATCTTAAAAATAATGAGTCTCTGGTACCTTAAAAATGAATAAAATTTGATTCCAGCACAAGTTTTCATAAACCTACAGTCCACTTCTTCAGACACATCTGAAAAAGCAGACTCTAGTCCATGACTCAGAATGCTAGAATAAGATTTTGTTCATTTTTAAGGTGCCATGAATCTTCTGTTTCTGTTGCAATAGAATGATACAACTACCCCTGTGCAATTATAACCTTTTTAAAAATGGTTGTTTCTTACACACTGCACAATATGCAGGAATGTTTTTAAGCTATGTGTTTCTGAAAGTTAGTTTTCCATGTTGAGGACTGTGGCAGAATGTAATGTGAGTAGCTGCAAACAAATAATTATCAATGTCAGTTTCACAAAAAGGTCATAAACATGGAAGCATAGTCCACTTACAAAACTTACTGAAACACATTACATCATATGAAGACAAAGGTCAATCAACGCTGCCTTTTCTTACTAGCCAGGCAATAATGTGCAATCACTACTGACCATTTGCCTCCTCCAAATTATATGCCAATGCCAAAGAACTCAGAGAAAAGTCTTATGTCATATCATAGTAGGCAGAAGAAAAAGAGTCTCTCACACCGCTTTTCATTGCACCAAGGTTAAGCAACATGACATATGAAACCGCTGCACACCTCTCCTAATTAAGAAAAGGAGTTTCTTTGCTGACACCAAAGTTCAGTGTTGTGCAAAACTTCACCTCCCCTCCAAACTCAGCAAAGGAGCCTCACATAGCTCTCCTCAGTAGCTTTCACCTCTGACAAGTGGATTTTTGGAGGCTTGTATACAAACTAAACGGTGCTCACTTGATTTTCATAACATGCATAAGGAGTCCAACACAAATTAGTACAGGGGTGTCGAACTCATTTGTTATGAGGGCCAGATCTGACATAAATGATACGTTGCCATGGTCAGGCCAGGCCACGTGTGTCATAAAATGTAATGCTAGGTAGCAGAGATATAAACTTTATAAAGGACACAAACACAAAGATTTTTTTACATAAAATAAAAACATGCTTAAAACATTAGCACTCTTGCAATATTTTATCTACCATCCTCTGATAACTGCCACCTCTTGCTCTGAATTAGTGCATCAAAATGACTGTGCTGTACCAGTCCTGAATATGCTGTTCAGGTGTGTATCTGTAAACTACAAACCTACTTTTGATTTATTGACATTCATTACAAAAATCTCATGCTCAGTGCTCTGAGCCTAGGACTCAGGGAAAACATGAAATGGCTGGGCCTTGCGAGCTTCTGTACATAAACTGCTTCATGTGCTGGTCAAGAACATGTGAAGGCATCATGAAGGCTATGTGTTTGTCTGCAAAACTTCAGTCCTCCCAGAAAAATGACTGCAACTCCTATGAGGCAGTGCAAGAACAGTGGTTCGTATGTGCCTGCTACCTGGGAAGTCTAGGTTAAAAATCCCCAGTCAGCAAAGGAAATGTGCTGGGTAAACTTGGTCTTGACATACTCTCAGGCTAATCCACTTCACTGACTTGTTATTCCTCATCTATACATTGCTTTCCTACTGAGAAACACTGGATCTTGAGGGCATAAATACGGTGATAAAAGGGGGCCAAACCGTTGTACCCAGGAGAGCCACGACATAACAAGCCCAACAAAATACACACACACTGTAACAAGGTACACAAAAGGTCACACCTTGAATAAAACTTTGCTGGTATTTCTGCTGCACAATTGAGGCAGCCAAGGAAGGGAAGGAACTTCAGCCAATGGAAGGCAAGAAAGGCTTGCCTCTATCACCTCTGCAATTGAGGGAGCCTGGCCTGGAAGCAAGTTCTGGCTCCCTCCCTCCCTCCCCCTTGCCTACCTCTCTCTCCTGTGTGATTGAGTCTGGCAAAGCAAGCTGCAACACAGCAGAAGCAGAACTGGAGAAGCAAACAGGAACCAGCCAGTTACTCAAGGGCTGGATAGGAACCCCATGTGGGAAGAATGCATCCCATGGGCCACATGTTTGACACTCCTGAGTTAGTAGATCAAATAATGAACATAAGACAGAACCTTCTTAAAAGTGGTAATTAATTGCATTTATAATAGGGGGGAAAACTGACGTGGCTATTTAACAGTCTTTGACATACTGAAATTGTGCTCTCACCGCAAAGTTTTAAGAAAATAAACACACTGAAAATACTATATGAGGTATTCAAACATTTATCTGCCTTAGTCATGTGGCATACCACATGAACGTGGGAGGTATGGAAGTGGAAAAAGTGTTGGTTTGGGGCAACAAGTGGGGAGACACGTTGGTGTTCACTATCTGTTTGGTCTCCAACTATCCAGATGAGTGTACAAAGTTTCTCTCTGACTTCCCAACTCACTTGATAACAGCTCGGGAGGGGAATACAGTATTATTTTCTGATTTTAGAGTTGGCTTGCAGGACTCAAAGGTGGCTGACAAAAGCAGATGCCATCTTATCCCCATTAACCCCACCTGAATCTGCAGGCCTCCATCAAACCTAAACTGAAGGGGGGGGCAACTCCCCTTTGGTGAGTGACAAATACAGATAGTAAACAGCCGATTGTATGCATCTTGTAGTGCAGAGGTCCCCAACCACCAGTCTGCGGTCTGTTAGCAACTGGGCCGCACTGCCCCCTTGGGATCTGGCCAGATGAAAGAGACAGCACCAGCCTCACTCTGAAGCTTCCTCTCCTTGCAGGGAAGCCAAATTCGGAGCCAGCCAGAGCAGCTCCGCAGCCCCTTTGGGGGGCAGGGGGCGGCAAAATCCCCAGTGCTGCCAACCCCCAGTCCCTGGAAAAAATGTCTTCCAGGAAAGCAGTCCCTGGTGCCAAAAAAGGCTGGGAACTTCTGTTGTAGTGGACATCAGGGATATGTTGGAACTTATCTAGTATACTCTATGCTGAGCTTACCAGCAAGCAACTTAACTGAGCTCCAGTGATGTGAGGTGAAAATTTTTCTTTTGTAAATACAGTCTTTTTTCATCTATAGCTGTTAGAGCAGATGTGTTGCAAATTAATCATCTTAGACAGGCTAAATGGGTGTGTCACGACTTCTCTTTTAATTGGTGTATAGATAAGATGTGTCTTTAAATTTCTTGTTACTTCTTTTGCTCAAGGTATGTAATGCTGCCACCATGAATTGAATTCCAATTCCATTAATTAACTTTTCCCATAGTATTATGCCCAAGCCCTAAGGCTCCTTCACTGGACTGTGTGGTCCTAAGGATGAGACTCATTAAGATTTTAATAGCATAGGGCTCCAGGTTAATAAAACTTTAAAAGAAGCATATTGGTTTCAAGATTTTTGTAACTTAACTCTTCAGTGAATAAAACAGAGTGTGGGGTATCTCACTCTTTCGCTTCATAAGCACTCCTCACTCTCAAATCCTCCTCTCTCTTCATGTATTTTGTCCAATCTTTATTCTATTTAGCTCAGTTTAATCTCTCTTCTTAACTCAGGATTGTTAGCTTCTGTCTCACACCCTTATACTACTTTGACAGTATTAGGATTTGACTCTATCTAGTCACTAATATGTCCTCTAAAAAGTATTCAACTTTCTTATTAGGGCACTAATTTGGGATTCTAATCAGAAGATTGATTTTTAGATTATGTAGACTGCTGACCAACCACAGCTGACTGTTAAAACTGCTGACTTCTTCTCTTCCCACAAACACCCTTAGCTCCCCCATACACCCTCAGTCACCAACCAATCACCTCACTCACATCCCTCTCTCACTCCCCTTGTTCTTCTGCAGCTTACCATTTAAAGAAACACACTTAAAACTTTGTATCGTTACAGCATGATATAAAAACAAACCTTACTGCTTGCGTGTATTATATTTGCATTCTTTTGTTAATATTATTTGAATCCATTAATTAAATCTGAATTGGAAAATTTCCCCAGAAAACCCACATCACTGCTGAGCTCAAGTGAGGGTGGTTTGGGGCCTGGTGCTAAATGCCCCCTCCTGACAGTATTCTGGGGCACTTTTAGTGCAGCAGTTGACTTGCATATCCAGGATCAGAACTTCAAGGTTACCATAGAGCAGGGGTGGCCAGACTTACTTTATGTAAGAGTCACATAGAATAAACATCAGATGTTTGCGAGCTGCAAGACATGATCATCTGATGTTGGAGAGCCGGGAGGGAGAGGTCAAAAGACAGCAAAATACATTCTCCAAGCTGCTGGCTTGGTTTGGAGAGTTGATTTAACAAGACAAAATGCTTTCTCCAAGCTGGCCAATGACAGGGCCGTGGGGGCTTCAAGAGCCACGCAATGTGTGTGAAAGAGCCACCCCTGCCATAGAGTAAGCCCAGGTTATTATGATTTGATTTGTATCCCACTCACCCTGTGTCCACGACAATGCATGTAACAGAACATAAAGTTGGATCTATTTTTCTGTACCAAGCAGGTTTCTAGCAATCTGTGGAGCGGCCTTGAAGTAAATACATTATCAGCTTAAGGCACACTGATGGTATCCTTCCCTTTTCCACAGTGGAAGAACCAGATCAGAACAACTTGCCTCTGAAGACTAATGTATCCAACAGGTTTCAAGAATACTCTGGGATTTTTGAGAATGTTACTAGTAACTCCATGGAGGTTCTGTTAAGCAGTGCTTATTTTGTACCAGGAACTCCTTTGCATATTAGGCAACACCCCCGATGTATCCAATCCTTCTGAGGTTTACAGTAGGCCCTGGACTACGAGCCCTGTAAATTCTTGGAGGATTGGCTACATCAAGAATGTGTGGCCTAATATGCAAAGGCGTTGCTGTTACAAAAAAAAAAAAGCCCTGCTGGGAAGTACAAAGACTGGCTGGCTCAGGGGACAATCAACAGGGTCACACACACTCTCGATCTAACAGAGGTGCAGTTCCCGGATTTTCTGAGGAATTAAAGAGAACTCAGAGATGTCTAGAGTAAGGAAGAAATGTCCTATGGTTCAGAACAGCTATCTAGTCCAGCACTCTGTTTCACAAAGTGGCCAGCTAGGTATGTTGGAGGGTCAACAAACAAGAGCACAGAGGGCAAGGTCTTCCCTTGATGTTGCCTCTCCTAGAGTATGCCATAAAATTCATCTGAAAACCTGCAAGATAGCAGTGATAACTGCAAAAGGCAATTTTCCTCTGTTCCCACAGCATGTCATGAATCCTGGCTAGCTAAATTATTCAATATTGTATACAGTTTGGCTCCCAGGGCAGAACTTATGGAGGAAAATAACTCAGCCACTCAGGGAATTACTAGGGACAAAATACGTAATCAATTTATTTTTTCTTATTTTAAACCATGGAGTCACTTCTTTAAAAAAACTGTGCAACCAAAAACTGTGATACAATCACAGAGTTGGAAAGGACCTCCAGGGTCATCTAGTCCAATCCCTGCACAATGCAGGAAACTCACAAATAATTCCCCCTAAATTCACAGGATCTTCATTGCTGTCAGATGGCTGTCTAGTCTGTTTAAAAACCTCCAAGGAAGGCGAGCCCACCACCTCCCAAGGAAGCCTGTTCCACTGAGGAATCGTTCTAACGGTCAGGAAGTTCTTCCTAATGTTGAGCCGGAAACTCTTCTGATTTCATTTCAACCCATTGGTTCTGGTCCTACCGTCTGGGACCACAGAAAACAATTCCACACCATCCTCTCTATGACAGCCCTATAACTACTTGATCGTATCACCTCTCAGCTGCCTCATCTCCAAGCTAAACATGCCCAGCTCCTTCAACCTTTCTCCATAGGTCTTGGTCTCCGGACCCCTCACCATCTTCGTCGCCCTCCTCTGGGCCCATTCCAGCTTGTCTACATCTTTAAGATGTGGTGCCCAAATCTTATTCCTTCTTCTCAATGCTCACCCGAAGTCACAGTATTTGCAAGTAACCTTCTGAATTCTGTTACTCCTTTAGATTAGGACACCCCTTTTTCTCCCCCCCCCAAATAAAATGCTGGAAGGATGTGTTTGCTTAAATATTACAACAATTAGTCATGGCAGCAAAGGTTGTTTAGCACAGGGTTGATTACCCCTAATAATCTGCTGGTCAGTTATTAACCAATCCTTAAGTATTTAAAACATTTAAGCGAACAGTAACGAAGAAGAAAATTATTGCAGACAGCTATCTTGGTGCACTAGGAATAAAAACAACAACAGAAAGTATTATCTTTATTAGGATTATTTAAACCACAGAGCAAGCTTCCAAGTTTACCAGAACCTTTCTTTGACTGGTGTGGGGGGGGGACTGTTGGGAATGATATAACATTCCCATACTTAAAATACAGCAGAAATGATGTTTTTATTTTTTCCTGAAGAGGTAGTGTAATTTTTTTTCTGAGTAAATAAACATTCACCTTAGATGAGAATGGCCTTGGTGTGGCAAAGACCTCACGTTGCACCAAAGGCCATTGGAGTAAGGATGCAATAGCTACTCACACTTCAAAACCACAATAATATCAACTAGCTTAAGGCAACTATTGAACAAATAGAATAAACTATGCTCTGTAGCTTATTGAAATGAGGAGGGCAGAACAGGTTCTCTGAATTATACTGCAAGACAAAGTATCGTATTCCAAATCAAGGGGGAAAATATGTGGGTCCCTAATTCTTGCATATGTGAAGAAGGGTTTTTATTCTTATCACCTGTAGTCCATGCTGTGATTAAAAAGGGAGGCCACCACTTTTACAAGAGAATAATGTACTTCAGCAAACACGAAAGGTGATCTGGTAATAACCTAGATCAGTAATTCAACTAAGAGCATTAAATATCAAGTTTTGACTACATGCATTCAATATTAAGATCTTGTACTCTCAGTACCGAAGAAGTCTACTTCTAATGATGATACTTTAATTGCAGAGTGGTCCATCTTTATAGGCAATTCTAGCGTTCTACAAAAGGCAATTTGGAACACTTTGGTTTAACATTGCATGATTTCACAGCTTTGGGAGAGAGGGGAGAGACACCCTCTACATCAAGACACTTTGGTTTTTAGCTATCCTTGAAATCAGTTTTAAGAGAGGTCAGTATGCAAACCATGTGAACGCATGCAAAAACGAAAATATTGTGGGGGATTGGAAGAGCACTCAAAAAAGCCTCCAAGGAAGTATTATTTTGGGGTGAGAAAAACTTTGGATTACATTTCATTGTATTATTGTATTTCACTCATTCCAAGTGTGCAGCGTGAAAAATTTTCCCACTGGAAAAATTAGAAAATTTTGGGGAACACTGAAAAAAATCTTATACTGTAGATATATGCAACATCTATATTTTTGTTTAAATGTTAACAATGTTGACAACAGTTAGTGTTATAATGTATTTAACAACAGTGTGTGCATGATTAAAGAGGACAATGTTTCCCCCGCAGCTCCAAAATGTCCACATATTTTACATCCCTAGTAAGGATTCTGAGTGATGGTAAGAAATAAGAACTTGGCTCACATTCTTTTTAGTTGTACTTTCTTCAGTAATTTAACACTAGGCCACACAACAGGACATTTTTAAGGCTATGGGTTGCTCCAGTGCCCATTGTGGCTCAACAAGGATACAAGAGCTTTCTAAATGAAATTGGAATAACTCTGCCTTGTTTGTTTTTCAGGCTATGTCAGAGAACCAAAAAGAGAGCTATTAACTCTGTAATGTCTCCAGGGAATCCAGATTCATCTCTGTTGTAGTCAGCTCTTAATCTCTACCAGTTATTCACTTTAATTTCATCTACACTGTGATTAATTCAGGTCGCTAAAGGATCTATAACCTGTTCATCTTGTCTGCTTTGCTTTTCATGCACTTCATATGCTTTACTCCAGTGGAGTCACACTGCGGTCTGCCCTCTGACATGTTGTTGGCAGCTTAGCTTTTGGGGAACACGTAGCCAATAAATAAAATTATGACATCAACTTCCATTTGTTTCTCATGGTAAGACAGAAGAGTTTCTAATGAAATAAGTTCCCTTCTGTTGTTTTATATACATATATATATTAGTGTATACGTATTTATTTTATTCAAAAGGTAAAATTTCACCATAACTTTAATACTATAAAATATATTTAAACCCACCGGAATACTTAAGCAAATTAGCTGCAACATTAAAACACTTACAAATAACATCAGAACAACTGATTTAAAAGGACAGCAATAACATTATTCAATTTAACAAAACAGAAGCTTATAAAAGTTAAAAATATTAAAAGTTTAAACATTTTAGAAATAAGACAGCAAATTCAGGAGTAACACAACCCACAGAAATCAATGAGAAAAAACCTGGGGAAAATGCCTTCATATTGTGCCACAAAAAGAATATGGGAATAGCACTCCAAAGAAGCAGTACCAGAACCCAAAGGGTAATCCTTAGTAGCCACCCAATTTATGTTCCTTCAACTTCAGAATTAAAGCAGGGCCTGTGAATATAGTATCAAGCCACTCAGAAGGCAAACAGAGGTTCTCTTTACAAATGTGAGGGATTCTTCAGGTAACCTCAGAGTATGATTCCAGAGTGTTGTTTCCTAAGCCCTCTTAACACATGCAGAGAATCCAGAGAAGTGTGTTTGAAGGTAGTTTATAACTTGCTTTTTTCATCATGTGCTTGAAGTTCACTGAACTCAAATATTGCACCTTTTAATGTGTTAAAACATAAAATCCATTTCCCTATACTTACCACTAGACACCTAATAGCGGCATTTTCTTTTTTTCCAGAAAGGCAATTACCATGTGAGATTTAAGCACAAGCTCAAGAGGCTTTGATTTCCAGGACAGCCTCACATATGCTACAATGAATAACAACATCAAGATCCTAATATTTTGCTGAGGCTTCATATCTTTTGAAGGCTGGCAGCAGCAGGTGTCAAGCGAAGAACCAGGAAGAGAAGAGGACATCTATCCAAACCATGAGCTCCAGGGTTCGTGATTTTAACAAGCAGATTTAGCAAAGCATTTATGACATTTTATGCTTCTATCCTGGCTCCAAAATATACAATGCATTTCACACTTTAGTAACAGACACTATAGATAACTGTGCAGCCTTATTATATAGTACAACAAACAAGTTTTAAAGCTCTTCTCAATAAGCAATGTTTGAAGGCCTTTGGGGGTGGGGTTGCTAGGGGACATAACAAGAGCACCTGACAGTGTCTCCCCAAACCATATTGGGTGCTTATAGGAGCTTGGGAATTCAATCTAAACTCTAGCAGTAATTGTGCTATCAAATATCTGAAGGAGATGAGCTTTAAAACTGATTCTAGCTACTTATCAAGTTAGAGAAAACTCATTTTAAAAAACGATGTTAGCATCTGAGAAGAAACACCTAGACTTTGTTGTTGGCTTAAAAATCAACTCTCACTTTGAAAGAGGTGAAGAGAGACAAAGCAACCTCTGTTTTCCTTGGGTGTGTTCAAACACTAACCGTGGCCGACCCCCAAGCCCTGATAAGCTTGTGGGCCAAACTGGGCTAAAGCGTTCCCAAATTTCAACGCGTTCTTCTCTCCTTCAAAAAGCCATACCCTTATAAAACGCCTATTGTAAAAGAAGCAACAATGATGCTTAACTGATCCTTTCATGTTTATGCAAATAATATTTAAATATGATGCATAACTCAGAGCAGGCTCCCCAATTGTATGTAGTCCCATGAGTTGAGAGATCACAACAGTATTTTTTTTTTCAGTGTAGTTACTAGAACTGCACAAAAATGTGAATAGATCTGGATATTTTCAGTAAAGATGATGATGATATTGGATTTATATTCCGCCCTCCACTCCGAATCTCAAGAGCGGTTCACAATCTCCTTTATCTTCCTTTCCCACAACAGACACCCTGTGAGGTGGGTGAGGCTGAGAGGACTCTCACAGCAGCTGCCCTTTCAAGGACAATCTCTGCCAGAGCTATGGCTGACCCAAGGCCATTCCAGAAGCTGCAAGTTCTCCCAGATAAGAGTCCGCACACTTAACCACTACATCAAACTGGCTCTAAGGGCAAAATAACGTGAGCACTTACTTCTCAGCTGCTGCTTAACAGTAGCCCAAGGAGGCAGCCTCAACCTAATCACACAAAGGCTCTGGCCAGGCACTCAGTCCTACAAGTATGAGGATGCTGGCAGCTGTAGCCATTACGTGGGATTACTTTAAGCAGCAACCGTGTGGCAAGTGCTCATTTAACTGAACCCTGATGGAATGTAGACCAGAAACAATTCCATTGCAACACTTCCCTCTACTCTGTTTCTTCTAAACTTACTATACTGATAAGAAAGTTTTAAACTATGCTGCAAAACAAAAACAAAAAACCCAGAAGAAAAGCTTAAAAACAATCTCCTGCATTTTAACATCTTGGTGCCAATAGAGATACCCAGCATAGGATTTAAAGTTTACAAACTAGGATACAGCTCAAAAGCCTTTTGTTCCACCTTAATACAAACAGTGGTTCATTTTTATGTTAAGAAATGTGTTACTCGCATCAGTTAGAATTAGATACATGACTTGACATGTGGTTTTATCTGTTAAACTACGCAACACCAGCCACAAATTAGCCTTACCTGGATTAGCGCTTGACTGGCTGTCCTGTGAATAGTTTTCACTGCCATCGGAACTGGACTGAAGTAAGGTCGAAGATGGTGCAATTCTGCTTCTTTTCTTATTAGCTTTTCTTTCAAACAGACGGTCTTCATCATCATCCTCACTTTCACTCAAGTCATCAAAACCAAAGTATTTAATTTTATAGTTTGAGCTTCCAGATGTTCTAGAGCCTCCTTCACCATCCCCTCCTTCATCGTTGTCATCAAACCCAAAGAACTCCAATTTCACATCTTTTTTGGATTTGGTATTGCTAGGTCGAAATCTGGTCGTAGTCTTGGTTGTAGCCATGTCAGCTTTCTTTCTAAGACGTCCTGCTTCTCCCAGATCAGTAGGTGCAGCTGGAGCAAATTCATCAATACGCTCCATAGTATCTTGAATAGTAACATTACATACCGATAAGCATGATGGATGGAGAACAGTGTAGTCTCTAGTCCGTCCTCTAAAACTGGTCCCACTACTTAAAGCAACTTTTCTTACTGGGTTCGGACCATCAGTATTTGAGTCACTGTTTGCTTTGGCAAGAGGTTGAACAGCATTTTCAAAACTTGTTGCCCACTGTGATTTTGTTTTGTTGGATCTACAATATGTCCGACAATTGCTTGGCCTGAGAACGGTTTGCATCAGTTCTTCACTAATAGCTTCCCTTGGACTTTCAACGTCTTCTTTGACTAGATCATCATCCTTGATTTTTATCTCTGAAATCGGTTCATTATCAAAACCTAACAGATATTCGCCTCTTCGGGTGTCCTCATTCTCATCTTCCCATTCATACAAGCCAGTTATTAAGGATCCTTTTGTATGTGACACTTCTGCTAAAGAGTCTTTCTTCCCAATGTGGGAGTCCCAAGAATCATGAGCATCCTTGATCTCAATGCTGTACCCAGAGATTTCTGCTGTGTGAGGATTATTGTCTTCAGCATTCTTATGGATGAAGTGACTGTTCTCATTATCCTCATTGAAATTCTGTACTTTGTCTACAAAAAAGACAAACACTGAAATAAATACAACTCACACGGAAAAAGCCCAAACCTGACAGCTAACAGCATTTCCTCCTTCATCTATGAAGCAGTAAACATTGAAATGGTCAGAAAGTGTTCAACAAATCACTTCGTCCAGTCCATGTATTAAGCCTGTGTACAGTACTATTATGAAATGCTGAGTGCTTGTCAAAAAAGTGAGATATGAATATTTTGAATTATAGCAGTAGTGGACAAACTGTGGCTTGGGAGTCACATGTGGCTATTTCATACATATTGTGTGGCTCCCAGAGGTTGAAGAGCTTAACGCGGGCTTACTCTCGAGTAAGTATATGTAATATCAGTCAGTATGAGCGCTGACCTAATAGGCAGGTGACTATTTCCGCTGTGTGTAAAGTGGGGAAGGAGGGGGAAATAGGCAGGCGTGCAAGCTCTTCTCCTCCAACACAAAGGCCACTCAGACACCTAGAACAGTGAAAGAGAGCGCAAGAGCCAAGGGAGAAAAGTGAGCACATAGTGGGAGAGAAGCTGCCAGCTGGGACCACCCGGTCCAGAATTAAGTTTTAATAAAAATGTGTATGTAGTATTTGTTCATATCTTACAGCTCTCAAACATCTGATGTTTATTCTAAGTGAGTTTGGCCACCCCTGTACTATAGCAACACAACAACAGGCTATCACCAAACCAAGGCACAAATGTATCCTTCCTCTGCTTACAAATCAGCATCAGCAACTGTTTAATGGAAAGTCGACTCACTCCCATCATCCATTTAAGCTTCCCTCCCTACTCCACTTCCTCACCCCGTCTGCTTGAGGACTAGTGCTTGTGCAGCACTATGGGTTTACTCCAGCTCAAAATGACACCCTAACTTCAGCACCATGATGTAAGTGCGGCTCCCAAAGCAGCCATTTGAGTGGTCCCTTTCACTTCCTCCTAGGAAGCAAGCCTTTTCAGCTACCAGTTTCTCCCCCATCTCCCACCCCCAATTAGAAGCAGGCGGGGAGCAAATCTGGCTGTGAAATAGCTGGCTACTATTTGAGCAGTCCCTTTAACTTCATTCTAGTGAAAGGGACCACTAAAATGTCTGCATCCCGATTCCTGTTTTCAGGCCACTTCCAGTCCAAAACATCATTGGGGAGTGGGACATCCCCATCCAACCCCCAAAATGCTCCCCAAAGGTCCATGCCAGCAAGGTAAAAGGGGACCTGGCAATCCTATCCCCATACTAAAATGAACAACACTTGCAGTTTCTGCAGGAATGAAATTGACACTACATCATGCAATCCGCCAGATGTACTGGAGGGAAGGTGGTAGGAACCTATTCTGAGAAACAAAGCACAAATATTCACAGTTGTAGCACCCACTGCTTGAAGTTACGTTTTCTCGCAAACCAGAGCCCTGGTTGTCTGTTCCCCTGGGTGTCTGTTCCCCTTCCCGCCACAGTCAATCCTCCAATGGCAAGAGGAAGCATTTTTCTTCCTTTTTAAGTTGGTAGCTCTTTGGAAGGTTTAGAGCTGAAGAAAAAAGGTTCCAGTACTGAACAAGTAATGACTTTCATACAGTAAATCTAAAGTTAAATTCTAAATCAGATACTTGATCTATTACATCTTATCAGCCAGAGAAAGACAAAATATGGCAAATCTTTACAGGCCAATTTTTGAACAAAAAGAGATTTTAAGTAACATTAATAACAGCTGATATTACCCTGCCATAAGTGATGAAGTATCAAGCTGCCTAATAACACCGAAATGTTCACGATCCATTGCCTGGCAAAAACAGCTCCACACAACCATTTTTTTTCATGCTTTATTATAGCCCAGTTACAGTAACCAGGCAGATTACTATGGTGCAATTTCATCATGATATGAACTGGGGAGTGAGGGAGGGGAGAGAATTGAAAATATCATTTGAATTTTTCTTCACAAAATTGACTTCAAAATAGAGACTTATTCCTACATAGGCTCAGGAACAAAACAAAACTCTTCAGCCCCGTAGTTCTTTTCAGATGGTAGCTTCCTGTAAGACCACACTCCTGCTGCTGTGGTCTCACTTTGGCCAGGATAGCCCAGGATAACTCAGGGAAAATCACCCACCACATTCCAAAGCCTCTCCAGAACACACATGCTACTGACCCTAAACGATGCCAAATGGAAAACTACCCAGAGAAAATACTTTTAAAATCCAGAAAAAATAAAAATCAGCAAATTATAGCAAATAAGCTAAGTTCAGGGGGGCAGATTCTTATGTCTTTGCTGCAAAACTAACATCTATTCCAATTTTATCATCTCATGCAACTAAATCACACACTACCTCGTCCATGAAGGAAAGTATGGAATCTGCAAATACCTCTGTTGAGTGTCAGGAAAAAGAAGACCATACAGTTGCAAATCTCACTGGAGGGGTAGACAGGGCAGTGGCCAAGAAAAATCTCCAGTCATGGCTGCCTGCTTACACCCAATTCACACTTTTCACACCATATGCTGGAGGTTGCGTCTTAGAACACAGACGCAGAACACAGTTTGTCAGCCACAAAACTATCGAAGGAGGGGAATCTCCCCATTTAAAAAAAATTAAAAATTAGCAGCTGCTGCTTCAACGGGCAAGAACCACCAGCCCAGCATGGATTTAAGGGAGCACCCTACCAAAAACTTCTAACTATTAATGGAACTTAACTAGCATAAATCATCAGTTGCTACTTGTATTAGTCGCCTGCTCTCTATTTCCTACTGGCTAATACAGGTTCTGACACTCCCCCATGAATATGATATAGTTGCAAGTGTGGGAATAATATTTTAAGATGCTACTTAAATTAGGGCACTTTCATACTTGCTGAATAATGCACGTTGCAACTGGATGTGACTGCATGAAATGCCAATAGCCACTTGCGAATGATCACTAAAATGCACTGAAAGTGGATTGAAAGTACATTTTTCATCATGTGTGAAAGTGCCCTGGCCTCTGGTTTTAAGACAACAATCAGCACACAAGATCATTATGTGTGTGAAGACAATCAAAGCCCAGTAATTACAGCTACATCTCACAGTTGGCCCCCTGAAAAAATAAAATTCAGCCATGTGGTAGTACGCTCCAGGGTGAGCATAAGCCTGGCTGTCATTGTCAAATAAAAGCAGCATCCAAGAGACCAGGCAGGGAATCCCTGATCTGTTTTCAGGCAACTTGAGAGAGAATGTGTCATGGCCTCCCCTGCCCCCAACATGACTGAAAGTAACTTAAAAACTGTTATCCCTATCTATGTGCAGGGGTAAGCCCAACCACAACTTCCTGGCTCCTCCTGCTTTGCACAGCAAAGGCAACAGATAACACATTTGTATTACTCTGCATCTGGGCACACTAACATCACAATTTAAACATACAAGAAATCTAGGTAATATATTAGTATCTTATTTATGCCCCCACTTTTCTCCCTAATGAGAACATCAGATGCCTAACAGATATGGAGCCCTTCACTGCTTCAGAAACAAACGCAATCATAAAGACAGTAAGCAAAGCAAGTCACAAACACCAATAATCTGAAGACTGAGAGGTTAACAGATGCTAGTTGTGAGAACAATGCTTAATATACTGCTTGGGTAAACAGAATGCAGACAGGCCTACTATATTCACAGATCTTATATTCAAAGACAACCACACCTAAGTGTCAGAACATTCTAGACCAAATTTTTTGAAAGTGCTTGAACCTAAACCAAACACTCATTTGTAGCTAACAATTAAGAAGGTGGCAGCATAGGATTTATATTCCGCCCTCCACTCAAGAGTCTTAGAGCAGCTCACAATCTCCTTTACCTTCCTCCCCCACAACAGACACCCTGTGAGGTGGGTGGAGCTGAGAGGACCCTTTCAAGGACAACTCCTGTGAGAGCTATGGCTGACCGTAGGCCATTCCAGCAGCTGCAAGTGGAGGAGTGGGGAATCAAACCCGGTTCTCCCAGATAAGAGTCTGCACACTTAACCACTACACCAAACTGGCATTTTTTTTCCAAACTGCATAATAAAGTTAGTTTACTTGAAGTACTTGAGCCCAATTGCACCTTAAAGACAATCTTTTTCAGGGCATAAGCTTTCGAGAATCAAAACTTAGTTCATCAGATATTTTTGCTACAAAAGCTTATACCCTGAAAAATTTAGGTGGTCTGGATTCAAATACTGTTCTACTACTACAGGCTAATATAATGACCCACCTGAAATGGAATTACCTAGAATATTTCAGTATCTTCTCCACACAAGAATGCCAACTTCAACCAACAGTAATATCCAAATCTTCATAAGGTCAACATCCTAACTCAGAAGAGCTACATCTCATGACTCCAACCACACAACTCTTTGAGCACGAGGAGGAGACTTCTGTGCTGCCCTTTGACCCCCACCAGTCAAACTGCAGCTTTACCAACTTCTACTGAGGGTGTGATTGCTCTAATCTTCATGAAGCCTTTGTGCAATCTACCATTCTAGAGCCTGCCGAACACGTTCCCTTTAATCTTAGCCATTCTATAACATACTTGTGAGAATGCTAATTAATCTAATCTGTCCATGACTCCAAAGAGTGGATTAAGGAGTCCATACAATACAACCAATCTCCGTCAGGTTTTCAGACAAATCTGACAAGTGGGGAGAGTAACACGTCCAACACCCCCTAACTGCTTTGCTGGCAACAGCATGGGGCAGAGGAGTTTGGAGCAGAGTACAAAAAGAACAGGCTTCCCACTCAAAAGTTTAGACCCCGGTCAATTGGCCAGTGGGAATGCTTATTGCTGACTCCAAGGGCCAGTAAAGAATGGAATGGCTGATATTTAACAGAACATTAGGAAAAAACTAGGAATAGCAGCAAGCAATAAAATATATTAGGATGCCACTGCTGTATATGCAAGAGTTGGGAAAGAACATGAAACAAGCAACAAATTCTATTAAAACTCTGTTACTTTAAAATAACTTTAATTACAGTCTTACACATAATTAGGGTTTGTAGAATCTTTCGGGCTCAAGTGCCGTGTTCTACTGGAGAAAGTTTTCCTTCCAGACGTTTCATTCTCAGCTGCAGAGAACATCCTCAGTGGCGCTGCAGCCGGAGCAGGCACTCTGACCTTCTTGGCTGCTGTGCATTGAGTCTTACACATA
Organism: Heteronotia binoei; assembly: GCF_032191835.1. Classification (NCBI taxonomy): domain Eukaryota; kingdom Metazoa; phylum Chordata; class Lepidosauria; order Squamata; family Gekkonidae; genus Heteronotia; species Heteronotia binoei. The sequence continues at coordinate 16,753,298 of NC_083228.1, read as the reverse complement.
GTTTTTCAAGAAGGATAGGGCTTGCAGAAGTTACTTGCAAGGGCTGTCCTAGTCTACATTTGTGGAGGTCTATAAAAAGTACTAAATGCTAATGTAACTTGAATTTTTTTGGTCCCTACTGATGACAGAACAGAGTCACAACTGTTTTGGTGTACATGAGGGGAGAGAGATATGAATGTCAAACACTGTGTCTGGGGCTCCAAAGACAAAAAAAACAGGTAACCATAGCTTGGCAGTTTTCCAAACCTCTTACTTGGGCATGGCATTCTACATGTGTCATTTCAGTTAGGAGCATAGCAGAGAAATTTCTTCACAACTGTTATCATTAAACCTTTATAGATTTGAAAAAGACAGAAAAGCAGCTTCATATTTTATTACTAAGGCTCTGATGTAGTATGAGGTTTCATTTGCACAGTTCTAGCAGCTATCAAGAGGCAAACATTAAGCCCAGAAAACTCCACCCTATTGCAACAGAGTACTGCATGCAAAAAAGTATTACCAGGATAGCCAGAAGGCTCTTAAGATAAAGCCATCTTCAAAAAACACATTCTAGCACCTATTCATCTTAGATTACTTCAGAATCTAGGCTATGAACAGACATATTGTTTAACTACAAACATTTAATCTGATGTTTGGGAAGGACATTTCTTCCACTGACTGCATAAGCCACTGCCAAAGGTAGCAATATAGTTCATCTCATAATGACAGACATGAGGGCAGCGTTTTATCCATGACTCATATTCCTGCTATAGACCTACATAAAATGTAACAACCGCATGAAAATTGTACTTTTAAAACTTCATTCAAATCATCAGTACCAGCAGAAGACACAATAAAGGTAATCTTAACTTCACTGCCTACACACACACAAAAACCTACCCAGAAGTTATTGGATAGCTGCCTGAAATGTACTTACACTACACTTTTCGAAACAAGTCATGCTGTGCCCATGTATTTAGAAATGTAACTAAGGTAACTATAACCATAACTATATGTCAGGTTTAGAATGACCATATGATCTTTGATTATCCATAGAAGCATACACCTAGCGAAGAAACACTTGTTATTTTTTCTAAGTATTTCAAGAATCCAGTTGAGTATTGCTCTGTGGGATTTCATTTAAGCACACCAGGGGTTTCTGAAAAACAAGTCATGTTTACCTTCTATTCTTGAGCAGGTGGGTTTTGCTAATTACTAGTGTTACTGCCCTGTGATTTTCACCTGAAGCTTGTATCCCATTATACCCATAATCTCTTACCCAACTTTTAGACTTGGTATTTTCAAAAAACAGCGATGTAAAAATAAAGGCAGGTGTTAAAGCACAGGTTTACTATTACAACCGTATATGTACCAGCGGCATATTATGCCAAACAGGCAACAGAGAAAGCACAAGCTACTTGTTTCCCCATTTCAATAGGGATACGCTAAATTATATATTTTATGCTAGATGTCAGGGTCCCAGATAACCCCTAGAGGTCCTCGTGCTGGAGACACATAAATTCAGTTTATCATGTTACAGCAGAGAAAACTGAAACCTGTCTTACTCATATTTTCTCACACTGATGCTTTCCCCACAAACCGACTTTCAAAATGTCTAGTCTCTATAGATGATTATACCAAAAAGGATCTAGAATAGATCACGAAAAAAAGCCTCAACCATCAGCATCAAAGGGAAGGTCTAGGAAAACTGTTCCTCCAGTGTTCCACCACTGCCCTACAGAGGAACAGCAGAGGGAGGTTCAGAAACCTGTCCTCCATTTCCATCAACACTGCTGTCACTGCTAGATTTTAACTGAGAGCAGCCAAGACATGTCATGTTTTCACAATGTGTCATCACCATTTTTTCCTGAACTGTAGGCACTGGTTTGTGCAATGGTAACCATTAACTGCTTTAAGCATACCAATGACAAAACAGATTAAAAATCCAGCAAATATTGCACCGGCCATTAAAAAAAAAAACTAGTTTCCTTTTTTAAAGTAACTTTACCCTTCTTTATAATTTCACCAGAAAGTTCTGGCTAGGTTGTTTCTTATTTGTAATGTTACATGATAAAATTCTAAATTTAGAAGAATGATAAAACTTTGCAATACGCTGAAAAGATTTACTGACCTATCTTACCAGTATAAGCAAGACGTGAAGTACTATGAACAAATTCATAACTGTGTTTAGCGTGTAACTGAGAAGCACATTTTACAAACTTCCATATCATACAAGTAGGGGCCCACAAGAACATGTTACAGATCATTTCTGAGGGATTAAAGAGCATCTACTGGGACAATCCATCAGCTCTCTTTAGCTCTCATGGACATCTGCAAAGGACAGGCCCAAGAGACTCATGGGATGCTGGAAAATTCCATCACTTGTCAGACCCTTGTCTTCCCACATCATTCCCCAGCTCTTGCCATATGCCAGCTGATGGGGGTGTCTGGAGCTGAAAACACCCAGGAAGTTTGCAGGAACCATCCTTACCCACTCATAGCTCTGGTGTGTGGATTTTTAATTCAAACTTCAAGGCTATCAGAACTAAATATACCGTATTCACTAAGGAACTAGACATAGACACAGCTCGCTCACACTATGGAAAACTCAAGTTTGTCAATTCATTATGTCCAAAATGCCATCAAGCACTTCAAGGTACCAGTGGAAATCCAGAGTCAGCACCTAGACTGAAACTGTCTTGCTTCAGAGAGCCATGCAAGAGTAGTAGGAGAGGGAAAAAAAGAGACAACATAACAGATAAGACAATGCAGAATCTCCCACTGCAGATTCAGTACTTGACTGGTCCTTCTGAAAAATCTGTGTATGCAACAAAGAACTATGGTTATGTGGACATGGTTGGGAGTAAAAGTTCAAGTGTGACTAGGCAGCTAAACCAGGTCTTGACAAATTTATTTAGACTCTAGGAGCCAGTCCATATATTTAGAAGTCAGAATCACTTTTCAGGCTTCACAGATTGGCATTTTAATAACCATATTTTCATATAATTGCTACCATAAAACTTAATCCTAAACTCTTACTTTATTAAAAAACTATGATAAATATGCGTGTAATATAAATAAATATAGGGACAGCCCTGGCTGTTGTCATCACCCATAACAAAATGATAACCTCTGTTCCTAGTCTAACTTCTTCCCTATTCCTGATAATCAGATTATTGCTTTTAAAAACTCTAACTGAATATTAGAGCCAGTATAGAAAACAACCAGTTAAGAAATGACCTGATCTCCCAGCATTCAATGGTATAAGCTTAACACATAAACAAGCAATAACAAAAATGCACCTGTATTTTTATGCCATGGAGCAAAATATTGATATAAAAAGATACGTAAATAAGTTATGTACTTTGCTAAGACATACTGCTGAAAATTGCTAGGGGCCACAATGAAATGTCTAGGTGCCATGATGACCTAGGACTTGTTAAAACCTGAACCAAACTAACATGAAGATTACCAGTTTGGAGAGCTGTTCTTGATGGTTATTCAGAGACATTGCGGCCACCAGGTTTAGCTGAAACCTCTTAAGGATCCATTTTATTTTCTCATGAAGATGATGATGATATTGGATTTATATCCCGCCCTCCACTCCGAAGAGTCTCAGAGCGGCTCACTATCTCCTTTCCCTTCCTCCCCCACAACAGACACCCTGTGAGGTGGGTGGGGCTGGAGAGGGCTCTCACAGCAGCTGCCCTTTCAAGGACAACCTCTGCCAGAGCTATGGCTGACACAAGGCCATGCTGGCAGGTGCCAAGTGGAGGAGTGGGGACTCAAACCCGGTTCTCCCAGATATGAGTCCGCACACTTAATCACTACACCAAACTGGCTCTCCTTTAAACATTGTTTAAATTAATTGTCCGCATAGGTGTTTGAGATCTGAAAATAAAGCAACTCAACTTCACACAAAGTTCTTGCAGAGCTGAACTAGCAGCCCTTAAGCTTGGGGTGCAGGTCACATCACCCAGGTCTCAAGAGTATCCTATCCTAATTTATTAGTAATGTAGCCTTTAATTGAGAATACACTAAAATGTTTAAAGGAAATTTTTCATCTGTTTAACTCCCAATTAAAGAGAGTTTACTTAAAGGAGCTTGCTTACTTAAGGGAGCTATTTTGGTTCTGGTGTGTTACTGTGACAGAGAGGAATGGCCTTTCCTCCTAAACTCTAGCTTTTGTCTATTAGCATTTATAGTGCTAGTAATTTTTTTTTTAAAAAAACTCACAATATTCCACACCACTAGACCTCTACCCAAGCCAGTGTCTGGTAGTGGTGATATGCTGTGCCCAAAGGCACAAAGCGCACTTGTACGAATTTTTATGTCATCAGTATCTGTCTGTTCATCCCTCACAGTTCAACACACTCAAAGGCAATCACCACAGAAGTCATCACAATTAGTTGAAGGAGCTGCAGAAATCTCTACCTGGAAAGTCAGTGAAAAATATTTAAAGACTCATTGTACAACCCACTGGATTTATTTGTGATATACTTAACTGTCTTAAGTATTGAATAAATAATGTTATATCCATGCTTTGCTATTTCCCATTGCAGAAACGCATTAATTCTTAATGTTTAAGTATATTACACGCTATTTTGAGTTTAGCAAACTAGTCATTTCACCCAGTGAAGCCAAATTTTATGCAGTAACCGCATATGCAAATATGAACAGTTTCCAAGTCTTCAAAAAGAGAGCAATTTGAGCAACACATCAGGAATGCAACCAAATCTGGAAAGATATATCATTTGGTCAATTGCAAGGCTGACTTAGCATTAATTCTGAACAGTATTATCCCAACATACCTGCCATGACAATTGTAGCATTGCTGCTTTTGATGTCATCCTCCTCCATACTTCTGTTAGAGGTCTTCTCTTTTACTCCATGTGCAGCATTATCGAAAGTTACACATCTGTTGGACAAAGTATCTTCACTGATTGACTGACTAATTTTGCTGTTAGATTCAAGTACAGAAGACATGTCTCCAGACTGAGAAGTTTCAATGGATTCCATCTGACAGGAACTTTTAGCTTGTGACACATTCTTTGAAGATACTGGCAGAGATTCCTCATCACTGTCAAATCCAAATGGATCTTCTATTGCTTCTTCTTCTACTTTGGGTTTTTTAGGAATTTCAGAAATGTCTGCCTTGATGTTGGGCCTCTTCTGTCCTAGCTTGGCCATAAAGGTAGTTTCTCCCCATTTTGTACTAAGAGTGGTCCGTTTGTTGGAAAAAACTTCATCAAATTTTGAACTGCCATTACCCCCTTTCCTGCTATATGTCTTTCCAAATCTGGATGTCATTTTGACGCCTCTTTCATATTCTCTGTAAAAGAAAAAAAGCATTTTAGAATACCATTTTTAATTCATTAACAGTACAACCATGAGCTTCCTCGTCAAATTTACCAACAGCTAAAATAGCAACTATGCTAATTTGGTACTTTTACAGAATAGGATCACCAGAAGCAGCACAAGCTAAAAATGAAAGTTTAAGCGATGTAGCCAGACACAATACTTGTTATTCTGAATTGAGACTTCCCTAACCAAGCATTATACGTAATTACTTCTGGTTTACTATCAACAATGTTAATTTTAAAAGATATCTGGCTCTACCTGCATCAGATCTTGAATGATACTACCCATATTTCAGAATCCTATCCTGTCCCACCCACAAGTTAAACTGGGGATGGGGGAAGAGGTTTCTAACTCTGGCCATATCAACAGGCAGGGCTGCCACTGTGCTATTATCTGGCATCAGAGGCTCCCTCACCCTGCTGCTACAACCATACACAACTTTTGTTATCATTGACAACATGACTTTGTTTTCTCTGTGGTTTGAACAACAGGTGCAATCTTGTCTACTATGGAGGTATATCAAGTAGAAGAGCATCATAGAAGGCTAGTAATGGAAGGGAATCAATCCATCACATATTTTACTACTACCTAAAAGATAAGCAAGGTGTCCTTGCTTAAAAGATTTATAAGATAAAAGTTAGGTAACAACACTATGATCCTAGAAGAGCTATTTCACAGTGGATTATACCAGTTTTGTAGAGATCTACAAATGCTATTGCATTCTACCTATCTGCAAAGGTAGCAGCTGTCAAAGGGAATGATCAATCATCACTAAAATGAGGAGTGGTACCTGCATTTTGAATTACAGCTATTAATTTCAAAGAGAGAGATAGCCAGCACCTCACAAAGCCAAATTCTGAAGTACAGGGCAGGGAGACCAATTATTCAATATGATTTAGCAATAACTGGACAATACTTTAGCAGAACATAAAACTGACAAACTTTTGTCCACCTGCCTGCCCATTCCAACACATACCGTACCTATGTTACTGATAGAAATAATGTGACAGCTTACTCCTTTTTGATCACATTATGAAAAGCTTCTTATTAGTTAACAGCTCTCCTCTTGGATGTGAATGTCAAGTCTTAGAGTTCTTGCCTAACATCACACTCCTGGCAACTGACTTAAGATTCTTTACATGCAGTTTTCATGAAACATGACCATTTCTACACCCTCATTAACAGACTAAAAAAACCGTTGGTGACTGTGACCATGGTGCAGCCTGAAATCACAGAAGATAAATGCTAAATGTTTCTTTCTCAGCGCTCATCTCTGAATATCCACAACTACCAACCAGCCTTCTGATCACCCTAGGACAGGGGATACCAAACTTTCTGAACTAGAATCCACTTCTAAAATTACTGCAGTTTTCAAGATCCAATTGTGAAGTTACTCCATGCTACTACAACCCACCTAACAGTCATGTTCTGCTATCAAAAGCCAACTCAGTTTGAGAGTCGGCATAATGTAGCACTTAAAAGGGTTGGACTGGGAGACCTAGGTTTGACCCTGTACTCTGTTATGGAAGCTTGCTGGGTGTCCTTGAGCCAGTCATACATACCCAGTCTAACACTTAGGGTCATTGTGATGATAAAATGGAGGAGAGGAAGAGAACAATGTAAGCTGATTTTGGCCCCCATTGGGGAGAAAGGCAGGGTGTAACTAAACACTAACCTAGGAGACATTCAGCTAAAGATAAAGGAATGAGAAGCTTCAATGTGTCTATTCAAGACAAGAGTCATGCAGATGAGCCAATACTGTTAAAGATATTGGGGCTATTGTTCTCTGATTGCCTTTCAAATTTAGGACACCCGCATCCCAAAACACTTGACTTTTTTTTTTTTTAAAGGCTATTGCATTTTTTTTTCAACCACATGATAGTAGAATGGTAGGTCTTTTACATATATAGTCTCTCCTTGCATATAACACACTATTTCTTCAAGTTTATATCTCACATCAGAAAATCAAAACAAGTTGTTCTTGATAGGCCACATACAACACAAATCAAGCCACAGTTTGCCAAAACCACCATACAATAACGTTTATTATAGTAGTCTGAAGTCTAGACGTTACAAAATATGATTAACTTTGCTGGATCTTGAGAAGATCAGACTTGTCCCCAGATGGAGCTTGTGAACTGTATCTCTAACAAAAACTTGGTATGTTGCATCCAGTACTCCAAGCCTGTACACCTCAAAAATCAGGAGCAGAATGAAGTTAGTGGCAAGTGTCACAGACTACCAGAGGGCAATTCCAGAATTATGCTTGAAGAAGAAGAAGATATTGGATTTATATCCCACCATATACACTCAATCTCAGAGCAGCTCACAATCTCCTTTACCTTCCTCCTCCAAAACAGGCACCCTGTGAGGTAGGTGGGGCTGAGAGGACTCACAGCAGCTGCCCTTTCAAGGACAGCTCTGTGAGAGCTATGGGCTGACCCAAGGTCATTCTAGCAGGTGCAAGTGGAGGAGTGGGGAATCAAACCCGGTTCTCCCAGATAAAAGTCCACACACTTAACCACTACACCAAACTGGATCTTGTGTTATCCCTTTTACCACAAGACTTCAAGTCTCGTTTGGTTTAAATTTTTTGGCATAGCTGTTTTAAGCTAATTTACAATTATTATTTGACAACAGCACACAAATATTAGCAAAGCTAGCACCAGCCACCTTTACAGAATTCCTTGCTAAACACAAAATTGTATTAGAACTACAAATAAAGTAGATCTCCTCAATAATACCTGAATGCATGCTCAACTGCATTAGAAAAGCCTGGCAGGAGAGGCAAGTCATGCTCTCTGGAGTAGTCCCACTGGCATCAATACAACCTACCAGTCCAAAACATATGTACAGTCACTATAGTACACATTCAACTCCAGAATAGCAATTTTAACTTTAAAAACGTATTAATAAAGCTGTCTAAAAATTGTTTTCCATGTAATGGTATTATTCTTTAATCGCCTTGCAATTAAGAAAATTTTAAAACTCCAAATGCTTGCAGTCAATCTGTAGACCTAAAACAACTCAGATATATTCTGAACACAGTCCCTTACCATGATTTAAAAATAAAACTGCCCAGATTTTAGATTTTAACAGATTAAACATTTATCTTCTTTCAGCCGCCTCAGAATATTTTAGTTTTGCTTTCTAATTTCCAGGATATCCCTTTCACATCAGCAGCCACTCATCAAAGCTGGTACAATGAAAAATAAAGGTCAGCAGAGATTTACTACCTGAAACTTTAACAATTACGCTTACACAATTTTTCCCAGCATCTTACAAGGGTAGTTCACTTTGCCTGATCAGCCCTTCTGAAAAGAAGCATGCCTCAAGTACCTTAATAATGCAGTTCATAACATAGCTCTTAGATAATGGCCTGTCTTCCTTGCTACATTTAACTCCAGGCACTGATGATGATGCCAAAAGAGATGAGAGAGAAGAGAATACAGCCTTCCACAATGAAAACAACACTAGTGGGTGACAGCACTGTCATTTTCCTTCTCAAGGTAAATATCAAGGCCCAAAGCTCATGGATAGTGCTGGGGAGCTCAGAAAGAACTGGGCTCTGTGTACTGGGACTCCTAAGGATAATGGAGAGGAAAAAGGTAAGGAACACATACTGAACCCCCAAGAGGCCTGGCCACACCAGAAGGCAGGAAAGGGGAATAGTGACCCTTGAGAAGCTCTGACAAGAGTTTCGCAGATGTCCCTGTTTATACTTAAGCTTCCCCAGAGCTGTACCTGCACTGAATGGGTGATTCTGAGAGGCCCAACCAATGTTCCCTCTAAGCTGCAAAGTCTTGTGAGCAAGAATTCTACTTTGTGAGCTCCTGGAATTAAAGTTGTGAGCTGCTGAATAAATTATTGTGTTCTTGGGGGGGAGGGGGGGGTCATCCTTCCTGAGCTAAAGCAAAAAATGTGTGAGCTGGAGGCTAAAAATCCATGAGCCAACTCACGCTAACTCAGCTTAGAGGGAACACCGGGCGCAACGTATCTTCCCCATTTCCCTACCCACTGGTGGGCAGAGTTGGAGGGGGGGAAAGTGCTTTGAGAGAGACAGCAGCTCTGGAAGGCTGTTTCTACACTCATGGTTGATTCTGATTTTATGAGCATTGAATACCCTTGATCGAAAGTACTCTTGCAAAGTGAGGAGTATCTCTGGAGTATTTCCCAGAGCTGTACCTGCACTGAATGGGCGAGTCTGAGAGGCCCAACCAACGTTCCCTCTAAGCTGCAAAGTCTTGTGAGCAAGAATTCTACTTTGTGAGCTCCTGATATTAAAGCTGTGAACTCCTGGAATTAAAGTTGTGAGCTGCTGAATAAATTATTGTGTTCTTGTGGGGGGGGGGGGTTGTCATCCTTCCTGAGCTAAAGACGACTTAAGATAACGCAGAGCAAGGCAGAAGTGACGACGGTATGCAATGCAGATGAGAGAGGACCTTGTGTCAAGTGCAGGAACAGCCGAAGTCCACGTCTGTCCCAGATGACGCTCCGCACCTGATCCTCCCGCCTGGAAGGAAGCTCCTTCCCCAACAGCTGGGCAGAAAGCCCCTCGGGGTGGGGGGGGGGTGACATTCAAATTAGAAATCACTTCCCTCCCTCCCACCCACCCCGAGTCAAGGGCGGGAGAAGCAGCAGCAACCTGGCCTCCCAGCTGCGCACAAGGCTCGCAGCCTGATCCTCCCTTACGCAAGAGCACCGGGAAGAGGAGGAGGAGGAGGGGGGGGGGGAGAGAGGAGAAGCCTGGTCGAGGCAGGGAGGAAGATTCAGGCCCCGACGGGGGAGGGGAAGCTACCTCGGCCAGCCGGCCTCCTGCTCCTCGCAAACGCCCGTGGCGAGAGCGAGGCCGCCTCTTCCCGCTGTGGGGGGCCCGGGGAGCCAAAAAAGAGCCAGCCCCCCCTTCGTGAGCCAAGCCAAAACATGTGAGAGCCGGAAGCTCACACTGTCTCAGCTCCGAGGGAGCGCCGCCCCCGAGGCCGAGCGACGGCAGCTGGAAAGCAGCGCCCCACGCAGCCAGGCCTCCCTTTCTCCCCCCACCCGGCCGAAGCAACTTCCGCCCCACCCGGCCTGCCCTCTTCCCGCGGCCCGAAAGCGAGGAAAAAGAAGAAGTTCTCTCCGTCCGTCAGTCCCTGCCTTCTGCGCCACGGCGAGGCCTCCTCCTCCTCGGGCTCCGTCTGTCAGGACTTACCTCAGCCAGGCCCAGGGAGGGGAGCGGGCGCGCGAGCGAGGAAGAGGGGAAAGCACAGCCGCCGGGATAGGTGGAGGGGAGCGACTCCCCGGTCTCGCGCGCCCACGTCACTCTTCGAATCCCCAACTGTCGCCCAACCGTCGCTCTGGCTCGCTGACTGAGCGGCTCCGCTGCTTCTTCTTCTTTTCCTCCCCGCTCAGTCGGGCGACGCCCCCGGCTTCTTCCTCTCCCTTTCCCCCCCCCCCCACCCCGAGGTCGTCAGCAGCGCCGGCGCCGCCTCCTCCGGCGCCGCCGCCTCCTCCTCCGCCCGCGCGCCGGGACGAGTGCGACTACTGCGGCTGCTCTCTCAACAGGGCCCTGGACCATCTCTCCGCCATTTGCCCCCCGCTCCTTCCGTCACTGCGCCTCGCGCACTCAGGCCTCCTCCTCGTCGTCGTCCCCCCCACCCTCCGTGCCTTCGCCGCGGCCAATCGCCGCCCGCTTTACTCAGCCGGCCGGGGCCGGGCGACGTCGCGCATGCGCCGGCGGCGGCGCGGCCGACAGGGGGCGGAAGGGCGCGTGCGCGGAGGGAGACTCGCTGGGATTTGTAGTTGGGCGTCGAGAGGCGGCTCGCGAGCCTGTCTGCTTTCTCCCTTCGGGAAGCCTATTTGAAGTCTCCGGAGGATTGAGGTTGCACCGCGCTGACTCAGCGACCCGGTGGTTTTTCTCGATTGCAGCTTCTTTTTAGGGGAAAAAAAAGTCTGATATTTGTTATGTTGCTTCCGCATGCAGCATTTTTTTTTAATTGTTAACTACTGTTCCAAGAAAACCAACTTATTCCGGTCAGAAGAAAATTTACACCCTGCTAACAGATTATCAATACCTTTGGCTCTAGCCCAGGGGTGGTCAAACTGTGGCTCGGGAGCCACATGTGGCTCTTTCATACATATTGTGTGGCTCTTGAAGCTCTCACAGCCCCTTCGGTGGGCTTGAAGAAGGCATTTGTCTCTTTAAATCATTTCTCCAAGCCAGCTGGGAACTTGGACAGTACATTTAAAGTTAAAGTTGCTTTCTTTTCACCTCTCACCCTCTCCCCTCTTCTATTTGCCTGACTTCCTTTCTTCCTTGCAGCTCTTAAACATCTGATGTTCATGTCTTGCGGCTCTCAAGCATCTGATGTTTACTCTACGTGGCTCTTACGTTAAGCAAGTTTGGCTGCCTCTACTCTAGCCTCTGTGTAAATGGGGCAAAATAAAATATAATGGATGAAATGCTCTAAAACTGTAGCTCCACAGATAAATTAAAATTTGATGGTATCTTCCCTTGAGTAGAGCGGTTGACATTGACTGAAACGGCAAAGATGTGAATGCCTTTCTGAGAATTTGAAATGAAATGTTCACCAAATAAGGGGACCTAGCATGTTACATGGTCTCTTTTAAAGTTTGAACCAAGGTCTCTTAAAAAGTTTGTAACCCACTTAACCCGTTCTGTATATTTATCGGACCATTCTTAATTTCTGTTGGACCACTTCTTATGATACTGGGTTTCACCTTGGTATTGTGATGGCCACATACAATAAACCTGCTTCTGCTACTTCTGTTCCTCGTTTGAGTTCATTTCCAGTTTGCATCAAACTGAATACTTGTGTATTTTGCGGGGGGGGGGGGGGAGGCTTGCGTGGAAGAAAATAAAGACTTCCAGTCGGCATGATCCAGTCAACCTGCAAAGGCTCAGAAAGTTGATTCAGGTGTTGGTCTGAAGCAACAGAATACAGTTGGTGTCCAAGAAGCAACTTCAAGACCCAAAAAGTTATTCCAGGTATAAGCTTTCATGTGCACATACACACTTCTTCAGCTACAATGAAATGGGAGAAAAACCATTCAGGCTTATAGACAAGACTGAAAAGCAAATTAGCATACAACATGATGCAGACACTTTTTCAGGTGGTTAAAACAATTTTTATTTAGTAACATATGGTAACAAATTATATTTCTTGCATCATTAATAACTTTTTTTATCCCATATATTACTTTCTACCCACCCCTCCCTCCATTACTTGACCCCCGCCGGTGTTATTTACTTAAAGTACTAATGTTTAAAGGTACCCAAACTAATAAAAACAAAAATTAATATTCTTTTTTCTAAGACTTAATCATTATCAAAAATTGTCCAATGTCCTTTTATTTTCCACTTTTTCTACATATCTTCTGAACTTTTTCCACTCCATCTTAAAAACTTCTAAATCATAATCTCTTAAAAATCTTGTTAATTTGTCCATTTCACTCCATGTCATAACTTTTACAATCCAATCCCATTTCTCTGATATTTTTTCTTGCTTCCACAACTACAACAACAACAACAAATTTTATTTGTATCCCGCCCTCCCCGCCGGAGCAGGCTCAGGGCGGCTAACAACATGGCTCAGAGCCAAATTATACAGGTGAATAAAACTACATCAAACATCAAACATTTAATTAAAATCTGGTTAGGCTTTAAAATTAAGTTAATTTTTTAAAAGTGCTAGTGCTACATTTACTTTTTCTGATGGCGGTTTCCTTCGTAATTTCCATTTCGATCAGGGAAAGCCAGTCTGAAGAGGAAGGTCTTGCAGGCCCTGCGGAACTGTTCTAGGTCCCGCAGGGCCCGCATTTCCTCTGGAAGTTGGTTCCATAGGCTCGGGGCTACAGAGGAGAAGGCCCGGTTACGGGTGCTTTGCAGCTTCACCTCTCTCGGTCCGGGGACAGTCAGCAGGTTTTTCCCGGCTGACCTCAGTGCTCTCTGGGGTTCATATGAGGAGAGACGGTCCCTAAGGTAGACAGGTCCTCGACCATATAGGGCTTTAAAGGTAATGACCAGCACTTTGTAACGAACCCGGTATGTAACTGGCAGCCAGTGCAGTTCGCGCAGCCCAGGCTGTATGTGCTCCCATTTAGGGAGTCCCAGCAACAGTCTAGCCGCTGCGTTCTGCACCAGTTGCAGCTTCCGGGTTCGGCACAGAGGCAGCCCCATGTAGAGGGCATTACAGTAATCCAGTCTCGAGGTGACCGTTGCATGAAGCACCATTGCCAGATCTTGGCGCTCTAGGAAGGGAGCCAACTGCTTTGCCCGCCTTAGATGGAAAAAGGCTGACTTGGCAGTGGCTGCAATCTGGGCCTCCATTGATAATGCAGGCTCCAGTAAAACTCCCAGGCTCTTAACTCGGTGCACCGCTTTCAACGGCGCCCCGTCGAAGACCGGGAGAAGTATTTCCCCTCCCCGAGCGCCCCGACCCAGACAAAGGACTTCTGTCTTCGCTGGATTCAGTTTCAGCCCGCTCTTCCTCAACCAGGTTGCCAAATCCTGCAGGGCCCGGTCTAAATTCTCTGGGACGCAGTCAGGCCGGCCGTCCATTAGCAGATAGAGTTGGGTGTCATCTGCGTATTGATGGCACCCAAGTCCGTGTCTCCTGGCAATCTGGGCAAGGGGGCGCATGTAGATGTTAAATAACATCGGTGAGAGAACTGCCCCCTGAGGCACTCCGCAATCCAGTGTGCGCCTCTGGGACAGCTCGCCCCCAATTGCCACCCTTTGTCCCCGATCCTCGAGGAAGGAGGCAAGCCATTGTAAGGCAGACCCCCTCACCCCTACATCGGCGAGGCGGCGGGTCAGTAGCCGATGGTCGACCGTGTCGAACGCAGCCGACAGGTCCAACAACATCAGCACCGCCACACCGCCCCGATCCAGGTGCCGTTGGAGATCATCTACCAGGGCGACCAGTACTGTCTCCGTCCCGTAACCCGGGCGAAAGCCGGACTGGCAAGGGTCTAGGATGGAAGCGTGCACGTATAATGTTCTAGCAGCTGAAAGCAAGTACCAAATTATAGTTCTATCTTCTTTTGGAAATTTTTCCATTTGTAATCCCAACCGAAAAGTCTCTGCAACTTTCTTAAATTCGTATCCCAAGATCCTAGAAATTTCTTGTTGAATCATCTGCCAATACTTTTTTGCTCTTTCACAAGTCCACCACATATGGTAGAAAGAACCTTCATTTTTTTTACATTTCCAACATCTGTCTGGCATCTTATTATTCATCTTTGCCAATTTCTTAGGAGTCATACACCATCTATACATCATTTTAAAACAGTTCTCTTTAATACTATGACACGTTGAAAGCTTCATAGAGTTCTTCCACAAATATTCCCAAGTTTCCATCTGTATTTCTTTATTTACATTAATTGCCCACTTAATCATTTGAGATTTCACTACTTCATCTTTCGTAGACCATTTTAAAGTAATTTATATAATTTTGAAATTAATTTTTCATTGTCTCCAAGCAGAACTTTTTCTATTTCTCTTTGCTCTTATTCCTTCAGTTTTAATGTCATTCTCTACCAAGCTCTTTATTTGTTGTATTTGAAACCAATCATATTTGTTATTCAGCTCTTCAGCAGTTTTCAATTCCATTTTGCCACTTTGTATTTTTAATAGTTGATTATATGACAACCACTTTTCTTTACCTGTCTCAGCTGTTATTTTTATCACTTCTGCTGGCACTATCCATAGCGGTTTTCTCTCATCAACATGTTTCTTATATTTCATCCATATATTTAGCAAGCTGTTTCTTATATAATGGTGAGAGAAAAAGCCATCTGTCTTTTTCCCCCCATAATACATATAAGCGTGCCAGCCAAATTTATTTCCATGACTTTCCAACGCTAAGAGTTTTTTGTTTAACAACATTATCCATTCTTTTATCCATACTAAGCAAACTGCTTCATGATATAATTTTAAGTCTGGTAATTGAAATCCGCCTCTCTCTTTTGCATCTGTTAAAATTTTCATTTTAATTCTTGGTTTCTTCCCCAGCCAAACAAACTCTGAAATTTTTCTTTACCATCTATTAAATTGTTTACTGTCTTTCACAATTGGAATAGTTTGAAACAAATACATTATTCTTGGTAGAATATTCATTTTAATTGCGGCTATTCTAACCAACAATGACAAATTAAGTTTATTCCACTTTAACATACCTTCATCCATTTTACACCATAGCTTCTCATAATTATTTTTGAACAAATCAATATTCTTCATTGTTATCTCCACACCCAAATATTTTACCTTGGAGGTAACTTAACAGCCCGTTAGTCTCTGCAATTCTTGTTGCTTATTTATTTGCATATTTTACATAGAAGTTTTGATTTTTCTTTATTAATACAAAGTCTCGCCAACTCCCCATATTCTTGTATTTTGGCTAACAACAAAGGTGTGACTTATATGGGGTTTTCATTTATAAACATTATATCATCTGCAAGTGCTCTGTATTTGTAAGTATATCCTTTTACTTTTAATCCTTCTATTTCTTTATCTTCTTGAATTTGCATCAGTAATATTTCAAGAGTCATTATAAACAACAGTGGGGAAAGTGGACAACCTTGTCTTCTACCTTTACTAATTATCATGTCTTCTGTAAGATCAGCATTTATACATAGCCTTGCACGTTATTCAGTATATATTGCTTTTATCATTCTTATAAAGCTTTCTCCCAGCTCCATTTTCTCCATTACTGCAAACATAAAATCCCAATTTAAATTGTCAAATGCTTTCTCTGCGTCCGCAAAGAATAATGCTACATCCTTTTCTGGATGTCTTTCATAATATTCTACAATATTTACAACAGTTCTGATATTGTCTCTTATTTGCCTTTTGGGAAGAAACCCCGCTTGATCTTCCTTTATAAAATGTATCAAATATTGTTTAAACCGTTCTGCCAAGATTCTTATATATATTTTATAGTCATTATTTAATAATGAAATTGGTCTATAATATTTTGCGTTCGTAACATCTCTATCTTCCTTTGGAATCAACGAAATAACAGCTTCCTTCCACGTATTTGGTATTTTCCCTTTTGTTCTTATCATATTCATCAATTTCTGAAGTTTCGGGATTAACTCCTCTTTGAGGGTTTTAAAAAATTTAGCTGTATATCATCTGGCCCAGGTGCTTTTCCATTTTTCATTGCATTAATTGCTGCTTCAATTTCTATTTTTTCAATTGGATTGTTCAAAACTTTTTGCATATTTTCTGCTAAGGGTGCTATTTTTATCTTTTGTAAGTACTCATCCATCTTTCCTTTCCTTATTTTAACACCTTTAAATAACTTGGCATAATACTTAAAGAATTCTCTTTTTATTCCTTCTTGATCTACCACCTCTCTTCCATCCACCACAATTTTATTAATAATTTTACTTTCTCTCTTTTTCTTCAATTGCCAGGCCAAATATTTTCCAGGTTTGTTTGCTCCCTCGAAAGATTTCTGCTGCAGTCTTTTTAGATTCCATTCTAGTTCTTTATTTAACAAATGTCTCATTTGCGTTTGTAATATTGCAATCTCCCTTATAATTTTCTTTTTCCCTGGCCTTTTTCTCAGTTCCCCCTCTTTTTTCTTTATTTCATTTTGAATGTCCAACATCTGTTTTTCTTTTGCCCTCTTATCTTTGTTATTCAATGTAATCAATATTCCTCTCATTACTGCTTTATAAGCATCCCAGACCGTCTGAAATTCTATATCCTCTTTATCGTTTATTTGGAAGAAAGCTTTAGTTTCATTTTCTAGAGATGTCACTATTTCTTTATTCTGTAGTAAATCTTCATTCAATCTCCATCTTCTCAACTTCTTAGACAATTTTGTAATCCACATTATTGCGTTATGGTCAGCCCCAATTTTAGGTAAAATCTCTATTTTCTTTGTTAGAAGGCCTAAGTCTTTAGTGCCCCACAACATGTCAATTCTGGAAAAAGTTTTATTTCTTGGTGGAAAAAAAGGTATAGCCCCACACTTCAGGATTAAATTTCCTCCATATATCCTCCAAATTTTCTTGTTTGACCAATTAAAAAAAAGACTTTGGCAATTTTTCTTCCTTATTTTTTTTACCCCCAGACCTATCCAGTGTGTTCTTAATTATTCCATTAACGTCCCCCATTATCAAAGCTTGGTCATAAGTCAGTTCATCAAATTGTTGTATAACGTCTTTTTAAAAAGCATCCTTTGCACCATTTGGTGCATAGAGTCCCAATAACAACATTTTTTTTGCATTTAATATTGTTTCTACTGCTACAAATCTTCCATCTTTATATTTAAACACTAATTTTGGCTCCAATACTTGTTTAATATAGAAAATCACTTCCCTTTTCTTTTTTTCAGCCAATGAATAAACTTCTAGTCCCAGTTGTTTATTCCATAAAAATTTGTAATCCTTTTGTTTGATATGCACTTCTTGTAAACAATTTTGTTTTTTAATCCAATGAAACGTTGCCTTTCTTTTTTGTGGTGAATTTAGTCCATTTACATTCCAAGATAATAATTTGTAATCCATCATGGTGCAAATTCTTTATGTTCTTCATAAAACCTACGCAGTTCCTGTGTGCTTGCAATTGTATTCCTTTTTCCTTGCAGCTCAAAGCTCAGACCTTCAGGTATTATCCATCTATACCCCATTTCATTATCACATAGTTTTTCTGTCAATTTTTTGTATGCTTTTCTGTCATTTATCACTTGTCTTGGCAATTCTTTCATGATTCTTACTCTGCTGCCTCCCACTATCAATGTCTTTTCAAAATTTTTATTCAAGATTTTTCCCACCATTTCTTTTGTCATATATCTTATAACCACATCTCTTGGTAGATTAGTTTTCTTGGCATATAGTGAGTTCACTCTATACATATAGTCATACATGCTTCTAGTTCCTTCAGGATCTTCCTCCAAAAATTCTGCAATTATTCTTATTATATATCCTTTCAAATCAGTCTCTTCATCCTCAGGTACTCCTCTCAGACGTATCTGGGTTTCCATCAATTTGAAGTCATGAATTGCCACCTTTTCTTGCATTTTTAGCAAGGTGGAATCATGTACTTTCACTCTCTCTTCCACCTCTTGCACTTTCTTTGAAGTTACCACAGTCTCATTTCTGAGATATTCTATATCTTTCCTTAGCTCTTCAATGTCTTTTCTAATTTCTTTTTTAGAAGCAGTTATCATGTCTCTCACCCCTTTCATCATCCTGGCTTCCATTGCTTCTAATTGCTCTTGCATTTTCTCCATTGAGGCAGTCCTTGCACGGGTTAACTTATGCTCTGACATTTTAAAAAACACCGAAAATTCTGACCTCTCCAAATTAAATTTAAACTATCAGGTTTGATAGAGTAAGGCTTGCCCTTTTCAATAAGCCTAATTTCGCCGTCCTCAGAGCCTCCTGGGCTCAGATATTAATTTTTAAAATTTTTATTTCTTCGAAAATGGCGGTCGCGACTTTCTGCTTCCCTTTAAAAAAAATTTCCTCCAAAAAGCTTCTAAAATAATTATCAGCGATAATGTCCAATAGTATTTACCTTATAATTGTCACCTCTGTCAGCTTCACCAATTTTTAATGTCCCGAACACTTTAAAAACTTGGTTTAAATTTTGACCTAGCAATGGCCGCCGATGTTTTTCTATGATATTATAGTCCTAGAGTAAACTAGCTGCTTCAATGATTTCCCTTTTTCATCCGACACTTCCTGCTTTTCTTGCCACCAAATCCCGTTTTCACTGGTAAAAAGATCTCGCGATGTTTGACGTATTTCCTGTGTTGACTGTGAGAGCTGCAAATCTGTGATGATGGGGCTTTTTCACCCAAACCGCAAGTAGACAAAACAATAAATTCCTTTCCAATTTTTAGCACTGTCCTTTAAATTTACAAAATATAAATTTTGCCCCTTCTCCCCTTCTTCTTCCAAGCTTTCTGAATCTCTTTCCCACCTTCTGATTTTATTTTGTTTAACTTTAAATAGTCCCGGAATGAAGATAGTCATCAGTATCTTTTTCTGCAGTTATCCAGATCCAACACTGGTCTTGTATAGCCTTAGATGTTTAGCAGTCTCAAAGAAGAAGAAGAAGATATTGGATTTATATCCCGCCCTTCACTCCGAAGAGTCTCAGAGCGGCTCACAATCTCCTTTACCTTCCTCCCCCACAACAGACACCCTGTGAGGTGGGTGGGGCTGGAGAGGGCTCTCACAGCAGCTGCCCTTTCAAGGACAACCTCTGCCAGAGCTATGGCTGACCCAAGGCCATGCTAGCAGGTGCAAGTGGAGGAGTGGGGAATCAAACCCGGTTCTCCCAGATAAGAGTCCGCACACTTAACCACTACACCAAACTGGCTCTCCGGTTAGGATCCTGTCGAGCTTATGTCAAATAAATGACTCTGGAAACTTCTGCAGATGATGAATATGCAACTCATCTCTGGAGATCCCTCAAAGCCTCAAAGGAGCCCCCCCCCCCCGGGACTCCCTTTTAGCCAAGGTAAATCTCCTCAAAGTTTCCTGTGCATATCTTGGACTGATCTCTGACTGAGAAAAGTAGGCAGCAGGCATTAAATTGCCCTCCACTACCCCGAACAGAAGCCCCAGCCTGCTCCCCTTCTGAGAAGCAATTTCCAACCCCGGAAGTCCCAACATGATGCAGATATTTTGAGGCAAAGCGGGGATAACAAGCCACATGTACAGGGTGAAAAGCTGTATGGTATTCTCCAGTGAGAGAATAATGGCACACATATCTGATATTAAAAAGTGCAAAATGAGCCAGTGTGTTATATTGGTTGGCGGGGGTTGTTTTGTAGAAAAATAAGTGGTGGAGCTCATCCAGGGATTGTAATGCAACTGCATCTACTATTCAATGGACAAGGTGGGAAGGAGGAGGTAGAACTGCCAAAAAGGTTCAGGAGCTGTGCTCCTGTGAGCTCCTGCTGAATCCCAGGCCTGGTGGTTGGCATATCAGACTAGGATCTGGGAGATCCAGGTTCGAATCCCAGCTCTGCCTTGGAAGCTCGCTGGGTGCCCTTGAGCTAACCTCTCTCACAGGTGTGTTGTGACGACAAAACAAAGGAGAGGTGAACAGTGTTGTAAACCACTTTGAGACCCATTGAGGGTATAAATGAAGCCAATTCAATTTAGTCAGAGTGTTAAAGCTGCAGTACTAAGCTCTGCTCACGACCTGAGTTCGCTCCCCGGTGGAAGCTGGGTTTTCAGGTAGCCGGCTCGAGGTTGACTCAGACTTTCATCCTTCCAAGGTCGGTAAAATGAGTACCCAGCTTGTTGGGGAGAAAGTGTAGATGACTGGAGAAGGCAATGGCAAACCACCCCGTAAAAAGTCTGCTATGAAAACATTGTGAAAGCCACGTCACCCCAGAGTCGGAAATGACTGGTGCTTGCGCAGGGGACCTTTCCTTTTCCTTTCCAGTCACTCTGCTTCAAAAGGGAGACCTCAGCCAACCTCCTCACCCTCCCCTTGAACAAAGACTTTACTGCCAACCCATTAAAGGTGTTAACTATCTTATCAAAACTAGTGAATGGTCTCTGGATCAGTCCAGATTAGCTCTGAGTTTTACATCATTACCTTTTCCCCTTGGCTCCCTGCAATTCATGGCTATGGCACCCTGCTGGCTTCACCCTGTGTTTCTTTCCTTTCTTTTTTCATCCTCTCGCATAAAGCCCTTGCATAGCAAAGACCAACTCACATTGCTGCATGAAGATCAGCCGATAAAGAGAGCCGAAGCTCCTACTGGAATAAAACGTTGCCTGATGTTTAGGACGCAGAAGACTTCTCCTGCACATTTAAAAAAAAATGTTAAAAGTAGTCCTCTGTGCAAGCACCAGTCGTTTCCGATTCTGGGGTGACATTCCATCATGACGTTTTCACGGCAGACTTTTTATGGGGTGGTTTGCCATTGCTTTCCCCAGTCATCTACATTTCCCCCCCCCCCAGCAAGCTGGGGACTCATTTCACTGACCTCGGAAGGATGGAAGGCTGAGTCAACCCTGAGCCTGCTACTTGAACCCAGCTTCTGCCGGGATGAAACTCAGGTTGTGAGCAGGGAACTTGGACTGCAGTACTGCAGCGTTACCACTCTGCACCACGGGGCTCCTCTCCTGCACATTAAAGGTAGTCCCCTGTGCAAGCACCAGTCGTTTCTGACTCGGGGGGGTGACGTCGAATCACATTTTCACGGCAGACTTTTTACAGGGTGGTGTACCATTGCCTCCCCCAGTCATCTACACTTTCCCCCCAGCAAGCTGGGTACTCATTTTACCGACCTCGGAAGGAGGGAAGGCTGAGTCAACCTTGAGCCGTCTACCTGAACCCGGCTTCCGCCGGGATCAAACTCAGGTCCTGAACAGAGAGCTTGGACTGCAGTACTGCAGCTTTACCATTCTGCACTTTACCACATTATCACCACCCAAAAATGTACTTGTAAAAATGCCAGGGGTAGAGTGGCCAAATCCAGACTGGGAAATTCCTGGAAATTTGGGGATGGAGTCTGGGGAGGACAGGGACCTCAGTGGGGGATAGTGCTATAGAGTCCACCCTCCAAAGCAGTCATTTTCCCCAGGGGAACTGATCTCTGTAGTCTGGTCATGAGCTGTAATTCTGGGGAATCCACAAGGCCCACCTGGAGGCTGGCATCCCTGTGTCCTTTTCTCTCCCCCACACACATTGGCAGTCAGTCTCAATATAGAGGCAGTAAAGAGGAGCCCCATAGTGCAGAGTGGTAAAGCTGCAGTACTGCAGTCCAAGCTCTGCTCATGACCTGAGTTTGATCCCAGCGGAAGCCGGGTTCAGGTAGCTGGATCAAGGTTGACTCAGCCTTCCATCCTTCCGAGGCTGGTCAAATGAGTCCCCAGCTTGCTGGGAGGAAAGTGTAGATGACTGGGGAAGGCAATGGCAAAGCACCCCATAAAAATCTGCCAAGGAAATGTCCTGAGAACCAGTTTGGTATAGTGGTTAAGTGTGTGGACTCTTATCTGGGAGAACCAGGTTTGATTCCCCACTCCTCCACTTGCACCTGCTGGAATGGCCTTGGGTCAGCCAATAGCTCTGGCAGAGGTTGTCCTTGAAAGAGCAGCTGCTGTGGGAGCCCTCTCAACCCCACCCACCTCACAGGGTGTCTGTCTGTTTTGGGGGAGGAAGGTAAAGGAGATTGTGATCCACTCTGAGATTCGGAGTGGAGGGCAGGATATAAATCTAATTTCTTATTCTTCTTCTTCTGATCTGATGTGATGACCCTGTGGTTGCACAGGGGACTATCTTCACCTTTACTTTTTGAAGTGTTGCATTGCATAAGAGTGATACCTTCTTCTGCCTTAACATGCCCCTTAGGGTCAGGCAAGCTGCATTATGTAGCTATGCAATAAACTACTTTCTAGGTACTATTGTAAATGATGGAGCTATCGTGTGGCACCCTCTTTCAAAAGATGCAGCGTCTCATCAGATAATCTGCAAGTTTTCATTTGCGAATGCTATCTTTGGCTACCTCCCAACAATCTGATTTGCAGAAAGCCTGGGAGCTTTTCAGAGAGGTGTCTCTCCCCCCGCCCCCCCGCCACAGTAGCCAGAAGGTTATTTGATGTGTTAAGACTCAAGCTGACATGTCTCAGCTCACAAGGGTGTAGCTGGAAGGACCTGATGACGTTATCCATAATAGAGCAAATACATTTCAACAGGACAGATATGCCCAGTCTCCATTCCTGCAACCACAAAGCTTTGGGGACATTTGACATGAGGGTTGCGAGCAGGGGTGGAATTCCAGCAGGAGCTCCTTTGCATATTATGCCACACACTCCTGATGTAGCCAATCCTCCAAGAGCTTACAAGGTTCTTTTTTGTGAGCTCTCAAAGGATTGGCTACATCGGGGAGGGTGGCCTAATATGCAAAGGAGCTCCTGCTAGAATTCCACCCCAGTTGCCAGGTCTAACTTGGAAAATTCCTGGAGGCTTTGAGGGTGGAGCCAGGAGAGGGCGGGGCTTGGAAAGGGGAGGGGCCTCAACCTCAGCCTGGTACAGTGCCGTAGAGTCCATCCTTCCAAGCAGCCATTTCCTCCAGGGGACCAAAATCAACACAACTGTGTATATAAACAATAAAGAATTTATAAACTTGAAGCGTCTTTTCTTATTTTCCAAAGATACCTTATGCACAGTACTGAAAATTTTTCCAAAGGGGGTTCCACAACACAAGTTTCTAACCAATGTTATCATCACTGCTCCATACAATTTTTATAGAGAAGTTCCTGGTCTCTGCCGGCTGGAGATCAGTTGTGAAAGTGGCAGATCTCCAGGCCACGCCGGGAGGCTGGCAACTGTAGGAATCAATCCTTGCGATTCACCTATTATACGAGAAATGTTTTTCCTGCACGGGAATGTTTGAATCGTGTCCTAGAAAATAAGAAAGAAGAAATGTTTCCTAGGATTTGTTTAACTTTTATTTAACCGATTGGAGCCATCCTCAAAGGAATCTTCATTATGGAAGCATTACTGATAAATATGAGAATAATCTTTCCCCATCCCCAGGAGTCTGCAATATGAATTGCACAGAGAAGTAAAGCAGATCTGAAACAGAGAATCACAAGGAGAGATTTGTCACCGCTCATCTATTGATATTTTTAAAAAAACGTTATCAGTGGCAAGGATCCAGATATTAAGGTCACTGCTGCATCGTTCCGTTCCTTAGCCTCCATTGGGCAATCTTTTGAGCTCATAATTCTCATGTTGATTCTTCCAAATTCTGTTTTTCCGAAGTGTTTCCATACCATCCTGTATCCATGTCCCAATAATGGCTAAAACTCAGCACATAACGGCAAAACCCTCCAAATGAGGACTTTTCAGCTTTCTACTTTAACACTCCTTTCGTTTAGAACAGGGATGGCCAAACTTGCTTGACATAAGAGCCACAGAGAATAAGCGTGAGATGTTTGAGCCACAAGTCATGAACGTCGGATGTTTGAGAACCACAAGACACAAAGGAAGCCAGGCAAATAGACGGGGGAGGGAGAGGTGGAAAGAAAGCAACTTTAATTTCAAATGATTCTTCAAGCCGCTGACACAATATGTGTATGAAAGAGCCACGTGTGACCCCCAAGCCGCAGTTTGGCCACCCTTCCTTTCGAATGAAGTCTGAGTCCAGAGACACCCTCAAGAACAAGAAGTTTAATTCTGGATATAAGTTGTCATGTGGATGCCAATGAAAGCCTATGCCCAGGATTAAATTTCATTGGTCTTAAAGGTGTCACTGGACACAAACTTTGTTCTGTTGCTTCAGACCAACACAGCTGCCACCAGTGTTCCCTCTAAGCTGAGTGAGCGTGAGCTAGCTCACAGATTTTTAGCCTCCAGCTCACACATTTTTGTCCTAGCTCAGGAAGGCTGACCCCAGAGCACACTCATTTATGCAGGAGCTCACAACTTTAATGGCAGTAGCTCACAAAGCAGAATTTTGGCTCACAAGACTCTGCAGCTTAGAGGGAACATTGCTACCTACCTAAATCTAACAAAGCCTTTCCTTTGTATTTCTCACCAGGTCAGTGGCCAAGTCTGTGTCTCACTGCTTTCATATCACCGGATTCCTACTATCCCTGGGGTCCTACTGTTGGTATGGTACTTTTTTGCTTGTCATTGATACTTTGGTTATTTGCAGAAGTCAGCTATTAACCTTGATCTTTCCAGCCAGTTTGATGTAGTGGTTAAGTGCTCGGATTCTTATCTGGGAGAACCGGGTTTGATTCCCCACTCCTCCACTTGCAGCTGCTGGAATGGCCTTGGGTCAGCCATAGCTATTGCAGGGGTTGTCCTTGAAAGGACAGCTGCTGTGAGAGTTCTCTCAGCCCCACCCACCTCACAGGGTGTCTGTTGTGGGGGAGGAAGATAAAGGAGATTGTGAGCCACTTTGAGACTCTGAGTGGAAGGCGGAATATAAATCCAAGGTATTCTTCTTTTTCTTCTTCTCTGGGAGATAATGTTGAGATCAGGAGTGTAATTATACACAGAACCATCAATGTACATGACAGCCAGTGTGGCATAGTGGTGAAGAGGTTTGGACAAGCCTCTGGGACACCTGGGTTTGAATCCCCACTCGTGCCATGGCTGACGTTGGGTCAGTCACACTCTCTCAGAGTAAGCTACCTCACAGAGGACAACATGGAGCAGAGGAGAACTATGTAAGACACTTTGGCCCTGTTCACACAGCGCGTTGAGTCCGTGTTAAAATGACCCGGTTCTGTTCTGAATATCTTTGTTCCGGATATTATCGATCAGACGGCCATACTGCAATTTGAATCACTCTGTGGTGAAACCGTCCGCTGCCGTCCACACACCGGCACCATGCAGCTCTTTTTTTCTTCCACTATTATGCGCATGCGTGCATTATGCGCATAGGTTAAAACATTATGTGGTTATGCATTTATGTGCATATCGCTAAGTAGTAAAAAAAAATGGCGACCGTAAACCAGATGTCTGAGGTTCCTTTTACTTTGGGACAGCTTTCAGACATCCAGAAGTTGGTTAATATCGCAACAGAACTATCCAGATGGCGAAAACTATGAGGTGAAACCGGAGAACTCAAAAAACGCCGCAAAGGAGCAGGTAACAAAAGAATGATGTACATTTATAACAAATGTTTGATTTTACTTATATATTATGAAATGTTAATTTTAAAGTGTAATTTTATATTTTTATGTTAGTTTTATATATGTTGTAAGCCGCCCTGAGCCACTCGGTGGGAAGGGCGGGATATAAATCCCAGATAGATAGGTAGATAGATAGATAGATAGATAGATAGATAGATAGATAGATAGATAGATAGATAGATAGATAGATAGATAGATAGATAGATAGATAGATAGATAGATAGATAGATAGATAGATAAATAAATCCGGTTCCAAGAAGGATTAGGGAGTTAATACCAGGAGGCTGATGTTGCTGTCTGATCAGCCACTTTAAATCTGGAAGGAAACAGCAGCGACATCTGATTATACTGTGTGTCTGAGCAGGGCCTTTGGGTCCCTGTTAGGGAGAAAGGCGACTTCAATGCCAGAGTAGGTAAAGACTCGGAAGCCTGGAAAGGAGTACTTGGCAAACACGGCATTGGCAACTGCAATGACAACGGGCGCCTCCTGCTAGAATTCTGCATGGAGCACCAGCTCACCATCACCAACACTATCTTCCAGCAGAAGAACAGTCTGAAGACAACCTGGATGCACCCACGGTCCAAGCATTGGCACCTTATCGACTACATTCTGGTGCGCCAGAGAGACCTTCGAGATGTCTTACACACCCGAGTAATGCCCAGCGCAGAATGTCATACGGATCATCGTCTTGTACGCTGCAATCTCCGTCTTCACTTTAAACCCACACCCAGGAGAGGAGGTATCCCTCGGAGGAAGTTTCAGGTTGGCAGCCTTCAGTCAGCCGAAGTTAAAGCTGCCTTCCAGGCAAAACTCCAGTCAAGAATTGAGGACCTCAGTTGCCCCACAGACCCTTCTCCAGAAGCACTCTGGGAACACCTAAAAACTACCGTCCTGCAGATCTCTGAAGAAGTCCTCGGGTTCTCCACAAGGAAGAACAAGGACTGGTTTGATGAGAACAATCAAGAGATCCAAGAATTACTGGCAAAAAAGAGATCTGCCTACCAAGCACATCTTGCTCAGCCCTCCTGTCCTGGGAAAAAAGCAACCTTTCGCGCTGCATGTAGCAACCTCCAGCGCAAGCTTCGAGACATTCAGAACGAGTGGTGGACCAAGCTTGCAGAGAGAACCCAGCTGTGTGCAGACACTGGTGATTTAAGAGGGTTCTACGAAGCCCTGAAGGCAGTATATGGTCCATCATATCAGGCTCAGAGTCCCTTGCATAGTGCAGACGGCCAAGTGCTCCTCACAGACAAGGCATCCATACTGAACCGGTGGTCGGAGTATTTTCAGGTTCTCTTCAGTGCCAACCGCGTAGTTCAAGATTCAGCAATCCACCTCACCCCACTTCAACCGGTGAAAACAGAGTTGGATGAGATCCCCACCCTAGAAGAGACTGTTAAAGCCATCAAGCAACTGAAAAGTGGCAAGGCAGCAGGAGTTGATGGAATTCCACCAGAGATCTGGAAGCATGGGGGCACAGTACTACATAGCTCACTTCACAAAGTACTTGTCACCTGCTGGGAACAAGGCAAATTACCACAGGACTTTCGCGATGCAATCATCATCACCCTATACAAGAACAAAGGGGAAAAGTCAGACTGCTCCAACTACCGGGGGATAACCCTGCTCTCCATCGCAGGCAAAATCCTTGCCAGAATACTCCTGAACAGACTGGTGCCCACCATTGCAGAAGAACTCCTCCCAGAGAGCCAGTGCGGCTTCAGAGCTAACAGGAGCACCACCGACATGGTATTTGTTCTCAGGCAGCTCCAAGAGAAATGCAGGGAACAGAACAAGGGTCTGTATGTGACTTTTGTCGACCTTACCAAAGCTTTCGATACCGTTAGCAGGAAAGGCCTGTGGCAAATCTTGGAACGTTTAGGATGTCCCCCAAGGTTCCTCAGCATGATCATCCAGCTACACGAAGACCAGCGAGGCCAAGTCAGACACTGCAACGACCTCTCGGAGCCCTTCCCAATAGGCACAGGTGTAAAGCAAGGCTGCGTTCTCGCGCCAACTCTCTTTACGATCTTCTTTAGCATGATGCTTCAAAGAGCCGCAGTAGATCTAGATGAGGACGATGGTGTCTACATCCGCTATCGCACCGATGGCAGCCTGTTCAACCTGAGGCGACTAAAGGCACACTCCAAGACAATGGAAAAACTCATCCGAGAGCTACTGTTTGCTGATGATGCTGCACTCGTCTCCCACTCGGTATCAGCTCTGCAGCATATGACGTCCTGCTTTGCAGAGGCTGCCAAGCTATTCGGCCTAGAAGTTAGTCTGAAGAAGACAGAAGTTCTCCACCAGCCTGCACCCCAGGAAGATTATCACCCTCCCTGCATCACTGTGGGTGAATCAGTTCTGAAGACAGTCCAGCAGTTCAGCTACCTGGGGTGCATCATCTCCTCAGATGCCAAGATCGACAAGGAGATTGACAACAGGCTGGCAAAGGCAAACCGTGCATTTGGCCGACTGCACAAAAGAGTGTGGAGCAACAAGCATCTGAAAAAAGGCACAAAGATCAATGTTTACAAAGCGGTTGTGATGACAACCCTCATCTATGGCTCCGAATCGTGGGTTTTATACCGTCATCACCTGCGACTCCTTGAGCGCTTTCATCAGCGCTGCCTTCGCACCATCCTCAACATCCACTGGAGTGACTTTGTGACCAACACTGAAGTCCTCAAGCGGGCAGAGGTTACCAGCATCGAGGCACTGCTGTTGAAGACGCAGCTGCGCTGGGCAGGGCATATTTCTAGGATGGAAAACCACCGCCTTCCCAAGATTGCCCTGTATGGCGAACTCTCCACCGGCCATCGAAATAGAGGGGCACCAAAGAAGAGGTACAAGGACTCCTTGAAGAAATCCCTTAGCACCTGTCACATCAACCATCACCAGTGGTCTGACCTAGCCTCAGATCGCAAAGCATGGAGGCACATCATCCACCAGGCTGTCTCTTCCTTTGAGAACACACGCATAGCTGGTCTTGAGGACAAAAGGAGATTGAGGAAGAATCGCACTGCTACAGGACCAACCCTAAATCAGACTTTTCCCTGCAGCCGCTGTGGCCGGACCTGCCTGTCCCACATTGGTCTTGTCAGCCACCAGCGAGCCTGCAGCAAACGTGGACTATTACACCCTTCTTAAATCTTCGTTCGCGAAGCCAAGCCGAGAGAGAGAGAGGGAGAAAGGTGGGGTACAAATGTATTAAATAAAGATACGTTGCTTTACATGCTGATCTTAGCAAAAGAGAGAGATCCCTGCCCCTAAGAGACTTACAAGCAAAACACTGGGAGGCAGGGTTGCCAATCCCCGGGGGGGGGGGGGGGGGCGCAGGGGATCCCATGGTTTGGAGGCCCTGCCCTGCTTTAGGATCATCAGAAGGGGGGGGGGAGGGAAATGTCTGCTGGGCACTCCATTATTAGCTATGGAGACTGAGTCTCATACGGTATAATGGAGAATTGATCTGTGGGTATCTGAGGCTGGGGAGGGTCTGTTTTTTGAGATAAAGACACCACATTTGCAGCATAGCATCTGACGTATTCCTATCCTTTTTTTTGGTGCTCATAGAATTGGGCCCCCTGGTCCAATCTTTTTGAAACTTGAAGGGTATTTTGAGGAGATGCGCCGGATGCTGTGCTGCAGATTTGGTGCTTCAATCTCAAAAAACAAAACAAAACCAGACCCCCCCCTCCCCCAATCTTTCATTAAAGCGAGCCCCGTGGCGCAGAGTGGTAAGCTGCAGTATTTCAGTCCAAGCTCTGCTCATGACCTGAGTTTGATCCTGGCGGAAGCTGGTTCAGGTAGCCGGCTAAAGGTTGACTCAGCCTTCCATCTTTCCAAGGTTGGTAAAATGAGTACTGAACTTGCTGGGGGGAAAGTGTAGATGACTGGGGAAGGCAATGGCAAACCACCCCGTAAAAAGTCTGCCGTGAAAATGTCGTGATGCGACATCACCCCAGAGTTGGAAACAACTGGTGCTTGCACTGGGGGATACTTTAATCCTTCATTATTTCCAATGGAGGGAAGGCATTTAAAAGGTGTGCAGTCCCTTTAAATGTGATAGCCAGAACTCCCTTTCGCATTCGATTATGCTTGTTGCACCCTTGCTCCTGGCTCCACCCCCAAAGTCCCCAGATATTATTTTTATTCCAAATGATCCCAATCGAGTTACCTAAGCCGTTTTTTCAGAAACTTAACAGAAAGGTCCTGGGCTTTATCTGGCAAAATAAGAGGCCAAGGATTAAGTTAAAAGTCTTACAGGAAGCTAAAGTAAGAGGGGGAATGGCCTTACCGGATTGGACATTATATTATAAAGCATCGTGTTTAGCCTGGGCCAGGGAATGGCTTTTGTTGGAAAACAGAAGATTGTTAGCATTGGAAGGTGCAGGATTAATTAAGGGCTGGCACGCATATATTTGGTACCATCCACCCCAGAGAAATAGTATTTTTTTAAGGCATGAAATACGTAAGGCAATCTATAAGGTCTGGATTGAAATTAAAAAGAGAGTTTATTCATATACCCCATTCTGGCTATCCCCAGTGGAGGCGGCTACACATCCGAACATATATGATTGGGGAAAGTCTCATAATTATGCTACATTATTAGATACAGATAATAACTTAATACTGGATGGAAATATAATTTCGGATTGGTGGGTTAGGTGCCAGGTCAAATCGATGTATCAGGTGGATAAAGATCTGGGGTTTCCGAAAGACTCGGAGGCAAATGAATTTGATAGTATAATTTATGAACCTCCAAAACTTATTTCTAAAATTTATGAGTGGCTGTTAAAAGACGAGATGCAGAAGGAAACGGTTAAAGAAAGCTGGGTAAGGTGGTTACAGGATTTCGGCTATTCGATTCAATTAACGGAGTGGGAAAAAATTTGGAAAAATAATATCATTCTGACTAAAGCAATAGTTTTAAAAGAAAATCTGTATAAAATGATGTACAGGTGGTACATCACACCAGAAAGATTAGCCAAAATAAATCCAACGTATAACAACAAATGCTGGAAATGTAAAAAAATTAAAGGGACACTGTATCATATTTGGTGGAACTGTGAATTTGCCAAAAAATTTTGGATTCACGTAAATATTTGGATCCATAAGGTTTTTCGAAAGAAAAGGATTAGTCATGCGCCAGAACTTTATCTTTTGAGTATTTGTAAAGAAAATCTGTCCTGGGGGGAAAAAAAGCTATTGATGCATATGATAACGGCAGCAAGGATACTTTATGCGAAGTACTGGAAGCTTCCCCAAATTCCGGAGAAGGAAGAATTCTTAGTTAAGTTATTAGATATAGCCGAAATGGATATTTTGACAGTAAGAGTGAGAGATGGTAACTGGGAAGAATGTATGAAATCTTGGGAACCAATGTATCTTTGGGCAGAAAGTACTGGTATTGTGGTAAGACATTAACTTAGTTATTTGGTATAACCCGTTCATCTCCTTATTTATGTGGGTGGAATGGTGGGGGGATTATTGTATGTTTATGTTATTTGATTGTGCTGTTATGTTGTATCTTGTTGTGGTTTAGCGGGTGTTGTATGTATTGTTTATTTGTTTGTCTTATAATAAACTTGCTTTATTTGAATGATAAAAAAAAAAAACAAAGTCCCCAGATATTTCTTTAATTGAAGAAGAAGAAGAAGAAGATGAAGATATTGGATTTATATCCCGCCCTCCACTCCGAAGAGTCTCAGAGCGGCTCACAATCTCCTTTACCTTCCTCCCCCACAACAGACACCCTGTGAGGTGGGTGGGGCTGGAGAGGGCTCTCACAGCAGCTGCCCTTTCAAGGACAACCTCTGCCAGAGCTATGGCTGACCCAAGGCCATTCTAGCAGGTGCAAGTGGAGGAGTGGGGAATCAAACCCGGTTCTCCCAGATAAGAGTCCGCACACTTAACCACTACACCAAACTGGCTCTCCGATTGGACTTGGCAACCCTATGGGGGGGAGGCGGGAGTCTAGAGAAAACCATCACATCCTTAGAAAATGAACATCTACCTATCAGTAGTTGTTCTTCCAAAGCAGAGACACAATAAAGCAGAGACACAATAAAGAACAAGCACTTATGTATGCCAAAGGGCATCTCATTCCTCGCAAGAGACTCTTCCTTGCAGCCAGCAAAGCCATAACATTTGAGATAAGTGCCACTTCTGTAAAATGAAAGCAGCTTCCAAATTTTTTTGGCAGTTGCTTTTCAGCCAGCAGGATGCTCTTTTTCAGTTTCCAAACTGTAATCAGAAGAATCCCGGGCGTTTGGAAGAGATGGACTTGATTTTATTTGTTACTGCTGTGGAATTGAACAGTAGAAACAAATGTGTTGCTGATAGCATAAAGTATGTGGACTCAAATATATTGCTGACAGCATAAAGTATGGGAACCCCTCCTGGTTCCCTGAGGAGGGAGGGAAAGAGCCACAGCTCTCTTTGCCCAGTTCCTTGGATCCCATGGGAGAAATACAAAGAAGAAGAAGACTGCAGATTTATACCCCGCCATTCTCTCTGAATCAGACTCAGAGCGGCTTACAATCTCCTATATCTTCTCCCCCCCCCCCACAACAGACACCCTGTGAGGTGGGTGGGGCCAAGAGAGCTCTCCCAGAAGCTGCCCTTTCAAGGACAACCTCTGCCAGAGCTATGGCTGACCCAAGGCCATTCCAGCAGGTGGAGGAGTAGGGAATCAAACCCGGTTCTCCCAGGTAAGAGTCCGCACACGTAACCACTACACCAAACTGGCTCTCAAAGAAAGCACCTATATGGCCTAGGACCTGCCTACCTTAGGGACCATCTCTCCCCACACGTTCCCCAGAGGGTACTTCGATCTGGATCTGGATTAGTAATCATCGGGCCGAAGGAGGCCAAATTAAAGATCACTAGAGAGATGGCCTTCTCAATTGCAGCCCCCTACTGGTGGAATCAACTGCTGGAGGAAGTGAGGGCCTTGCGGAACCTTGTCCAGTTCTGCAAGGCCCGTAAGACCCGCTCCCTTCCGGTTGGCTTTCAAATGACATGGAGCCTGGATCGGAGGGAAACTGAAGAAATGCCGTCGCCCCTGAATACATATAATATCATCAAGAGATTAGCACCAAATTATTTCTGATTGTTTTAACTACTGAATGTGTAATTTTTATAATATGTATTGATTTTAAATTGTTTGTTGTGGTTTTTATACCGTGAGCCACCCTGAACCTGCTTCGGCGGGGAGGACGGGATACAAATCAAATCAAATCAAAATAAAATAAATAAATGTTTTAAGCATGTTTTATTTTTAAAAAAATCTTTAGTCGTGTTAGTCTGCATCCTTTAAAAAGCCAGTTTCGTGTGCGGATTCTTATCTGGGAGAACCGGGTTTGATTCCCCACTCCTCCACTTGCACCTGCTGGAATGGCCTTGGGTCAGCCATAGCTCTGGCAGAGGTTGTCCTTGAAAGGGCAGCTGCTGTGAGAGCCCTCTCAGCCCCACCCACCTCACAGGGTGTCTGTTGTGGGGGGAGAAGATATAGGAGATTGTGAGCTGCTCTGAGACTCTGTCCTTAAAAGGGCAGCTGCTGTGAGAGCCCTCTCAGCCCCACCCACCTCACAGGGTGTCTGTTGTGGGGGAGAAGATATAGGAGATTGTAAGCCTCTCTGAGTCTCTGATTCAGAGAGAACAGCGGGGTATAAATCTGCAATTCTTCTTATATCTCTGCTACCTAATCTTAAATAGGTACATACATGGCCCGACCCAACAAGGTCCCATATATGTCAGATCTGGCCCTCATAACAAATGAGTTCGACACCCTTGCATTATGGCATACACAGGTTGGATCTGGGGTCTCCTCCCTATGCCGGAGGAGGGGCACTATAGGTTTCCGCAATGAGCAAAATGGCATCCCTGGGACAGTTTCAGGTCAGGAAAGTGGTGCTACTAGGGGAGGTGATATATCCCTTTTCCCACATGCTGCAGACACAATCTGAATTGGGCACCACGCTCACAAGAATGGAGGGGCAACACTGTGAGGGCTTCTAGTGTCCTGGCCCCACTGATGGACTTCCTGATGGCGCCTGGGGTTTTTGGCCACTGTGTGACACAGAGTGTTGGCCTGGATGGGCCATTTTAGGGTTGCCAAGTCCAATTCAAGAAACATCTGGGGACTTTGGGGGTGGAGTCAGGCTTTGGGGTGG
Source organism: Heteronotia binoei (assembly GCF_032191835.1). Lineage (NCBI taxonomy): Eukaryota > Metazoa > Chordata > Lepidosauria > Squamata > Gekkonidae > Heteronotia > Heteronotia binoei. Next base: position 16,719,143 of record NC_083228.1, on the reverse strand, counting down.
ACCCAGGAGACATTGGGGTGGAGCCAGAAGCAAGAGTGTGACAAGCATAACTGAACTCCAAAGGAAGTTCTGGCCGTCACATTTAAAGGGACCGTGTGCACCTTTTAAATGCCTTCCCTCCATTGGAAATAATGAAGGATAGGGGCACCTTCTTTGGGGTTTATAGAACTGGACCCCCTGGTCCAATCTTTTTGAAAATTGAAGGGTATTTTGGGGAGAGGCACTGGATGCTATGCTGAAAATATGGTGCAACTACCTCAAAAATCAGCCCCCCAGAGCCCAGCAGATCAATTCTCCATTATACCTTATGGGAATTGGTCTTCATAGGGAATAATGGAGTGCCCAGCAGACATTTCTCTCCCCCCCACCGTTTTCTGATGACCCTGGAGCAGGGGAAGGGCCTCCAAACCGGGGGATACCCTGCCCCCACCTGAGGATTATCAAACACAGAGAAACATAAGCCCCTAATAGCGTCTTTAGAGGAGATACATATGGGAAAAGTCCAACATGAGAACATCTTCTTCACATAGTGATTTCTTAAGTGAAATATGAATTTCCAAATGTTGCTTGAAAGTCCCTGGACAGGTCGTCGACTTCTGCCCCACCAGTTTCCAATTGTTTTTTCAACAGGGGATGTTCCACAAATTTTAATAACGAATATAAGATTCTTGCATGACACTAATCGGGACCATAGTCTCCACAAAAACCTTCACTTACGGCAATTGCTCAAAAGGCTCTCCATAGCGACTTCTCTCTTAGTATAACGTTCCACCTGGGGATTGGCAACCCTAGCCATTGGCCTGATCCAACATGGCTTCTCCTACGTTCTTATGAGAACCCTTGAGATTGGACTCAAGACATTTTAACTCTTTCTGGGCTGGAAGGCAATGTATCTGCCTAAAGCAGGGGTGGCCAAACTTGCTTCATGTAAAAGCCACATAGAATGAATGTCAGATGTCTGAGAGTCACCCACAAGACAGGAAGGAAGGAAAAGAGATCGGGGGAGAGAGAGGTGGAAAGAAAACAACTTCAAATGCATTGCTGTCTGGCTTGGCTTGGAGAAGTGGTTTAGAGAGAGCAATGCCTTTTCCAAGTCAGCTGTTAAGGTGGTGGGGGCTTCAATAGCCACGCAATACATGGGAAAGAGCCACATGTGGCTCCTGAGCCTCAGTTTGGCCACTCTGGCCTAAAGCAATGGGACATTGCTCATCCTCATCACTCCCAAGTACCGTAATTATGATTCCTCTCCCCACATCATCTGATATGGCCTTACTGCATTTCTGGCAGTTATTTCTCAGCCTGGACATAAACTGACTTGACAAAGCCATTAACTTATAAAACAGGGGTGGCCAAACTGCGGCTCGAGAGCCACGTGTGGTTCTTTCACTCATATTGTGTGGCTCTCAAAGCCCCCACCACCCCATTGGCTGGCTCAGAGAAGGCGTTTCTCTCTTTAAATCACTTCTGCAAACGAAGCCAGCTGGAGGCTTGGAGAATGCCTTTAAAGTTAAAGTTGCTTTCTTTCCACCTCCACCTCCCCCATCTGTTTGCCTTCCTTCCTGCCTGCCTTCTCTCAAACATCTTACATTCATGTCTTGTGGCTCTCAAAATCTGATGTTTATTCGATGTGGCTCTTACACGTTAAGCAAGTTTGGCCACCCCCGTTATGAAACTGGAGGGGAAATAATAAAAGCAACCAGTCATTAAAATAAAACACTGTGAATAAAGTATACAAAAATGAATTTCAATCACCTCTTTCTCTCTCATACTGCTCAAAGAGCTATTGCCTTACGCAGAAATAAAAACAGAAATAGAAAAGGCCTTACTTAATACTATTTCCATGGCATTTAATTATTGCTCCTATAAACTTTGCCACCAAAGAGGTGACTAGATAGTTTGGGTCCAATAGTCAGGGCTTGTTTTGAATAGGGATGCAGTTCCACTGGCTTGGTGTCAGGGGGCGTGGCCTAATATGCAAATGAGTTCCTGCTGGGCTTTTTCCTGCAAAATAAGACCCTGCCAAACAGTAGCCATGGCACTTCGGCTTATTGATTTGTTAAAACTAAACTCACACTTAACGGTTATTTTGTTAGCCAATAGATGGTGCCTATTTTTAAAGACTGCACAAATATGGAAGTAGGGGATCAATTTCCCTTTGTCAAACGAACACTGGAAACTTCTTGACTGGATGGCGAGACTTTGAGCACATTGGGTGGGGCACTAAGATTCCACTTAAGCATATTTACAGTGCTATCCTTATGCCATGGAAGTCAATAGGCTTAGAAGGGCGTAACTATGTTTAGAATTGCACTGCTATACGAGATCAGTCAGCACAGATGAGCTGTCGCTGTTCGAAGAGGGTGCCTTCCCAAGTTCCCTGTACTGAATTATGAAGCCCCTGGTCCAATCTTTTTGAAACTTGGGGGGTATTTTGGGGAGAGGCACTAGATGCTATACTGAAAATTTGGTGCCTCTACCCCCCAAAAACAGCCCCCCTAGAGCCCCAGATACCCGCAGATCAATTCTCCATGATTAATCTATGGGAATAAATCTCCATAGGGAATAACAGAGTTCCCAGCAGACATTTCCCTCCCCTCCTCCCGCTTTCTGACGATCCTGAAGCGGGGGGAGGGCCTCCAAACCAGGGGATCCCCTGCCCCCACCTGGGGATTGGCAGCCCTATCCCTAGCCGATTGCAGTAAGGTTTCCAATCCCCAGGTGGGGGCAGAGGATCTCCCGGTTTGGAAACCCGGCACAGTGGCGATAGCTTTATTTATTTATTTTTATGTTCCTATGCTATTTTGTGGAAAGTTACAGAGTAAGTACAAAACAGTACAAACTAGTTGCACAGAGTGGAAAAGCTGCAGTACTGCAGTACAAACTCTCTGCTCTTGATCTGAGTTCGATACTGGCGGAAGCTGGGTTCAGGTAGCCGGCTCCAGGTTGGCTCAGCCTTCCATCCTTTCGAGGTCGGTAAAATGAGTCCCCAGCTTGCTGGGGGGAAAGTGTAGAGGACTGGGGAAGGCAATGGCAAACCACCCCGTAAAAAGTCTGCTGTGAAAACATTGTGAAAGCAACATCACCCCAGAGTCAAAAATGACTGGTACTTGCATAGGGTACTACCTTTACCTTTACCTTTTTTGCTGTCTGCCCCTGGGCCAAAAGAAGCCAGGTTATGTGTAACAAGATCTAGGGCTTTTTCGGTGGCAGCACCAGAACTTTGGAACACCCTTCCAGAAGCCATAAGGGCCCTGCGGGATTTGTCTGCGTTCCGCAGGGCCTGTAAGACCGAATTGTTTAAGCAGGCTTTTGCTGTTTAATTGAAAAAGGGCTGCCACCGGACATCATATAGAATTCTGGTGAGCACAGTCAAGAATTCAATACCGCTTATATTGTGCTGAAGCAGCGCCATAGAATGGTTTTAAAATTGAAATAAGTAAATTATGGTTTTATATGTTTTATTGGAATTGATTGTGTTATATAATGTTGTGAGCCGCCCTGAGTCCGCTTGCGGAGAGGGCGGGATATAAATTGAACTTAATAAATAAATAAATAAATAAATAAATAAATACACCATGGTTAATGAACACAAGGCAATTAACAGACTGCATTTACTGCCCTGTGACACTCTCACCATCAATTCTGACTTGTTTATTGACTTTGCTGTTTTCCAGCACAGCAAATGGTATCTGGTTGTTCTTTCAATTTGTTAATTGGACTATTTTGCCATAGATTCTGACTTAGTACTATTTTGTCTGCTTAAGCACTGCCTACCTTTACCTTTTTATCTGGCAAGATCAGCTTTTGCTCTCCAAAGTTTACAACCCCCCCCCCCGCCCTCCGAATCTTTTTGGTCTCAAAATTGCTCCTGGACTGGAACCTAGCTGTTTGACAATAAAACCCACTAAATCCCCTTGTTTTTCCTTCCCCTCCAATAAAGCTAGAAATTAGCATAGCGGATCCAGGAGGCTGTATGTCATTGGTCAAAAGCATTGTGAAAGAAGGAAATTTTAAGTGTCCTTTAGATGTGCTGGCAGGGAGGAGACAAGATGCAAACTCCCCCCACTCACGGGGTGGGCCTTCCAGAGCATCTCATCTTTTGAATTCTTATCAAGAGCCATTGCAAAGTAAAGATATGCAGCTCCCCTGCAGCCCTGAGACAGGAGTGAAATCTTATCAGAGCCTTTTGGGGGTTTATCTCCCCATTCTTAAGTCAGCTGGTTTTTGTCTGAATGATTCACTGCAAACTTTGCTGCAGATGAACTCTGGTAACAACCTTGGGAGGCACAGGGCACACGCACACACACACAAGAGATTTGGTTCAGAACTCCTTGAATATTCTGTCTTGTCTTGTTGTATCAACCTCTTGAACTTCGCCTGTCTGAATCTGATCCTAGGATAATGGCATAGATGTGTTATTATAGGTTTTTGTCTGGGGAGAGGGGGGATTTAAAGGGGTAAAGGTAAAGGTAGTCCCCTGTGCAACCACCAGTTGTTTCTGACTCTGGGGTGACGTTGCTTTCACAGTGTTTTCAAGGCAGACTTTTTACGGGGTGGTTTGCCATTGCCTTCCCCAGTCATCTACACTTTCCCCCCAGCAAGCTGGGGGCTCCTTTTACCGACCTTGGAAGAATGGAAGGCTGAGTCAACCTCAAGCCGGCTACCTGAACCCAGCTTCCACCGGGATCGAACTCAGGTCGCGAGCAGAGCTTAGGACAACAGGACTGCAGCTTTACCACTCCACGCTATGGGGCTCTTTTTAAAAGGTTAAGTTTTTGGGAATAAAAATTTTAAAAAGAGAATTAGAAAAGAGAAGGCAAAACCAAAATGTTCTGTCTCAAGCAAACCCCTCAGGTTGCCAGCTCTGATCTGGGAAATACCTGGAGATTTGGGGGTGGAGCCTGTGGAGGGCGGGGTTTGGGGAGAGGAAGGACCACCCAGCAGGGTATCGTCATGCCATAGAGTCCGCCTTCTGAAGCAGCCATTTTTATTTTTGTTTTAAAGGGGGAACTGATCTCTGTCACCCGGAGACCAGTTGTAATTCTGGAAGATCTCCGGCCATCCTCTGGAGGCTGGCAGCCTAGATTTGGAACATCTAGACAAATAATTTTAACATCTAGACAAATCAGCCGCCCTGAGCCCGTTTTGGAACGGGTGGGGTATATATCGAAAGCAAATAAATAAATTGGCAAATCTGAACTATTTCTGAGTCAAACCATTTTCTCCAGGGGAACTGAGCTCTGTACTCTGGAGCTCAGTTGCAATTCCAGGAGACCTCCAGGTCCCACCTGGAGGCTGGCAACCCTAACAAGGAAAGGAAAGGAAAGGAAAGGAAAGGAAAGGAAAGGAAAGGAAAGGAAAGGTCCCCTGCGCAAGCACCAGTCGTTTCCGACTCTGGGGTGACGTTGCTTTCAGAATATTTTCACGGCAGACTTTTTACGGGTGGTTTGCCATTGCCTTCCCCAGTCATCTACACTTTCCCCCCCGAGCAAGCTGGGTACTCATTTGACCCACCTCGGAAGGATGGAAGGCTGAGTCAACCTGAGCCGGCTACCTGAAAACCCAGCTTCCACCGGGGATCAAACTCAGGTCATGAGCAAAGCTTAGGACTGCAGTACTGCAGCTTTAACACTCTGCGCCACGGGGCTCTTCAACAAATGTGCTTCAAATGTTTTAAGAGGAATGGTGCTGGACATTTGTACGGTTGCCAGCCTCCAGGTGGGGGCCTGGAGATCTCCCGCTTTGAAGACTGATGTGCAGCTGGCAGAGATCAGCTCCCCTGGAGAAAATGGCTGCTTTGAAGGGTGGACTCCGTGGCACTGTACCATGCTGAGGCCCCTCCCCTTCCCAAACCCCGCCTTCTTCTGGCTCCACCCCCAAAGCCTCCAGTTTTTCCCCAACACAGACCTGGTAACCCTATCTGTGAGGAAAAAACAGTTTAAACGGGGAAGTGCTGAAAGACATTACAACAATAACACCCTATTTTTGTCAAGGGTATCTGCTCATGGCAGCTGCACTGAGTACATTTCTTCCATCCAGGAAGATCTCTGCCTCTCTGTGTCAGGTGTCTCCTTCTTGGTTCATCCCGCTGAACCAGTATTTCCAGGGGTTATTACCTTGCAGGGAGGATTCTGCAGCTGACACAGTTACGACAGGTGGGAGTGCCTACGGCCAAGAGGAGGCGGCTGAGCGCGGCAGCTCTCTGCTGAACTGGTTTGCTCCGACTTGGGACTACCACAAATCATTGTTGTTAACCATTTGGTTGTGTTCAACGCCTGGCGATTCTATGGCTCAGCTCTCTCGCCCACATTTCCCAATCTTGCACTGTTTCTTCGAGTCGTTCCATGCTGAGGCTGCTTTTGGCTTTTAGGGCGTCTAGCCACCGTATTCCTTGGCAGCCTGGCTTCCTTTTGCCGCTAACCCATCCGGGCACGACTTTTAGTGGGTTCTTCCGCAGGACGCAGGTGAAAGAAGTCAGCCGCCGTTTTATGGGATGCCGGAGATGGAGCACGAATTCACTGCGAGCCGGCTCATCAGCAGCATTGCCTGTTCATGCTGTTCTGGGCAGACTTTGAGGTTTGCTCCTCATTCATTTATGAACATATGAACCTATGAAGCTGCCTTATACTGAATCAGACCCTCGGTCCATCAAAGTCAGTATTGTCTACTCAGACTGGTAGCAGCTCTCCAGGGTCTCAAGCTGAAGTTTTTCATGCCTATTTGCCTGGACTCTTTTTAGTTGGAGATGCCAGGGATTGAACCTGGGACCTTCTGCTTCCCAAGCAGATGCTCTGCCACTGAGCCACCGTCCCTCACATGATTGGCAGCGGCTCTCCAGGGTCTCAAGCTGAGGTTTTTCATGCCTATTTGCCTGGACCCTTTTTAGTTGGAGATGCTGGGGATTGAACCTGGGACCTTCTGCTTCCCAAGCAGATGTTCTACCACTGAGCCACCGTCCCTCCCCCAAAGAAGCTTGAGGCATTTTGGCTTTCAAGTAGAGTTGCCAGGTCCGACTCAAGAAATATCTGGGGACTTTGGGGTGGAGCCAGGAGACTTTGGGGTGGAGCCAGGAGCAAGGGTGTGACGAACACAATCGAAGGAAGTTCTGGCCATCACATTTAAAGGGACCACACTACTTCTTCATCTACCCCACAGGATGTCCGTTGTCTGGGAGGAAGGTAAAGGAGATTGTGAGCCGCTCTGAGACTCTTGGGAGTGGAGGGCTGGATATAAATCCAATATCTTCATCTACCTCACAGGATGTCCGTTGTGTGGGAGGAAGGTAAAGGAGATTGTGAGCCGCTCTGAGACTCTTTGGAGTGGAGGGCGGGATATAAATCCAATATCTTCATCTTCCTTTTAAATGCCCTTCCCTCCATTTGGAATAATGGAGGGTGGGGGCACCTTCTTTTGAGGCTCATAGAATTGGACCAGCCCAGTCCAATCTTTTTGATACTTGGGGGAGTTTTTTGGGAGAGACACCAAATGCTATGCTGAAAATTTGGTGCCTCTACCTCAAAAAAACAGTCTCCCCCCAGAGCCCTAGTTACCCACGGATTAATTTTCCTTTATACCCTATGGGAATCGGTCTCCATGGGGAATAATGGAGTGCCAGCAGACATTCCCCTCCCTGCTTTATGATGACCCTGGAATGGAGTCAGGGCCTCCAAAACTGGGGGATCCCCTGCCCCCACCTGGGGATCAGCAGCCCTAAATTCAGACCTCTAGCAAGCTGTGTTTGACGGAACAAAGTTGGAGTCCAGTAGCATCTTTAAGGCCAATGAAGTTTTATTCACTGTTTTGGGTTTTTTATTCCCTAGAAATAATGGCTGCTTTGGAATGTGAAGTTTTCAAAAAGTTTCAAAACTATTGGACCAGGGGGTCCAATTCTATGAGCCCCAAAAGCAGGTGCCTCTATCCTTCATTATTTCCAGTGGAAGGAAGGCATTTAAAAGGTGTGCTGTCCCTTTAAATGTGATGGCCAGAACTCCCTTTGGAGTTCAATTATGCTCCACCCCCAATGTCTCCTGGCTCCACCCCCAAAGTCCCCAAATATTTCTTGAATAGGATCTGGCAACCCGAGATTGCAGTCTTAGTGTCTCAAAACTAGCCCCCCGTCCCCCACCCCCGTCCCCGCAGAAGATTACAGAAACTCCTTTTAAATTACAAGGTAATGCAAGGATAAAAATTAAAAACAAACTGAATGCTAAGGACACGTCCAAGGAACCAGAAAGAGTGGCCAAGGCCTTATTAAGGTATACTTAAAAGAGCTCAGCAAGCCAACCCAAAGAGCCCGAAAGGTCTTTATAACAGTCATAGGTGGCTATTAAGCAAGTGATCAAGGGATACAAAAGCTGGAGGAGGAGGAAGTGGGCCAAGTGGGTGTGACATTACGGCACAAATTCCGGAAAAGGCGGAAAGGGTTCAAATGCAAATGCCAGGGAATGTTCATCTCTTCCAGGGTGACTGGAGAGACGCAGGCACTTCTAGTAGACGACTGAAGTCATAAAATGTCTTCCATCAGGAGCTGGAGGAAAAATGAAAACAAACATGTGGAATTCACTGCCACAGGAGGTGGTGGCGGCCACAAGCATAGCCACCTTCAAGAGGGGTTTAGATAAAAATATGGAGCAGAGGCCCATCAGTGGCTATTAGCCACAGTGTGTATAATAAATATTTTTTGGCCACTGTGTGACACAGAGTGTTGGACTGGATGGGCCACTGGCCTGATCCAACATGGCTTCTCTTATGTTCTTATGTTAACAAACAACAAAAAACAACAGGAAGTCAATTAATCCCGGCTAAATTAATTAAGTTAATCAACCCCCTAAATTAAATGAATGGATCCCCTAAACAGAGGTGGAATTCTAGCAGGAGCTTCTTTGCATATTAGGCCACACCCCCTCATGTAGCCAATCCTCCAAGAGTTGAGAAAAAAAGAGCCTTGTAAGCTCTTGGAGGATTGGCTACATGGGGGGGGTGGCCTAATATGCAAAGGAGCTCCTGCTAGAATTCCACCCCTGCCCCTAAATCAGAAGTGGCCTCCCCATTTCCCCTGTAGTGCTGCCAAGTCCCCCCTGGTTACTGTGGGGGCAGAAGGCCAGAGCCAGGTTGTGAAACTCCTGGGGATTTGGGGATGGAGCCTGGGGAGGACAGGGACCTCAGCAGGGTGCAAGGCCAGACAGCCCACCCTCCAAAGCAGCCATCTTTTCCCCAGGGAAACTGATCTCTGCAGACGAGCTGCAATACCAGGGGAACTCCAGGTCCCCCCTGGAGGCTGGCATCCCTAGGTAGGGTTGCCAATCCCCAGGTGGGGGTAGGGGATCACCCAGTTTGGAGGCCCTCCCCCTGCTTTAGGGTCATTAGAAAGCGAGAAGGGAAATGTCTGCTGGGCACACCATTATTCCCTATGGAGACTGATTCCAATTGAGTATAATGGAGAATTGATCAGTGGGTATCTGGAGCTCCGTGGGGGCCTGTTTTTTGAGGTAGAAGCGCCAAAGTTTCAGCATAGCATCCAGTGCCTCTCCACATAACACCTGCCAAGTTCCAAAAGAATTGGACCAGCAGGTCCAATTCTATGAGCCCCTCCAAAAGGTGCCCCTATCCATCATTATTTCCAGTGGTGAGAAGGCATTTAAAAGGTGTGTGGTCTCTTTAAATGTGATGGCCAGAACGCCCTTTGGAGTTCAATTATGCTTGCCACAACCTTGCTCCTGGCCGCACCCCCAAAGTCTCCTGGCTCCACCCCCAAAGTCCCCAGATATTTCTTGAACTGCACTTGGCAACCCTAGTTGATTTCCTAGAACTACAGCTGATCTCCAGAGAATAGTCTCCCTGGAGAAAATGGTTGCTTTGGAGGGTAGGCTCTATGGCATTATACCTTCCCGAGGTGCCTCCACTCACCAAAACTTCCCAGGCTACACCCCCAAACAGGGCTTTTCGGTAGAAAAAGCCCAGCAGGAACTGATTCGCATATTAGGCCACACCTCCGGGCACCAAGCCAGCCGGAACTGCATTCCTGATAAAAAAAACCTCTGCCCCCAGATCTTCAGGAATCTTCAACCCCAGAGTTGGCAACCGCAATTCCCTGTAAATTTAATTCTGCTACGAGGATTCCAGGGACTCCATCTCTGGTTTCAGAAGTCCTCTCGAATGGTCAAAGATCAATTCTGTGTTTGTAGGAGAAATGCCCTTGTGGGGGGGGGGGGAATCTCTGTGACCTTTTCTAGCTCTGCATCCAGATTTCACCTTGAAGAAGAAAGCCAGAAGCTGACAAGCAAAAGGCAAAAAGCAAGACAGAGCAGTTGGGTCATCTTGACATGAGAAATCAGCAGGGCGGTACTGGAGCAAAGAGCAGTCCAACGCAGCAGCACGAACCCGTATGTTGACACCAGTGTTCCCTCTAAGCTGAGTTAGTGTGAACTTGCTCACACTTTTGTTAGCCTCCAGCTCACACATTTTTGTGTCAGCTCAGGTGTTATGTCTTGGGACTGGAGTTTGGCCTCAGGGCCAGTAGAGACTTGGCTGAGCTTGAGACCCTTGAACAATAGCCACCTGGATTCAGGAAGGAGGCCCATCAGGGATCGTTGGGCCAGCTAGTTGTGTGTAATGGGTTTTGGGTGGGGTTATTTGCATGCATATAAGCAGGGCCCTTGGTCCTGCCAGGCAGTTCTGTTTAGGGTTGCCAAGTCCAATTCAAGAAATATCTGGGGACTTTGGGGGTGGAGCCAGGAAACGTTGGGGGTGGAGCCAGAAGACTTTGGGGGTAGAGCCAGGAAACATTAGGGGTGGAGCCAAGATCAAGGCTGTGACAAGCATCATTGAACTCCAAAGGGAGTGCTGGCCATCACATTTAAAGGGACCGCACACCTTTTAAATGCCTTCCTTCCATAGGAAATAATGAAGGATAGGGGCACCTTCTTTGGGAGCTCATAGAATTGGACCCCCTGGTCCAATCTTTTTGAAACTTGGGGGTTATTTTGGGGAGAGGCATTGGATGCTATGCTGAAAATTTGGTGCCTCTACCTCATAAAACAGCCCCCCCCTCCAGAGCCCTAGATCCTCGCAGGTCAATTCTCCATTATTTTCTATGGGAATAAGTCACCATAGAGTTCCCAGCAGACATTTCCCACCCCTCCCCCCGCTTTCTGATGACCCTGAAGCGGGGGGAGGGCCTCCAAACCGGGGGATCCCCTGCCCCCACCTGGGGATTGGCAACCCTAGTTCTGTATAAGTCTCACTATGCTGGATCACTGAATAAACAGCTGAACTCACTATCTGTTGGGCGTCCTCATGCTTCGAACCCAGTACATTTTATCAGGAAAAATGGCCCAAGGACAATCTAATTTACGCAGTAAAGGTACAAGGTAGTCCCCTGTGCAAGCACCAGTCGTTTCTGACTCTGGGGTGACATTGCTTTCACAACGTTTTCACAGCAGACTTTTTACGGGGTGGTTTGCCATTGCCTTCCCCAGTCACCTACGCTTTCCCCGCAGCAAGCTGGGGACTCATTTTACTGACCTCGGAAGGATGGAAGGCTGAGTCTACCTCGAGCCAGCTACCTAGACCACCTTCCGCTGGGATCGAACTCAGGTCGTGAGCAGAGGGCTTCGACTGCAGTACTGCAGCTTTACCACTCTGTGCCACGGTGCCGCGCAGTCGCTCACAAATGTTAATGCCAGCAGCTCACAAAATAGAATTTTTCTCACAAGACTCCACAGCTGAGAGGGAGTGTTGACACCTCTTTTTCCAGAGGAAAAGAAAAAGATGCTTAACACTAGGGGTGTGTTTCCTGCCTAGGGCTGTCAATCCCCAACGGGGAGCAGGGGATCCCTGGGTTGGAGGCAATGTTCCCTCTAAGCTGCAGAGTCTTGTGAGCAAAAACTCTGCTTTGTGAGCTACTGGAATTAAGGTTGTGAGCTCCTGGCATTCAAGTTGTGAGCTGCTGCACAAATTAGTGTGCTCTGGGGTCCTCCTTCCTGAGCGAAGACAAAAAGGTGTGAGCTGGAGGCGAAAAATCTGTGAGCTAGCTCACGCTAACTCAGCTTAGAGGGAACACTGGTTGGAGGCCCTCCCCTTTCAGCGTCATCAGAAAGCTGAAAATGGGTGCCAACAGCTCAGAAATCTCCTAGTTCAGGGGTGGCCAACGGTAGCTCTCCAGATGTTTTTTGCCTACAACTCCCATCAGCCCCAGTCATTGGCCATGCTGGCTGGGGCTGATGGGCGTTGTAGGCAAAAAAAACATCTAGAGAGCTACCGTTGGCCACCCCTGTCCTAGTTGTTACAAGCCAAGCCAAACCACCCTCCAAATTTACCTAATTTTGGAATGGGACTGAAGAGCAAGCGTAGGCACCGTGTACCCCTCCCGTGTGACTCTCTTTTTGGTTGCTTCATCCCCAGGTGGGGGCAGGGGATCCCCTGGTTTGGAGGCCCTCCCCCCACTTCAGGGTCATCAGAAAGTGTCGGGGGGGGGGAAATGTCTGCTGGGCACTCCATTATTTCCTAAGGAGACCAATTCCCACAGCGTATAATGGAGAATTGATCTGCGGGTATCTGGGGCTCTGGTGGGGTTGTTTTTTGAGATAGAGGTATCAGATTTTCAGGATATCATCCAGTATCTCTCCCCAAAATACCCTCCAAGTTTCAAAAAGATTGGACCAGGGGGTCCAATTCTATAAGCCCCCAAAGAAGGTGCTCCTAGCCTTCATTATTTCCAATGAAGGGGAGGCATTTAAAAAGTGCGCGGCCCCTTTAAATGTGATGGCCAGAACTCCCTTTGGAGTTCAATTATGCTTGTCACAATCTTGCTACTGGCTCCACCCAATGTTTCCTGGCCCCACCCCCAAATTCTCCTGGCCCCACCCCCAAAGTCCCCAGATATTTCTTGAATTGGATTTGACAACCCTAGTCCCAAACTAATCCTCTTGCTTAACACTGTCCAGTCTCCCTCCCTTATCAAGTTGCAGGGGGAGGGAATAGTTCCAAGGCTGTTTCTTATCTGCTCCTGCAGATGTGGTCTCTGGGAAGGCTGAGGCTTGTATCTTGCCGGCACAAGGAGGAGGAAGATCTTTGCTGATGCCCCTCCAGCAGCCCACAACACTCCCCAAAATGCTGCTCCTAGGGGGGACGACCAGGAACAGCCTGTGGGGAACCAGCGGCAGGGGTGGAATTCTAGCAGGAGCTCCTTTGCAAATTAGGCCACACACCCCTGATGTAGCCAATCCTCCTGGAGCTTACAAGGTTCTTTTTTGTAAGTTCTTGGAGGATTGGCTACATCAGGGATGTGGGGCCTAATATGCAAAGGAGCTCCTGCTAGAATTCCACCCCTGACCAGCCGTCGACTGGGAAAGGTAGGATTGGCCAGCTCTGGAGATTTTGAGGGTGGAGCCTGAAGAGGGCGGGGCTTGGGGAGAGGAGGAGCTTCAGCAGGGTTTACCATAGACTCCGCCTTCCAAAGCAGCTATTTTCTCCAGGAGAACTGATCTTGGTTATCCGGAGATCAATTGTGATATCAGGAAATCACCAGGTGCTGCCTGGAGGGTAGCAACCCAACACGGTGAAAAGAATGTCACTGCCAGACTTAAGTTTGGTTTTTTTTTCAGATTCTTTGCGATCAGAAGGGATACAACTCTAGCTTCCAGAGGAAAGGAGACACTGGATTTTAAGCAGTTCCTTGGGATGCAAAGACTTTACAGCAGGGGTGGCCAAACTTGCTTAATATAAGAGCCACACAGAACAAATGTCAGATGTTTGAGAGCTGCAAGACAAGAAGGAGGGAAGGAAGGAGGGAGGGAAAGAAAACAGATGGGGGAGTGAGATGGGAGGGAGGGAGAGGTTGAAAGAAAACAACTTTAAATGCATTCTCCACGCTGCTGGCTGCCTTGGCTTGGAGAAGTGATTGAAAGAGAGTAAGAAGATGTCGGATAGATGTTGGAAATGTAGAAAACATGAAGGTTCTTTCTTTCACATGTGGTGGACTTGTGAAAAAGCGAAAGAATTTTGGAAGATGATACAACAAGAAATCTCCAAAATTTTGGGTTAGGACTTTAAGAAAACTGCAGAGACTTTTCTGCTTGGATTACAATTAGAAAAATTTCCAAAGGAAGACAGGACTTTAATTTGGTACTTGCTCTCAGCTGCTAGGACATTGTATGCGCAACTGTGGAAACAGGGAAAAATACCGGAGAAATGGGACTGGATTGTGAAAGTTTTATCGTGGAGTGAGATGGACAAATTAACTAAAACTTTAAGAGACAATGATTTAGATATATTCAGAAAGGAGTGGAAGAAATTTAAAGGATATATGGAGAAAGAATGGAATATAAAAAGTCATTGGACAATTTTTTAGTATTAATGAGAGAAGAAAAATATTGAACTTTGATTGGTTAGCGGTACCTTTATAAATGAATTTAAATTTATAACTTCGGGGAAGTCAAATATTGGAGGGAGGGGGGGTTGAAATATCATATGGGCTAGCATAGAAAAGAGACAAGTAATTATTGTAACCATATGTTATTAATAAATTGTTAAAACACGAAAGAGAGAAATGCCTTCTCCAAGCCAACCGAAGGGACAGTGGGGGCGTCAAGAGCCACACAATATGTGTGAAAGAGCCACGTGTGGCTCCTGACCCTCAGTTTGGCCACCTCTCCTTTAAAGCAAAAGCACAATTTGTCTTGCTTCCTCGGGAACAGCCTCGCCCCAGGCAGAACCCCACGTGACCGCCCCACCACCCAACTCTAACCCCAAAGTGACATCATCGTGGCGGGGCGCCCCTTGCCCAGCCCCCTGCCCGCTTCACATGGAGCTGAGCAGGGGCTGCCTGACTTGTTCTTCCTTCGATCCGATCGGAGCTAAGGAAGGATGCTCCACCGCCCCCCCCCGCCCCCCCCAGCCCTCTCCTGCTTTGGAGGCAGCTGGGCAGGGGCTGCCTCGTTCTTCCTTCGCTCCGGTTGAAGGACACTCCACCACCACCCCACCGCCCAGCCCTCTCCCGCTTTGGAGGCAGCTGGAGAGAGACAAAGGAAGGACGTGGGGAAAAGGAAGGGCGCGGCAGAGTCAGGGTCAGCGTGAGCGGGGATGGGGAGGGGGTGCCCCCCATGGTGAGGTGGCGTCCTAGCCCACAGCCTACCTCGCTGACTTCCACACGCCAGCCCTGTTCGGGAAGTCTTACTTTTTTATGCTTTCTTACTCATTCACCAAAATGAGTCATGTAGGTGGGTCACTTGAAGCACACTGGTGTTTTTTGGGGGGGGGGGGTGGAAATGGATGCTGCTTAAGCACTGCGGGCTTCTCTCTTCCACTGGCCTGAAATGACATTATTGGTAAATATCGCCTACCTTAAACTGCTTCCCGCTACTCCCTTTATTTCTTGGTGGTTAGTTCTTCTTTGTGCGCCCCACAGGTGTGCTTTGGGTTTGCATGCTTTTACTTCCTAACAGTTTTCAATAAAAACTCCATTAGTTGAACGTCCAGCCTGGTTTATTCGAGAGTCGCCGGGAAACGACTCTCGTATACCAAGGTGATGATCTCAGGTTGCCCACCTCTCGCTAGCTGATTTCCCAACCATCAGTTAAATGTCTGCAAATTGCTAATGTTTTTTTTTAAACTTAAAGTTTATTATTTTATAATAACAACAATTATTGTAAACATTACAGTCATGTATCATAGGCATGAATCTGATTACATGTATATACTGCTTGAACAGTCGTTAAATAATAACAACCAAAATACATACACACACTGATAATAAAAAATAGGGGGGGAGGGAGCCTAACCCTTTCCTTACAACTAGATGGACCGCCAATTATACTCATTTGCAGTCCATATGAATGCCTGTCAATATAAAATAAAGTTTAAATATTTCTTTGGCATTTTACATTTCTTTGCAGCACTATTATTAACAAAGTTCAAAAAAAGGAAACCATTTCTCCACAAAGTGTTCTCCCACCTTAGGGTTATCCGCAATGCTAAGTTGGGAATTACTAATGTTTTTAAACTGTTGTTAACCACCCTGAGCCTGTTGGGGGAGGGCGGGATATAAAACTGATAAATAAATATTACACCATTGGAGTAACAACACTGTCTGTCAGACTGCTTGCACGGGCCTCTGCCACTCTTTCTTTCCAAAGGAATAAAAAGGGTCATGTTGTAACAGGCAGAGCTTTTTTTGTAGCAGAAACTCCTTTGAATATTAGGCCACACACCCCTGATGTAGCCAGTCCTCCAAGAAGAAGAAGACCACAGATTTATATGGTTCTCTCTGAATCAGAGCGGCTTACATTCTCCTTTACCTTCCTCGCCTGCAACAGACACTCTGTGAGGTGGGTGGGGCTGAGAGAGCTCTCCCCAGAAGCTGCCCTTTCAAGGACAACTCTGTGAGAGCCGTGGCTGACCCAAGGCCATTTTAGCAGCTGCAAGTGGAGGAGTGGGGAATCAAGCCCGGTTCTCCCAGATAAGAGTCCGCACACTTAACCACTACACCAAACTGGCTCTCTTCTCATAGGGGCTACTGTAAGCTCTTGGAGGATAGGCTACATCAGGGGTGTGTGGCTAATATGCAAAGGAGTACCTGCTACAAAAAAAAAAAAGCCCTAGTTATGGGGGAGGGACTGAATGCGAAATACATCTCTCTGAAGCCTTTTTTGCAGCCACCAGGCTGATGAGACCTGTCATAGTGTAGTGGTTCAGGTGTTGGCCAAGAACTGGGTTAACCCATGTTCAAATCCTCACTTTGCCATGGAAGCTTGCTGGGTGACCTTGGGTCAGTCATGCACTCTCAGCCTAGGGTTGCCAAGTCCTCTTCATCCCCCAGCAGGAGACAGCTGTGTACGCGCCGAAATGACGTCACCCAAAAGTGACGTCATCAATGTGGTGGCGCCCATGCGAGGCCACTCTAGGTGTTTCCAGGAAAACACTATGGTTCTCCTGGACGCTCTAGCCATTTGGGAGGTTAAAAACTCTATGGCACCTATTGCACCATAGAGTTTTACCTCCCAAATGGCTAGAGCGTCCGGGAAAACCATAGAGTTTTCCTGGAAACGCCTAGAGCCGTCCCGCACGGGCACTGCCATTTTGATGACATCACTTCTAGGTGACATCATCGCGCCAGCAATGTGGGGGGGGAGGTTCCCCACCCAGATCGGGGGGTTGGCAGCCCTATCTCAGCTGAACCTACCTCACAGGGTTGTTGTGAGGATAAAATGGAGGAGAGAAGAAGGACATATGCTGCTTTGGGTCCCTGTTGGGGAGAAAGGCAGGATAGAAATAAATTAATAAAACCCAGGGAAGATCCTTTCAGTACATCCTGCAACATTTATAGAGATCTCACAGTGGTTGTCTGGGACGCCCCTGCCAAAGTTCACCAAGCCCCTTCTCAGCGTGGGGCCATCACATTCCAAAATGTTCTCTGACTCAGCGAGTTTGGGAGCGGAGACCCAGGTTTGAATCCCCACTATGCCACAGAATCTCGCTGAGTGACCTTGGCCCAGTCACACACTCTCAGCCTAACCTATTATTATTATTTATTGAAATTAATAATACCTACCCCACAGGGTTGTTGTGAGGATAAAATGGAGAAAGGGGGATTTGGGAAACTATTTGGGGTCTTCACTGAGGAGAAAAGTGGAGAATGTATGAGGTAAATAAGTAAAATACCAGAAAATTTAGCCAACGTGATTTTTGCCTGGAGAACTGGGCTTGATTCCTTTACACGAAGCCTGCCAGGTGACTTTGGGCCAGTCTTAGTTCTCTCAGAACTCTCTCATTCCCACCTCCCTTACAAGGGAAGGCGGTTGTCTCTTTGAGACTCCTCAAGGCAGACAGAAAACTGGGATATAAAACCCAACTCTTCTTCCTCTTCTTCACTGTCACACCATAGGATATGGCCAGGGCTGATCTTCTTGAGGGATGGATTTGCCAACCTCCGCGTGGGGTCTGGAGATCCCCCACTGTTACACCTAATCTCCAGGCAATGGAGATCAGTCTCCCTGGAGAACATGGCTGCTTTGAAGGGCACAGACGCTATGGCATTGTACCCTGCTGAAGTCACTTCCCTCCAGACCTCATTTTGGGCAGGAGCTCACAGGAACGGAGCTCCGGAACCTCTAAATTTTATCGTGCTTTCTTTCTTACCCCTCCCCTGCCCAAGTAATTGTTCTGGGCTCCATTGTCCAACCCCCCTGTGAGAATTTTGCTGCACTCTTAAGATTTGACAGCCTTTCTAATATTTTTCCCCACATCAAATGGGAAAATAACCAAAACACAGAAACGCAGACGGATGGAAATCTTCTTCATGCCACAGTGGCCACAGAGGAGAAAGCAATTTAAAAAGTACGATGGAGGAGTCGGTTTGATTATGCCAATTCTAATTCAAGAAGCATTTTAAGCTCGACACTGAGCTGTAAGAATTTAATACACCTACCGGTGATGCCAGGGGTGTGTGACATATGCAAATGAGTTAGGCAAATAATTGTGCTAATGAACTCTACAAAATGGCCCCTGCGTTCCCTCCCCAAACTCCACCCTCCACAATCTCCAAACCAGTCCCACCCCTCCAAATCTCCAGGTACTTCCCAACCAGGCTGGCAACCCTATTAAGGGAGGAGCTAAGCCAGGACACTTTCCCTATGAAAAAAGGTTACAACGCTTGTGTCTCTTTAGCTTGGAGAAACGTGGACTGTGGGGTGACGTGATACAGGTTTACAAGATTATGCATGGGATGGAGGAAGCAGAGAAAGAAGTACTTTTCTCCCTTTCTCACAATACAAGAACTCGTGGGCATTCAATGAAATTGCTGAGCAGTCGGGTTAGAACGGATAAAAGGAAGTCCTTCTTCACTCAAAGGGTGATTAACATGTGGAATTCACTGCCACAGGAGGTGGTGGAGGCTACAAGCATAGACGGCTTCAAGCAGGGTTTGGATACAAATATGGAGCAGAGGTTCATCAGTGGCTATAAGCCACAGCATACTATTGGAACTGTCTGGGGCAGTGATGCTCTGTATTCTTGGTGCTTGTGGGGGCGGGGCAAAATGTGAAACTTGTGAAACTCCTTTTTTTTGGGTCACTGTGTGACACAGAGTGTTGGACTGGATGGGCCATTGGCCTGATCCAACAGGGCTTCTCTTATGTTCCCCAACCCCTGGGCTGTGGACCGGTACCAGTCCATGGCCTGTTAGCAACCGGGCCATAAGTTGTATAATTATTTCATTATATATTACAATGTAGAGAAGAAGAAGAAATTGGATTTATATCCTGCCCTCCACTCCAAATCCCTGAGTGGCTCACAATTTCCTTTATCTTCTCCCCCCACAACAGACACCCTGAGAGCTGGGTGGGGCTGAGAGAGCTCTCCCAGCAGCTTCCCTTTCAAGGACAACTCCTGCAATAGCTCTGACTAACCCAAGGCCATTCCAGCAGCTGCAAGTGTAAGAGTAAGGAATCAAACTCGATTCTCCCAGATAAGAGTCCCCACACTTAACCACCACAACAAAATAAAGTGCACCATTGTGTCATCCCAAAACCACCACCCCCCCCTCATGGAAAAATTGTCTTCCACAAAACCGGTCCCTGGTGCCAAAAGGGTTGGGGGCCGCTGAGCTAAGTAAAGCACAGACGGAGAGAAGAGTGGGAGCCATACGGAGGTCACTTCCCGAAAGCTGCCTGAGCAGGCCGTTCAGGTCAGAGCAGCCGCGCAGTTGGGCTGGCAGGGCCAGAGAACCGGTCTAGCCAGCCTCCTGAGTAAGACAAGAGGAACTGACATGTCTGCACACAGGTGACTCTTTGCACAGGTGACTCTTTACACAGGAAATTGGTAGGCAGGAAGAAGATGTTTATGAAGCAACAGGAAAGGGCAAGGATAAAGGATTGTATTAGGGAGGCAAATAGACAGAGAGAAGACCATTAAACTGTTCACCCCTGAACACACGGAGCTGCCTTGAAGAAGAAGACGAATTGCAGATTTATACCCCGCCCTTCTTTCTGAATCAGAGATTCAGAGCTGCTTGCAATCTCCTTTTATCTTCTTCCCCCACAACAGGCACCCTGTGAGGGGGGTTGGGGCTGAGAAGGCTTTCACAGCAGCTGCCCTTTCAAGGACAACCTCTGCCAGAGCTCTGGCTGACCCAAGGCCATTCCAGCAGGTGCAAGTGGAGGAGTGGGGAATCAAACCCGGTTCTCCCAGATAAGAGTCCGCACACTTAACCACTACACCAAAGCACTACACCAATACTATTACTGAGTCAGGCTGTTGGTCTATTAAGGGCACGATTGTCTACTCTGAGTAGCTGTAGTTTCTTTGGGGTCTCAGGAAATGTTTCCCCTAAGTTGTGGAGTCCTGTGAGCAAAAATTCTACTTTGGGAGCTGCTGGAATTAAGATTGTGAGTGACTGCACAAATCAGTTTGTTCTAGGGCCATTTTTGTCCTGAGCGAAGAGAAAAATGTGTGAGCCGGAGGCTAAAAAACTGAGGTAGCTCACACTAACTCAGCTCAGAGGGAACAATGGTCTCAGGTGGAAGCCCTTCACTTTGCCTAACGCCTGATCCTTTTAATTGGAGCCGCTGGGGATTAAGAACACAAGAGAAGCCACATTGGATGAGGCCAGTGGCCTATCCGGTCCGCCACTGGATCATTCCAACCAGCAGGGGGCTCGTGATTGGAGCAGGGCAGCAGAGATTTGGATCCTACTGTCCATTGTTCCTGAATCCCCAAGCCTAGTCCAATGAGCCAAGCAGGAACACCCTTCCTTTAGCACAACCTTAGTCCACATACACAACAGTTTCTAATGCAAAACCAGGGCTTTTTTTGTAGCAGGAACTCCTTTGCATATTAGGCCACACACCCCCCCTCCGATGTAGCCAATCCTCCCGGAGCTTGCAGTGAGCCCTATACTAACAGCCCTGTAAACTCTTGGAGGATTGGCTACATCGGGGGGGGGGGGTGTGGCCTAATATGCAAAGGAGTTCCTGCTACAAAAAAAAGCCCTGTAAACCAACATGATTTCACCCCGTAATCAGAAGAAACTGTGTGGGTCCCTTTGGTGGGAAGAAAGGGTCTTTCACACCCACAGTCAGCTTTTCCCAATCAGTTTCACCAAGGGTTGCCAACCTCCAGGTGATACCTGAAGATCTCCTGGAATTACAACTGTTCTCCAAGAGCCAGAAATCAGTTCCCCTGGAGAAATAGGCCACTCTGGAAAATGGACTTTATGGCATTATACCCCACTGAAGTCCCTCCCCTCTCCAACCCTGCCCTCCTCAGTCTCCACCCCCGAACTCTCCAGGTATATCCCAACCTGGAGTTGGCAACCCTACTTTCATCCTATCCTCCTCTTAGGGTTGCCAAGTCCAATTCAAGAAATATCTGGGGACTTTGGGGGTGGAGCCAGGAGACTTTGGGCAGGAGTCAAAAGCTAGGTTGTGACAAGCATAACTGAACTCCAAAGGGAGTTCTGGCCATCACATTTAAAGGGACTGCACACCTTTTCAATGCCTTTCCTCCATTGGAAATAATGAAGGATGGGGCAACTTCTTTGGGGGCTCATAGAATGGGACCTCCTAGTTCAATCTTTTTGAAACTTGCAGGATGTTTTGAAGAGAGGCACCAAATGCTATGCTGAAAATGTGGTGCCTCTACCTCAAAAAAAAGCCCCCCAGAGCCCCACGGATCAATTCTCCATTATACCCTATGGGAATTGGTCTCTGTAGGGAATGGAGTGCCCAGCAGACATTTCCCTCCCCCCTGCACTTCCTGGTGACCCTGAAGTGGGGGGAAGGGCCTCCAAACAGGGGGATCCCCTGCCCCCACCTGGGGATTGGCAACCCTACCCCCTCTTTACTACAGCCCTTCAACCATCCCATATGGGATTTGTCTGCGCCGGTCCTGTGATTCCCAGCATAGACTTTTGGGGTGATCAGAGGGGTCCTTTCCTTTTTTTACCAGCAGGAAAGCAGGGTGAATCCAACCAGTGAGCAGCCTTTATCGGCATAATGCACTAAGAAGTATACAGGACAAAGGAAAAAAAGGAAAGGCCCCCTGTGCAAGCACCAGTCGTTTCCGACTCTGGGGTGACGTTGCTTTCACAACGTTTTCACGGCAGACTTTTTACGGTGTGGTTTGCCATTGCCTTCCCCAGTCATCTACGCTTCCCTCGCAGCAAGCTGGGGACTCATTTGACCGACCTCGGAAGGATGGAAGGCCAAGTCAACCTCGAGCTAGCTACCTGAAAGGGTTACTTAAAATCCAACCAGGGGTGTTTCCAGCACCTGGTTTCGTTTGATGTCACCCGAATCGATGCTGCCTAAGTGGTTTTGCCTTCCTGCTTTTTAATGGTTTTGGAAAGGTTAATATTCTCTTTATGCCTTTGATGCAACCATCTGGAGGCCAAAACCATTTGGGATCATCACAGTTCCTTTTGGCAAAGTACATCCAATTGCTATCCCTGAGTCATTTCATCGTTTCACCTCCATTATGAAGCTAATTGTTCTTCATATGCTTGCAAAAGGCATCATCATCAAATTGTTAGGTAAACCACTGAAGTGCTTTGTTTATTCCTAGAAACGAGGGACAGCCACATGTCACTGGTGGAACATTTACCCCCTTCTGACAACATTTACCCTTTCTTTCCTGAACTACCACGGTGGGCACTTTATTTGCAAAGTTCAGCTCCTGACAGCCTTCACAGAGCCAGTCTGGTGTGGCGGTTAAGTGCGTGGATTCTTAACTGAGAGAACTGGGTTTGATTCCCCACTCCTCCACTTGCAGCTGCTGGAATGGCCCTTGGGTCAGCCATAGCTCTCGCAAAGCTGTCCTTGAAAGGGCAGCTTCTGGGAGAGCTCTCTCAGTCCCACCTACCTCATAGGATGTCTGTTGTGGGGGAGGAAGGGAAAGGAGATTGAGACCCTGAGATTCAGAGTGAAGAGCAGGGTATAAATCCAGTATAATCTTCATCATCACCTAAGGTGCCGTGACCATCACCATTTTATATGGACATCCCATCATATTGCTTCTGTCCTGTATTGAACTGTGAGCAGGACTAGGGATGACAGCAGAACAAATGGTAAATATTGCATAATGAAGTGTTTTCCAGCTGCTTTTTTTTTCCCTTCAGGGAACCCTTAACACATCTAAATCATCTGCCAAGATGAGATGATCTTGAATTTTATCTGCAAATTCTCTAAGGATTTCAGAGTAGTATATATGGCTCTCTGTTTATCCTCACAACAGTTATGTGTGGTAGGTTAGGTTGAGGGAGGGGAGGGGAGAGAGAGAAACTGGTCTGTCAAGTCAGGGTTTCTAAATCTAATTCCTGGATGTGGGTGGAGCCTGGAGGAGGGTGGGGTTTGGGGAGGGGATGGTCCTCAGCTGAAAATAATGACACGGTGTCCACCCTCCAAACGGTCCAACTCAGAAAATATATGAAGGCTTTCAGGGTGCAGCCAGGAGACTTTCCCATTCTCTAAAACAGATAAATCAAAATACAGCAGTGCAGTTCCCCTGAATACAATCTTCATTTCCTCATCCGCCAGCATTTCCACTAAACAAAAGTGAAGAGAAAGAGAGAGAGAGAGAGAGAGAGAGGGCAGCCAAAATAAACACAATTAGCATGCTCACACTTTTGTGATCTCACTGGGGCAATTTACTCATGGGAGTTGCTGGATATAACCATCTGCTGTATTTCAACCAACTTCTTTGGAAACAATTGATGTAATGTATTGAGACAGCAGATAATAAATGAGTGAGATTACCAAAGCTCGTTTGGAAGGCCCAGGTTCTTTTCCCCCCCTTCCCCTCACTGACCTGTGTCTTCCTTATATGTAAGGTACGGATCAGCAACCTTCACAATCTTTGCTCAGATCTGCCTCGAGAGAAATACCAGTTGGCCAGCTGAGGAGCAGAAGAGCCTGTAGAGGGAACAGATGCTTCACTACTGAGTGTTGGCTTTGGTCCAATGCTGCCATTTTGAAAGTGGCCCTCAGGAAAAACCGGATACTGACCTAGTTTAGACGTATAATATTAAAACCAGCTTCTGTGTTCCATCTGTTTATTAAATCCTAGAGGGACCATTAAATGGAATCTTAGGTGAGGCTATAAAGATGAAGGGATAGAAGTATAGGAAGGGGCCCCGTTCTCAATGGTTCTCATCGAGTTTATGAGACAAAATGTAGTCATGGTAGGTATCAACTATCTCTAGCACAAGAGGCAGGATGCCTCTTTATAGCATTCTCTGTAGCTATATCACTTGCTGTGTTGAAGTCATCCAGCTTCTAAACTTCCTAGAGGCAGCTGGTCAGCCACTGTGTGAACAGAATACTGGACTTGTTGGGTCTTTGATCTGACCCAGCATCACTCTTTTTACCTTTCTGCGCAAGAGCCCAAGATCCTGCAGCACCTTTAGAATTCTGACACAACACAGCAGGCAAAGCCAAAAAATAACTGCCACAAAATGGTTGCTGCAGGAGGCAGAGCCGGCCACAAAATGGCTGCCACGTTCCTCCAGCTGCCCTGTGAAGATCCTTGCGCTGCGGAGGCAGCTGCTGCCAAAGCGACGTTTGAAAAGCTCTGGGCAGCCAATCAAAATCTCCAGTGGTCAACCAAAGGCTCCACCTAGTCCCACCCACTTTCTAAGAACACTTGGCAGGTGCCAAGAAAGGTGTTAATGGTTGCCACGGTGCTCTTGTGGTAGGTTGCAACCAACAAAATAGCTGGGGAAGAAGCAACACTGTCCCTCCAAGAAACTAAACTGGACTCCGAGGAACAGCTATCAAGTGAAGCCCCTGCCCCAGAGATATCCCTGGACACAAACCTTTACTTTCTTCCATATCAGTGACTGCTAATTTCCCTCCCAGGAAAGTGTTTCCCCTGGAGTCACCACCATGGTAGCATAGCATTGCCAATCCCCAGGTGAGGGCAGGGGACCCCCCCAGTTTGGAGGATCTCCCTCTGCTTCAAGGCCATCAGAAAGCAAGGGCGGGGGGATGTCTGCTGGGCACTGCATTATTTCCTATGGAGACCAATGCGTGCATAGGGTATATAATGGAGAATTGATCCACAGGTATCTGGGGCTCAGGGGGGGGGCTGTTCTTTGAGATAGATGCACCAAATTTGCATCTGGCGCCTCTCCCCAAAACACCCTCCAAGTTTCAAAAAGATTGGAGCAGGGGGTCCAATTCTATGAGTCCCCAAAGCTGGTGCCCCTATCCTTCATTATTACCAGTGGAGGGAAGGCATTGAAAAGGTGTGCAGTCCCTTTAAATGTGATGGGCAGAATTCCCTTTGGAGTACAATTACGCTTGTCACACCCTCACTCCTGGCTCCACCCCCAATTTCTCCTGGCTCCACCCCCAAAGTCCCCAGATATTTCTTGAATTGGACTTGGCAACCCTATGGAAGGAGCAAAACCCATCCTCGGCGAGGGTTGCTAACCTCCGGGTGGGGGAGGAGAAAAAGGCGCATCCTCTGCGAAAGAACCATCCCCACTATCCTCTTAAAGTACTTTCACATCTATTAATAGCTTGGAACAAAACCGATAATATTCCAAAAGTACAGCACTTCAAAACACACAGCACAAACTGGAAGGCTGGACCTCACAATAGCTCTAGTTACAGTTCAAAGTATTGGCAACATGAATCTCTTCCTTCCTCTTCCTTAGGTGAATGTCTCCAGCTCCCGTTGACGCAGCAAAAAAATTCCAAAAGGTCACCAGCCCCTATCCACTCTCAAATGCAGTTCACGGACTTTTCTTCACGTAGCTGATGGCTAAACGAGCATTTCCGGAACTTTTCCAACCATGTTTTTGACAAAAGCTTCCTCTAAGCTCTGTGTTCAAGACAAGACTTTTTTCAGATCCAAACTTCAACTCTTACATTTTTAGTAGATTCCAAGCTCTCCGCAAACCCTGCCCACTCCATGCTCCGCCCCCAAAATCTCCAGGTATTTCCCAACCCTGAGCTGGCAACCCTACCCTCTGCCCCTGATATTTGACTACGGAAAGGGACCCCCCCCACCAAAGGGGAGGATGCAGCGTCCTTGCAACATCTGGGTGCTCATGTTATATGAGCGGTCTGTATGACGCGATGATGGAAGCAGGGGTCGTTTTGTAGAAAAATAGGTTGCGGAGCTCATTAGCATAACTCATTAGCATATGCCACCCCCCCCCAGTTAAAAGCAACCCGATGCAAGAAAGGAGAGCCCCAGGTGAGTGAGGCTTGCTTGGGCTGGCTGGAGATGCAGCCAGCCCAAGCAGGCCTCGCTTACCTGGGGCTTTCCTTGGCCGCCGCGCCTACAGTCAAAAGACCAGCAAGCCACTCATCACCCAAAATCACATAAAAATGGAGAAAGGGAGGCACGGGCTTCTCCAGGGGTTAAAGAGGGCTGCAGGGGGTGTGGCAAAGCCCCTGGTGGCTGGCTGGCTCTCCTAATCCAGGGATTGTTATGCAGCTGCACCTACTATTCAATGGACAAGGTAGGTGGGGAGGAAGAGGGGGAACCCTCAGAAAGGTGAGCTCCAGCTGAATCTGAGGCCTGGATGGAAGCATTGCTCCCTTCCATATACGAAGCCGACCTAGATGCATTCTTATAAAATAGCAAGGCAGGGAAGTTGAAACTACAGTTTCTGCAATCATAGCGTGCAGGTCTGCACTGACACCTAATGGGAAACACAGAGCATGACAGACAGACTGAGAAAACGTCGAGGCCATTTAACTCACATCCCTGTCCCTTGGTTCATTAACAAGGAGATTGTAGTAATTCAAGGCGAAAATCATGTTAGACGCCTGAATTACAGCTAAGGCAGAGATGTGAACTTATTATCCAAAAGAGAATTTGGGCTGTTTCCTGAAGTGCATTTCTTAATCATTGTCTTCCAAAGAGCACACGGTAAAATTATAAATCCAGGCGAGGCTCCTTGACACATGTAAATGCAAAGAACCCAAGATGGCATTAAAAATCGGAGCTGAACGGAAAGAAATGTAAACGTAATTGAATGAGAAATTAAGCTACTGTATGTAGGGAACAGCCCCGCAAGAAAGATAGCTGCATGCGTATATTTATGATGTTCCTCCTAGGAAAAGCCAAGCAGGAACTTATTTGCATATTAGGCCACACCCTGGATGTCCCCATTGTTTCCGCAGGGCTTTTTTTGTAGAAAAAGTCCAGCAGGAACTTATTTGCATATCAGGCCACACCCCATGACACCGTCAGCTGGAACTGCATTCCTGTTCAAAGAAAGCTCCTGCTCCTAGACATTCTTTGGAATTACTGAAGAAAGTAATTGTTCAGTTTCCTTTGTTGTTGTGGCTATGCTTGGGGGTGTTCAACACAATGGCAGCATCAGGAAGCATATTTAGGGTTGCCAAGTCCAATTCAAAAAATATTTGGGGACTTTGAGGGTGGAGCCAGGAGACATTGGGGTGGAGCCAGGAACAAGGATGTGACAAGCATAATTGAACTCCAAGGGAGTTCTGGCTATCACATTTAAAGGGACAGCACACCTTTTTAAATGTCTTCCTTCCGTAGGAAATAATGAAGAATAGGGGCACCTTCTTTTGGGGCTCATAGAATTGGACCCCCTGGTCCAATCGTTTTGAAACTTGGGGAGTACTTTGGGGAGAGGCACTAAATACTATACTGAAAATTTGGTGCCTCTACCTCAAACAACAGCTCCCCCAGAGCCCTCGAAACCTCCAGATCAATTCCCCATTATACCCTATGAGAATCGATCTCCACTTAGGGAATAATGAAGTGGTCAGCTCTCTACTCACGAGTTGCAGCCAACTTCTTCCAAGTAACACAGACACACCACCCCAAGAGGAGGCCTTTCAATCGAAGACTGGAGCCTCCGGAGGGGGAAAAGTCACATGGTCCTCTGGGGGTGGGGCTTCCCCCCACCAGTCAGCTGACTGGGGGCGGGAAGGAGCCTGGGAAAGCGGAAGAACTCCCGCTGGGAGCTGAGGATTGGCAAGCCTAAGCATATTGTCACACCTGGAGAAAAAGTCAAAGTACGTCCTTGGGGACACAAATGTTCCATTGTTAATGGAAAACAGATCTAAGACTTCATTTGAAGAAGAAGAATGTAGATTTACACCCCGCCCTTTTCTCTGAATCAGAGAGAGCGGCTTACCGTCTCCCTTCTCTTCTCCCCCCACAATAGACACCCTGTGAGGTGGGTGGGGCTGAGAGAGGTCTCACAGCAGCTGTCCTTTCAAGGACAACCTCTGCCACAGCTATGGCTGACCCAAGGCCATTCCAGCAGCTGCAAGTAGAGGAGTGGGGAATTAAACCCAGTTCTCCCAGGTAAGAGTCTGCGCACTTAACCACTATACCAAACTGAAGACAGAAGGGAAGCCTGTGGTGTTAGGGTCTCTCTCTCTTCATGTACCCATGTGCTGAGAAAGTTTGAGGGACTCCATTTATCTCTTGCTTTTATTTAGCTTTATTTGGCTTCCTTTCTACCTTGCGGAACTCAAGGCAACTAACAATTAAACAATGATTATGAAGAATACATAAAAGGAGCCCAGGCATAGCTTGGAGCCTAACTAGATGTTTCAAACTGCACAAGTCTACCAGGGTGACTTGCAGCTATATAGTAGCTACTAGTTCTTGCTGGCAGCTGATGAATAAGTACACAGCAGGGCCCACTTCAAATTGTGTCCACTGCACAAGAACAGGAGGAATTCCTGCCTTCATCCCTGTGCTCTTTTCAGGAGCTGAAACATCCCAAGGGGTAAGGGTTGTACTTAGGCTTGCCAGTCCCCAGCTCCTGGCAGGGGATCCCCTGGTTTTGTAGGCTCCTCCCTGCCCCCAGCCAGCTGGCCAGAGGGGGAAAACCCCATCCCAGCAGCCATCGTGTGCCATTCCACCTGGGAAAACTTATAAGAAGCTTGGAAACTTTTGGAAAGTGTGTGTGCCTTTAAGTCTCAGTAGAAGCAAGGCTGAATGGGGGAGGGGCAAGCCAGCAAAGCCATGTGAGTCTTCCTGGTGAGCCTGTGAAGGTGTGAGAAAGTAAGAGACCCCGGCCCTCCATTTGTTTTTCATTTGTTTTAGAAGTCATTTGCAAAGTAAAATCGATAGTAAAGCGTAAACTAGAACCTTTCATTTCACTGTGTTAGTCTTGAAGAATTTGGCTGAAATATAGCAGATGATTACATCCAACAACTCCTGTGAGTAAATTGCCCCAGTAAGATCACAAAAGTGTGGGCTTGCAGTTTTTATTCTGGTTGCTTTGTGTGCATGTGTGTGTGTGTTCACTTTCATTTATTGGACAAGCAGCTGCTAGGCGGATGAGGAAATGGAGACTGTATTCAGGGGAACTGCACTGCTGTGTTTTTATTTATTTTACGGAATGGGAAAGTCTCCTGGCTCCACCTTCAAAGTCTTCCAGCTCCACCCCCAAAGCCCCCAAGTATTTTCTGAATTGGATCTGGCAACCCTAGGAGTATTATTTGTCTTGTGGGAAGCCAGCATGCCCAAGCATTCAGTGCACATGCTGGCTACCAACAGAGTAAATAACACTCCTCCATGCCTCCTGGAGTGTTTCAGCTGCCTGCTACTGAGAGGGATGGGGATGAGTTCCCACCAGCAATTTGTGAGTAAATGCACAGCAGGGCCCAGATCAGAACTGCTGCGCAGTAGGAGGATTCCTGCCTACTTCACTGTGCCGTTTTCAGCCAGCACAGAGCCAGCATGGTGTAGTAAAAACTGGTGGACTCTAATCTGGAGAACTTGTTTTGATTGTTTTGATTGTTGACATAAATGATTCTGAACAAGACCGAACGCCATCTGAAAGTGTATTTGAAATTGTATTTAAAATTGTTTTAATATTTGAATAGTGTTCTGTTTTAATAATTTAAATCTGTTATCCAATTGTGGACTGTTGTTAGCCGCCCTGAGCCTGATAGGAGAGGGCGGGATAGAAATATAATAAAATAAAAATAAATAAATACAGACTCCAGGACAGGGGTGTCAAACTCATGTGTTATGAGGGCCGGATCTGACATAAATGAGACTTTGTCGGGCCAGGGCCGTGTCAGGCCAGGCCATGAGCGTACCTATTTAAGATTAAGTAGCAGATATACAAACTTTATAAAGGACACAGGCAAACGCAATTAAAGATTTAAAAAAAACCCACTTTAAAATATGCTTTAAACATTAGCACTCGTTGGTCTTAAAGGTGCTTTCATTGAATTTCTCCCATGGGATCCAGGGAACTGGGCAAAGGAAGCTCTGGCTCTTTCCTTCCTTCCCCAGGGCACCAGGAGGGGGAGGCACTTCAGCCAATGGAGAAAATAGAGGCTATGCTCTGTAGCTCCCATGCAGTTGAGCAAGCCTGGCAAAGCAAGCTGTGATGCAGAAGGAAGCAAAAGAGATAACAGCCAGTTGCTCAGGGGCCTGATAGGAGCCCTCGGGGGGTGGGGGGCTGATTTGGCCCCTGGGCCGCATGTTTGACACCCCTGCCCTAGGGGAATTCTTTCTTGATAAACAGGGGCCTTCCTGGACAGGATTAGAAGCACATCTCATAGTCTATTCTGTGCGAAGAAAAAGTATTGCTCATAGACAAACTACTCATCGCTTCCTGGGTTCTGTATTCAGTGACCTGGAAAACATCCCGGCAGGCTTGACGTGATAAAACCACAACCGCTTCAAATGTCAGTCAAAATCACATCGCTTTGAATAGAGTACGGTGAGGGAGGGGAACCTCCATTCATTGGCTCGGCCGTTCCTAAGAATAATTCTCGAGATTAGCCTTGGCAGAGACATGCTAGAGCATCCTGGTATATTATTTGCGATAACTCTTGGGGTGTCTAAACTGCCTAGTAACGCAGCATTACCTGCTAATTCAAGATGCGTCGAGACGTGCAGGCATCCGTATGGAAGCCTCGGACTTGGGACGAGTCCAGGGCCCCTGTTCTTTCGTAGAATTAAAATGCAGACGGCTTCTCTCCCTGTCAATCTGGCACTCTTCAGTCTGGCATATTGATACAACAGTGGCATCGGCATGGTTCTGTCGCGATGGCAGGACAGATGCCCATGCAGCAGTCTGGGACTGGAGAGAGATGCTATTCCACCCCCACCCACCCCGCCAGTAGTATTAAAACTTCATTGCCCACGGTGTGTATGTGAACTCCACTACTGTCTCAGGTAACTAGCCATCTTGGGCAGCCTTCTGTTGGAAAGATAGCATACAAACATGCTAAACATATAATCAGATTTCATTGACTGACTGACTGATTTCATTTATTTTCCCTATTAATAGTTCCCTATTATCTGTTTTTCATTTATTTTCCTTTGGGCCTAGTCCCAATGGGGGGTCCCCCACTTTGGAGGGTTTTGATCCCCCAAACTCCACCCCCAAACACTTCTGGGTGACATCATCATGTCGGGGATGTCACAAGGGGACGCTCTGGTATTTGGGCAAACTCTATGGTTTTGAGGGTGAAAAAACCGTCGTGTCGCCCAAATACCTGAGTGTCGCTCTGCGATGTCCCTGCCCACCCCTGAAATGCCACCCAGATCCCTCCACTGGGTGAGGGGGTGAGGAGACCGGGCAACCCTAAAAGACTCCATTTTACCCTTACAATAACCCTGTGAGGAAGGTTAGGCTGAGAGTATAAAGCTAGTCCATGGTCACTCAACAAGCTTCCATGGCAGAGTGAGGATTCAAACCTGAGTTTACCGAGGTCCTAGTCCGACCCTCTAACCATTATGTCACACTGGCTTTTAAGAATCCGGGTAGCTTTTCGACCAATGACAACAAACGAAATGTGTATGCCAACCAAAGGTAATGATACCGTCAAGGGACTTTTGTTTCTCTTGAGACACCCTCTGCTGTCTCCTGCCTTGATAGCAATTAAAACCTTCTGGAGTCTCTTGCTGAAAGTCTGAAGAATTCAGCGTTCGGCTTGAGTTGGATGGGCCGCACCCCCTGACACCAAGCCAGCTGGAACTGTGTTCCAGCTCAAACCCCCCCACTGCATACCAATGGTAATCCCTGTGCGAGCACCAGTCGTTGCCGACTCTGGGGTGATGTTGCTTTCACAATGTTTTCACAGCAGACTTTTTACAGGGTGGTTTGCCATTGTCTTCCCCAGTCATCTACACTTTCTCCCCAGCAAGCTGGGTACTCATTTTACCGACCTTGGAAGGATGGAAGGCTGAGTCAACCTCGAGCCGGCTACCTGAAAACCCAGCTTCCATCAGGGATCGAACTCAGGTCGTGAGCAGAGCTTAGAACTGCAGTACTGCAGCTTTAACACTGCGCCACGGGGCTCTTACCAATGGTAATACCAATGTCATATTTACAAAATTTAGTTAAACCAGACTACAGGAGAGCATTTACTCTGCTCAGAGTTGATATGTTACCATCTGCAGTAACTGAAGGTAAATACAAAAGGCGACCTTACGAAGAAAGATTGTGTGTCTGTGGAGGTGAGAAGATAAAAACAAGGGAACTGTGATGTTTGAATGTAAACTGTACCAAAACATTAGAGCCAGCTATATAACTCCAATCTGCTCTCAATTCCCTGGGAGAAATGAAAGATTTTATTTAGACAAGTTGTTAGCTGACAGAGAGCAGGTAATCACTTTAAACATGGCAAAATTTGCTATGCAGGCTATTAAAATCCGGAAACAAGCTATCAACAGTTAGTCAGCCTAAACAGAGATTTTAATTATTTTAATTATTTAATAGTAGTTTACTTTTGGTGTTTTATTGACTGATATTGCTGATAATGTCTGTATGAATTTTGATGGTATACCAGCTGATATGAGATCTTTTACTCCTTGGGAGGACAGCTATGGCGAACCTGGGCAATATAATAAAAAGTAAAGACATCAGCCTGCCAACAAAAGTCTGTATAGTCAAAGCAATGGTATTCCCAATAGTAATGTATGGCTGTGATAGCTGGACCATAAGGAAGGCCGAGCGCAGAAGAATAGATGCTTTTGAGATGTGGTGCTGGAGAAGAATCTTGAGAGTCCCTTGGACTACAAGAAGATCAAATCAGTCAGTCCTAAGGGAAATCAACCCAGACTGTTCCCTGGAAGGTCAGATGCTGAAGCTGAAGCTCAAATACTTTGGCCACCAAATAAGAAGGGAGCACTCCCTGGAGAAGATCCTAATGCTGGGAAAGACAGAAGGCAAAAGAAGAAGGGGATGGCAAAAGACGAGATGGCTGGACAGCATTACTCATGTAACAAACATGAATTTGAGCAGACTTCAGAGGATGGTGGAAGACAGGAGTGCCTGGCATGACTTTGTCCATGGGGTTGCAAAGAATCGGACTCGACGGTGCGACTGAGCAACAACACCAGCTGCTATGAGATCTTTTACTCCTCTTTTATGTATTTGGTCAATGACCGTAGGAATAAATTATGCATGTATGTCCCCTGCATTTAGCACCCAACTGGGTGTAAACACCAGTTCCTGGAACCATTGCGGTTTGGAGAAATTGTTTGTGGAGGGGGAGGTATAAGCCCCCTCTCCTTGTGCTCTTGATCTGAATTGCGCCCCTCCATGCCAGGGAAATAGCTCCCATGTGATTGACAGGAGTCAGCCAGCCTGGCCACACAGGGGCGGAGACTTTGTAAGGTGTGAATTAAGAAGGAACCATATAACAAACTGACATTTCAGAGCTAATCACGAAAGTGAAATAATTAGGGAATGGCCACAGGTGTCCCTGCAAAATTCATTACTCGAAACCTCTCCTCATCTCCTAATTCACACCGCAGCGCACTTGCATCGGAACTGATCGAAGGAAGAGGAATTATCCTACAATAGGGAAATGCATTTTAATGGACCTTAAAGAAAGAAAGCTAACAAGAAAGAAAGCCAGTGGGAGATAAAAAAAGTTGACGGAAAGAGAAGGATTAATCTATTTGGTGACTCATGGGCTATTAAGCTACGGAATAGTGAGAAAATCCAGACCTGCCAAGTGAGTCATAATTTGATCTATGAAATCATTTTAAACAACCTTCCAAAGTTCTGATCTTTTCGCAAGTACATTCAGACATACCGTTTGCCCTGCTGCAATATGGTTTTGTGGGTCATCCTTTCCTGTCCTGGCACCAGCTTGTTCGGAATCACATCTATTCTTGAAGAGTACCTGCTTGTGCAGGTGTGGCCAAACTGAACAAGAAGACTGAAGACTGCAGATTGATACCCTGCCCTTCTCTCTGAATCAGAGACTCAGAGCGGCTTACAATCTCCTATACCTTCTTCCCCGACAACGGACACCCTGTTAGATGGGTGGGGCTGAGAGGGCTCTCACAGCAGCTGCCCTTTCAAGGACAACCTCTGCCAGAGCTATGGCTGACCCAAGGCCATTCCAGCAGCTGCAAGTGGAGGAGTGGGGAATCAAACCCGGTTCTCCCAGATAAGAGTCCGCACACTTAACCACTACACCAAACTGGCTCTCAAGGGCAACTCCTGCGACAGCTATGGCTAACCCAAGGCCATTCCAGCAGGTGCAAGTGGAGGAGTGGGGAATCAAACCCGGTTCTCCCAGATAAGAGTCCGCACACTTAACCACTACACCAAACTGGCTCTCAAGGGCAACTCCTGCGACAGCTATGGCTAACCCAAGGCCATTCCAGCAGGTGCAAGTGGAGGAGTGGGGAATCAAACCCGGTTCTCCCAGATAAGAGTCAGCACACTTAACCACTACTCCAAACTGGCTCTCTCAAACTGTGGCTTGGAAGCCAGATGTGGCTCTTTCACACACATTGTGTGGCTCTCAAAGCCCCCATCGCCCCATTAGCCAACTTGGAGAAGGCATTTTTTACTTTAAACAACAACCATAACCTTTATTGGCATGATATTGAACATAACAGGGAACCAATCTATCCATCAAATGGCAATTTGCAAATACATTAAGCGCCGCCTAGATGCTAGATATAAAAAATTTGCAACAGTATCAATTACCAGTTGGTTCTGAGTTGACAACAAGAAGACACTTTTATATTTGTTGGGCTTTGCTGTTTGCCCACTCAAACAGGGGTCAATGAGTATGGAGCGCAGGTCAGAATAAAAAGCACAGTTTAGGAACACACGTTCCAAAGTTTCTATCTCTGGACATGCACAAGTGCACAGTCTGTTAGCATAGGTAGTTTTATGGAATCTTCCAAGAAGTATCGCAGATGGTAGGCATTTTTCACTTTAAATCACTTCGCCAAGCCAGCCAGCGGCTTGGAGAATGCATTTAAAGTTGAAAGTTAAAGTTGCTTTCTTTCTATCCCTCCTCATCTATTTTCCTTCCTTCCTTCCTTCCCTCCTTCCTTGCAGCTCTCAAGCATCTGTCGTTCATGTCTTGCAGCTCTCAAACTTCTGACGTTTATTCTATGTGGCCCTTACATTAAGTAAGTTTGGCCACCCCATGCATGCATGTTTAAAGGTCTCTCTCAGGTTTATTCCTGGGCATTCCTAGTTACGAGCAAATCAGGCAGCAGCTAGTAGAGACCCCTGACTGAGACCCTTGAGGGGGGACAGCCAATCAGAGCACCAAGATGCCGTCAGCTCCATTCTGAACACCAGGTTTTGCCCCAGCCTCTAAGGCCACTGGCAAACAGCCAAGCCCATTGTTACCATGGAAAAGGCAGGTGGGATTTGCAGCAACCAGCCTTATGGTCCCCAAAGAGAAATGCTCCCATATATTGAAATAAATAATGCAACTGGCTATCTTACCTGGCCCTTCAGAGCTGGTTTTACCAATGGAGGGCAGCTCACCTTGACTTTCAGTTTGGGGATGATGATGTGGGTGACCTAATAACGCTCCACTGGTTGCTTCTCTCAATGCTGGCCTGTAGCACAGTGTGGGCTGCTCAGCAAAGCATCCACTTTGCTGGATGATGCAATGAGTTATCTAATAAAGCCCATTGTTTGCATCACTGAATTGCCTGGCCCTACAAGGCTGGCATGCAGCGCCAGAGGGCTGCTCACCTTGACTTCCAGTTCAGAGGATGATGCCGTGGGGGACTTAATAATACTCATTAGCTGACAACAGACAGCTGCCTTGGGGTGGCATGAAACCGCCCCAAAAAGAGCCGGCCAGAAATAGAGCTCCTGAGAGCTTTCCCAATGGCACTTGGAAAAGGGGTGAGCTGCGGGCACTCAGGGAGTGTCTGGAACGCTCACGTGTCTAGTCCACAGCTCACTGGGTGCTCTCCGGGCACTTCCTGGCCTTCCAGATGACTGGGGAGGTGCCTCGGAGGCGCCCCAGTGAAAAGGTGAAGATGAAGTGAAGCTAGCTGTCTGGCTGCTGCACAACAAGGCAAGGCATTTGCCTAGGAATCTGTGAGTGGGGGAGTGCCCACTTTGGCGTCCCTTGGCCTGGCACCCTAGGCAATTGCCTAAGTAACCCAGTGGAAGGATTGGCCACAGCCATTTCTTCCAGGGGAGTTGATCTCTGGATAATCAGTTGCAGAGCTTTTTTTGTAGCAGGAACTCCTTTGCATAATAGGCCACACCCCCTGATGTAGCCAATCCTCCAAGAGCTTACAGGGCTCTTAATACAGGGCCTACTGTAAGCTCCCGGAGGAGTGACTACATCTGTTGTGATTCTGGGATAACTGCAAACTACACCTGGAGGTTGGCACCCCTACCAAGGGTTGAAATGCCTTTTCTAAAAAAGAAAAAGGGAGGAAATGCCAGAGAAGTCTCTCTCAGAATAATATGGATGTTAGAAGCACGTATCTCCAAATTCCCGAAGAGGCATGGCCAAGCAGAACAGCAGCCTTTCACCCTTCCTACTGGGGGATTTATTAAAACAAATGATGAATGTTACAGGGGAGGTGAATTTAATTCTTCCTTGGCAAATACTTTCAAGGGAGACTTAATGCTGAAGTGACCCTTCCCCGTGGTGAAGATCAGCCCGCTCCCTTATTCGGGGAAGCGCTTCAGAAGGACGCCGGCTAATAAAAGGCGTCCCTCTAAGTTGTGGAGCCTCGTGAGCAAAAATCCTACTTTGTGAGCTACCGGCGTTAAAGTCGTGAGCTGCTGTATAAATTTGTTTGCTCTGAGGCTGTTTTCCCTGAGCTAAAACAAAAACGTGTGAGCTGGAGGCTAAAAAACTGTAAGCCAGCTCACACTGACTCAGCTTAGAGCGAACACTGTGTGGGGAGGGGGGGGGGAGGATTATTTCCCGTGATCCTGAGGCAGCGATTCCTTGTGGGAGCAGGAGCTTCTATCTCAGTCTGGCAGCCTGGCCACTGCCCCCCTGGTGCTGTGTGCGTGCAGCTTATTGAGTGGTGTCACTTCTATATGAGGGCTTGCAGACGACATGGCGGACCCTGCCCCATCCGCTCCGCTGAGCAAAGTTCATTCGTATCTTTGTTAACACATTTATTAATTTCTCATTGGCAGTCAAGGCAGTTTACAGAGTGATTCACTACTCAAGTAACCAGACCCCACAGTGGAGCTGGGGTCCCCTGCTGATAGGGTTGCCTAGTCTCCCACTGGCTGCCACCGGCATAACTTTTTTCATGCACAGGGTGCAATGATGTCACCCAGAAGTGACATCTTTGTGCTGGGCACATCACACGGAGATGCTCTAGCGATTTGGGGGAACTCATGGGGACACTCTAGCAATTTGGGGGGGGGGGGGGAACTCTATGGCACAATAGAGTTCCCCTTCAAAATTGCTAGAGCATCCATGCACAAAACCATAAAGTTTTCCTCAAATGCCTAGAGCATCCCTGCTGATGTGACCATGCAAAGACGTAACTTCTGGGTGGCATCATCATGCCACAGGATGGAGCACTTTGGGGGCAAGGATCCCCCCAGCGGCTTGCTCCATGCCAGCAGGTTGGGGGCCCCAAAACCAGGGAAACCCTGTCCCCAGCAGGAGCTTGGGAAGTCTATGACAGGCCCTACTTCCCCATAGGGTTGCCAGCTTCCAGGTGTTAAGTGACCTGGGGAGGGACGGTAGCTCAGTGGCAGAGCATCTGCTTGGAAAGCAGAAGGTCCCAGGTTCAATCCCCGGCATCTCCACTAAAAAAGGGTCCAGGCAAATAGGCGTGAAAAACCTCAGCTTGAGACCCTGGAGAGCTGCTGCCAATCACGTGAGGGACAGTGGCTCAGTGGCAGAGCATTTGCTTGGGAAGCAGAAGGTCCCAGGTTCAATCCCTGACATCTCCACTAAAAAGGGTCCAGGCAAATAGGCGTGAAAAGCCTCAGTTTGAGACCCTGGAGAGCCGCTGCCAGTCTGAGTAGACAATACTGACTTTGAAGGACCGAGGGTCTGATTCAGTATAAGGCAGCTTCATATGTTCATATGACCAAGTGAGAAACATGGATGTGAAGGTTCAAAAAGCTTCTGTGCACAAACATGCCTCAAAATTACAGATAATACAAATGCAATCTTATTTATATAGTAGATTTTAAACAGTTCAAGAATAACCACCAAAATATCTTACTTACTACACAACGCACCGTTAGGAACATATATGCAAAATTCAAAAGATGAACGGTGACCCAATCAAATTAGGTGTGCTATAACCTGGTACTTGGCCATGTTACAGAATCAAAACCAAACAGGAAAGATGCAGTGTTCTGGCATGCCCTCCTCTTTACTTTGCTCATCAATAATCTAATCCAGACACATCTCCTAATTTTAATATTCCAACAATCAAAGGCAAAGTTTTTAAAAAGAGTACAGTTGGAAGCCGATTATTTCAAATCTGCAGGACTTTTTTAAAAAGTCCAGCAGGAACTTATTTGCACATTAGGCCATACCCCCTGACATCATCATTGTTTCACCCAGGACTTTTCTGTAGAAAAAGCCCAGCAGGAACTCATTTGCATATTAGGCCACACACCCCTGTCACCAAGCCAGCTGGAATTCCTCAAAGAAAGCCCTGCAATCTGCTTCTTTAAAGCTGCAGAGACATTAAATATGTGTTCTTTAATACCTGTTGTTTTTCCAATGAGTTCTGTTTATTTCATAGAAACTAAGCTTTCTTGAGTTCCAGGAATGAAATTTTCCAAACTCCATGAAACTCCACATCCAAACTCCACATCTTCCACGTGGGTTAAAGTTAATCCACCCTGACGTTATATTATTCTCAATGTTGTCTTTGGTGTGGTCCTTTAAAAAAAAAAAAGAGCCCCTCCCCTTGATAGTACTCTTCAGTTTCCCAGCAGCATTTTACTTGAAATGTTCAGCTCACATTATAAATGAACACAATGTTCACTTTTCTCTCTCTGATTCTGTCGCTTAAAAGGCCAGACTTCGAAGGAGGCTTCCTTTACCCGCCCCTGCTCTTTTGCGATAACAGTTGATGGATGTTACAAAAAAGGGGGAATAGCTGCTCGAGTCTCCTGTAAAACATGATAAGCAAAGACGATAAACAAAAATATCTGAAAAAGGGCCATTAATCCAGCCCAGAGAAAAAATCCCTCTGTCGGCAGAACTGTAGCAACTTGAACAGCCCTCTCTTGATCTTGGAACAGATCGGTCCTGGTTAGTACTTGGATGGAAGCCCCCCAAGGAAGTTCAGGGCCGCATTGTAGAGGCAGTCAATGGTAAACCACCTCTGCTCATCTCTTGCCTTGAAAACTCCAGTTCCACAAATTTGGCTGCGACTGGATGGCACTGAATTAAATTAATGACAGCGTTCTAGAGCCAGCAGAGGAAGCGCTGAAATTGGAACAGAAGGAACAAGTGTTTCTCTTTAGTTACAAAACTCAAGAGATCAAGGCACAATCTTGTCCCCCATATTATTCAGCCTCCATGTAAAGCTTTTCGGAAAAATGCAGGCATCTCACAAATCCCCCTGGGATCTTTTATATATAATTC
The DNA here is from genome assembly GCF_032191835.1 of Heteronotia binoei. NCBI lineage: Eukaryota > Metazoa > Chordata > Lepidosauria > Squamata > Gekkonidae > Heteronotia > Heteronotia binoei. The sequence continues at coordinate 16,679,355 of NC_083228.1, read as the reverse complement.
CCCTTTCAGCTTGGCAAAGCTGAGCATCCTGATTGGTTGGGACTGTGGTGCATCAACCTTTGACCTATCAAACCATCAACCAATTGTCTTGCATCACATTGGCTGACTGCTCTTCCGCACCCACTGCTGGCCCCAGGACAGTTGAGGATTGGCCCTCTGGGGAAACTGCTAGGCAGTGGCTGCTGCAAGGCAACTAACCTTATTTCTCTCAGTAAAAAGAAACTAAACTTGGTTCTTTCAGTAGAAGCCAGCAGGAGAGGTCCTTTCAAGTCCTATTTTGGCCTTTGAGGGAGAACTCATTGGTTGACTCCACTCCTCTCGCCCACTTGAGTGGCTGTTGCTAGCCAGCCAAGCTGATTCTGTCAGTAAAAGGCAACCAGCCTTGGTTCTGGTAGTTGCTGCCTCTCTCTACTCTCCTATTGGCTAAGCTGCCTTTTACACTGCTTTGCCGGGGAGAGAAAGAAAGCCTTCCCTTGACTGGCTGAGGGATGGAGGACAAGGAAGAGAACCATAGAGAAAGCCTTTCCACAATTGGCTGAGGGACAGAGGAGGAGGGAAGACTTTCTATTGATTGGCTGAGGTCTCCCTCAGTTGGCTGAAGACTCGTCCCTATCCTGCTCTAGGAAGGAAACATCCAGTGATGGGGGGTGGGGGGGAGAATGGTGTCCTGTTGCAGTAGGCCAGAGATACAGATAGGAGGGAGAACAGGAGACAGAGAGAGACTGAAGTCAATGTTATCAGAGAGAGACTGTTGGTCTGAAGGGTATCACTAAAGGCCTCTGAGGGAGAATTCAATTGGAGCCAGTCCTGACTAGGACTACCAGTTTCAGGCTGGTGGGAATCCCTGGAGATTCTGTAGTGCTGTTTGAGAAGGACATAGGAGAGTCTGCCAGACCCAGGTTCTTGCTGTGGATGCTGACTGGGTGATTTCAGACCAGATACACACTTCCAGCCTTACCTACCTCAAAGGTGCAAATCAAAGTGGTGGAGAGGAGATTGATATAAGCTTCTTTGTGCCCCCCCTGTGGAAAAATACTGTCCTTTTCCTATGTAGAGGCTGCAGGGAGCGGGAAGGTGATGGAAAGCTGAAGTCAGAGGGGCAGATAAAGGGAAGGAGATAGGGTTGCCAACTCCAGGTTACGAAATTCCTAGATATTTAAGGGGTGGGGTCTGGAGAGGGTGGGGTTTGAGGAGGCATGGGACCTCAGACAGGTACAATGCCATACACACCACCCTCTAAATCAGCCATATCCTCCTGAAGAAACATTGTTGCCAATCACCAGGTGAGGGCTGGAGATCACTCAGAATTATAACTGCTCTCCAGATGACAGAGATCAGCTCTCTGAGGTGGAGGGAGGGAGTGAATACATTAACTTGAATGGGTGGGATGACAGCAAGTGGGTGCACTTGCCCAGAGCCTCTTTCTAGAGCCCATTGTATTTTTCTTCACAACAGGCCTTATCCCTAGTATCTCATAAGCAGGCTGGTGCCTCCGAAAGAGTCCTTTCTCTGGTCACCTCCTCTCTGTTCTCTGATGGTAGGAAACACAGAGAAAGGACTCTGATACGACAGATCTTAAAAGTATGAGCAAATTCATATAGCAAGAAATAAGTCTTTCAAGCCACATTGCTTTTTAAAAAGTGTAAATTAGTTGGATTGGCCCATTCAGTGCTGCTTTTGGTAAAGAGAGAATTCAGCTCCGTGGACCAAATAACTGTCTTCCTGTCCTAATTCTCTTGGTGTCCTGGTTGCTGGGACTGCCTTTGATCTGGTAATTGCTTCATCCATGGGAGAGGGAGGCAAGCTAATGGCTCTCTGGCAGTGGTGCACATGGCTTCCTCAGTTCGCCCTGATTAGAATTTGGCACTGACCTCATACTGTTATTTTCCTGGACTGCTCCCTGATAGCTCTCAGAGCAGAAGCGGACCAAATAATTGCATCTGTAATCAGCAGTAGGGATGGGTGAACTCCACCCGGTTCAGTTTGGAATTGAGCTTGGCAAACCAAAGTATGCTAACCCCCTCCCCAATGAACAATCCCATCCACAAAATAGCTTGTTTATTTAAAGCCCAATTTTGGACTCTGATGTACTCCCCATTATGTCATCAGGAGCCAGACACCACATCCAATATATGCAGGCTACAATCCCAACGAGACCCCCTTTAATGAATTCTGACACTCTCACAAGTCAGTAGTATTCTGACGGCCAAAGCCATCCAAACGTATTTTTGAATTTAAGAAGTCCCACGTTACTAGCTCATTTAGTTCTAGCTCACCTAAACATGCATTCAACCATTTGTCTGTTTTGTAAAAACGTCTCTACCTGGTCACCTGGTGATGAAGCTCATTCACCGTAGGCGACCAGGCCTGCACCAGTGTGCAAGCCAAGGCAATATGCTTGGAACCTGCTTGCCCCAGGAATTACTTTTCTGGTGTAAACCACAGGAAACAAAGCCAGTCTCAAACTATTTTTGACTCTCTGAAAATGAATGTATTTAACCTCAGTGCTATCACCTGAATATGCCCTGCATTTTTGTTACACAAAAAAGAGCCCCGTGGTGCAGAGTGTGAAAGCTGCAGCACAGCAGTCCTAAGCTCTGCTCCTGACCTGAGTTCGATCCCCGGCGGAAGCTGGGTTTTCAGGTAGCCGGCTTGAGGTTGACTCAGCCTTCCGTCCTTCCGAGGTCGGTAAAATGAGTCCCCAGCTCGCTGGGAGGAAAGTGTAGAGGACTGGGGAGGGCAATGGCAAACCACCCTGTAAAAAGTCTGCCGTGAAAACGTAAAAGCAACATCATACCCAAGTCGAAAATGACTGGTGCTTGCACAGGGGGCCTTTCCTTTCCTCTATTACACAGGCCTTGTTAAACTTACTGCCCTGAATTTCTGCCAGTTCCCCCTCCCACTGCAGACCCCCCTTTGCCCTTTATGCTGTTCCTGAGGGTCTGCTTGCCCCCAGGAACAAAATTTCAAGGGGCCGCAGAAGGAGACAATCAGCACAGACCATCGAGACATTTTGGTGTAGTGGTTAAGAACAGCACCCCACCCCTCCACATGAAACCGGATGAGTGACCTTCAGCAACTCACCTTCAGCAATTCTCAGAGCTCTCTCTCAGCCCCTAAAAAGAAGCTTAACTTGTCACCTAGTGGTGCATAACGCTAAGAGCTAGGACTTGCGATTGCCAGACAGTCTGTGGATCTCCTGGCTGTTCAATCCACAATGCATTATTGTTGTTAGTGGGGGGACCCTTGTGCTGCCCCCTCCCCGCGGGGTGTCCGTCGTGTTGTGGAGGGAGGGACTTTCCAGGTGGTCTCTCATCCAAGTACTAGCTAGGCACAACCCTGCTTATTTTTAAATATCAGGTGAAACTGGGCTAGCCTGGGCTATCCAAGTCAGGACTATGACATCCTAAATATGTAGTTGGGACTACGTGGTTGGAATTTAGAATTAGAACTGTGTGATCATCAGGTCGGAATGACACAGTCAGCTGGAGCAGAGCTAGATCTCGATCCATTGGGGAATTTCTGGACGCACAAAGGGAAGGGGTGATTCTGGCCAATTCCTCTCTCTTTCCTCCCACAGCAGACATCTGACTACTCCCACAGGGCTCCCTGTGCCCCCCCAACAGCAGCGGAGTTTCAAAGGTCATTATTTAGGTCATGAAATTCAAAGGTCATTTTTTAGTTATACCATCTAACTGGCTTCCCAATGCTGACTACCTTCTGGATTGGAGGAAATCGGGCCGATATAGCTGGCATCTTCGAACACCTACATTACGTGTCTACCTTATCCACACTGCCTTAACTTACATTAAATCCGAGCTATTGGCTCAGTTGTCGATTGTCTTAAACTTTTAACTTTTAATATGTTTTAATTGTTTAACTGTTTTACTGTTTATCTATTGATGTATTGTTGGTTTTTAACTTATTTGATATGTTAGAATCCGCCCTGAGCCCTTATGGGAAAGGGCGGAATACAAATCCACAGAAATAAATCAATAATTGTCGACTGCCAGCTGCGCTGTCTCTGTGTCGACATGACTGAACTCAGGCATCCCTTCTTCAATCCAGTCTGGTGTAGTGATTAGGAGCACAGACTCTAATCTGGGAGAACAAGGTTTGATTTGCTGCTCCTCCACGTGCACCGGCTGGTGTGACCTTGAGTCAGTCACAAGTTCCTGCAGAGCTGTTCTCTCAAGAGCAGTTCTTGAAAGAGCTCTCTCAGCTCCACCTACCTTACAGGCTGCCTGTTGTGAGGAGGGGAAAAGAAAGGGGAAGGAAGGAAGGAGGCTATGCAGGCTGGCCAGAACTATGTACACTGCCCTTGACCACTGCAACAAGAGACCAACGAAACACTAGCATAGAGTCATCATTCTTTAAACTTATATCTTGCTTTTCTGGCAAACAGCCGCCTATTATGCAGTAGAAGAGGTGGCATAATTAATATTCTAAAAATACAGATCAAAAGGAAGCCAGCGTCTGCCTGGGTTCCATTCCGCTTTCCAGATAGCCATGTTCCAAATGAAATAAAAAGGCTCTTTTTTTAGACAGGTAATTATAGAAGAGATAATGTACTGCCAACAGCGCATAATAAGCTGATGGTCCCTCTTACGAAGCCTGCACATTCAAGCCCCACCACAAAAGACTCCCAGCTGCTCATTGACTTCATCAGAAATGGCCAGGGCTCCCCAATTTGCATACATTTGGGGACAGCCAAAATGGGGCATTTTTTAAAAAAAATAATGCATTTCCCCCCAAATGAAAATAATCTTGCATGCATTAATTTCTAGGCGTTCAGGTTAATGAATTGCTTTCAACTCTTCTTCCGTTCCGTCTTGCGCTAACTTGTACAACACAGTCTCTCACCCCCTCACTACCACCTCATCCTTTCTTTCTTAGTCAGCTTCTTCAGACTTTCCCAGCTGCTAATGTGTACAGTTCCTGCTTTGTTCATTAGTATCATACAGAGAGCCTTTATGTCGACTTCTGTTCACCTTTTCCAGGAGGTCTCTTAATACAAACCAGCAAGGCTCCGTTTCGGTGACGTAGAATGGCCAGGGCTTTTCAGTTCCGGCTGGCTTGGTATCAGGGGGTGTGGCCTAATATGCAAAGAGATTCCTGCTGGGCTTTTTCTATAAAAAATAGCCTATGTGAAACAATGATGATGTCAGGGAGTGCGGCCTAATATGCAAATGAGTTCCTGCTGGGCTTTTTCTACAAAAACAAGCCCTGGGAGCAGCTATTCCAATCTTTGAGGCAGGTGCCTAGGCAAAGATCAGGGGATAGCCCTTGAACTGATGTGCCCCTTTGGGCTCAGTTCCTACACTGATGCGTGCTCATGTTCACATGCGTGTGACGATTTCACATGTAAAAGAAGCGTCATCAGTGGCAAGACTGCGGATACGAAAGCTAGGGTTGCCAATCCCCAGGTGGGGGCAGGGGATCCCCCGGTTTGGAGGCTCTCCCCCCGCTTCAGCATCATCAGAAAGCAGGGGGAGGGGAGGGAAATGTCTGCTGGGAACTCTGTTATTCCCTATGGAGACATTCACATAGGAAATAATGGAGAATTGATCTGTGAATCTCTGGGGGGACTGTTTCTTGAGGTAGGAGCACCGAATTTTCCGTATAGCAGCCAGTGCCTCTCCCCAAAATACCCCCCCCAAGTTTCAAAAGGATTGGACCAGGAGGTCCAATTCTATGAGCTCCAAAAGAAGGTGCCCCATCCTTCATTATTCCCTTTGGAAAGAAGGCATTTAAAAAGGTGTGCGGTCCCTTTAAATGTGATGGCCAGAACTCCTTTTGGAGTTCAGTTACGCTTGTCACACCATTGCTCCTGGCTCCACCCCCAATGTCTCCTGGCTCCACCCTCAAAGTCCCCAGATATTTCTTGAATTGGACTTGGCAACCTTAATGAGAGCACCCGGTGTGGTGATATTGTTGAAACTAAAGAGGGATTTAGTCTTGACCTGGATAACCCTAGATAGCCAGATCTCATCAGGGTCAGCCCCGTTCAATACTTGGATGGGAGACCACCCAAGAAATCCAGGATTGCTGCAATGGCAAACCATTGGCAAACCACCTCTAAAATGGCAATGGCAAACCACCTCTAAATGTCTCTTGCCTTGAAAACCCTATGGAATCACCATAAGGCCACTGCAACTTGATGGCAAATAGGGATGGTTTGGGAACCTCTCATAAGTTACTTTGAGCCGTCTATGCTGCAGGTTAAGGACTTTGAACTGTCTCTTAGCCTTAGCATCAGTGCCGGCCCTAGGGCGCATGGTGCCCTAGGCAGGCCCCCTGCCTGCCACCCCCCCCCTGCTGCCACCCTCATTCCCTCCACCATGCCGTGCTCTGTTGCACCCCCCTCCCCACCAATCGATCAGAGGAGTGCACCGCGACAAGGCTGGGCCCTACTGGCTTCAAGGCAGCCGGCATCTGAGCGTTTTTTGTAGTGAGCGCTGGAGGAGGCTTCTCCCCCCTCCTTTCCGGAACCAGGGGGGAGCAAAGCTTCCTCCGGCTCTCTCTTCAAAGAACGCTCAGATGCTGACTGCCTTGAAGCCGGTAGGGCCCAGCCTCATCGCGGTGTGCTCCTCTGATTGTGCGGGGGGGGGGGCAGGCGGAGCACAGCGGAAGGGAAAGGAGGGGGCTGGAGGCAGTGGTGGTGGCAGGGGGGGTGAGGAGGCAAATTGAGGCATTTGTCTTGGGCACCAGGAGGGGGAGGGGAGCCTAATTCTGTGCCCCCCCTCCTGGCACCCTAGGCAACCACCTAGTTTGCCTAGTGGGCGAGCCGGCCCTGCTTAGCATTCAGAGGAAGATTACAGGAGAGTCACAGACAGGCTAGGACACTGAACATCCTTCCCTTCTCTCTCTGATGGTATCCCTTTGATATGTAGATTGCCACTCAGAGGGAAAACTTCCTTCTGGCCTCACACCTTCTTTCCATACTTTGCCAGACCTCTCCATTTACCAGCAGGATATGATCCTGTATCTCCATCCATTTTAGCTAGACTAGATTAGAATCCTGTCTCTCCTCTATCCTATCTAAAATGTTCCTATAATATATATAGTGGGTTCGACGCAAGGAAGAGGCAAGGTGGTGGTGATCATAGCTCTTTATTGCAGTACGGCATAGTATAGGACTGCGCTCGAAGACTGGAGAACAGGGCCAGTGGGGCCAACTATATACACTTCAGGGTTCCCGCACTAGCATGTCATTGGATCACTCAAACCAGCAGGGGGGCCGTGATTGGAGCAGGGCAGCAGGGATTTGGATCCTGCCTCCTCCCCCACCAGCTGCTACCACCAGCCCCCACCGCTCGCCGCTCCATTTCCCCCCCTTCGCCTCCCCCCCATGGCTCCACGCCTTCCCCCTTCCCTGCCACTCCTCCTCCCTCCTGACCCTTCCCCACACCACCTGGTTTTCAATGCCGGAACTGGCTCTACCGCCGTGTTCCAGCTCTCTAAAGCCCCCCTCCTCTCGCCCTATCACTGGGTCGCCGGGCAAAACTGCGCTGTGGGACCGGGCTGCGCTCAGTCTGTCCCGAGCAGCATCCTGAAAGGGTGCCTCGGCTGCCGCTGACTCCTTTCCCAGCCAGGAAGTGGGGAGGGGAGGAGTCAGCAGCAGCCGAGGTGCCCTTTCAGGATGCTGCTCGGGAGAGACCGAGCGCGGCCCCGCAGCGTGGTTTTGCCCAGCGATCCAGTGATTGGGCAAGAGGAGGGTGGCTTTAGAGAGCCAGAACGCAACGGTAGAGCTGGTTCCGGCGTTGAAATCCATGGTGTGGAGAAGGGTCAGAAGGGGGGAGGAGGAGGGGGTGTGGGGGGAGGCACAGGGGCACTTTTTTTTGGGGGGGGGTGCCAGGCAGCGAGTCTGCCTAGGGCGCCACGGGGCATCGGGCCGCCCCTGCTCAGTCCTACAGACTCCAATGAGCCAGGCAGGAACACCATTCAATATATACATTTCAGTTAACATTCACAACAGTCCCTTCAATGAAAGGACTCCTATTAGTTTGCAACTATAAAGGACTCAGTGTGTAACTTGGTTTCCTTAAGACGCACACTCAAGAAGGCTTTGCTGTGTTGTAAACCTTGAGCATTTTGCTAATTTACCAAAGCATAGAGTTGGAGGGGTCCCCAGGGTCAGCTAGTCCAACCCTCTGCACAATACAGGAAACTCACAAATACCTCCCCCTAAAGCTCTGCTCACGACCTGAGTTCGATCCCGGTGGAAGCTGGTTCAGGTAGCCGACTCCAGGTTGACTCAGCCTTCCATCCTTCTGAGGTCGGTCAAATGAGTACCCAGCTTGCTGGGGGGAAAGTGTAGATGACTGGGGAAGGCAATGGCAAACCACCCCATTAAAAGTCTGCCGTGAAAACGTTGTGAAAGCAACGTCACCCCAGAGTCAGAAACGACTGGTGCTTGCACAGGGGACTACCTTTACCTTTTTAAAATTCATAGGATCAGCATTGCTGTCAGATGGCCACCTAGCCTCTGTTTGAAAACCTCCATAATGCAACACTTTATAACCCCACACTCTAAAGAGGATGAGCCGGGGTATCATTATAACAAATAAAATCACACAAAAGAATTGCTTGTCAATGGCTGTGTTTCATACACTCAACTGAAAGTCAGCCGAAGTGCAGGTTCACATGTAACAATGGCTTCCATACCTCAGGACCGTGTAAGGCCATTTCCAGATTATGCTGGAGCAGAAGAGCCATTTTGTGAAACTGACTCCATATACACAGTGCATACGTAGCCACTGAGATCTCTGTGATGGAGGGAAGGCACTATTTTTTGTTTTAACCAATTTATTGATAGCATATGGTTACAGAACTTAATTTCCCTTCGTTGCTTCAATACTAACCCATATGACTTTTCAATCCCCCCTCCCTCCAATATAGACTTCCCCGAGGTTATAGATTCTAATTCAATACTAAAGATACATCTGACTAATCAAAATTCGTTATATAAATATAAGGCACTATTTTTAATTGCCCGGATTGCAAAAATTGGGGTCGAGGCACCAATTCACCCTCACAATACATTTAAGCAAGCACAGTCTGATGCCCATCCATGCTTTCGAGGCAAGGGTGGATTGTCCACTTAGCTTTCTGGGGAAATTCCTGGTTGGCTGCTGCTCTAGAGAAGAAGACAGTAGATTTATACCCCGCCCTTCTCTTTGAATCAGAGTCTCAGAGCAGCTTACAACCTCCTTTATCTTCTTCCCCCACAACAAGCTCCCTGTGAGGTGGGTGGGGCTGAAAAAGCTCTCACAGAAGCTGCCCTTTCAAGGACAACTCCCATGAGAGCTCTGGCTAACCCAAGACCATTCCAGCAACTGCAGGTGAAGGAGTGGGGAATCAAATTTGATTCTCCCAGATAAGAGTCCGCACACTTCACCACTACACCAAACTGGCTCTCAAGTATCAAAGGAGGGCCTCTGGGGACCAGGAACAAGCAGAGCCCGCTCTTGGCTCCACCAAGACTACAGGATTTGCTTGGGCTGAGCCCTTCAGCAGCACTTATTAGTGTCAGATCACCAGTTAGTTACCTCCTTCCACATGGCTGCTAGAGATAATGGGCGAACTGATGCCCAGCTGGGTCTGAGCTGACTGGCCCTTTGGTGTTGAGTTTGCTTACTCTTGGGCCATTTGAAGTTCCCAGTCCACCCTCTCCCAAGATCATCCTACCAAAGTCTTTGGGTCCTGAGAAATCAAGTGAAAATGTACAGGGATGGATGAGCAAACCACTTCCTTATCAAAGTGAAGAGTAACCTGTGGATGCTGTGCACATTTGTGGATGTTGCTAAGTCTGGGAATGAGCAGGGCACTGGGCCCAGGGGTCAGTGCATGGAAGCAAAGCAAAGATCAGGACAGGGATAAAAGCCCAAGCTATAGCCTGTTGGTTGTTCAGACCACAGGATATCTAGAACAGGGGTGGCCAAACTTGCTTAACATAACAACCACATCGAATAAACATCAGATGTCTGAAAGCTGCAAGACATGAACAATTATAACGCACATGTCTTTCTTAAAACTTTTAACACTTTCTTTGCAGAGAAAGACAAAATACATATGAATGCACTTTACAACATGACCATGCTAGAAGAAGACTTAAAAAAAAACTGGGAATAACAATCCCCATAAAACTAGCATAGGGAAAGGTTAGGAAATTAATTTTTTTTGCACCAGAAGGAGAAGGAAACAAACACGTACCATATAAATCACTGACCTCTATTTGTATCATTATGCATCTCTCTTTGCCTTAACACCAAAGTTAGTAAATGCAGCACCCTCTTTAATTCCATCCCTCCTTTCAGTTGCTACCTTGGCTCTTACGCTCTCTTTCCCTGCTCCAGGTCACCAGGCAACCTCTGTGGTGGAAGAGAAGAGCTTGCAAGCCTTCCTCCTTCTTCCCTGCTTCACACATGGCAGAAATAGTCATCTACCTATGGGTCTGAGGTCCCAATGCTAAGCATCCTTCTTTGAGATTAAGTCTGCATTAAGTTCCTCCTTGGCCTCTGGGAGCCACACAATACGAGTGAAAGAGCCACAGTTTGGTGACCTCTGGTCTAGTAACTATGTACTGCATGAGAGCTAATCTTCAGCGGCTTCAAGAGTAGGATTGCCAACCTCCAGGTGGCACCTAGAGATCCCTGGCTATTACAGTTGATCTCCAGATGACCAAAATGGAGAAAATGGCTGCCTTGGAGGGTGGACACCCCGCTGAGGTTCCTCCCCTCCCCAAACCCCGCCCTTCTTCAGGCTTCACCTCCAAAATCTCCGGGTATTTCTCTACCCAGAGTTGTCAACCTTATTCAAGAGTGGCCACTATGAAAAGGCATTGCTTGGGATGGAGGCTATGAAGTCCCTCTTCCATTTGTGCAAATACAAGATGCAACGTGGGTTCAGCCCCTGATGACAAACTTCATTTCTGAAATCTCTGACGGGGCTTTCGCCCCCCACTCCCCAGAGATGCTGCATGAAAACATTTAACAGGCAACACTGTCTTGAATGAGACTCCTCAGACATGCCAGTCACGTATCCTTCCACTGTAGCTCCTGGAAACATGGCAGAAGATTCACAACTCCAGTCAATTCTCTGGCCCAGTGAACGATGCAAGGATTGGAGAGGCCAATTCTAGCACATTACCAGATGTGTTGTGCTCAAGTGGCCAGTTCTTACACGGTGCAAAGGTTCATCAGCGGACAATAATGGCCCAGTCCAGCAGCTATTTTGCGATCAAACACCCAGTCCTGAAAACAGCAATGAGGCTGAATCATCAAAAGAGATTCTGAATGCATGAAATATTCATGTTGAGAAAATCAGCTCTGGTAACTGGTGGGGAAATGGTTCAGTAGTGGAATTATCTCTGCTGTTCTCTTGGAGAGTGACTGGTACAACTGGTACTGATGAGAAAGGTGAAGGATGATGTCAGGGCTGTTGTGGTTGTGTGACAATGTGGATAACATCCAACTGGTCAGAAAGCTGTAATGTACTGAAAAATAGTCATTCCTGCTTCTTTGCTTTAAAGGACATCTAAGGTGGGATGTCTAGTCTGGATAGCTCAGGTTATCCAGTTCTTGGCCAATACTCCCTCTAAGCTGTGAGGTCTTGTGAGCAAAAATTCTGCTTTGTGAGCTACTGGCATTAAAGTTGTGAGCTACTGCATAAATTAGCTTGCTCTGGGGCTAAGACAAAAATGTTGAGCCAGAGGCTAAAAAACGGAGTTCGCTCACACTAACTCAGTTTAGAGGGAACACTGTTCTTGGCATATCTCAAAGGCTAAGTGGGGTCTGTCCTGGTTAATACTTGGATGGGAGGCCACCAAGGAATTCCACAGTTGCTACACAGAGGAAGGAAATGGCAATTCTACCTCCATTTGTCTCTAGCCTTGAAATTTCGATGGGGTCACTATATGTTAGGGAGGGGATGTGGTTCCGTGCTAGAGCATCTGCTTGGCATACAGAAGGTCCCAGGTTCAATCCCTGGCATCCCCAGTTGAAAATGACTAGCCAGTAGATGACTTGAAGGACCTCAGCCTGAGATTCTGGAAACCTGCTGCCATTCCGAGTAGACAGTTCCGACTTTGAGGGGCGAATGAGGGGATTTAGTAAGAAAGCAGCTTCCGTGTGTTCAAAGAGAGATTTTGAGGAGCTGGTTGCTAAAAGCATCAAGACAAACAATAAAATAAAATAAAAATACCTGGAGCAGGAAACCAGCCAGAGAAGCAGTTGAGCCTTTGGATGACAAAGGAATAAAGGAATTGCTAAAAGAAGATGGGGAGGTGGCAGAGAAACTCAGTGACTGTTTGGCTTATGTGTTTACTGTGCAAAGTGTGCCATATCCAGTATTTTCGGGAAAGGAGTCTGAAGAACTGATCTACATTAAGGTGACCAGAGATTAACTTCTAGATGGGAAAATTAAAGAGTTCTTAGGAAACTCCATGATTCTATACACTTGTCAGGGAAGCTCTAGGCCAGGGGATGGCCAAACCTGCTTAACCTAAGAGCCACATAGAATAAATGTCAGATGTTTGAGAGCCACAAGAAATGAACGTCTGAGAGCCACAAGGAAGGAAGGAAAATAGATGAAGAAGAAGAAGAAGAAGAAGAAGAAGAAGAAGAAGAAGAAAATATTGGATTTATATCCCGCCCTCCACTTCGAAGAGTCTCAGAGCGGCTCACAATCTCCTTTACCTTCCTCCCCCACAACAGACATCCTGTGAGGTGGGTGGGGCTGGAGAGGGCTCTCACAGCAGCTGCCCTTTCAAAGACAACCTTTGTCAGAGCTATGGCTGACCCAAGGCCATCCCAGCAGGTGCAAGTGGAGGAGTGGGGAATCAAACCCGGTTCTCCCAGAAAAGAGTCTGTACACTTAACCACTACACCAAACTGGGGGAGGGAGAGGTGGAAAGAAAGCAATTTTAACTTTAAATGCATCCTCCAAACTGCTGGCTGGCTTAGAGAAGGGATTGAAAGAGAGAAATGCCTTCTCCAATGCAGCCAACAGGGTGGGGGCGGGGGCTCCAAGAGCCGCACAATATGTGTGAAAGAGCCACATGTGGCTCCCGAGTCTCAGTTTGGCCACCCCTGCTCTAGGCTGATCCTACACTGACCAGGGGGTTGGGCTAGATGGCCTGTATGGCCTCTTCCAACCCTGGGATTCTATATGACCCCAACTCAAATATGCAATAGTTGATCTACTAACCCATTATATGTAGCCTATCACTAAATTCAGCTGCTGTACCAGAAGACTGGAGAGTAGCAAATGTTACAGGTTTTTAAAAAGGGGTCCAGAAGGGAAGGAAATTACAGGCCAATCAGCCTAATGTTTGTCCCAGGCGTATTACTATAAAGAGTGATCAAAGAGAATTATTAGGCACAAAGAGGAACAAAGCCTGCTGAGGGAAAATCAGCATGGCTTCTGCAAAAGGAAGTCCATGCCCGGTACGTGGGAGTAGGTGAGGTAGATGGCCGCCTCGGGTGCCATCTCACCTACAGGGCGCAATTGGGTGTCCCCTTTCCCCCCTGCTGCTCTTGGCTTCCTGGGTTGCAAACCTTGGAAGCTGAGAGCAGCGAGACGGTGTGTGGCTGTGTGCTCTACAATGAGCCCGGCTTCCCTCATGAGGGAAGCCGAGCTCAGAGGAGAACACCCCCACCCCCTGGCCTGGCTGCTCTTGACTTAAAGACAAAAGCAACTGGGCAGTGAGGCTTCTCTGAGCTCAGCTCCCCTTAAAGGCAGCCTTCTCAGGTGCTCCAAGACTGCACTGTGCAGGTGCCAGGAACCCACCCACCCAGCACTCTTCTGCTGCGCCACTGCACTGCTGCGCCTGCCCTCCCTGATTTACTGACATCCGTTACAGAAATCTCATGGTCAATGTTTTCAGCCTAAGACCCAGAGGAAAATATGAAATGGCCGGACATTGCAATCTTTTGCACATAAGCTGCTTCATGTGTTAGTCAGCCAATGGAGAAAATAGAGGCTTTATCCTGTAGCTTGACTGAGCAAGCCTGGCAAAGCAAGCTGTGACGCAGAAGGAAGCAAGGGAGGGAGAAGGAAGCAGACAACAGCGAGTTGATCGTGGGCCTGATAGGAGCCCTCCGGGGGCCTGATCCGGCCCATGGGCCACATGTTTGACACTCCTGCTTTATGATCTGTTGTCGGTCATCTGGAGGAACTGGTTGACCACTGCGTGAGACAGGATACTGGACTAGATGGACCACTGGTCTGATCCAGCAGGGTTCTTCTTATGTTCATGTGTCAGTTGTGGCTTGACTGCAAAAAAAGGGGGGGGGGGAGAAGAAGAAGATGAAGAAGATGATATTGGATTTATATCCCGCCCTCCACTCCGAAGAGTCTCAGAGCGGCTCACAATCTCCTTTACCTTCCTCCCCCACAACAGACACCCTGTGAGGTGGGCGGGGCTGGAGAGGGCTCTCACAGCAGCTGCCCTTTCAAGGACAATTCCTGCGATAGCTATGGCTGACCCAAGGCCATTCCTGCAGCTGCAAGTGGAGGAGTGGGGAATCAAACCCGGTTCTCCCAGATAAGAGTCCGCACACTTCACCACTACACCAAACTGGGGAAGCGAATGTCTAAAGGAGACAGAGACTTGCCCCTTCTGGGAGGCTTCCTACCCCTGCAGAAGAAAGTTTCAGAATCTCTTAGACTGCTTTATAATTATTTACTTATCCGGTCTTTTCATATTTTTCCCTGCGACATACAGTATTTTCATGCTATTTTTTTAAACGTCTGCCTGCTGCTTCAAGGGCACTACTGGGGAGTAGGGCACAACTGAACGAATAAAAGAATGAGCAAATGCGACAGTGCGAGGAACTGAATCGGAGAAGCAATGGAGGCTGAATAATCCGTTTAGTGGGTTTCACAGACTGCAGACAGGACAGCGAGAGAAAGCAATTTCTAGAGATTTATGGGGGAGGGGAAGAACACTATTACCTGCACTTAGCCCCAATGTCAGACAGATCCGTAATCCGTTGGTAAACTAGAGAGGTCACAGGCTATGAAGGATATGTGAACCCCCCCCCCTCCTCCCCCGTCTCAAGATCTGCCAATAGCAGCTCTGGGAACTAGCAACAAGTGACGACTTAGAAGGTTTTGTACCACACGATACCTCATTACGAATCAGACATAAGAACTGGATATGTGCAAACCAGCCCATCAGTACAGCTCTAGAGAACACGATGAACTGTTCTCCAGGTGACAGGGATTAGTTCACCTGGAGAAAATGGCAACCTTGGAAGGTGGAATCTATAGCATCCAGGGATTGTTGTTCAGTTGCACAGTCGAGTCCAACTCTTTGCGACCCCATGGACAAAGTCACTCCAGGCCCTCCTGTCTCCCACCATCCTCCAAAGTCTGCTCAAATTCGTGTTAGTTACATCAGTAAAGCTGTCCAGCCATCTCATCTTTTGCCGTCCCCTTCTTCTTTTGCCTTCTGTCTTTCTCAGCATCAGGGTCTTCTCCAGTGAGTGCTCCCTTCTCATTTGGTGGCCAAAGTATTTGAGCTTCAGCATCTGACCTTCCAGGGAACAGTCAAGGTTGATTTCCCTGAGGACTGACTGATCTGATCTTCTTGCAGGCCAAGGGACTCTCAAGAGTCTTCTCCAGCACCACAGCTCAAAAGCTTCCAGGGATATCTGGCAGCAAACACCAGTGTCTCAAGCACCATTTTCCTGAGGGCATTTAGTGGCGGAAGTCCTCAGACAACTTCCTGACAGTATAAGTTATCAGCCCATTAATCATGATCCCACCACTCATGTAGCCAAGCTTATTGAGGTAACACTCACAGAAGCAGAAGAGATGGGGTGTAATAGGTAATAAATTACATATCATATCCCAGAACGCCAGTATTATATACACTGCCGAAGATCCACAAAGAAGGGCTTTCCCCTCTGGGGCACTCTATTATCTCTGGTACAAACTCACTTCTGGAGCCTGTCTCTAAATTTTTATATATAGATTTTTCCTACAACCCTTTGTATTCAACCTTCAGTCTTTTGTGAGAGACACAAGTGATCTTATACAAAAAAATGGAAAGACTCTACATTCCGACCGGAGCAGTACTTACGACATTAGAACTGGACTCCCTGGTCTAAGCTTGTTGAAACTCGGAGGGCATTTTGGGGAGAGGCACTGGATGCTATGATGATAATTTGGGGAGAGGCACTGGATGCTATGATGATAATTTGGTGCCACTATCTCAAAAAAACAGCCCCCCCCCAGCCCCAGATACCCCCAAATCAGTTCTCCAATATACCTTATGAGTCTCCATAGGGAATAATGGAGTGTCCAGCAGACATTTCCCTCTCCCCCCCCCTTGCTTTCTGATGATCCTGAAGTGGGGGGAGGGCCTCCGACCCGGGGGGATCTCCTGTCCCCAACTGGGGATTGGCAACTCTAGATGGGGGGAGAAAGGTGAGTGTATAAGTAATATAATAAAAATAAAATAAATTTTCCTCAGCAACCAAACAGGAGTTACTGCTGCTGCAGCTAGGCCTGACCATCCTCCTAGGGCTAGGCAAAGATAATTTCTATAGGAATCTCAGCCAGATGGAGGGTTTTGGAGGGGTATTTTTTAATTTGTGTATGTGTTAGGGTTGCCAATCCCCAGGTGGGGGCAGGGGATCCCCTGATTTGGAGGTCCCCCCCCCACACTCCAGGGTCATCAGAAAGCGGGGAAGAAATGTCTGCTGGGTACGCCATTATTCCCTATGAAGATCAATTCCCATAGGGTATAATGGAGAATTGATCTGTGGGTATCTGGGGCTCTGTAGAGGCTGTTTTTCTGAGGTAGAGGCACCAATTTTGCACCAAAGCATCTGGTGACTCTCATCAAAACACCTTCCAAGTTTCAAAAAGATTGGACCAGGGGGTCCAATTCTATGAGCCTCCAAAGAAGGTGCCCCTATCCTTCATTATTTCCAATGGAGGGAAGGTGTGTGGTCCCTTTAAATGTGATGGCCAGAACTCCCTTTGGAGTTCAACTATGCTTGTCACAACCTTGGTCCTGATTCCACCCCCAAAGTCTCCTGGCTTCACCCCCAAATCCCCCAGATACATCTTGAATTGGACTTGGCAGCTCTAGTGTGTGTGTGTGAGAGAGAGAGAAAGAGAGAGAGCACCTTAGGTCGACCTCTGGTGTCTGACCCCTACTACTGGGGGGGGGGGGTGGAAGAAAGAACTGTAAAATGCTCCCCCACTAATGTCTGTGAACTCCTTTGTGCCTTTGCTAATGATGATGAAGCTTATATTGAGGAAGAATTAGGGCACTCCACATCAGAGACAGAACCTTTACTGGATGAAAAAGGAGAGAGCAGCTCGTTTCTAAATGGTAAGGCCGTCTGTAGACACGTTTTCCCATTTTTGTTAGATATTGAGGAACAAACGGCAGCCAACTGAAAGTTCTGTATGGTCACTGAAGCCATGTAATAATGCATATGTGGAAGGGGCATTCTGGAATGTTCTGAACAGTATTATACAAGTAACTGTAACTGCTGGCGATTCATGCTATATCTGAATCAAGTTCCCTCTTTTTGTGTATGAGGCCCTACCAGAGAACTTGAACCCAAGCTCTAGTTATTCAATTTGGTGACTCTAAATTTGGAGAGCCAGTTTGGTGTAGTGGTTAAGTGTGTGGACTCTTATCTGGGAGAACCGGGTTTGATTCCCCACTCCTCCACTTGCAGCTGCTGGAATGCCCTTGGGTTAGCCATAGCTTTGGCAGAGGTTGTCCTTGAAAGGGCAGCTGCTGTGAGATCCCTCTCAGCCCCACCCACCTCACAGGGTGTCTGTTGTGGGGGAGGAAGATAGAGATTGTGAGCCACTCTGAAACTCTGATTCAGGGAGAAGGGCGGGGTATAAATCTGCAATTCTTCTTCTTCTATATCTGAGACACCACATAGGACTCCTTTGAAGTCTGACTCAACCAGTCCCGGTGGATGTACAAGATGCACCAATGAAGCTATATGGAGACTCCAGGCAGTGGCTGAAATTTTAGCTAATGACACCAGGGAAACTCTCAAGGATTTAGCAGAAGAGCAATGAAAAATTAGGCAAATGAATTTACCAAATTGGATGGCTCTAGATACTATTTTATCTGTGTGCCTTGATTAACCAGTCTTATGTGTACACCCTGAACAACTGTGATAAAATCTTTAATAGGGCAGAACATATTGCTGCGATAGCCTATGTTCCACATATAGATCGTTGGGGTCAATTTTCAAACCTTTGGTTGTTGTAGTTTTTCCGGGATTTTCAAACCCATCAGAGAAGGGTTTAATCATATAGGTTCAAGTTTATTCTTTTCCTCTGTCTTATTCCTTGTTGCGACAATATGTTTATGTTGTCTGCAATGTATTCCCAGTCTGTTTTAAATGTTTAGATTTTGATCTAAAGGACCAACTGCAGAACAGTACTGTTTGGCACTAAAAAGACAGTGTGATTGCTTTGCATTAAATGGCACTGTGAGAGAAGTGGAGGTTCTCTCAGCGCAACAGGTGGGAATTGTGGAACAAACAGCAGCCAATTAAAAGTTCTGTGTGGTAACTGAAGCTGTGTAATAAAGCATACGTGGGAGGGACGTTCTGGAATGTTCTGAAGAGTATATGGGCTACTGTGACAGAACCCTTTACTGTTGGTGTTTCATACTAGAACTATCTTAATCATAAAGCATGAACAGTTCAGAGTTCTGTCACAGTTACAGTTGCTTATATATTCTCCAGAACATTCCAGAATGCCCCTCCCATATATGCATTATTACACAGCTTCAGTTACCACACAGAACTTCTTGTGTTTGGGGCCTCGCCTGATGCGGTTTATTGGATTTGACTCATCAGAGAACATGAACCCTAAGCATTGGTTAACAATATCCATGGATTTCCACCTGTCCCTGAAGGTAGTGTAAGATGTAAGATGTAGAGAAAGAAGTACTTTTCTCCCTTTCACACAATACAAGTACTCGTGGGCATTCAATGAAATTGCTGAGCAGTCGGGTTAGAACGGATAAAAGGAAGTCCTTCTTCACCCAAAGGGAGATTAACATGTGGAATTCACTGCCACAAAAGGTGGTGGCGGCTACAAGCATAGCTGGCTTCAAGAGGGGATTGGATAAACATATAGAGCAGAGGTCCATCAGTGGATGTTACCTACAGGATATAGATGGAACTCTGTCTGGGGCAGTGATGCTCTGTATTCTTGGTGATTGGGCGGGGGGCAACAGTGTGAAGGTTTCTAGTGTTCTGGCCCCACTGATGGACCTCCTGATGGCACCTGGGTTTTTTGGCCACTGTGCGACACAGAGTGTTGGACTGGGTGGGCCATTGTCCTAATCCAACATGGCTTCTCTTGTGAAACAGAGTGTTGGACTGGATGGGCCACTGGTGTCACGGCTGGGGCCGGGTCAGGCAAAGTCCAGGGGCAGTCCAAGGTCTGTAGCCGGTGAGCAAAGAGGATCCAAGGCGCCAAAACCAAATCACAGTCCAGGTATCACAGGTCAGAGGTTCAGAAGCCAAAGTCAGGGGGTCCAGGAGTCAAAGCCAAAGTCAGGGGGTCCAGAAGCCAAAGTCAAAAGCCGGCGTGGATGCTAGAACATCAGGTAAGTGACTAGTTGCTTCCACAAAGCCTCCTCCCAAAGCCCACAGCTATAAAGCCCTCTGCTGTCTGTTGCCCATTTGGGCTAATTGCTGGCTCAGAGAGGCAGCCAGGATCCTGCTGAGACTCAAGCATCCTCACTCCTAGAAGGCCAGAATCCTTTCAAAACTCAGGGCTCAGGGAGCGTCTTGCTCGTGAGTGTGCCGCCCTCCTCCGATTCCTGAGGTCCTGACGAAGGTGGTCATGCACACGAGCCACCCGAGAGGGCGAGGCAGGGGGGCTTGGATCTTCTCCAGCAGGAGGCAGGGGCACTGGTGCAGGTGGCAGGGGCACAGTTTCATCTGCAGGCTCAGCTTCTTCTGCAGGGTCCCCAGCACCCATGACAACTGGCCTGATCCAACATAGCTTCTCTTATGTTCTTATGTGACATAGAGTGTTGGACTGGATGGGCCATTGTCCTGATCCAACAGGGCTTCTCTTATGTTCTTCTATGAAACAGAGTGTTGGACTGGAGGGGCCACTGGCCTGATCCAACATGGCTTCTCTTATGTTCTTCTGTGACACAGAGTGTTGGACTGGAGGGGCCACTGGCCTGATCCAACAGGGCTTCTCTTATGTTCTTCTGTGACACAGAGTGTTGGACTGGAGGGGCCACTGGCCTGATCCAACATGGCTTCTCTTATGTTCTTATGTGACATAGAGTTTTGGACTGGATGGGCCATTGTCCTGATCCAACATGGCTTCTCTTATGTTCTTACGTGACTCAGAGTGTTGGACTGGATGGGCCACTGGCCTGATCCAACAGGGCTTCTCTTATGTTCTTCTATGAAACAGAGTGTTGGACTGGAGGGGCCACTGGCCTGATCCAACAGGGCTTCTCTTATGTTCTTATGTGACATAGAGTGTTGGACTGGATGGGCCATTGTCCTGATCCAACAGGGCTTCTCTTATGTTCTTCTATGAAACAGAGTGTTGGACTGGAGGGGCCACTGGCCTGATCCAACATGGCTTCTCTTATGTTCTTATGTGACACAGAGTGTTGGACTGGATGGGCCATTGGCCTGATCCAACACAGCTTCTCTTATGTTCTGTTATGTTCTTATGAAGTTGGTAACCCTATCAGTCAAGAAAACGGACTATCACACCTATTGACAAAAAAACCTGATCCCCCTAGGCCCTATTATGGCATCAACAAACAGGCTTTCTTGAAGTGCTAAGTGTAAGCTCAGAGAAGTAGAGCTCTGTTCCCTTAGAGCCCTTCCCCTTGGGAACAAAATTCCGGTCCACAGAGTTCCTTTTATCATGAGGTAGGGCTTATCCCTACCCCTCAGCCCTATCACAGCCTCAGTGTTCAGCATTTTTGTTTTAAGCCTGCAGGTGCGAAGAGAGGGCGAGAACAAGGTATGGAATAACTTGGCAAGTGCATCGTTGCCCACAGCAAAGAGACACTCCAGTCTCTTGATCGAGGTTAACTGTAGCTAGAAAAGCAGTGCGAGAACCGTAGTCTTCGAGCAGGTCCCTCGAGGCCTAATCTTCTCCCTTACGGTAAAAAATTTCTCTCTCCTCACAATGGCTTTTTTCAGTTAATAGCTTAATGCCGTCTATTTTTACAACTAAATTTAATGACAGTAATTAGGGTCAATCAGGGAGCAGCCAGGGTGGCTGGAAGGCGCAAGCACCATGACAGCAACAATTAACTGTGACTGTGATATTTGGGTAGCTGATAATTGGCCAGATGTTCTCCAGTCTCTCGGTTTTCACTTGCGCTGAGACTTGCAGGCCAGGGGTTTTTACAAAGGAGCCGTGAGTGGTGGAACATGCTGGAGCCGTTTTGGAATAGTCTAAAAGCATGCCCTGCTGCGGACTGACAAATGATGTGGGCAGAAATCACGACCCCAGCCTAACTAACCTGCTTGCCATATGACAACACAGAGCCAGGGATGCTTTGGTCGCAGGGATTTTGATTGGTAGATCTCTGTCAGGCTTAGGGTTACCAGCCTCCAGGTGGAGCCTGAAGCTCTCCTGGGATTGCAGTTGATTTCCAGGCTGCAGAGATCCATTCCCCTGGAGAAAATGGCTGATTTGGAGTGTGGTTTCTGTGGTATTATACCTTGCTGAGGTTTCTCCCCTCCCCAAACTTCCACCTCCAAATTTCCAGAAATTTTCCAAGCCAGAGTTGGCAACCATAGTCTATAGGGGTGGCCAAACTTGCTTAACATGAGAGCCACATAGAATAAGACTTGAACATCAGATATTTGAGAGCCACAAGACATGGATGGATGGATGGATGGATGGATGAAAGGAAGGAAGGAAGGAAGAAGAAGATGATGATGATGATGATGATGATGATGATGATGATGATGATGATGATGATGATGATGA
The DNA here is from genome assembly GCF_032191835.1 of Heteronotia binoei. Taxonomy (NCBI): domain Eukaryota; kingdom Metazoa; phylum Chordata; class Lepidosauria; order Squamata; family Gekkonidae; genus Heteronotia; species Heteronotia binoei. The sequence continues at coordinate 16,657,362 of NC_083228.1, read as the reverse complement.
TGATGATGATGATGATGATGATGATGATATTGGATTTGTATCCCGCCCTCCACTCCGAAGAGTCTCAGAGTGGCTCACAATCTCCTTTACCTTCCTCCCCCACAACAGACACCCGGTGAGGTGGGTGGGGCTGGAGAGGGCTGTCCCAGCAGCTGCCCTTTCAAGGACAACCTCTGCCAGAGCTATGGCTAACCCGAGGCCATTCCAGCAGCTGCAAGTGGAGGAGCGGGGAATCAAACCCGGTTCTCCCAGATAAGAGTCTGCACACTTAACCACTACACCAAACAGGAAGGAAGGAAGGAAGGAAGGAAATTTATTCTATGTGGTTCTTATTATTCTATGCGGCTCTTACGTTAAGCACGCTTGGCCACCCCTGCACTTGAAACATCTAGTACAGGGGTCTCCAGTGTGATGCCTGTGATAGAGGAGAAGAGGAAGAGAAGAGATTGATCTATACCCCACCCTTCACTCAGAGTGGTTTACAGTCTCTTCTCCCTTCCCCTTCCCACAACAGACACCCTGTGAGATAGGTGGGGCTGAGAGAGCTCCAAGAGAACTGCTCTTTAGATAATGGCTTTACGAGAACTGTGGCTGACCCAAGGTTACCCAGCTGCTGCATGTGGAAGAGTGGGAAATCAAACCTCCCAGATTAGATCGATCCAAGCGGGCAGCCGTGTTGGTCTGACGCAATAGAACAAAGTAGGAGTCAAGTATCACCTTTAAGACCAACAAAGTTTTATTCAGAATGTAAGCTCTGTGTGCTAGAAGCACACTTCATCAGACAATAGGATGGAATGGCACACAATCCTAAATACAGAGAAAGTGGGCAGTGAATTTGTATGCAACGTAATGGAAATGTTTGTTAGCAGGTTAAAAGAATCACAATTTGGGGCCTGGTGATTGTTAGTTTATGTTAACTGGGCTGCTTGTGGAAGAATAAAGCTCATGGGTCATGTAGGGCTCTGTGCACTTTGGAATTGAGTTGCTGGAGGTAACTTGCAATGGTCCTCTGACCAAAGTCCCGAAGGTGGACTGGGATCAAGGCTACTTTGTTTTAGAAATATTTGCCTTAAGCGCTTTGGAATCAAATAGAGTGCCTTGTCTAAAATAATTACTTGAAAACTTGGACTTAATCACGCAATTGATTAAGGGGACCCACAAAATGTACAGAGTGGACATAAAAACCACTATGATGGCATAGTTTGGTACATGATGCCATTACTATCGGGTTCACAGAGGAAGAAGTCATCGGAACGAGGGATTATCGAGAATCCTCGTGAGGACTGCATATTGGACTTCTCATGGACTTGATGGTTTCCGTTTGAGAACTGAGTGTGAATTTATAATGAACTTTGTTTATTGGACTTCATGTACTCTGCTTGTTGCTTTAATGCTCCATGTTAAGAGGCAATAATATTGTGTAAAAATATAAAAAGATTCTGTCAGCATTGACAGAAGAAGAAGAAGAATACTGTAGATTTATACCCCAACCTTCTCTCTGAATCTCAGAGCAGCTCACAATCTCCTTTGTCTTCCTCCCCCACAACAGACACCCTGTGAGGTGGATGGGGCTGAGAGAGCTCTCTCTCTGAGAGAGCCAGTTTGGTGTAGTGGTTAAGTGTGCGGACTCTTATCTGGGAGAACCGGATTTGAGTGCCCACTTCTCCACTTGCACCTGCTGGAATAGCCTCGGGTCAGCCATAGCTCTGGCAGAGGTTGTCCTTGAAAGGGCAGCAGCTGGAAGAGCTCTCTCAACCCCACCCACCTCACAGGGTGTCTGTTGTGGGGCAGGACGATAAAGGAGATTGTGAGCTGCTCTGAGATTCGGAGTGGAGGGCAGGATATAAATCCAATATCATCATCATCTTCTTCTTCTCCCAGAAGCTGCCCTTCCAAGGACAACTCTTATGAGAGCTAAGACAAAGCCATTCCAGCAGGTGCAAGCGGAGGAGTGGGGAATCAAACCCGGTTCTCCCAGATAAGAGTCTGCACATTTAACCACTACACCAAACTGAAAATTGTTTTTTTTTATTTGTGTGCTATTACAGCTAACACTGTGTTGGTTCAATTTGGCTCACCTGGGGAGTGGCAAGCCTGTCAGAGGGTGAGTCTATGGCAACTCATCCCCACTGATTTCTTCCCCTTCCCCAAACTCTGTCTCCCCCTGGCTCCATTCCCCAAATCCCCAGGAATTTTCCAACCCAGAGGTGGCAACCCTACTAGCGAGGCCTTTAAAAGTCCTTAGTTTTCGCCATCGTCTGCCTTTTATGGTTCTTTCTTTGTGAGTCCCAAAGTCTCTTCTCTTCTGAAACTGACAGATGAATTTGTCAAGGATGGAAAACGATCACATCTTTTCTTTATAATTAAAAACGATCCTCCAAAATAGGCCATCTGATGAGATCAATCTTTCCTCTAATTCCTTCCTCCTTGAGTAAGGGTTGTAAATTTGTTTTATGACATGTCAGATTTGGGAGGGGGAGAGCAGCGGAGGAGATGTTACACTGAAATGCTCCTCCGTTTGGTTGTGCGTTTGGGTGGGCGGCTTGACACACCAGGATCCATCTGGGCGTGTGCAAAAGCTGCAGGCTCTTAAAGCTGTTTCTGTCTCTGTTGCCTTTTTTGCTGAGTTTAAGAGATTGACAGAGGCACTCTGAGACTTTACAGAGAAGAATCCCCAATGCAGGCCTCTGATTTACCAGGAGCTCACAGGAGCACAGCTCCTGAACCTTTCTGCTGGTTCACCCTCTTCCTCTCCACCTACTTTGTCCATTGAATAGTAGGTACAGCTGTATAGCAATCCCCGGATTAGGACAGCGGGCAGCCAGCCAGCCACTAGGGGCTTTGCCAAGCACCCAGCTGCCCTCATTAACCCCCGGAGAGACCTGTGCAACTCTTCCTCCACTTCTTATGTGATTTTGGGTGGCGGGTGGTTTGCTGGCCTTTTGACTTGGAGGGGGGCAGCCCAGGAGAGCCCCGGGTGAGCAAGGCCTGCTTGGGCTGGCTGGATCTCTAGTCAGCCCAAGCAGGCCTTGCTCTCCCGGGGCTCTCTTTTCTTGCATCGGGTTGTTTTTGGCTGGGGGGGGGCATATGTTAATGAGCTATGCTAATGAGCTCTGCCACCTATTTTTCTACAAAACGACCCCTGCCCTGGTGGATTGTGCACAATCTGAGAAGAGAGAAAGAGTGGGCTTTTCCATATTCTCATTTTCTTCACTCATGAATTTGTGCATCTTGGGATTCTGTTCTGCATGTGTTTTTCTCCCTCTAGTAGTCAATTTGATATTACATTAATTTAGGACCAGCGTTTAAAAAGCTGCAGTTTAAATCTGCAGGGAGATGTGCCGGAAATAAACCAGTGTAATATCCAATCAACCACTAGAGGGAGCAAAAGCCCCTCCCCAAAGAAACAGGAACTTGCAGGCAAGGAAAATGACAATGGAGAAAAGCCCAGTGAGAAGTCTTTTCAGATTTGTATAATAGAAGAAATGGTTGATTGTTGAGTTTAAAGGTAGTTGGATTGTTGTCTTGTGTGTGAGTGGCATCTCCTGGGAAAACTGTTTTGGTTTTGGCCAGGGGTAATTTTGTAGCAGGAACTCCTTTGCATATTAGGCCACACACCCCTGATGTAGCCAGTCCTCCAAGAGCTTACAGTGGGCCCTATACTAAGAGCCCTGTATGCTCTTGGGAGGATTGCCTACATCAGTGAGTGTGGCCAAGACAGCCATTTTCTCCAGGTGAACTGATCTCTATCACCATCTTGAGGTTGGCAAGCTGCTCACCATCCCTGGGCCCAAGGAAGTGCGTCTCAAGGCAACTAGAGACAGGGCCTTTTCCACAATGGCCCCTATGTGGTGGAACCAGCTACCGGAAGAGGTGAGGGCCCTGCGGGACCTTGCTCAGTTCCGCAGGGCCTGTAAGACAACCCTCTTCCGGTTAGCCTATGCCTGATTAGATAATGTAGCTACCAGATTTCTGTGATTATACTGTATAGTTTTAATGTTATAATTCGAAGGTTTTTAGGTTTTAATTGTCTGATTTTAAATGTAATAACTTGCTCTGATTTTACTGTTTTATTGTCGTTGTAAGCCGCCCTGAGCCACTTGTGGGAAAGGCGGGATAGAAGCCACCAAATAAATAAAATAAATAAATAATAAAAAAAAAAGTCAGGTGAACACACGTTATTTCTATAAGGCTAATAATTCCGAAGCCATCACTTTCAAGAACTTGGAAAATGTGCTTTGTGACTCCATCTGGTCCACCCATGTTAAAACTGATAATCTGCAGCCTAGAGACATAAAAATAAGTATTAAGTTATTTTATATTATATTATTCCTGCCCTGGCCCAGGAAAGCCCAACCTCTTCAGATCTTGGAGGCTAAGCAGGTTTGACTCTGAATACCAGCAGTCGGGAGGACAGGGGCAGGCTTTATTCTGCCACGTTGCTGAACATCCTCCAGGCCCGCAGTAGGGGTCAGTCACGAGAGGTCGCCATGACTTCCGGGTGTGTGCATGTGCAGAAACTCATTTGCATCTTAGGCCACACTCCTAACACCGAGCCAGCCGGAACTGCGTTCCTGTGTGTTCCTGCTCAAAAAAAGCCACATGCACATATGTTGTTGTTGTTCAGTTGCACAGTTGAGTTTGACTCTTTGCGACCCCATGGTCAAAGTCACGCCAGGCCCTCCTGTCTTCCACCATCCTCCAAAGTCTGCTCAAATTCGTGTTATTTGCATCAGTAACACTGTCCAGCCATCTCATCTTTTGCCGTCCCCTTCTTCTTTTGTCTTCTGTCTTTCCCAGCATCAGGATCTTCTCCAGGGAGTGCTCCCTTCTCATTTGGTGGCCAAAGTATTTGAGCTTCAGCGTCAGCATCTGACCTCATAGATAAAAAAACCCGCACCCCCTTTAAAAAAAAGTGTTATTCCAGTTTTACATTCTGAATAAGAAATCAGTAACATTTATTCTTTGTTTAATTATTCTTCTATATCTGTTTTCTGTGTCTATTTGTACATATGTATGCATTTCTAAAAAAAAATTGAATCAGATCTGAACAATCTTGAGATGAAGAAAAGAAACTGCAGCTGTTTCGTTTGTGACTTTTTAGGGGTGGCTTCCCGGACCTTTTCTCTTGCAGCAGGTCAAATCCTTACAGCTCGATCTAGGGCAGGTTTAGACATGCCTAAAACCATTTGCTTCAAGACGGCCCAGCTGCCTGAAGCAGTTTGAAAGGACCCAGCAGCCCCCGCAGCTGCTCTGAGACTTCTTTCTGTGCAAAGAATCAAAGGCATGACCTGGGGCTGTGATGTTAGATCACACGACGACCATGGACCCATCAGCCCAGCTCAGATTCTGATTTTGTGAATGGATTTTGGCCTCACTGTTCATGGAAGCTTAGTGTCATAATAAGTACCATGTATAAATTTACATATATATGTTCACAGAGCAAACTGAAGCAGAGTTAAACCCTTCCAAGCAGGGCTTTTTTTTGGCAGCAGCAGCTCCTTTGCATATTAGGCCACACACCCCTGATGTAGCCAATCCTCCAAGAGCTTACAGGGCTCTTCTTACAGGGCCTACTGTAAGCTCCAGGAGGACTGGCTACATCGTGGGGGAGGGTGTAGCCTAATATGCAGAAGAGTTCCTGCTATTAAAAAAAGCCCTGTTTCTAAGTCCACTGAATCCATCGGTCTCAGAAAGGTGCAACGCTTCTTAAGATGGCACCGTAAATCATCACCCCAACTTTCAATAACATTTGTTCCAATGTTAAGCGAAAAAAGAATAGCAATATAAAAAAGAGAAAGGTCATCCCCTTTGTAAGCACCAGTCGTTTCCAACTCTGGGGTGATGTCGCATCACGACATTTTCACGGCAGAATTTTACGGGGTGGTTTGCCATTGCCTTCCCCAGTCATCTACACTTTCCCCCCACCAAGCTGGGTACTCATTTTACCGACCTCGGAAGGATGGAAGGCTGAGTCAACCCTGAGCCGGCTACCTGAAGCCAGCTTCTGCCGGGATCAAACTCAGGTTGTGAGCAGGGAACTTGGACTGCAGTACTGCAGCGTTACCACTCTGCAACACGGGGCTCCTCTCCTGCACATTAAAGGTAGTCCCCTGTGCAAGCACCAGTCGTTTCTGACTCTGGGGTGACGTCGAATCACATTTTCACGGCAGACTTTTTACGGGGTGGTTTGCCATTGCCTTCCCCAGTCATCTACACTTTCCCCCCACCAAGCTGGGTACTCATTTGACCGTCCTCGGAAGGATGGAAGGCTGAGTCGCCCTTGAGCAGGCCACCTGAACCCAGCTTCCGCTGGGATCAAACTCAGGTCGTGAGCAAAGAGCTCGGATTGCAGTACTGCAGCTTTACCACTCTGCGCCACAGGGCTCGGATTCAGCAATATAAAATGCTACAAAAATTAATGTCACGCCTAAGACTTGGATGTTGGTAGGGTTTGCCTTCAAAGGTTTAATGAATTTCATAGAGCAGGGGTGGCCAAACTGTGGCTCGGGAGCCACATGCGGCTCTTTCATACATATTGTGTGGCTCCCAAAGCCCCTGCCACTCCGTTGGCTCGATTGGAGAAGTCATTTCTGTCTTTAGATCACTTCTCCAAGCCAAGCTTCCTTTCTATAGGCTAGTGTTTTTTTCTATAATGCAGCTTGGGGAACATATTTAAAGTTGCTTTCTTCCCATCTCTCCCTCCTCATCTATTTGCCTGCCTGCTCTCCAACATCTGATGTTCATGCCTTATGACTCTCAAACATCTGATGTTCATGTCTTGTGGCTCTCTGACATTGATTCTGTGTGGCTCTTTCGTTAAGCTACTTTGGCCACGCCTGGCCTAGAGGCATCAGTCAACAGGGTACCTACGGAATAACATAACTAAAAAGTTCAAAGGAGGGGGGAGAGTGACCTAAGATGAAGGAAGAGAAGAGGAGATGAGATGAGATGAGAGAGAGAGCAAGAGAGAGAGGTAAGACTCAAGAGTGGGAGATAACCACATGTGTATCTACTACAATTAGATATACTGAGGTTAATTTCAAGGAAGACTACAATGATTTGTTTTTAAATAATTGCATTTAATTGCATTTTCAAGGAAAATACGCAGATTGCCTACATCAAGAATCAAGAAACCTAATTATGAGGGATGTTATAAAGATAATCAAGTTGGGGGCTCACATGGAAACCAGAGTGTGTGTTTGAAAGAGAGAGAGAGATTCTTTTCAATGCAGATCACTGAGAATTTCAGATCGCTGCCTGACCCCAAAGTAGTGAACAGCATTTCCCTAGGCATGTGGGAAAGGGCCACAAGAACTAAGCACTGATGCAATCCTTCATTAGAGCCAGTTTGGTGTAGTGGTTAAGTGTGCGGACTCTTATCTGGGAGAACCGAGTTTGATTCCCCACTCCTCCACTTGCATCTGCTGGAATGGCCTTGGGTCAGCCATAGCTCTCGTAGGAGTTGTCCTTGAAAGAGCAGCTGCTACAAGAGCTCTCTCAGCCCCACCTACCTCACAGGGTGTCTGTCGGGGGTGGGGTGGGGAGGTAAAGGAGATTGTGACCGCTCTGAGACTCTGGGATTCAGAGTATAGGGCAGGATATAAATCCAATAAATCTTCTTCCTCTTTCTTCTTCTTCCTCCTCCTCCCTCGCATGAACTGCCTAGGTTCACAAAATCAGCATTGCTGTAAGATGGCCATCTAGCCTCTATCTAAAAACCTCCAATGAAGGAGAACCCACCACCTCCCAAGGAAGCCTGTTTCACTGAGGAACTTCTCTGTCAGGAAGTTCTTTCTAAAGTTTAACCGGAAATTCTTTTGATTTAATTTCAACCTGTTGGTTCTGGTCTGACCTTCTGGGGCAACAGAAAACAATTCCACACCATTCTCTAAATGACAGCCCTTCAAGTACTTGAAGATGGTGATCATATCACCTCTCAGTTGTCTCCTCTCCAGGCTAAACATACCCAGCCTCTTCATCCTTTCCTCATAAAAGACTTGGTCTTCAGACTCCTCACCATCTTTGTTGCCTTCCTCTGGACATATTCCATCTTGTCTGTATCCTTCTTAAACTGTGGTGCCCCAAAGAGAACACGATAGTCTAGGTGAGGTCTAATCAGAGTAGAGTGTGTGTAAGTGCCATTAAGTCACTTCCAACCAATGGCTACTCTTTGAATTAATGGCCCTTGAAATGTCCTATCATTTACACCCTTGCTTAGGTCTTGATAACTGAGAACATATATGAAGCTGCCTTATACTGAATCAGACCCTTGGTCCATGAAAGTCAGTATTGTCTACTCAGACTGGCAGTGACTCTCCAGGGTCTCAAGCTGAGGTTTTTCATGCCTACTTGCCTGGACCCTTTTTAGTTGGAGATGCCGGGGATTGAACCTGGGACCTTCTGCGTACCAAGCAGATGCTGTACCGCTGAGCCACCATCCCTCCCCAAGGATTCCTTGATCAAGTCAATCCATCTCAATCCATCCTTGGTCAAGTCATCTCAATCCATCCTTGGTCAAGTCAATCTCCAATGTTTCCTTGGTCAAGTCAATCCATCTCAATCCATCCTTGGTCAAATCATCTCAATCCATCCTTGGTCAAGTCAATCTCCAATGTTTCCTTGGTCAAGTCAATCCATCTCATGTTGGGTCTTCCTCTTTTTCTTCTGCCTTTAATTTTTAGCTGATTGAGTACCAAAATGTACCCCTCTTTTCTTTCATGAATATCTGCTAGTTACTTGTGTACAGAAAAGTCAAATAATAAACTTGGGAAGGGCATCGCTTGCCCACCACACTGAGACTTCAGAAATTAATCCCGGGGACTTGAATAGATGTTGTCCCCCTCTGTATATTTGTTAGGCATAACTGAGTGTCTGCCCACGGTGTATTATTTTTAGAAGTCAGTAAATCTTTACGAACAGAATGATTGTCTATGAAAAATGACCTGGGTGACTCCATAATATTTTGAGGGGATTATGTGAAGATATTAGAAAACCAAAGAATGTTCAATGTTGTAAACATAACAGGATATTTCGCAAGCATTTCCCTCCCGGTTACTCGATGGATCTGACATTTCATTTTGCATGCATTAAACAAATGAAACAAGGGACCATATACCCCAAGGAGATAAACAAAGATTTTATTACCCGCAAGGTTTAATCTGCTTTAAATTGCAGAGTTCACAAGTTCAGAGAAGAGCTTTAACGTCTTAGAGTGTTGTCGCAATTAACTGCCTTTATGTCTTGAATGCGTCACTTGTGGATGCTACCAAGGGATTGAAAGAGACTTAAAGTATATTCTGGTGTTATATGAGAATATCAGATGTAGAAAATGTAAAAGCTGACTTAGGTAACTTGTGAAAATGGCCTCAGGATTCGAGAATATCTTCTCCAGAGAGACCACAAAGGGTCTTGGCTACATATGCAGTAGATGGAAACGAGGCAGTAGAACTGGGAGGTGGTATATTGGACTATACTTATTCATTAACATCACTTATACCTAGGGTTCCAGTTGTCCAGGTTCAGTGGAGAATTCCCTGCCCACAGCTTCAATCTCTCACACTTAATCATTTGAGGAGAGGAAGAAAAAAGTAGCCTCCATAGTGATATTCTAGGAATTTCTCCTAGTTTCTATGGTCTCTACTGTAGGATTTGGAGAAGTTCCTAGAGTGTTACCTGGAAAATGACATCATATCCTCCCCAAACTCCACTGTCCCCAATCACTGCACCCCAAATCTCCCACCATTTGTTTGGACACCTTTCTCCCTAATGGGAACCCAAAGCAGCTAACATAGTTCTCCTCCATGTTCTCCTCACAACAACCTTGTGAGATAGGGTACACTCAGGGGTGTGTCCGGCCCAAGTTTACCCGGCATATTTCCATGGCAAAGTGTGGGGATTCGGACCTAGGCCTCCTATATTCTAGCCTGACACTTTGATTGGGTTAGTTCCTGTGTTTCTGATGTGTCTTTTATTTATTTGCTGGGAGTTTTCATGTTGGGAAAGCATACAAAACCGTTATCTCTCCGTGGCACTTGAACCACTTGAAGTGGTCCAGTCTGTTCTACAAATCAGGACTCTACTCAGAGCTTTTTTTTTAGCAGGAATGTACTTCCAGCTGGCTTGGCATCAGGGGCTGTAGCCTAATATGCAAATGAATTCCTGTTGGGCTTTTCCTACTCAAAAAAGCACTGTGTGAAACAATGATGAAGTCAGGGGTGTGTGGCCTAATATGCAAATGAGTTCCTGCTGGGCTTTTTCTACCAAAAAAACCCTGTGTAAAACCGTGTAAAACCACTCTAATGGCAGAAAGTGAGACAGACCTAAAGAACTTCTTGTTGAGGGTGAAAGAGGAGAGCACAAAAGTAGGCTTGAATTTCAACATCAAAAAACTAAGATCATGGCATCCAGCTCCATCACACCTTGGCAAATAGAAGGGGAAGACATGGAAGTAGTGACAGACTTCACATTTCTGGGGTCCAAGATCACTGCAGATGGTGACTGTGGCCATGAAATTAAAAGACGTTTGCTCCTTGGGAGGACAGCTATAGTGAACCTGGGCAGTATAATAAAAAGTAGAGACATCAGCCTGCCAACAAAAGTCCATATAGTCAAAGCGATGGTATTCCCGGTAGTAATGTATGGCTGTGAGAGCTGGACCATAAGGAAGGCCGAGCACAGAAGAATAGATTCTTTTGAGCTGTGGTGCTGGAGAAGAATCTTGAGAGTCCCTTGGACTGCAAGAAGATCAAATCAGTCAGTCCTAAGGGAAATCAACCCAGACTGTTCCCTGGAAGGTCAGATGCTGAAGCTGAAGCTCAAATACTTTGGCCATCAAATGAGAAGGGAGCGCTCACTGGAGAAGACCGTGATGCTGGGAAAGACAGAGGGCAAAAGAAGAAGGAGACGGCAAAAGATGAGATGGCTGGACAGTATTACTGATGTAACAAACACAAATTTGAGCGGATTTTGGAGGATGGTGGAAGACAGGAGTGCCTGGCATGAATTTGTCCATGGGGTCGCAAAGAGTCAGACTCGATTGTGCAGCTGAACAAAAAACAACAACGGTGATGTCAACAGGTGTGGCCTAACATGCAAATGAGTTCCTGCTGGGCTTTTTTCTGCCAAAAAAGCCCTGACTACTTCATTGTCTAGTATCCGTAGACCAAATCTTATTCTCCAACTTTGGAGCCTTCTTAAAACTTTTTTAAAACTTAAAGCAAAGTTTTATAAATTGTTTCAGGAGATGGATTTTTAAAGTTAATTGCTCCAAGTATGTTTTGAATTTCCCTTTAGGTGAAATTTCAGTGGCAATTCTAGAAAACATTGTGGGTTATAACATTATTCGATGCACTAACATTTATATTGCGTTTTCAAGCCAGGCACTACAAAAAATGAATGCCCATCTCTGAGTGTCTGTCTGGTACATTTTTTTATCCTGCCATTCTGAAAATGAGATCGGGATGGAGGATATCGTTCTCTTGCCCTCCATTTTTCTTCTTTGCGATATTTTTGTGAAGGTTCGGCAGAGAGTTTGACACGTTCCAGTGTCACCCAGTAAGCTTTATGACAGTAGGGAGATTCAAACTGAGATCTCTCAGATCTTTGTCTAACACTCTACCCACTGCTCCACTTGTCAGTTTAAGAACATCTGCCTTGTTTCCCCATCTCCTCTCTTCTCAGTCTAAACCACAGCCTGGTGGTGTTCCTTGGGCTACTGGGAGCGAGGGTTGCTAATTTTGGATTGGGAAATACCTAGAGGGTTTTTTTTGGGGGGGGGGGTGGAGCATAGGGAGGGCAGGGTTTGGGAAGGGGAGGGGCCTCAGCGATTTATCTGCTGCATAAATCAGTTTGCTCTGAGACCATCTTTCCTGAGCTTAGACAAAAACATGTAAGCCAGAGGCTAAAACACTGCAAGCTAGCTCACACTAACTCAGTTTAGAGGGAACACTGCCTGGGACACAGGCAGGCCTTTTGTTTTGTAGCAGGATCTCCTTTGCATATTAGGTCACACCCTCCTGATATAGCCAATCCTCTAAGAGCTTACAGGGCTCTTAGTACAGGGCCTACTGTAAGCTCCAGGAGGATTGGCTACATCAGGGGTGTGTATGCAAAGGAGTTCCTGCTACAACACCCCCCCCCCCACACTGACACAGGCATATTCCTTAAGAGACCCAAACCTTGCGTTGCCAAGTCCCCCACAGCCTCCGAGTTTTCCCTCCCAAATTGCTAGAGCATCCAGGAAAACCATAGAGTTTCCCCAGAAGCTCCTAGAGCGGCCGGTGCATGATGTCCCTGGTGCAATGATGTCACTGCAAGTGATGTCATTGCACTGGCAGTGTTAGGGGAGGATCCCCCCCCCGCCGGTGCAATGCGGGCTGGCAGGTTGGGAAGCTCTGGGGTGGGAGAAACCCCGCCCGGCCCGGAAACTTGACAACTGTAGCCAAACCCTTGAAGAAATAGCTGCCTGTCTTGCCTGGGAGCAGTGGGACTGTTTGTATGAAAGCCACTACAGAGCACCTTCTGGGACCAACCCCATAAAAAAAACCCCTGCTCTGTTAATTGCCCTTCCTCCTCATTGTCACAAGCCAATTTGAAATGCCTCAGTGTGTTACTCAGCATCTGTCTCCATTTGTTTCTAGCAGCAGCGTAAGATTAGCTAGGACTGTGCCGTAGCTCAAACGCTGGCTTAACCTTCTGTCGATACGGTGAAGATATACTGGCACCAAGTGGTTTCACACAGGATGCAGTTTGCTCCTCCTTTCCTTTCCTGCCTTGAAGAAGACTTGGGTATGACCTTCACCTAGAAGCTTCATCCGGCTGTTCCAGATGACTGTTTTAGTCTTGATTAAATTCTGTGTTCGATAAGAATAGATTGAATTGCTGTGTCCCTTCACTCCACTGTGAAAGAGGATGCATTTGTGGAGAGATCATTTCACCTCTGCTCTATAACTTGGTCCATGCACGATCCACAGAATTCCCCGGCTTTAATATTCCTTCGCTACCAAAATAATCTGGCAGTGAACAAAGAGACCGGTGGCTAGCAAATGAGCAGAGGAGGGCCAGGGGGAGCTGAGCAAGAATGCGAGGGTCAGTCTACAGAAAGACCATGCAAAATGTGGTGGTGGACTTGCAATTCCGTTTTGTAAGATGTTCCGTATTCTCATTTTTTTAAAGGCAAGTTTCTAGTCCACATGGCTATGAAGCAGTACAACTTTGAATGGGTAATGCCCAGGCGTCATTTGGTAGGAAAAAAGGTGCAGGAGCTCAGGAGCATATCGCATTTGCAGATGCCCCGCGATCTGTGTGCAGCAGGAAGAGAACTCCCTACTGCATGCAGACATTGGCTAGAGGTTCAGGAGCTGTGCTCCTGTGAGCTCCTGCTGAATTCAAGCCTTGGTAATGCCTGCTTAAGCCTCAAGAGGCAAACTCTGGCAAAATGAGGTTTCCTACACTAGGAGGCAGGGATTCTGCTCAGTTCACCTCCCCTTAGCAATATGTATAAAATGCTGCATTCAGCTTTTCATCCAGATAATTTAAATTGTAGAATTGTGTGTGTGTCTGTTGTAGTTGTGGAAAGTGCCATAAAGTCACAGCCAATTTATGGCAACCTTGTAGGGCAGAGGTGTCAAACATGTGGCCCAAGGGCCAGATCAGGCCCCCAGAGGGCGCGTATCAGGCCCACGAGCAACTCACTGTCATCTACTTCCTTCTCCCTCTCTTGCTTCCTTCTGCATCACAGCTTGTTTTGCCAGGCTTGCTCAATCGCACAGGAGCTACAGAGCAAAGCCTCTGTTTTCTCCATTGGCGCATGAAGCAACTTATGTACAAAAGCTCGCAATGCCAAGCCATTGCATGTTTTCCCATGGGTCTTAGGCTCAAAGCATTGACCATGGGATTTCTGTAATGAATGTCAGTAAATCAAAAGTAGGTTTGCAACTTAACAGATACGCACCTGAACAACACCTGAACAGCCTACTCAAGATTGCTACAGCGCAAACATCATCTCCAGATTTTGATGCAATAATGTTCTAGTTGCCAAGTACCCCTGGGAGAAATTCACGAGCTGCACAAATCTCAAAAAGCACTTCACAAAACAGTTTTCCAAATAACCAAAGGCACCAAAGTATACAAAAGTCCTTCAAATCAGACTATAGGTCTACGTGGTTGCCAAGTGCCCCAGGAAAAAGACAAAGAGATGCATGTCTGGATTATAAACTTGTTTCGTTTCCTTTATCAATCACTTCTTATGATTGGAACCCCAAATTTTTGAAAGTGTTATCACAGCACCAGCTTCAGTCATAATTAAGAACATAAGAGAAGCCATGTTGGATCAGGCCAATGGCCCATCCAGTCCAACACTCGGTGTCACACAGTGGTCAAAAAAAATCAGATGCCATCAGGAGGTCCATCAGTGGGGTCAGTCCTCAAGTAACCCATTATACATCTAACCCAGGATACCTGGGAGAATTCTCTTAACCCTTTCCCAGATCCTCTTGCATGCAGAGTTACAATATTCAACAGTTTCTGGGGTAACACTCCAACCTCCTTTCAAAAGAAAAGAAAAGACGAAAGAAAGAAAGAAACCCAAAACAGTGGAGCTAATATTTTTACATGGGCATGAGTTCATTGCAGTCTTTGGAATATAATATAGAGCAGGGGTGTCAAACATGCGGCCCAATGGCCAGATCAGGACCTCAGAGGGCTCCTATCAGGCCCTTGAGCAATTCACTGCCATCTGCTTCCTTCTCTCTCTCTTGCATCTTTCTGCATCACAGCTCGTAAATCGGGCCGCTTGGGACTCTTATTATTTTACACGTACTGCGCCTTTAAATAAGCCACTGTGCTTTGATATATGTTGTGCCTGGCTCTTGCCGTGAGCCATTGTGAATAATATAACAAATACATACATGAAAGCTTGTATGCACATTTTGAACACTGAAATATTGTTTGATGGCTCTGCTCCCCAGTGTTTTCTTTTTCCTACTGGTATTCACACTGAGGTATCCCTTTATTTGGTCTATTATCACCAGGCCTTGAACTCAGCAGGAGCTCACAGGAGCGCAGCTTCAGAACCTTTCTGACGGCCCCCCTCCTCCTCCCCATCTTCCTTGTTCATTGAATAGTTGGTGCAGCTGCATAACAATCCCTGGATTAGGAGAGCGGGCAGCCAGCCAGCCACCAGGGGCTTTGCCACACCCCCAACAGCCCTCATTAAACCCTGGAGTAGCCTGCACCACCCTTTCTCCACTTCTTATGTGATTTTGGGCAGCAGGTGGCTTGCTGGCCTTTTGATTGTGTGTGGGAGGATGGCCAAGGAGAGCCCCAGGTGAGTGAGGCCTGCTTGGGCTGGCTGGATCTCTAGCTAGCCCAACCAGGTCTCTCTTGCCCGGGGCTCTCCTTTCTTGTGTCAGGTTGCTTTTGGTGGGGTAAGGCATATGCTAATGAGTTATGCTAATGAGCTCCACCACCTATTTTTCTACAAAACAACCTCTGATTATCACATTATAACGATCAGGTTGCTTTCGTCCCAACCTGTCTCGAAGTTGTTGAGAGGACCCAGGCACAGTAGAATCAGGTAAGGGGCAAGAGATCTGAGGGCCTTGCAGAGGAGAGCTAAATCTGGGTACCATCAGGGCCCTGTCAGATCATCCTTCTGCTCATCAGTAGGTGGCAGCAACCCAGACATCGCTTTTCCCAATCTAAGATCTGGCCCTTAGGTGAGGGCTACATGAGTCAACAAGTCTGGCAATGGGGGACACTGTTATGGCAAGTGACTTTGCAGAAAAAGAGTCTGAGAATGAGAGCTCAGTTACTACATTGGTTTCTCCTCCCACCCACCTTTGCTCCCTGACCAAACCCATGTCGCTTGTGTAAGGGCCCTGGCTCTGAAGCAGAGCATCTGTTTTGGATGCTGAAGGTCCCAGGTTCAGTCAGATAGTACCAGAGTTGCCAAGTCCTGCTTGGCTGTGGCGGGAGAGTCCTCATAGAGTATTTATCTCTATCATAGAGTTTTCACCATAGAGTTTTTACCCGGAATGCTAGAGCATCCCTAGC